>NC_091282.1:53366450-53972522 GCF_032444005.1 Ranitomeya imitator | reverse complement strand
GATGCCTACGGATGATACCTGCGGATAATGTCTACAGATGATGCCTGCAGACTATGCCTGCGGATGATGTCTACGGACTATGCCTACGGATGATGTCTACGGACTATGCCTACTGATGATGCCTGCGGATGATGTCTACAGACGATGCCTGCGGACGATGCCTACGGACGATGCCTGCGGATGATGGCTGCGGACTATGCCTACGGATGATGCCTACAGACGATGCCTATGGACTATGCCTATGGATGATGCCTACGGATGATGCCTGTGGATGATGCCTATGGATGATGCCTGCGGACTATGCCTACAGACGAAGCCTGCGGATGATGTCTACAGACTATGTCTACGGATGATGCCTACGGATGATGCCTGCGGATGATGTCTACAGACGATGCCTGCGGACTATGCCTACAGACGAAGCCTGCTGATGATGCCTACGGACTATGCCTACGGATGATGCCTACAGACTATGCCTACGGATGATGCCTACGGACTATGCCTGTGGATGATGCCTATGGATGATGCCTGCGGACTATGCCTATGGACAATCCCTACAGACGAAGCCTACGGATGATGCCTAAGGACTATGCCTACGGATGATGTCTGCGGACTATGCCTACGGATGATGCCTGCGGACTATGCCTATGGATGATGCCTACGGACTATGCCTATGGACAGTGCCTACAGACGAAGCCTGCGGATGATGCCTACGGACTATGCCTATGGATGATGCCTGCGGACTATGCCTACGGATGATGCCTGCAGACTATGCCTACGGATGATGCCTACGGACTATGCCTATGGATGATGCCTGTGGATGATGCCTAAGGACTATGCCTATGGACGATGCCTGCAGATGATGGCTACGGACGATGCCTACGGACGATGCCTACGGATGATGCCTGCGGATGATGTCTACTGACGATGCCTACAGCCGGCAGTGCGAGTGCTATCAGTAATGGGTCACAATGCAATATGAGAATCGAGGGCACACTAAATGGGCTCCGCGCATAATGCACCTTGGACGCTGGGGGGCTACAGAGACTTTTTTTTCTTTCCCAGGGTACTTAGATCTAGGGCTTAGACGATGTGCACACTGAACCTTTTGCTGAGCTTTTGGACCATAAACGGAGTGGAAACTCAACGTTTTTGAGGAGTTTTGAGATTTGAAGAGTTTTTCAGTTCCCGCTCCAAAAGGTCTTTGAAAAATTCAACATACACATAATCCGTGGTGCTGAATCGCACTTTTTATAGCAGTCACCAAAATTTTCCAGAGTCACTGGTGGACACAGACAGAAGAGGCCCCTGTGCCAGAACAATTTATCAGCCATTTGCAGTCCAATATTTCATCATAATGCACATTCCCCCTGCTTGGAGGTGATGGGGCCCCCTTACCTCAGGGGCCCCAGTGTGGCTGCCGCGGCCCAGAGGCCTAAGTGCCAAATCAGCTGGTAAATATGTTAAACATATCACTGGCCACATTTCTTGTTCTGTAGCCCAGAAAAGCTAAGAATTGTTATTGCAGCCGCCATATTGGGTGTCACTGAGCTTTCCTAGAATTTAAAAAAACCCATTTACTATTACATTTTCCCCCCACAACATAAAGAACGATGTCCTAGATCCTCCAGAGAACAACTGATCATTGGGGGCTCATTAAGAAAAGTGGACAAGTCCTTTAAATGGGATATCTGTAAAGAGAATGGACTGTGAACATGAGATTTGTATGGACCGCAATGTGGGACCTTTAAATTTGCCTTATCCCCCTTAGTGTTTGTACCAATGACTTATTCATTACCTTTATTCTTTGGTCAGAATATCACAAAATTCATAACTTTGTGGAAAAAAAAATCTGACAGTTATGTTACAGGTGTACTGGGGATTCATTTTTTTTATCATGAGATAAAAAGGGGGTTTAGTAACGGATTTCGTGAGATCCCTAAGAAAAATGTAAAATCCCCTTAAGGGGTTGTCCAGCCTATGTGACTGCAGGCTTGTGAATCCTCACAACGTACACACTGCTCTGTCAGGATTCGCCAAGAGCGGGTGGTCATGTGACCACAAGTATGGAATTTGAATAGTTTCAGCCACATTCCGACTAGACTGTATCCGCTGCACATGTCTAGTCGGAATGTAACTGCATGTATGCAAATTCCCAGTAAATCCTGACAGTGTGCACGTTGCGCCGTGAGGATTCACAAGTCTGCAGTATCAATACCGAAACTACAACTCCCAAGATGGCACTCAGAGCATAATAGAAGTTGTAGTTTATCGGCATATTGCTGAGAACATTTACAGCAGTCGTCGGCTTTGACAATTATCAGGATGGCATGCATTCAGCCTCAGGAATGTTTTCATTCATTGACAGCAAGCGAAGATCTTGAAATTGCTAAAAAAGAAATGAAACACAAAGTATATCAGAAACTTGCAGAACTTTTCTTTATAGAACAGAACTTCAGCCCCTTTCATTTGAACACATGTACACTTTGCAAACTTTTTTTGCAACCCCTCAACCAATCCCCCAAAAATAGAAATATTGGTCTTTGCTAGATGAAGCCACATGGGCTTAAATGTCACTTTGTCACACGCCGGCGACTGTGCCGCCTAAGAAATGTGCAACCTTGGCAAGCATGTAAAACGCCTTGTTGTTCAAGGATTTAGGGTTGTTTTCGTCCTGGCGTCGTATGTACCGTCAGGACTGTGCTGGCATTTACCTTGTCTGGGATACTTGTCTCCCACGTCCCGGCCTTAACAGGTGATGTGAGCGTGCGGACATGGAGGCTGCCGGATTAATGACTGTCAGGTAACAGATGGGGAAAAAAAGTATGCAAACTAGTTCCCTCCAGGAAGAAAACTTTCTACCGCCACCTATAGGTCACAGTTAACTAACAGGCATGATTTGTTACACTATTTTTTTCCACCGCCGGACCTGTCACTTGCCATAAATATATAATGGTGTAAACGCCGCCGTTCTCCTGAATCCGGCGATGTTTTTCTTTTGTTTCTACGCCTCTCCGTTCCTGAGATATGGCCCTCTCTTTCCTGTATGAAAATCTAGTCTTTTTTTTTAGCCAAGTGGGTGTGATTTTCAGCTCTTTTTCTTGAGGACCACACCCTGTTGTCTATCAAAGTTAGATTTATTTACAGGGAATAAAAGAGGCCATAACTCAGGAACGGAGAGACGCATGAAAGAAAGAAAAACATCGCCGGATTCAGGAGAACAGCGGCATTTACACCAGGTAAATAGAATTACATATTTACGGCAAGTGATGGGTCGTAGTACGGATATCTGTTTCCCATCACTGGCAGAGATCATGAAACGAGTGATTAATTCGGTATAGGAGAAATTTGCATCACAATTATTACCTCCTTGGGATGGCCAGAGGGGTACATAGGACCCTAAACGGGGGTAAAACTAGACAGGAATCGGGGGTACTTGTCACACCCAGATCCAGGGGTCTGAGGGGCCAAGAAGACAACCGTATGATGGACGGCACACGGTCTATGCGGTGCCGCATGGATTGTGCACCGCGGTACATAGAGCCGATACTTCCGTCAGTTGTAGTAGGCGAGAAGCTCGGTGGAAACCTGGTTTTCTCTCGTTTTAGCTGAACCGGAGCCGCCATTAATGTGGGATCTTCTCCTTTCATTTCAACGGAGGGAAGATAAAGGCAAAGTAATAGAATTGGGTGGGTAATAATCCAACCTGTCTGACTGCTCCACGGATATTAGACAGCCTGCACAGATAGAGAACCATCATTAGCCAGCTTTTATAGACAGCTTCCGTATACTGTATATAGCCTCCATAGTTGTTACTCAGCCTTTATAGATGTCAGTCTACCGCTTTAGACATTAGACAGCCTCCGTGGAAATTAGACAGCCTTTACAAATATTAGCCTTCATGGACTGAGACTGCCTCTATAAACTTTAGACAGCTTCTAGACTTCAGGTGTCCTACATCGATATTAGACTGCTTCCATAGACATTAGACATCCCCCGCAGACAATAAATGGCCTTCACATATATTAGATGGACTATATAAAGATCAGACAGTCTCCACTGACATGGCCTCCATATACAATACACGGCCTCCATATACAATACACGGCCTCCATATACAATACACGGCCTCCATAGACAATACACGGCCTCCATATACAATACATGGCCTCCACCGACAATACACAGCCTCCATAATCAATACACGGCCTCCATAATCAATACACGGCCTCCATAGACAATACATGGCCTCCACAGACAATACACAGCCTCCATAGACAATACACGGCCTCCACAGACAATACACAGCCTCCATAGACAATACACGGCCTCCATAAACAATACACGGCCTCCACAGACAATACACAGCCTCCATAGACAATACACGGCCTCCATAGACAATACACAGCCTCCATAGACAATACACGGCCTCCATATACAATACATGGCCTCCACCGACAATACACAGCCTCCATAATCAATACACGGCCTCCATAATCAATACACGGCCTCCATAGACAATACACTGCCTCCATATACAATACATGGCCTCCACAGACAATACACAGCCTCCATAGACAATACACGGCCTCCATAGACAATACACGGCCTCCATAGACAATACACGGCCTCCATAGACAATACACGGCCTCCATAAACAATACACGGCCTCCACAGACAATACACAGCCTCCATAGACAATACACGGCCTCCATAAACAATACACGGCCTCCACAGACAATACACAGCCTCCACAGACAATACACGGCCTCCATAGACAATACACGGCCACCATATACAATACACGGCCTCCATAGACAATACACGGCCTCCATAGACAATACACGGCCTCCATAAACAATACACGGCCTCCATAGACAATACACGGCCTCCATAAACAATACACGGCCTCCATAGACAATACACGGCCTCCATAGACAATACACGGCCTCCATAGACAATACACAGCCTCCATAGACAATACACGGCCTCCATAGACAATACACGGCCTCCATATACAATACACGGCCTCCACAGACAATACACGGCCTCCACAGACAATACATGGCCTCCATAAACAATACACGGCCTCCACAGACAATACACAGCCTCCATAGACAATACACGGCCTCCATAGACAATACACGGCCACCATATACAATACACGGCCTCCATAGACAATACACGGCCTCCATAGACAATACACGGCCTCCATAAACAATACACGGCCTCCATAGACAATACACGGCCTCCATAGACAATACACTGTCTCCATATGCAATACACGCCCTCCATAGACAATACACGGCCACCATAAACAATACACGGCCTCCACAGACAATACACAGCCTCCATAGACAATACACGGCCTCCATAGACAATACACGGCCACCATATACAATACACGGCCTCCATAGACAATACACGGCCTCCATAGGCAATACACGGCCTCCATAAACAATACACGGCCTCCATAGACAATACACGGCCTCCATAGACAATACACTGTCTCCATATACAATACACGCCCTCCATAGACAATACACGGCCACCATATACAATACACGGCCTCCATAGACAATACACGGCCTCCATAGACAATACACGGCCTCCATAGACAATACACTGTCTCCATATACAATACACGCCCTCCATAGACAATACACGGCCACCATATACAATACACGGCCTCCATAGACAATACACGGCCTCCATAGACAATACACGGCCTCCATAAACAATACACGGCCTCCATAGACAATACACGGCCTCCATAGACAATACACAGCCTCCATAGACAATACACGGCCACCATATACAATACACGGCCTCCATAGACAATACACGGCCTCCATATACAATACACGGCCTCCACAGACAATACACGGCCTCCACAGACAATACATGGCCTCCATAAACAATACACGGCCTCCACAGACAATACACAGCCTCCATAGACAATACACGGCCTCCATAGACAATACACGGCCACCATATACAATACACGGCCTCCATAGACAATACACGGCCTCCATAGACAATACACGGCCTCCATATACAATACATGGCCTCCAAAAACAATACACGGCCTCCATAGACAATACACGGCCTCCATAGACAATACACTGTCTCCATATACAATACACGCCCTCCATAGACAATACACAGCCTCCATATACAATACATGGCCTCCATAGACAATACACGGCCTCCATAGACAATACACGGCCACCATATACAATACACGGCCTCCATAGACAATACACGGCCTCCATAGACAATACACGGCCTCCATAGACAATACACGGCCTCCATAGACAATACACGGCCTCCATATACAATACATGGCCTCCAAAAACAATACACGGCCTCCATAGACAATACACGGCCTCCATAGACAATACACTGTCTCCATATACAATACACGCCCTCCATAGACAATACACAGCCACCATATACAATACACGGCCTCCATAGACAATACACGGCCTCCATAGACAATACACGGCCTCCATAAACAATACACGGCCTCCATATACAATACATGGCCTCCACAGACAATACACGGCCACCATATACAATACACGGCCTCCATATACAATACACGCCCTCCATAGACAATACACGGCCTCCATATACAATACATGGCCTCCATATACAATACATGGCCTCCACAGACAATACACAGCCTCCATAGACAATACACGGCCTCCATAAACAATACACGGCCTCCATAGACAATACATGGCCTCCATAGCCAATACACGGCCACCATATACAATACATGGCCTCCACAGACAATACACGGCCTCCATAATCAATACATGGCCTCCATAAACAATACACGGCCTCCATAGACAATACACGGCCTCCATAATCAATACATAGCCTCCATAGACAATACACGGCCACCATATACAATACATGGCCTCTACAGACAATACACGGCCTCCATAATCAATACATGGCCTCCATAGACAATACACGGCCACCATAGACAATACACGGCCTCCATAATCAATACACGGCCTCCATAATCAATACATGGCCTCCATAAACAATACACGGCCTCCATAATCAATACATGGCCTCCATAAACAATACACGGCCTCCATAGACAATACACGGCCTCCATAATCAATACACGTCCTCCATATACAATACACGGCCTCCATAATCAATACACGGCCTCCATATACAATACACGGCCTCCATAGACAATACACGGCCTCCATAGACAATACACGGCCTCCATAAACAATACACGGCCTCCATAGACAATACACGGCCTCCATAGACAATACATGGCCTCCATAGACAATACACAGCCTCCATAATCAATACACAGCCTCCATAGACAATACATGGCCTCCATCTATATATATAATTGCCTAAGGGTTTTTCCGTCTGTCTGTCTGTCTGTCCTGGAAATCCCGGCTCTCTGATTGGTCGAGGCCGAGACCGGCACAGCATCGACGTAGAAATCCCGCGTCTCTGATTGGTCGAGGCCACCAGGCCTCGACCAATCAGCAACGGGCACAGCAACGATGATGTCATAAAGGACGTAGACATCCTGCGTCTCTGACTGGTCGAGGCCGCCAGGCCTCGACCAATCAGCAACGGGCACAGCGACGATGATGTCATAATGGTTGCCATGGCGACGATGATGTCATAAAGGTTGCCTCGGCCAATCAGCGAATATTGCACAACATTTTGCTGAAGGCTTAATACCTGCATTTGTCAATGTTGGTAAATGGTAAGAAATTCCTGGCGGCCTCGACCAATCAGCAACGGGCACAGCGACGATGATGTCATAATGGTTGCCATGGCGACAATGATGTCATAAAGGTTGCCTCGACCAATCAGCGATGGGCACAGCGACGATGATGTCATAATGGTTGCCATGGCGACGATGATGTCATAAAAGTTGCCTCGAACCAATCAGCGACGGGCACAGTCTGCCGCGAATTCTGGAATCATCATTGTCCATATACTACGGGGACATGCATATTCTAGAATACCCGATGCGTTAGAATCGGGCCACAATCTAGTCTATATATATAATTGTCTAAGGGTTTTTCTGTCTGTCTGTCCTGGAAATCCCGCGTCTCTGATTGGTCGAGGCCGCCAGGCCTCGACCAATCAGCGACGGGCACAGTGACGATGATGTCATAAAGGACGTAGACATCTCGCGTCTCAGATTGGTCGAGGCCGCCAGGCCTCGACCAATCAGCAACGGGCACAGCGACGATGATGTCATAAAGGACGTAGAAATCCCACGTTTCTGATTCAGCGACGGGCACAGTATCGACGTAGATGTCATAATGGTTGCCATGGCGACGATGATGTCATAAAGGTTGCCTCGACTAATCAGCGACGGGCACAGTCTGCCGCGAATTCTGGAATCATCATTGTCCATATACTACGGGGACATGCATATTCTAGAATATCTAGACCAATATCTAGACCAATATCTAGAATATCTAGACCAATCAGCGACGGGCACAGCATGGCGACGATGATGTCATAAAGGTTGCCATGGCGACGATGATGTCATAAAGGTTGCCTCGACCAATCAGCGATGGGCACAGTCTGCCGCGAATTCTGGAATCATCATTGTCCATATACTACAGGGACATGCATATTCTAGAATACCCGATGCGTTAGAATCGGGCCACAATCTAGTTCTAGAATATGCATGTCCCCGTAGTATATGGACAATGATGATTCCAGAATTCGCGGCAGACTGTGCCCATCGCTGTCTGTCTGTCTGTCCTGGAAATCCCGCGTCCCTGATTGGTCGATGCCGCCAGGCCTCGACCAATCAGCGACGGGCACAGTATCGACGTAGAAATCCCGCGTCTCTGATTGGTCGAGGCCGCCTGGCCTCAACCAATCAGCAACGGGCACAGCGACGATGATGTCATAATGGTTGCCATGGCGACGATGATGTCATAAATGTTGCCTCGATCAATCAGCGACGGGCACAGTCTGCCGCGAATTCTGGAATCATCATTGTCCATATACTATGGGGACATGCATATTCTAGAATACCCGATGCGTTAGAATCGGGCCACAATCTAGTATACAATACACGGCCTCCACAGACAATACATGGCCTCCATACACAATACACGGCCTCCATAATCAATTCACTGCCTCCATATACAATACATAGCCTCCATAGACAATACACGGCCTCCATAGAAAATACACAGCCTACTTAGACAATACATGGCTTCCATAGACAATACACAGCCTCCATAGACAATACACAGCCTCCATAGACAATACATGGCAACCAGAAACAATACATAGCCTCCATAGACAATACATGGCCTCCATAGACAATACACAGCCTCCAGAAACAATATGCAGCCTTCATAGACAATACATGGCCTCCATAGACAATACATAGCCTCCATAGACAACACACGGCCTCCAGAAACAATTTGCAGCCTTCATAGACAATACATAGCCTCCATAGACAATACATGGCCTCCATAGACAATACATGGCCTCCATAGACAATACATGGCCTCCATAGACAATACATGGCCTCCATAGACAATACATGGCCTCCATAGACCTCAGACAGCTTCCATAGGCATTAGACGACCACCATAGACAATACATGGCCTCCATAGACAATACATAGCCTCCAGAAACAATACACAGCCTCCATAGACAATACATGGCCTCCATAGACAATACATAGCCTCCAGAAACAATACACAGCCTCCATAGACAATACATGGCCTCCATAGACAATACATAGTCTCCAGAAACAATATGCAGCCTTCATAGACAATACATAGCCTCCATAGACAATACATGGCCTCCATAGACAATACATAGCCTCCATAGACAATACATGGCCTCCATAGACAATACATGGCCTCCATAGACCTCAGACAGCTTCCATAGGCATTAGAAGACCACCATAGACAATACATGGCCTCCATAGACCTCAGACAGCTTCCATAGGCATTAGACGACCACCATAGACAATACATAGCCTCCAGAAACAATAAACAGCCTCCATAGACAATACATGGCCTTTTCAGACATTAGACGGACTCCACCAAAACAAATCTTGCTTTTCTTAATGGAAATCAGTTGGGATTGACTGTAGGGAAATGAGTGGCGTCGGTCCCTGGCTCTTCCCCTCCACCTGTCTTGTCCCATTGATCCGATGGGGGTTGGACACCATGAGATGAATGCTATCCTCACCCGTTCGGCTCCTCTGTGTTTGAGGTAGAGATTCCCTTTGTCTGTGACTTTGATAGTGACAATACGCCCTGTTTGCACGGCTGTCTGCTTGGAGTCCATGATACGCCGCCGCTGTCTGCTTTGCTCCAACTATCGGCAGAAAATGGTCAACAAAATCCTTTGGACCTGGAGCAAAGTGAACCTGACATCATGTCGAAAGAATTGTGAACAGACGATTAATTAGCTCATCTTATCTGCTACATTGATTCATGGGGAGACGACAGGAGAGAAGCGGAAGGATCTGAAGCTATAAAACTGACAATCATCACATGAAAGTAATTACACCTCCTGTCCCTATCTCATAGAAGCTGAATCTAAGGCTATGTTCACATTAGCGTTTTGCGTGTTTGCGTTGGGCAACGCAGCGGCGACGCATGCATCATGCGCCCCTATATTTAACATGGGGGATGCATGGACATGCGTTGTGCTGCGTTGTGCGACGCATGCGTCTTTTTTGCCGCAAGCGTCGGGCGCAGAAAACGCAACAAGTTGCATTTTTCTTGCGTCCAAATTTCGGCAAAAAAGGACGCATGCGTCGCAAAACGCAGCATTTTTGCGTGCGTTTTGGTGCGTTTTTATTTGCTTTGTGCGTTGCATCGCCGATGCAGCGGAACACAACGCAAATGTGAACGTAGCCTAAAGGGGGGGCTCCACAAGGTGGGCAACAGAGGACAAATTAAAAAGCAGCTGTCCTGAAATTAAGAAAGCATCAACGTCCTTGAATCTTCCCCTTCTGTTAATGTGTTGATGAACTTTTAGAAAACTTTTGAATCTTTGGGAAACTTTTGAAAGTTTTTATGTTTGGGGATCCAGGTACTCAGACCTCCACTGACCACTGAAACCAAGGGGCAGAAGCTCAGCTCTGCTCTCCTAGAGGCTTCCTGCTGAGCACATCTTCAGTCTTGGAGGAAACCTGAGCTCTTCTGCCCCTGTATTTTAGGGAATGGTGGAAGATCCCCCACCAATCAAAATGTCTATGTCGTCAAAAGTTTTCACAATTATGTTTTTGGTGACAACGAGTGTGGCCACCATTGAAGCTTTGACAGAGGTTTTCATCGATTCCTTAAAGCCATAGAATTTCTTAATTTGTTTTTCAATTTTTGCTTTCCAAAACAACTAATTTTCTTTTACTATTTTTTCTATCGACTCATCCATAAATGGCCTTGGTTTTAGAGTAACATAATGTATTATACATCTAAATATGTATATTTTTTAATGGAAAAGGGAGTAAAACAAAAAATACGGTAGTCATTCAGGAACGTCAGGAAATTTGCTAATAATTTTGCATTTATCACGTATTTCTCACTTGGTGATATGAATCTTTGGAGCCCTCGGCCAAGATGAGCAGTTGATACAGTATGGAGTATACAAGAAAAGAAGTGGAGGCAGAATAACTACAGCAGAAGGGAACAACTTAGGAATATGAAGTAGCAGAGTTAGGCCATGTTCACACAGTGCGTTTTTTACTGCGGAACCGCAGCGGTTTTGCCGCTGCGGTTCCGCAGCTGTTTTCCATTCAGGGTACATAACAATGTAACCCTATGGAAAACAGTCACTGCTGTGCACATGATCCGTAATTTCGTTTAAAAAGCCGCGCAGAATAGCTGCGGCAAAAAAGGAGCATGTCACTTCTTTTTCCTGAACCGCAGCGGTTCTGCACCCATAGACCTCCATTGTGAGGTCAAAATCGCAGTAAAACCCGCAGATCAAAAATATATCTGCGGGTTTTACTGCGATTTGATGTGCAGAACCGCTGCAGCAGGAAGTGCGGGGGAGCGGGCGGAAGTGCGTGGGCGGAGTGTGGCTGCCCCCCCGTGCTCCGATCCCGCCCCCCCGTGCTCCGATGCCCCCCCCCGTGCTCCGATGCCCCCCCCCAGTGCTCCGATGCCCCCCCCAGTGCTCCGATGCCCCCCCGTGCCCTAATCTCCCCCCCTTATACTTACCCGGCGTCCCGGTGTCCGTCCGGCCGTCTTCTCCCTGGGCACCGCCATCTTGCAAAATGGCGGGCGCATGCGCAGTGCGCCCGCCGAATCTGCCGGCCGGCAGATTCGCTCCAAAGTGCATTTTGATCACTGAGATATAACCTATCTCAGTGATCAAAATAAAAAAATAGTAAATGACACCCCCCCACACTTTGTCACCCCCATTGGTAGGGACAATAAAAAAATTAAGAATTTTTTTTTTTTTTTTCACTAAGGTTAGAATAGGGGTAGGGGTAGGGTTAGGGGTAGGGTTAGGGGTAGGGTTAGGGGTAGGGTTAGGGTTAGGGGTAGGGTTAGGGGTAGGGTTAGGGTTAGGGGTAGGGTTAGGGGTAGGGTTAGGGGTAGGGTTAGGGGTAGGGTTAGGGGTAGGGTTAGGGTTAGGGGTAGGGTTAGGGGTAGGGTTAGGGTTAGGGGTAGGGTTAGGGTATTTTCAGCCATTTTAGCCCTAAAAAGCTTCCTAGGAAACACACAGTCTCTGCATAGAAAACTGCATAAAAAAAGGATAAAAAAACGCATCAAAAAACGCATCAAAAAAGGACAAAAAAAGGACCAAAAAAGGACCTGCGTTTTCTGCCAAGAGCTGCAGTTTTTTTTAAAAAACTGTCCTGAAAAAAAAAGGATGGAAATCCTGAACGTGTGAACATAAAAACGACTTAGCGATATAGCAGTGCTGAGTTTGTCACAGAGTCTAATGTAGCTATGGCTTTGATAGAAAATACTTGACTCAGTGATAGCAGAGCTGAGTCAGTCACAGAATCCAATGTATTCCTGGCTGCAGTACAGCACAGTTGACTCAGCTATAGCAAAGCTGAGTTTGTCACAGAGTCCAATATATCTATGGCTGTGACAGAATAGAATTGACTCAGTGATAGTAGAGCTGAGTCAGTCACAGAGTCCAATGCAGAGCTTGAGTTGACCCAGCAATAGCCAAGCTGAGATTGTCACGGAATCCAATGTACCTATGGCTATGACAGAAAAGAGTTGACTCAGTGATAGCAGAGCCGAGTTTGTCACAGAATCCAATATATACCTGGCTGCAGTACAGCACAGTTGACTCAGCTATAGCAGAGCCGAGTTTGTCACAGAGTCCAATGTTTACCTGGTTTAGTACAGGAGAGTTGACCTGGCAGTAGCAGAGCTGAGTTTGTCACAGAGTCCAATGTTTACCTGGCTGCAGTACAGCAGAGTTGACCCAGCGATAGCAGAGCTGAGTTTGTCACAGAGTCCAATGTTTACCTGGCTGCAGTACAGCAGAGTTGACCCAGCGATAGCAGAGCTGAGTTTGTCACAGAGTCCAATGTTTACCTGGCTGCAGTACAGCAGGGTTGATCCAGCGATAGCAGAGCTGAGTTTGTCACAGAGTCCAAAGCAGAGCTGGCCGCAGTGCAGTAGAGTTGACCGAGCTATTATAGAGCTGAGTTTGTCAAGTAGACCCAACTATAGCAGAGCTGAATTTATCGCAGAGTCTGATACAGAGCTGACAGTGATATGGCAGGTTACACATATATGGTATATAGATAGATAGATACAGTAGATAGATAGATAGATAGATAGATAATAGATAGATAGATAATAGATAGATAGATACAGTAGATAGATAGATAGATAGATAGATAGATAGATAGATAGATAGATAGATAGATAGATAGATAGATAGATAGATCAAAAGTAGAATTGGCCAGCAGTATAGCAGTCCGCAATAGCAGTAATATCAGCTACCTGAATACTGAAGCGCAGGCCTGATAACATAATGTCAGAGGTGTGCGTCACCCAGCGGCAGGAGACAGATGCCATGTCTGGTGCTAGATATTTGAGAGGTGATTATAATGGATTTACTGTAAATTCGTGAAAAGATGCAAATTATCCATCACTATCACATCTAGACTTACCTCCATGAGTCGAGCTTGATTTTCAAGTGACTGGGACTGCGCTGCAATACCAGACATGACCACAGGCAGTAGTGGAGCTGTTTCTGGAAACATCTAGTCTCTTTCGATTCTCTGATGGTAGGGCAGAGGAAGAGGACCCTTGCCTCAGCCCATGGACCCCAGTCTAGATATTTACGGAGCTCCAAGGGCTAATTTTATACCGTG
The DNA here is from genome assembly GCF_032444005.1 of Ranitomeya imitator. Lineage (NCBI taxonomy): Eukaryota > Metazoa > Chordata > Amphibia > Anura > Dendrobatidae > Ranitomeya > Ranitomeya imitator. Next base: position 53,958,178 of record NC_091282.1, on the reverse strand, counting down.
TTACATATTCAGCATTATATATAATTTTTTATGAGGGGAAACATTCTTAGCATTGAAAGGCCACAGAGCATTTTCCTTTGATGAACCTGGCTCAGCACTGGCCATGTACCAGTCTTGCTGTTGGTGACAGCGGTAAATAGACCCTTCCCGTTCCTTAAGACGCAGCACTTTCCTGGGCCTGTTTGCTGGCGGGAGCCTTGGAACCAGCTGTGCATTACTAGACGGGCAGCCAAATATTTCACACGTCCAGATTGAGACAGTATAGCAGTGACTGACCGGACCCTGACAGCGGCTCCACCAATAAATCTGCACCTCACATTACTCTTATGAGATGCTACTCAATGCTCCACAATGGCGGAGAAAACGCCGAGATCCTATTAATCCAACATCTGAAAACCTGAAGACCTGCCGCAAGTTTATCACCAGGAGCAAGATGATCATCTTAAATCTCACATAGAGCGAGAACTAAAAGTCTCTAAAAAAAGTATTACATCACGAGATCATACTGGGCATTTATGTCAGCTATTATAAATATTTCATATCGTATGAGGGTAAAAAATCCAGACTATCTGGTATTCTCTGACCCGTCTGCTCCAAATGGTTCTGAACACAATTTTCCAAAGTAGAGTAGCTATTAATAAATAGACAAAATGGAGAAAAGAATTGAGACAAACGCCTTTATCATTGAATCAGGTTTTACATTCAGCCCCATTGTCCCCCAGTGTACAGCATCCGGCCTGCCGCCCCTGGTGTATAACATCCGTCCCCTCGCTTGCCCCTAGTGAATAACATCCAGCCTTTCACTTGCCCCAGTGTATAACATCCGGCCCCTCGACCCCGGTGTATGATGTCCAGGCCCTCTCTCGCCCCCAGTGTATTCGCTCCACCTCAGTGTATAACCCTCGCTTATCTCCAGTGTATAACATTCGGCCGCTTACCTCAGATGTATAATATCCAGCACCTCGCTCGCCCCCAGAGTATAACATCCGGCGCTCGTGCCCAGTGTATAATATCTGGACCCTCTCCTTCGGTGTATAATATCAGGGCCCGCTCTCGCCCCCAGTGTATAACATCCGGCCATTTGCTCCACCTCAGTGTATAACCCTCGCTTATCTCCAGTGTATAACATTTGGCCCCTCACCCCGGTGTATAATATCCAGCACCTCGCTCGCCCCCAGTGTATAACATCCAGCCCTCGTGCCCAGTGTATAATATCTGGCCCCTCTCCTTCGGTGTATAATATCCGGGCCCGCTCTCGCCCCCAGTGTATAACATCTGGCCATTCGCTCCACCTCAGTGTATAACCCTCGCTTATCTCCAGTGTATAACATTCGGCCCCTCACCCCCGGTGTATAATATCCGGCCCCTCGTTCGCCCCAGTGTATAACATCCAGCCCTATCTCTCCCCCAGTATATAACATCCGGCTCCTTGCCCCCCAGTGTATAGCATGTGGCACCCAGTATATAACCTCCGGCTCCCTGTCATGCCGTCTGCTGTTGCTAACATATGACAGATCGGCTGGTGCAGAGCTTACTGATACCAGCGCTGTCCTGTAATAGGAGCCACCGGGGTAACAAGTCTGTTCCTGATATTTCTTCCTCCTAAATCTTCCCCCACCACCTGTGAGTGATATTATTGACAAGTGGAAGGAATTGCAGCAACTCAGCCACAAAGTGGAGACCCCCGTAACACTGCAGAGCGGGGGGCCGAGACAGAGGGCATAAGAGTCACCACCGCTCTGCTGACTCCATAACTGCAGAGTTCAGATTTCCTCTGGTATTATCATCAGCACAAACACTGTGGCCCCCCCCCCCCTCTCCCGGCAGCGTCATGGCTGAGCAGCTGCATGCAGCCTTACGTCACCAAGCACAATGCCGGGGCATCAGATGGAGTGGTGTAAAGCCAACATCACTGGACTTTGGACTCCTTTATTTGGTATATGATGGACAAGTCTGGATATGAAGAAGGAGAACCAGTATCGTAGCTACCAAGGGGGCAGTGGGTGCAGTCACCAAGGGAGGCTGTTCTTAGTGGGGCACAAGATGAACTACGCTACATTCAATTGTATCGGCATGCGCAGCCCGCCGATACAGTTGAACTTTGTGGCAGAGCAGAACGACATGATGCCCTGCACTGCGACGTGGCCGTTATGAGTCAGGGGGGCCCACCGGACCCCCTGCCCGTCATTCCAAGTTCCACTGTATGAAAGTAATGATGAAAGAGGGAGCGTCACCTGACGCTTTCTCCTGCATCATTCTCACTCAGCGTCTAACGTCTCAGCACAGCGGGCGCGATGGCATCACTTACATGGTGCCCGCTGTGCTGAGACGTGCGGGCGCTTCAGTAAGATAATTGTGGTGGCTTGAATAGAGGACTATGGGGAAAGCATTATACTGTATGGACTATAGGGTGTGCATTACACTGTATGGACTATGGGCTGTGCTTTATACTATATGGAGGATTATGGGGTGCATTATACTATATGGCTATATGGAGGACTATGGGGAGTGCATTATACTGTATGCAGGAATATTGGTAGTGCATTGTACTATATGGAGGACTGTGGGGAGTGCATTATACTATATGGAGGACTATGGGGAGTCCATTATATTGTATGGAGGACTATGGAGAGTGCATTATACTGTATGAAGGACTTTTGGGAGTGCATTATACTGTATGGAGGACTATGGAATGCATTATACTATATGGATGACTGTGGGGAGTGCATACTATATGTAGGACTATGGAGAGTGCATTATACTGTATGGAGGACTATGTGCGATGCATTATACTGTACGGAGGACTATGGGGAGTGCATTATGCTATATGGAGGACTATGGGGAGTGCATTATTCACTATATGGAGGACTGTGGGGAGTGAATTATACACTATATGGAGGACTATGGGGAGTGGATTATACTATGTGGAACACTATGGGGAGTGCATTATACTATATGGAGGACTATGTTCTTAGTGGGGCACAGTTTAGTGTGCTTAGTGCTTAGTGCATTATGCTATATGGAGGACTATGGGGAGTGCATTATACACTATATGGAGGACTATGGGGAGTGGATTATACTATGTGGAACACTATGGAGAGTGCATTATACTATATGGAAGACTATGGGGAGTGCATTATACACTTTATGGAGGACTATGGGGAGTGGATTATACTATATGGAGGACTATGGGGAGTGCATCATACTATATGAAGGACTATGAGGTGCATTATACTAGATGGAAGGCTATGTGGGGGCTATTATAATATTTGGAGTGCTATGTGGAAGCCTTTATATTGTTTTCAATCAATTATACAGTGTGAAAGTTTTGTGGGGTCAATCATACTGTGTGGAGGGCTGGGTTGAGGAAATTATACAGTGTGGAGAGGTTTGCGGCCATTATACTGGGAGATGAGGGGTGGGGTGCAGTAGGGTCATCATACTGTGCATGTGAAGAAATTCACTATGGGGGTACCTTACAGTGTATTTTAGTGTCTTTTCTTGGCATCATACTTTACACGTGCAATGAAAGGGAAATCTATAGATGTTAGCAGATTGACCGTGACCAACACATTAAAGAAATGACTTGGTGGTTGTGGGGGACAGACTCAAAATTCGCCCCAGGGCCCCCAAGACTCTTTCCGCCCCTGCTGCAGACTTATAGGATGAGTATAAAGAGTGGATGATGGACGGGGACCGGTCAGGTTGTGCTCCAGATCTTCATGGAACATGGAGAAGTAGCGTCTACAATCATCACAAGTAATTGTGTGATGTAATAATCCCAGAGAAGAACGACACCAGAACCGGTTGTGGTTACATTGTATTTATTACCAAAAATCAGAATTATAGTACGTGTCCCAGAATATTAAAAATCAGAATTACAATAAGTGTCCCGGAATAATAAATAATAATAACAACCATAAAAAATCCTAATAATTTGTCCCGTTAAAAAAACAAGTCCTCACATGGTTAAATCGATGGAAAAATAAATGGTTATTGGAAGAAAAGGAGGAAAAAAATAAAAATAAAAAAAACAAAATTGGTTGAGAAAGGAAAGAGTTAATAAAGTCCTTGCACTAAATAAAAATGATTATTATTATTATTATATTTCCTGGAAGCACGTTCCTGCTCCCAGGAGCTCATAATCTAAAGAAAAGAATCCTCTGAATAAACCGAACGACAGACGGGACAATCAGGGGAAGACGTCTAGTACAATGTAACCTGCTAGATATAAGGGACATTGCGCTAAATGAGCTCAAGATCGACAGAAGCCCATTTATGTTGATCCAGAGGAAGGCAAAAACCCCATGAGGCAAAAGGCCCCATATTAGGGGAAAAATTCCTTCCCGACCCCATATGTGGCGATCAGACTAGATCCCTGGATCAACGTTCCGTCACAGAATCAAGGATTATAATTAGTGATGAGCGAGTGTGGTCGGATAAGGTGTTATCTGAGCATGCTCGAGTGCTGAGTGTCTGCGGTCTGTGTCTGTTTGAGTCCGCGTGGCTGCATGTCTCATGGCTGTTAGACAGGTGCAGCACATGCAGGGATTGGCTGTTTGTTAGGAGTCCCTGCATGTGTTGCGCCTGTCGAACAGCCATGAGACATTCAGCCGCGGGGCCTCAAACATATTATTGGAGCACGCAGCAGACACTCAGCACACGAGCATGCTCAGATAACACCTTATCCAAGGACATTCGCTCATCACTAATTATAATCTTAGTCATCAGCTTACAATCTAAGAAAATTAACCGGAACCTTTTATGACTGACAGCTTTTAGTAAAACCTGTAAACTTAGAAATATACCTGTATATTTAAGAGCTTACGATCCAGAAGAAGGATGTAGACAAGACCCAATCCTGCTCCCAGGAGCTCACAATCTAGGAATACTGTCCTTACCCCTCAATGACTTTATGACCATATTTATAGGTGCAAATAAAGATGATATCAAATATTAATTATCCGCCCAACAGAAAATCATCTCCAAGAAAAAAAAAATAAGGGTCGAAATATCATAGATGAAGGATGAAAATGGAAAAATAGGTCCTTCTGGTCATTGAGGGGTGAAGGCTCACAGTGTAGCATCACATCATTCATATCTAGAGAGGATTCCCGACATCACAGGATAAACCTCGCTCCTCAGAGCTGACATTCTAAAGAATGGAATCCTCTCCGTAATCACATATCAACGATAAGGAAAAGATCCGGAACATTTTATGACCCACAGCTTTTAGTAAAACCCTGCAGCTGCGTGCGGCCGTGAGCGCTGAAGGCGCGGGATCTCCACGTACTTCACCAAAAAGAAGGAATTAAATGCTCAGGTGTGAAGCCGACCAAGGCGCGAAAGTTCACAGCAAGAAAGGCACAGGATCCACTCATGGGAAAAGATCAAATGTGAGAGGTCAGAAAAGGTTTCTACACTGTCATCATACAGAAATATACAGGCACCCTGACACCTAGGAGCTCGCAGTCCAGAAGGAGGACGTCTTAGAGGATGTTCACACTGTGTCTTTTTCAACTCTTTATAAAGTGGGTCGTCTTATATATATGGCGGAAAAAGCACCAACAAAATGCTGGAATCTTCCTAATGATATGTATACAAAAACATTATCGGGCCCATTTAATCAGGCTGTTTTTCCAGTTTTCTGGCATAAAACACCTTGAAATATGCAGAATTTGCACAAATATTTAGCGGTTTTCGTTATTTTTTTTTTATGCCTCACCTAACCAGCTCCACCAACTTCTAAAAAGTGAGTGGATCTAGGGGAGGGCAGGGCAGGACCAAGTGTGTCCATGTAATTCATAATAATTAGTGCAACAAAGGTGGGAGAAATGGCACCAAAAATGTACTCCAGTCCCTGACTAGAGTAACACTTCTGGCGCTGGTGGACGGCTGATAAAAGATGCACCAAATTCATTAAAAGGCAAATCCCGCCTAATGAATTAGGTGCTTCTTACTAACGTCACCATGAATGCCGCACAGAACGCCCGTCCTGATGAATCCGGTCCAGAGTCTACATTTTCCACACAAAGATCTCCAAGGCCCCCAGTGTCTTCCTCAATAAACTTCTTGACTAGTTACAGCATAGAAAAATGAAAACACGACAAATGTGATCGCCCTCTTATATGGCGTCATAAAGGCCGTCTGTGGCTGGAACGTCACGGTGTAATATTTACATGGTGTAATTAATACATAAGTTTATTCACAGAGGAAGAGGACTAGAAGCCTATGGGCTCGTTCACACTGGTGTATAACACGGCTGAGTGTGTCTGATGGTTTATCGGATAGCACCCGGCCCAATGTGATGATTCAGTATAAGGAAATAATGGCAGCATGCTGCAGGCGCCTCCGATAATCAGTCACGTGCACCTATACAAGTCTGCGGGTGCCTGTGATACATCGGACTGCACTCGGATGTCATCCGATTACTGCAGACGTTGGTAATGGAGAAGATGGAGAAATTAAGTTTTCCATCTCCTCCGCACCTGGATCACAGTAAGGAGACGCTCGGATCTCTCTCTGACATTCGGCCCGATTCTCTCTCCGTGTGATCCCGGCCTAAGGGCTCATTCACACTTGTGATTAAATTGGACAAATGCAATCCGATTAAAAATCAATTAACCTTACGGTTCTGGTTTTCCTTTTTCCTGCTCCGATCGGATCGCCATCAGACAGGATAAAAATGGCAGCATGCTGAATTCGGGTCGCACCCATACAGGTCTATGGGTGTCTGTGAAACATCGCACGGCACTCAGATGTCACCCGAGCGCAGCGCGATTCCCGCGGATGTCGGCAATGGAGGAGATGGAGAAATTAGTTTCACCTGTGGTGCGATTCCCTCATGCGAGAGCATCGGATCACACAGAGAACTGACGCTCGGCTCACGCTCGCAGCAGCATTAGCATATGGCCAATAGGTCAATACTGACCCTTTAAAGGGCCTATATAGAGTTTATATAGAGGGTCTATATACAGATGTTTGTGACCACTTTAAAAAGACACAGTGTGAACATACCCCTAGTCTTTCCATGTCTTCGTCTTCTGATGTCTTGGTCTTTGATGACGAGACATTACTATCAAGCTTTAGGAGGAAGCTCGCAAGATTCTTGTCTGGTCTCTCATATAAAACCTGTAGAGGGAACTGAAAGCAGAGATTGTGTAATTATGATGGAAAAGTAATGTTATTAGGACCATAAAGAAACAAGAAGCTATCGACGAAGATCTGGAATCCGACAGCTAATAATGGCCGGGCGGTGACGTCACATCCCGCGTGACCTGGACTTATCTACAGGGGACGTTTCCCTTCATCATTAATCTGATCGGTGATGATGTAGTCACATGATGGAATGAGACAGAAGCCCCCAAAGACGCCATGTTCTTCCTGACCAGATCTAAGAAGCCTGGTGGATGAATCCTGGAGTCCACTGCCCTCAGCCAAGATCTGTTCCCCTGGTCCACTGCTCCCCTGGTCCACTGCTCCCCTGGTCCACTGCTCCCCTGGTCCACTGCTCCCCTGGTCCACTGCTCCCCTGGTCCACTGCTCCCCTGGTCCACTGCTCCCCTGGTCCACTGCTCCCCTGGTCCACTGCTCCCCTGGTCCACTGCTCCCCTGGTCCACTGCTCCCCTGGTCCACTGCTCCCCTGGTCCACTGCTCCCCTGGTCCACTGCTCCCCTGGTCCACTGCTCTTATCACTTGGCCTTTGTTCACACAGAGTTTTGTTAGGTATTATACATGGAAACTATTGGTGATTTCCCATTGAATTGAAGAAGAAGCTTATTTAAAGCAAAATGGAAGCAAAATAATGACCAAATTTGTGTAACCACGGCCTAAGAAAATTAGTGGAGCATCTCCCGTACTCCCTCTCTGCAGGATATGGCTCCACAAACATCATCTTCCTTCTGCCTCGTTGTCTCTTGTAGAATAATGATCAGCTCCAGCGGTGTCGATCTTTACACAGAATGACATCATTGTGATGTCATGGAACGCTGTGATGTCACGTGGCTTTGTGATGTCATCGACTATTAAGTTCCTACTGTGGAAAATGTTTTCACTACAACAGAATCTGAATGAGTTGTAATTTTCAGGCCAACAATCCTATTATAATGATGATTTCTGCAGGACGCATTCTGGCCTTGTGATATTAGGAACTATTGTCAGTAAAATGGTGAGAGATCGATGGGATGAAATATGAATGGTTTATGACGAGCAGGGTCCACGATAGATGACCATGTCAGGCCACTTTCAGGCAATCTTATCTGTATGAAGCTGCAGTATTAACCCCTTCACGTAGTATGACATATAGGTAGCGCCGAGTGGCCTCAGGAGCTGGACTCTCTCCACATGTGGTAGGTGCATCTGTGTCTAACAGCAGCAACCGGAGCTGAGCTCTGATCGCTGCTGGTAGCCATTGTGTGCCTGCATCTGAACATACGGTAGAGGTACACCATTTTCTCTATCCCTGCACCTGGATTGTGCCATCGCTGCATCTGTATCTGTACAATAAAATTCACCCATGCAATCTATCAAGAGTGTGCGGTGATTGAACATTACTCTGATGTATCCAATCGTCCTCCTATGGGATGCAGCCATGACCTGAAGTGTTAATAGGGGACATTGGAGGGAAAGAAAGTCAAAGAATATATATCTATTATTTATCTATTTATTTTTTATGCTTTGCTTAAATAGCGCTATCTTATTCTGCAGCTCTTTACAGGCATCAGCATCACTGTCCCCGATGGGGCTCACAGTCTACATTCCCTATCAGTATGTCTATGGAGTGTGGGAGGAAACCGGAGAACCCGGAGGAAACCCACAGAAACACGAGAACATACTAATATCTATCTATTATCTATCTATCATCTATCTATTATCTATCATCTATCTATTATCTATATATCTATCTATCTATCTATTATCTATCTATCATCTATCTATCTACTATCTATCTATCTATCTATCTATTATCTATATATATATCTATTATCTATCTATTATCTATCTATCTATCTATCTATATATCTATTATCTATCTATCATCTATCTATCTACTATCTATCTATCTACTATCTATCTATCTATCTATCTATTATCTATATATATATCTATTATCTATCTATTATCTATCTATCTATCATCTATCTATTATCTATCTATCTACTATCTATCTATCTATCATCTATCTATCTCTATCTATTATCTATATATATATATATCTATTATCTATCTATCTATCTATCTATCTATTATCTATCTATCTATCATCTATCTATTATCTATCTATCTATCTATCCATCTATTATCTATCTATCATCTATCTATCTACTATCTATCTATCTATCTATTATCTATATATATATCTATTATCTATCTATTATCTATCTATCTATTATCTATCTATCTATCCATCTATTATCTATCTATCATCTATCTATCTACTATCTATCTATTATCTATATATATATCTATTATCTATCTATCCATCTATTATCTATCTATCTATTATCTATCTATCATCTATCTATTATCTATCTATCTATCCATCTATTATCTATCTATCATCTATCTATCTACTATCTATCTATCTATTATCTATATATATATCTATTATCTATCTATTATCTATCTATCTATCATCTATCTATTATCTATCTATCTATCTATCTATCTATCTACTATCTATCTATTATCTATCTATCTCTCTATCTATTATCTATATATATATATATATATATATATCTATTATCTATCTATCTACTATCTATCTATCTATCTATCTATCTATCTATTATCTATCTATCTAAAAAAAATGGAGCAGCACTTAGGCTGTGTGCACATGTTTTTTTGCGGTTTTTCCCGATAAAAACGCTATAAAACCGCAAAAAAACGCATACAATAAACATCCCATCATTTAGAATGAATTCTGCATGTTTTGTGCACATGATGCGTTTTTTTCCGCGAAAAAAACGCATCGCGGTAAAAACCGCAGCATGTTCATTAATTTTCCATTTTTTTTGCGGATTTCCCACTCCAAAATGCATTGGGAAGTGTCCGGAAAAAAACGCGGCAAAAACGCATCAAAACCGCAGCAAAATCGTGGCAAATACGCATGCGGTTTTCTTGCGGATTTCTTGCAGAAAATGTCTGGAATTCTCAGGAATTTTCTGCGAGAAATCCTGAACGTGTGCACATAGCCTAAAAGTTAAATGGGTGCAAAGTCTCCCAGCAATCAATCCATACTTGCCAACATATAGTAGTAAAAAACAGAAGGCAGCACTCCAAAAAGTACTGTATATACTCGAGTATAAGCCGACCCAAGTATAAGCCGACCCCCCTAATTTTGCCACAAAAAACTGGGAAAACTTAATGACTCGAGTATAAGCCTAGGGTGGAAAATGCAGCAGCTACTGATAAATGTCAAAAATAAAAATGGGTACCAATAAAAGTAAAATTAATTAAGACATCAGTAGGTTAAGTGATTTTGAATATCCATATTGAATCAGGAGCCTCATATAATGCTCCATACAAAATACACCCCATATAACGCTCCATAAAGTTCTTAATGGGCCCCATAAAATGCTCCATAGATTATGCCCTAGATTATGCCCCATAAAATGCTCCATAGGTTATGCCCCATATGCTGTGATTAAAATAAAAAAATCACATACTCATCTCTCGTCGCTCAGGCCCCCGACACTTGCGATATTCACCTGTCCCGTTCCACCGCTGACTGTTCAGGCAGAGGGCGGTGCGCACACTAAACACGTCATCGCACCCTCTGACCTGAACAGTCACAGGCAGAGGACACGGTAGACGGAGCGGCGCCCAGCGATGGAACGGGGTCAGGTGAATATCGCGCAATGCTCACCCTCCCCGTTATACTCACCTACTCCTGGCACGGTCCCTGGCAGCGTCTCACTGTCAGAGCCGGCGGCATCTTCATATGTTCAGCGGTCACATACCACTCATTAAAGTAATGAATATGCGTCCATATTCATTAATGAGCGGTACCACGTGACAGCTGAACACAGAAAGAGCTGCCCGGAGACCATCGGACATTCAGGGACCGCGTCGGGAGCAGGTGAGTATGAGTATGTGACAGCCGCCGCTCCTCCTCCGACCCCCCCTCCCCCGCCGACAATGACTCGAGTATAAGCCGAGAGGGGGGCTTTCACCCTAAAAAAATGGGCTGAAAATCTCAACTTATACTCGAGTATATACGGTAGCTTCAAAATAAGGTGGACTTTATTAGGTCCACATGGCCTATCTATCATCTATCTATCTATCTATCTATCTATCTATTATCTGTCTATCATCTATCTATAAGAGCTGTGGAATATGTTGGCGCTATATAAATAAAATTATTATTATTTATCTACCTATCTATCATTATCTATCTATTATCTATCTATTTTGTTACATAATAACTAAAATCTTTTGGGGCTTAGGGAGTGAACACTAATTTAGTGACTAAGCGCCAATTTCTGAACCAGGGCGAACAACAATTATTTTGTCACAATAGGATGACTGCTCCTAGTCCGCACTGTGAAATTTGGGTTTAGTCGCAGCTCACACAGAACATCCCCATTGTCAAAAGGTCGAAAAAATTGCGTGTTACATTCATCCAGTATCACCGAGAGCAGACGGGTAATGATCGTCATTAGCTCGAGGTAAAGCAACTGGACATGAACACGGCAGCAGCGGAGATGTCACCACGGTCGATGCTAAAATCCACTTAGTATGTTTGAAAAATATGAAAATATATGTAGAAGTTACAGGGTGATGCCCCTATGACAACACTTCCTGGTAAGGATGATCAGGGGTATCATGGGCGCCACAAACTAACCAGAAGTTTTGTTCCTATTCTCTCCTATGGTGGACAGTAATGGGAGCGTGTGGTCCCGAGCCGTCCCGTCCCAGTATAAGGGGCGTGCAGAGGTGGCAGTAACACCTTGGTTATCAGGGGCCACAGGGGCCCTTGTGCCACATAAAAGAAAACTGCATGATAAATTCCAACTGGTAGATACAGGGCGGTGCTACAGACATTGCTGCCCAGGGGTCTGCAGCCCTCAGAGCTGGCCCACCAGGGGGCGCACGTGTGGGGGGACATGCTCCGGCTCGTGCCCATTACATTACTCCAGGCTTTCATGTCTTATATCTGGACAGTATATTTATTCCCCTAAGAGGGTTATATTTGATGTGTTTGAAAATGATATTTCCATTTTCAGCCGGCGCTCGTAGACCTCACAGTGGTGTTTGTACCACGCCAAGGTCCTGGTGGACAGGCCTGGGCAGAATGTTCCTGCAGGCCTGATAGCAGCAGCCGCTCTGGAGTCATCTCAGAGCAGCCCTCGTGGTTAGGTGTGGGGACATCGCAGGGTTATCACCAAAATGTCTGGGGCCCAGTGTGAAGTCTGAGATGTGGTCGCGCCCTTCTTTCTACTCCTCTCTTCCTCGGCCTATTTCTCTCCCTGTCTCTCTCCTCTCTCTGCATATTTCCCGTCATTCTCCATTTTCTCTTTTTTTTGTCTTCCTCTTTCTTTTACAGATCTATCTCTCTTTCCTCTACCTCTGTGTATTTTCCCACTTTTTCTATTTTCCTTCAATTTCTACTCTTTTTCTTTCATTCTCTCTCTACTTTCCTTTCTAACTTTTGTCTTTCTTTCTCTCTTTCCTTTCTTTCCTTTTTTCCTTTCTCCATTCCTTCTTTTTCTCCTTTCTTCCTTCCCTTTTTTTATTCTTTCCTTCCTTTTTCTCTCTCTTCCCTTCCTTCCTTTTTATCTCATATTCTCACTTTCCCACTTATTATGCTTCCTCCCTTTTACATCTCTATATTTTCCTATTTTCTCTCTTCCTTTCCTTTCTTAATTTGTTCTTCTTTTTCCTCTCTTATTCTTCCTTCCTTTTTTTATTCTTATTTTTATCTTTCACATTCTTTATTTGTCTCTTTCTCCCACCTCATCACTTTTCTTCTTTCTAATTTCTATTTATTTATTTTCTTTTTTTCTTTGTTTTTATTTTCTCCTCTCCCCCTATAAATTCCTCCTTTCCCCCTCTATCCTTCATTCTTTTCCACATTTTCTCATTTTGTCTTACCTGATATTGCAGTGACAATGTCATGTACATCCACGTGACCACTGCAGCCAATCACTGGTCCCAGCAATTGTTTGTACAAACAAGCATCACTGCTGAGGCCGGTGATTGGCTGCAGTGGTCATGTGAATCTTTGTGATGCAGCTCATCAGAAACCACTAAAGCGTTGGTCCTGGAGCAGCTGACGATGTAACAGGTTATTTCAATTATTTATTTTTAGTTATTTTATTATTTGCTGATTTTATTTACATTCTATTTATAATTTAGCTTTTATTTCAGGAATTTATTTATTTTAGATTTTATCACATCTTTTACTTCCTTATATTATTTACATTCTATTTATCGTTTATTTTTTATTCCTATTTATTCATGTTTTTATGTATTTTAGATTTAATCTTATTTATTTCTCTTACAGAATGTTTTCTTCCAAACCTTGGACAAGATCCATTCCTCTGCCTCCGCGTTCCTAGCGCCGCCGCCGCACCTCTCTTCCCATTACAATGGCAGCTGTGATTATCCCGTCACGTTCGGTTTTTGGATATTTGAGCTTTCTCATGACTCTGCGCCTCGGGCTGATCAGAGACATGAGAGTTTAAGTAAAATTGCACAGAAGTGAATTCTCAAGTATTTCTATGAAATCGGAGAGTGATGGGTGCAGAGCTGAGGTGGGACGTGGGGGGCTTACCTGCGTGTAATGAGACAGGACCCTCACATATCAGGTTCCTTCCTCCAGCCTGGGGGTCCATGGAGGTGATAGCTCTCGCTGAGGGGCACTCGGCTCTAACACATCTCCTTACCTTTCATCCTTAGTAAACCCTTTGCCTGGGTCAAACATCTCCAGACATTTTTAAGACCTGTCATCCATAAGTTACATTTCTCCTTCCTTATGTAACCTTATATTCACATCCACTGCAATCACAAGTTCACACTTTCTAAAGAAAGTTCTACAGGTAAACTTCCTTGCATCCATAATATTAGAAAACATTTTTTTAAAGTCCACTACCGTTTTAAGTATACAGCTCCCATGCAGAACTATGAGTCTCTATGGTTACAGACTACAAATAAAACTTGTGTAGTGTGATCCCGAACTTGTTCTCTGCCGCTGACCTTGAAGCCAGGATGGGAGGAGACAGGTCATCAGATGGGTAATACAACTCACCCCTATACTTTGGGGCCATAAAGTAAGAAATGGGCAATACTAAGGCCCTGGGCTCCATATAGGCACTAGACTTAAAGGGCAAGAAGTGTTGCCATAGGGACACAGCAGAAGCAGACTGGATGCTATAAGGCCCTGGGCTCCATTTAGGCAAGAAGTGTTGTCCTAGGGACACAGCAGAAGTATATTGGATGTCATAAGGCCGAGGGATTCGTTTAGGTGCCAGACCTAAATTTAAAGAAGTGTTGTCATAGGGACACAGGGGAAGAAGAATGGATGCCACAAGGTCGAGGGTTCTGTTTACGTGCTTAAAGGGCAAGAAGTGTTGTCATAGGGACACAACAGAAGGAGATTGGATGCTATAAGGCCCAGGGCTCTGTTTAGGTGCCAGACTTAAAGGGCAAAAAGTGTTGTCATTCGGGACCCAATAGAAGTAGATTGGATGCTATGAAGTCCAGGGCTCTGTTTAGGTACTTAATGAGCAAGAAGTGTTGTCATAGGGATACAGCGGAAGTAGATTGAATGCCATAAGGCTCAAGACTCCATTTAGGTGCCAAGTTTGACAGGCAAGAAGTGTTGTCATAGGAACGAAGTGGAAGTATTTCCTCTTACAGGGTGAGTTCTAGGTGGCTGTGTGGATTTTCTGGTGAGTTTACTCTTCTGTTCTCCTGACTATTGTTCTGGTGTCACCGCTCCCTCCCTTCTGCCCAGTGTCATTGAATGGCTATTTTCAGGAATGCTAAGAATAGCTGTCGGGGTGCACATGAATGAGCCCACGCGGTGACCGCTGATTTATATCATGGACAGATTATTCTGGAGAGGGTAGAGGGCGTCAGGACGTCATCCGGAAAGTATTGTGACTCCTATATTAGATTCCTCTAATAAAACCATTATTTCTGGCCACGCGTGGTCTCATGTAATGGAATCCGCACATTCAGGGTCAGTTAGAGCGTTACCCGTGTCACCGTCCTCAGGAATACACAATTTCCTCTCTGTCAGATAAGAGAGGATATTAATATATTTCACTTATCATTACGGAGGTTATATATCAGAAGAACCAAAGCGAAACAGTCCGAGAGCGATGTCTGCGGAAGGAACCACAACCTGGCCATCATGTATCACTGAAAAACACGGGAACATAGATACGAGATAACAGACAGATGGACACACAGAGACAGACAGATGATGGATACATAATAGATAAATAGATAGATAATAGATAGATGATAGATATATAGATATAGATACATGGATAGATAGATATATAATAGATAGATACTGTAGATAATAGATGACAGATAGATGATAGATGGAGAGATAATAGATAGATGATAGATAGATGATAGGTAGATAGATAGATAGATGATAGATAGATAGATGATAGATAGATAACAGATAATAGATAGATGATAGATAGATGATAGATAGATGATAGGTAGATAGATAGATAGATAGATAGATAGATAGATGATAGATAGATAACAGATAATAGATAGATGATAGATAGATGATAGGTAGATAGATAGATAGATAGATAGATAGATAGATAGATAGATAGATAGATGATAGATAGATAACAGATAATAGATAGATAATAGATAAATAGATAGATAATAGATAGATGATAGATAGATAGATAGATAGATAGATAGATAGATAGATAGATAGATAGATAGATAATACAGTAGATAGATAATACATAGATACAAGTACAATAATCTTGAACAATACAAGTGACGTCTGGTACAGGAGGAGAGAGGACCCTGCCCGCGAGGGCTCACAATCTACAAGGGATGGGTGAGGATACAGTAGGTGAGGATAGAGCTGGTCATGCAGTGGTTTGGTCGATCGGTGGTTACTGCAGGTTGTAGGCTTGCCGGAAGAGGTGGGTCTTCAGGTTCTTTTTGAAGGTTTCGATGGTAGGAGAGAGTCTGATGTGTTGTGGTAGAGAGTTCCAGAGTAGGGATGATACGCGAGAGAAATCTTGTATGCGATTGTGGGAAGAGGAGATAAGAGGGGAGTAGAGAAGGAGATCTTGTGAGGATCAGAGGTTGCGTGCAGGTAAGTACCGGGAGACGAGGTCACAGATGTATGGAGGAGACAGGTTGTGGATGGCTTTGTACGTCATGGTTAGGGTTTTGTACTGGAGTCTCTGGGCAATGGGGAGCCAGTGAAGGGATTGACAGATGGGAGAGGCCGGAAAATAGCGGGGGGACAGGTGGATTAGCCGGGCAGCAGAGTTTAGAATAGATTGGAGGGGTGCGAGAGTGTTAGAGAGGAGGCCACAGAGCAGGAGGTTACAGTAGTCGAGGCGGGAGATGATGAGGGCATGGACTACGGTTTTTGCAGATTCTTGGTTTAGGAATGTATGGATCCGTGAAATATTTTTGAGTTGAAGTCGGCAGGAAGTGGAAAGGGCTTGGCTATGTGGTTTGAAGGAGAGATCAGTGTCAAGGATTACCCCGAGACAGCGTTCTTGGGGGGCCTGGGGAGAGTGGGCAGCCGTTTAATGTAATGGATAGGTTCGTTGGGGGAGTCGAGTGAGATGGGGGAAAGACAATGAATTCTGTTTTGTCCATGTTAAGTTTTAGAATTCTAGCAGAGAAGAAGGATGAAATAGCGGACAGACATTGAGGGATTCTGTTTAGTAGGGTGGTGATATCTGGTCCAGACATGTAGATCTGTGTGTCATCAGCATAGAGATGATACTGAAAGCCATGAGATTCTATGAGCTGTCCCAGGCCAAAAGTGTAAATGGAGAAGAGCAGGGGTCCTAGAACTGAACCTTGTGGGACTCCGACAGATAGGGGGCGAGGTGAGGAGGTGGTGTGTGAGTGGGAGATGCTGAATGTTCGGTCAGTTAGATATGATGAGATCCAGGATAGGGCCAAGTCTGTGATGCCAAGGGATGAGAGGGTCTGTAATAGGGAATGGTCCACTGTGTCAAACGCAGCCGACAGGTCCAGGAGGAGGAGGATAGAGTAGTGTCGCTTGCTCTTGGCGGTTAAGAGGTCATTGGTGGGTTATACTTTCTGGCTGCACAGAGCCAACATCTTAGGGGATGGGGGAAAGGGTTAGTGGAAGAAATGGGTCACAGTAGTCTGGTGCATATTAGCGGGGTATGGCCCTTGAGTTTGGGTCTGGAATCAGGACTATTTAGGAAATTGGGGAATGGCTTTCCCACCATGAATTTAATTCATAGAGTATGGCAGATGCTGAAGCGTATTAGGGGAATTGGGGGCTTCACGGAATTTTCACCTATCTGGGATAACTCATCTCTTCAAGAATTTAACCATATGGAAGGAATGGGAGAATGGAGAGAAAAGGGTATTAGGCTATTAGGACAATTGATTCACAGTGGGAGTCTTAGATCTTATGATGCGCTTCGGCAGGAATTTCAGTTTCCGGGATTAAAATGGTATCAATATAGGAGAGTTCAGCACGCTTTTCAGGCACAGAGGAAGAGGGGGCCCATAGTGGTTCAGAAAGATCTCATGTTAGACTGTATTCTAAATAACAATGGAACAAAGGGGGCTATATCGGAAGTATATGGGGATTTACTACACACATTCTTGGAGGATTACCCGATTAAAGCTAGAGGAAAATGGGAGGCCGAACTGGGGGAAATAGACGATGACAAATGGGGGTCTATTCTGGAATACATACCTAAATTGTCAATGAGTGAGCCTGGGAGACTCTCGCAATTGTATGTGGTTAATAGGGCCTATAGGACACCTGACTTGTTGTTCAAAGCCGGAGTGAGATTGGATTCTGAGTGCCCTAGGTGCACTCAGACTGAGGCGGGTATGCTCCACATGTTGTGGGTGTGCCCCAGGCTCTTTTCATATTGGGTAGCAGTGTTGAACCAAATTGGAGTGCTTTATGGATGTGCGATTCCCAGGGATCCAGTGGTTTGTATACTTGGGTATGTGGAGGAGTTGTCGGCCGATGAAACTGCCAAAATGGCAATAGCTAGATTGCTCTTCGTTGCAAGGAAAGTGATTGCGAGATACTGGATTAGGGAGGAACCTCCAACCAGACGAGAATTTACCGCACAGGTGAATCATATTGTCCAGCTCGAAAAAAGCATTTATACCAAGAGGAATAGGATGGGGTTTTTTCAAAAGCTATGGCAGCCATGGCTAAATGGGAATGATTAAGAGGTTGTGGTAAATAATGTTAATTATACAATTTGTCTGTAATAAAAATGATCTTCTTGGGGAGGAGGGGGGAAAGTTGGGGTTGGTTATCTGAAGGAGGGAGGGGGGAGAAGGGGTATATTTTCTTGTTAAAATGAAAAACACAAATGCACTTTGTTGTATGAATAGATAACATTTATTATGTTCAATAAAAATTTATCTGATAAAAAAGAGGTCATTGGTGACCTTAGTTAGGGCAGTTTCAGTGGAGTGGTGTGACCAGAAGCCAGATTGTAAGCGGTCGAAGAAGGAGCAGGAAGAGAGATGGGAGGACAGTTCAAGATGGACGTGTTGTTCCAGTAGTTTTGAGGCACAGGGGAGAAGTGATATAGGGCGATAGCTAGATACAGAGGATGGGTCAAGAGACGGCTTTTTGATTATAGGTGTGATGGAGGCATGTTTAAAGCTTGAGGGGAAAACACCAGTTGTTAGTGATAGGTTGAAGAGAAGGGTTAGAGTTAGGATGAAGACTGTGGTGAGGTTTGGGATGAGGTGGGATGGGATAGGGTCAAGTGCACAGGTGGTGGGATGCGATCTTGAGAGTAGAGTGGAGAGTCGATCTTCTGTAATGGTGGAGAAGTTGATTTTGAAGGTAGAGGGCTGGGTAGTTGGGAGGAAGGGCTCTGGGGGTTGTTGACTAAAACTGTCTCTGATGTTAGATAGATAGATAGATAGATAGATAATGTTAAAGGAATTGTTTGACCTTAGGCTGTTAGTCTGCAGTCAATTTATGATTCTCCGGGAGCGGACGGTCATGTGACTGCAACTATGTGATTTGCATACTTCTGGCCACATTCCAACTAGTTGTGTCCACCCTTGCTCAATTCACTTGCATTGAGAGAGGCCACACACGTCTAGTCTGCACGTGACTG
Source organism: Ranitomeya imitator (assembly GCF_032444005.1). Classification (NCBI taxonomy): domain Eukaryota; kingdom Metazoa; phylum Chordata; class Amphibia; order Anura; family Dendrobatidae; genus Ranitomeya; species Ranitomeya imitator. Next base: position 53,938,858 of record NC_091282.1, on the reverse strand, counting down.
CATGTATGCAAATAGCATACTCCTCACAGCGCAGAGGGTTCACAAGTTTGAACTCACTCTATGTAGCTTGGGCCAGATAACCCCTTTAAGAGTTGGGTTCCTTTCTTGCTAATCCTACAGTGGATTATAATCCACCTATAACAAAGGCGCTTAGTAACGATCCTTCACACTAACCTCGCTGCCTCCTAATAGTTTTGTATTTGATACATAGAAAAGAATGCAGCAGAAAATAGATTAAAATCAGCCATGGATGGACAACTAGATACAATATATGGAGAATAGTATGTGCCCCCTAAACAATTCCACCTACACAAGATTTTTCTGATCGTTCTTCCTACATATATAGACATTAAAGGGGTTGTCTGGTCTTATGTTAAAAATCTGCAGTCAGTTCTTGATCCTCGCAGCCTGTGCACCGCACACTGTCAGGATTTTCCAGTGTTGGCGGAGAGAGAAAGAAATGTGCGCCTTGTCGCGGCTGATGGGCTCTCATCAATTGGCCAATTTGTACACAAAGCACCTTCATTTTATAAGTATATTCTTTACAGCAGTAATGCATCCAAACTTCCTACATTCAATGTTTGCATGTATTCTAGTACTTAAAGGCTGTTGTATGCTTTTGTTTGTATATTATGAATTCATTGTTGCAACCTCTTCACACTTGTGTTGGAGGTGCTGGTTATTTTTTTTTTTAATCCCAGTTTTTCTAGAAAAAAAAAATGCATGAAAAATGTTGCATCAAATCTGCCCCAAAAATGCAATAATCGAGCAGATTACCTGTTTTAGCAACAAAAAAAAACAAAACAAAAACGGTTGGACGGTACGTCATCACATATAACGTGGCGATAGTCTGCCTTTTCCCCAGTTTCAGTGACCTTGCCCGGTATAAGTAAAGGGTAATAATGACAGCGAGGTTCGATTCCATTATGAGCGTCTGTAATAGAGACACTGGCTCCGCTCGTCACAAAGGTTTCCTGGAAAGAAAAGGCGACCTAATTACCCAGCGGTGTCACCGGGCACCATCCCGTCATCCTGGCGTGACTGCAATATCCCACTCTCACCTGAGCTTTAGTTCCCATGGTTACCTACGGAACAATTGTGCCCTCATATTACAGGAAACTGTCCTCTTGTAGGGTTTATAGCACTCCTCATTTACTTCTGGATTCTACTTAAAAGAAAATTAATGAAAATGCGGAAAAACAGTTTGTCCTTTTCTCACCCTCCCCAGGTCCAGTACTGAGTGTTCATCGATGCTTCCGGTGTCTGTTATAGTCAGCAGCGCCGCAATCAGTGAGCTCAGCGGCTCTGGTTAGCTCATGCCATTGCTTATCTCATTGATTGGATGCAGCGCTGCTGACGTCAAAACACCGGGAGCACCGGGCCTCTCTGACCTTTCCGGCGCCTGCGCACTGCAGTACTTTGTTCTGCCCTCAACAGGGCAGACACAGTACGCCTGCGCCGGAGCCGTGGCTGAAGATCAGAAGAGGACGTCTTGGAATGAAGATAGGAGGCGCCGGTGCGGACCAGAGACGCCCATCCGACCTGACCAGCAGCGGGACCGCGACTGGGTGAGTATAATCTAACGTCTTTTTCTCCTCTTTCAGGTAACATCGGTGGCTTATCTACAGCATTACACAATGCTGTAGATAAGCCCCTGATGCCGGTGGGCTTACCTCACCCGTGATTTTCGGGGTGACAGGTTCCCTTTAATGTGCTTCTGATTAGGCGATCACCTGAACCAAAACTTATAAAAAACCCTGCTGTGGTCTTCACAATCCTTTTGCAATAGGACAATCTGGATGATAAAATAAGTGCTAGTAATATCCCAAAAGTAATAGGAATGAAAAAATAACTTTTATCGATGCCAAAGGAGCTGAAAAGAAAAGTCTTGAGTGAGGAAAAGAAGGGTTCAATTCTGGCTTTACTAGCAGAGGGACACAGTGAGCGTCATGTTGCCTCCATCCTTAAAATTTCTTATACGGCAGTCCATTACAACAAGGTCAAGCAGCAGACATTGGGGACAACAAAGCTACAGACCGGCAGAGGGCGAAAACGACTCTATACTGACCAGGATGACCGTCATCTTATCCGAATGTCACTCAGCAACCGCAGGATGACATCAAGTGACCTACAAACGGAATGGCAAATGGCAGCTGGGGAGAAGTGCACGGCAAGAACAGTTCGTAACAGGCTCCTAGAGGCAGGACTGAAGTCATGTAAAGCTAGAAAAAAGCCTTTCTTCAATGAGAAGCAAAGGAGAGCCAGGCTGAAGATTGCCAAAGACCATAAGGATTGGACCATAGAGGACTGGAGTAAGCAGGGGTGAACCTAGCCTCTCTGCTGCCTGAGGCGAACGGAAAAATGGCGCCCCCCCCCACACACACAGTCCCTGCTTTTAGGAGGGAGGGAGGAGGGGGGGCGGGCACTTGACCCCGGAGTTTTGTAAAAATAAAAAAAAAACTAGCAGCGCAAATCCAGTTGCCGTATATACTCGAGTATAAGCCGACCCGAGTATAAGCCAGCCCCCCTAATTTTGCCACAAAAAACTGGAAAAAAAATTATGACTAGAGTATAAGCCTAGGGTGGAAAATGCAGCAGCTACCGGTAAATTTCAAAAGTAAAAATATATACCAATAAAAGTAAAATTAATTGAGACATCAGTAGGTTAAGTGTTTTTGAATATCCATATTGAATCAGGAGCCTCATATAATGCTCCATAAAGTTTGATGGGCCCCATTAGATGCTCCATATTAAAATATGCCCCATATAATCCTGCATAAAGGGTAATAAGGGCCCCATAAGATGCTTCATAGAGATATTTGCCCTATATAGTGCTACACAAGCGTTATGGCCCCATAAGATGCTCCGTACAGTCACTTGCCCCATATAGTGCTGCACAAGTGTTATGGCCCCATAAGATGCTCCGTGCAGCCACTTGCCCCATATAATGCTGCACAAGTGTTATGGCCCCATAAGATGCTCCGTGCAGCCACTTGCCCCATATAATGCTGCACAAGAGTTATGGCCCCATAAGATGCTCCGTATAGTCACTTGCCCCATATAGTGCTGCACAAGTGTTATGGCCCCATAAGATGCTCTGTACAGCCACTTGCCCCTTATAGTGCTGCACAAGAGTTATGGCCCCATAAGATGCTCCGTATAGTCACTTGCCCCATATAGTGCTGCACAAGTGTTATGGCCCCATAAGATGCTCCGTGCAGCCACTTGCCCCATATAATGCTGCACAAGAGTTATGGCCCCATAAGATGCTCCGTATAGTCACTTGCCCCATATAGTGCTGCAGAAGTGTTATGGCCCCATAAGATGCTCCGTGCAGCCACTTGCCCCATATAATGCTGCACAAGTGTTATGGCCCCATAAGATGCTCCGTGCAGCCACTTGCCCCATATAATGCTGCACAAGAGTTATGGCCCCATAAGATGCTCCGTATAGTCACTTGCCCCATATAGTGCTGCACAAGTGTTATGGCCCCATAAGATGCTCCGTGCAGCCACTTGCCCCTTATAGTGCTGCACAAGAGTTATGGCCCCATAAGATGCTCCGTATAGTCACTTGCCCCATATAGTGCTGCACAAGTGTTATGGCCCCATAAGATGCTCTGTACAGCCACTTGCCCCATATGCTTTTGCTGCGATTAAAAAAAAAAATAAAATCACATACTCACCTCTCTTCGCTCAGGACCCCGGCACTGGCAATATTTACCTGCTCCTTGTGCGGCTCCGTCTTCAGCACTGACGTTCAGCAGAGGGCGTGCACTGACTACATCACCACGCCCTCTGACCTGAGTGTCACTGCCAGAGGACGCTGAAGACGGAGCCGCACTGGAATGAGGAGAGGTAAATATCGCGCAGCGCTGCGCTCCCCCTCCCCGTATACTCACCTACTGCTGGCGCTGCGTCCCTGCTTCTTCCACCGCTGCATCTTCTTCCTGTATTGAGCGGTCACAGTTACCGCTCATTACAGAAATGAATATGCGGCTCCACCTCTATGGGAGGTGGAGCCGCATATTCATTTCTGTAATGAGCCGTACCATGTGACCCCTCAGTGCAGGAAGAATCTGCAGCGCTGGAAGAAGTAGGTAAGTATAATACTACAGAATCTGCCGCCCCCTCTCTTCTGCCGCCTGAGCCAAAGAGCTCAAATCGCCTCATGGTAGCAGCGTCACTGGGAGTAAGGTAATCTTCTCTGAGGAGTCTAATTTTCAGCTTTGCCCAACACCTGGTCATCTAATGGTTAGACGGAGACCTGGAGAGGCGTACAAGCCACAGTGTCTTGCACCCACTGTGAAATTTGGTGGAGGATCGGTGATGATCTGGGGATGCTTCAGCAAGGCTGGAATTGGGCAGATTAATCTTTGCGAAGGACGTATGAACCAAGCCGCATACAAGGTTATCCTGGAAAAACAGTTGCTTCCTTAGGCTCAGGCAATGTTCCCCAACTCTGAGGACTGGTTTTTCCAGCAGGACAATGCGCTATGCCACACAGCTAGGTCAATCAAGGTGTGGATGAAGGACCACCACATCAAATCCCTGTCATGGGCAGCCCAATCTCCAGACCTGAACCCCATTGAAAACCTCTGGAATGTAATCAAGAGGATGATGGATAGTCACAAGCCATCAAACAAAGAAGAACTGCTTACATTTTTGCGCCACAAGCAGTGTGAAAGACTGGTGGAAAGCATGCCAAGACGCATGTAAGTGATTAACAATCATGGTTATTCCACAAAATATTGATTTCTGAACTCTTCCTGAGTTAAAACATTAGTATTGTTTCTAAATGATTATGAACTTGTTTTTTTTGCATTACTTGATGTCTGCAAGGGATCCAAGAAGTATCGTTTCTCCTTGTGGAGAGTGACATGATAAACATGTCGAGGTGAGGAGACTTAAAGCCACAGTGCTCCTCTGGGAAATATTGTCTCTTCAGAGAGGAAGAGAACTAGAACTCTAGTGCCACGTATTGGAAGTAGCAATCCTAACAGTCAATGTCGACCCTTTAACGAGCCTTGTCACATGACTTAGGATAATAGCCAAACCAGAATCTCAATTTGCAGACACTGTTTCGGGGTACTGCCCCTCGTCAGTGCAAAGTGGAGATCTAGTTTGGCTGATTGAGAGGCGTCTGACCGGGATCCAAGATTGCTACTTCAAATAGGTGGCACTAGAGTTCTAGTTCTCTTCCTCTCTGAAAAGACAATTTGCTTGATGTCTACAAGCAATGCATTTTTTGTTATTTTGACCATTTCTCATTTTCAGAAAAAAAAATACAAAATTTATTGCTTGGAACTTCGGAGACATTGTTGTCAGTAGTTTATAGAATAAAAGAACAATTTACATTTTACTCAAAAATATACCTAGAAAGAGAAAAATCAGACAAACTGAACATTTTGCAGGGGTCTCTTAATTTTTGCCAGAGCTATATTGTATATATACAAATATATTTTTAAGTCCATAAAACACAATAACAAAGTACAGCAAGAAAATAGCGAAAACTGACGAAAACACGCAAAAAACAGAATTGAAAGTGCAGCTGATCCTTTACCATGGCCATCGCTAGAAAAGCGTGCATGTATAATATTGGAAGACACAAAAGAGAATAGTAAAACCAAAAACACTCAGTTTGAAAAAATGTTGCAGTAATCCGCAAGTGCTAGTAAAAGATGTAAAAAACAGGGTATTTGGTTGATACGTTTTTTGCAAAAAAATGTATACTAAGCTGCTCTACCAATCTTCACGGTATACCCTTATCAGAGCAGTCCTAACTAATGTATGCAATCCCTATCTGATGTATTTAAAAACCTGATCATCTGTATATAACCTGTGTGAACAGGGTTCAGAGAGGAAAAATCCATGTGTGCATACAGGGTAGAACAGCTTTTGTGCAGATAGCCCAAGAGGAGTGGTGGAACTCCCCAGTCTTGTAGACACAAGAGAACAATTATGGAAACAGGAACACATGGGCTACTTGCACAGTGAACAAGTCTGTATGATCATGTTCACACACCACCAAGAAACCTGAAGACACAAAAGAGAATAGTAAAACCAAAAACACTCAGTTTGAAAAAATGTTGCAGTAATCCGCAAGTGCTAGTAAAAGATGTAAAAAACAGGGTATTTGGTTGATACGTTTTTTGCAAAAAATGTATACTAAGCTGCTCTACCAATCTTCACGGTATACCCTTATCAGAGCAGTCCTAACTAATGTATGCAATCCCTATCTGATGTATTTAAAAACCTGATCATCTGTATATAACCTGTGTGAACAGGGTTCAGAGAGGAAAAATCCATGTGTGCATACAGGGTAGAACAGCTTTTGTGCAGATAGCCCAAGAGGAGTGGTGGAACTCCCCAGTCTTGTAGACACAAGAGAACAATTATGGAAACAGGAACACATGGGCTACTTGCACAGTGAACAAGTCTGTATGATCATGTTCACACACCACCATGAAACCTGAAGACACAAAAGAGAATAGTGAAACCAAAAACACTCAGTTTGAAAAAAATTTCCTAGAAAGCTCCCAGGCTTTCTAGGCAAGTTCCCACGATCTATAAACAGCCAGCAGAGGGCGCCTCACCGCAAATGAAGCTAAATATAGCTCATTGATCTATATTTAGACTCATTCCCCGGGGTTTTGCAGCGAGGAGTAGCATTGCATTAGCAAAGCTCCTTGCTGCAAAATGTTTTAACCCCTTCAGAAGGATTTACATCGTTGGACGTTACAGATCTGCGGAGGGTAAGTATATTGTTGGTTTATTATGTTTTTTCTTTCACAGAACGAGGGTCTTCAGTGACTGGATTGGGCGTAGAATAAAATACTCCAACAACCATTGTTTTTATTTCATTAAAATAATTTTAAATAATGTGTTTGTGTTTTATTTAACCCTTTCATTGAATTGGATTAATAATGGATAGGTGTCATAATTGACGCCTCTCCATTATTAATTAGGCTTAATGTCACCTTACAATAGCAAGGTGGCATTAACCCTTCATTACCCCATATCCCACCGCTACACGGGAATGGGAAGAGAGTGGCCAAGTGCCAGAATAGGCGCATCTTCCAGATGTGCCTTTTCTGGGGTGGCTGGGGGCAGATATTTTTAGCCAGGGGGGGGGCAATAACCGTGGACCCTCTCCAGGCTATTAATATCTGCCCTCAGTCACTGGCTTTACTACTCTGGCGGAGAAAATTGCGCGGGAGCCCACGCCAATTTTTTCCGCCATTTAACCCTTTATTTTAAGAGCTAGAACGGCCAAATTTTGCAGATACACTCTACTGACATTAGTAGTGTGGAATCTGCAAAAAAAATGGAGAGAAGACATGGTTTACTGTATGTAAACCATGTCTCAAATCATGTCGGGTTTTAGGAAGGAGAAAGAAAAAGCCGGTAATTGAATTACCGGCTTTCAAGCTGTATAGCGCTGGAATAAATATTAATATATATACATATATGTGTCTCACTGACATATATATATATATATATATACCTATTCTATGTGTACACATTTATTCTACCTATTCTACTGTAAGCTGTCAGTGTGATTTTACTGTACACCGCACTGAATTACCGGCTTTTCTCTCTAACAGCGCTGCGTATTTCTCGCAAGTCACACTGCTTGTCCGTGTGAAATCCGTATTTTTCACGCTTCCATAGACTTTCATTGGCGTATTTCTTGCGCAGTACGGTGACAAACGCAGCATGCTGCGATTTTGTACGGCCGTAGAAAGCCGTATAATACTGATCAGTAAAATACGGCAGATAGGAGCAGGGGCATAGAGAATAATTGTGCCGTATTTTTTGCGAGTTTTACGGACGTAGTTTCTGCGCTCTTACGTCCGTAAAACTCGCAAGTGTGAAGCCGGCCTTATAGGGGTAACCAACCTAGGCGGTGGCGGTGGAGGTGTTGGCTGCTTTTGGGGTCCATCCAGAGTGAAGTCAGTGCAGGTACATACACAGGTCCTTGTACAGACCTTGCAGAGGGGCCCGGGCTTTTTGGGCTGCACTTGAGATCCTACAGGACTGTGTGCAATCTGTCTGTGACACACAGGGCAGGGCTCTGATAATGAAGCCGACAGACTCGTGTCTCGGTTCATCCCCGGTGACGATATATTTTCTGAGATCGTAACCCTATTGCCACATTCATTTCCCGTTGGCTAACCTGTAACACTTCCTGCGCTGCGCGGTCAGGCCCCTGACACATTGTAACGCTGCATGCTGTGTGTGTATCAGGAGAGATTTATATGGGGGCATTGGGGGCAGTTGCTCCAGCTATGGCCCGTACAGGGTTCAGGTGCCATCACAGTGTTTTACTGACTAACTACGTAATACCGCTTTTTTTTTTTTACAGCAGGTCGCGCATTTCTTTATTTGTATTTATTTATTTTGCTTGCTTATATAGCGCTTTGCAGACCTCGTTAGCACTGTCCCCACTGGGGCTCACAATCTACATACCCTATCAGTATGTCTTTGGAGCGTGGGAGGAAACCGGAGAACCCGGAGGAAACCCATGCAAACACGGGGAGAACATACAAACTCCTTGCAGATATTGTCCTTGGTGAGACTTGAACCACTGAGCCACCATACAGTGATAACCACAGGTCACCACACAGTGCTAACCACTGAGCCACTACAGTGCTAATCACTGACCCACCACACAGTGCTAACCACTGAACCACCAAACAGTGCTAACCACTGAACCACCATACAGTGCTAACCACTGAGCCACCATACAGTGCTAACCACTGAACCACCATACAGTGCTAACCACTGAACCACCATACAGTGCTAACCACAACCACCACACAGTGCTAACCACTGAGCCACTACAGTGCTAATCACTGACCATCCACACAGTACTAACCACTGAACCACCAAACAGTGCTAACCACTGAACCACCATACAGTGCTAACCACTGAGCCACCATACAGTGCTAACCACTGAACCACCAAACAGTGCTAACCACAACCACCACACAGTGCTAACCACTGAGCCACTACAGTGCTAATCACTGACCCTCCACACAGTGCTAACCACTGAGCCACCATACAGTGCTAACCACTGAGCCACCATACAGTGCTAACCACTGAGCCACCATACAGTGCTAACCACTGAACCACCAAACAGTGCTAACCACAACCACCACACAGTGCTAACCACTGAACCACCAAACAGTGCTAACCACAACCACCACACAGTGCTAACCACTGAGCCACTACAGTGCTAATCACTGACCCTCCACACAGTGCTAACCACTGAGCCACCATACAGTGCTAACCACTGAGCCTCCATACAGTGCTAACCACTGAGCCACCATACAGTGGTAACCACTGAGCCACCATACAGTGCTAACCACTGAACCACCATACAGTGCTAACCACTGAACCACCAAACAGTGCTAACCACAACCACCACACAGTGCTAACCACTGAGCCACTACAGTGCTAATCACTGACCCTCCACACAGTGCTAACCACTGAGCCACCATACAGTGCTAACCACTGAGCCACCATACAGTGCTAACCACTGAGCCACCATACAGTGGTAACCACTGAGCCACCATACAGTGCTAACCACTGAACCACCATACAGTGCTAACCACTGAACCACCAAACAGTGCTAACCACAACCACCACACAGTGCTAACCACTGAGCCACTACAGTGCTAATCACTGACCCTCCACACAGTGCTAACCACTGAGCCACCATACAGTGCTAACCACTGAGCCACCATACAGTGCTAACCACTGAGCCACCATACAGTGGTAACCACTGAGCCACCATACAGTGCTAACCACTGAACCACCATACAGTGCTAACCACTGAGCCACCATACAGTGCTAACCACTGAACCACCATACAGTGCTAACCACTGAGCCACCATACAATGCTAACCACTGAGCCACCATACAATGCTAACCACTGAACCACCATACAGTGCTAACCACTGAGCCACCATATAGTGCTAACCACTGAGCCACCATACAATGCTAACCACTGAGCCACCATACAGTGCTAACCACTGGGCCACCATACAGTGGTAACCACTGAGCCACCTTACAGTGGTAACCACTGAGCCACCATACAATGCTAACCACTGAGCCACCATACAATGCTAACCACTGAACCACCATACAGTGCTAACCACTGAGCCACCATATAGTGCTAACCACTGAGCCACCATACAATGCTAACCACTGAGCCACCATACAGTGCTAACCACTGGGCCACCATACAGTGGTAACCACTGAGCCACCTTACAGTGGTAACCACTGAGCCACCATACAATGCTAACCACTGAGCCACCGTACAGTTATAACCACTGAGTCACGATGTAGTTCAGAAACACAAAGACAGGAAAACAATCACACACAAGTGCCTTAAAAATACATATATTGCGAAAAACATTGACTGTCATGTTCAGAATATACTGCCACACGGTGCCAAGAAATATCATATGCTCTCCAGTACCCAAATAATGCCATTACATAGCACCAAAATGCTTTTGGGTAACATGTTTATACAGTGCCCAAGTACGGTAACTATATCTTATTGTGCAAAAATAGTACTTTCATACAGTGTGCTGAAAAGAGTGCAATGCAATATCCCAATCATACAGACATACCCCTATAGTGCCCAAGTAGCAGTGCCATATAGAGTTCTGGCAAAAATTAAGAGACCACTGCACAGTTTTATAAAACTCAGCTTCTCTACATGTCTGGCAGCCATTCCATTCCAGTGTCAGATGAATCCCAACCAGAGTACACCTCATTCTACTTAAAGGGACTCTGTCACCTGAATTTGGAGGGAACAATCTTCAGCCATGAAGGCGGGGTTTTTGGGTTTTTGATTCACCCTTTCCTTACCCGCTGGCTGCATGCTGGCTGCAATATTGGATTGAAGTTCATTCTCTGTCCTCCGTAGTACACGCCTGCGCAAGGCAATCTTGCCTTGCGCAGGCGTGTACTACGGAGGACAGAGAATGAACTTAAATCCAATATTGCAGCCAGCAGGTAAGGAAAGGGTGAATCAAAAACCCCAAAACCCCGCCTTCATGGCTGAAGATTGTTCCCTCCAAATTCAGGTGACAGTGTCCCTTTAATGTGCTTCTGATTAGGTGATCACCTGAACCAAATCTTAGTTAACGAGGGAAAGTATAAAAAACCCTGCTGTGGTCTTCACAATCCTCTTGCAATAGGACAGGCTGGATGATAAAATAAGTGCTAGTAATATCCCAAAAGTAATAGGAATGAAAAAAATAACGTTTAACCAAGCCAGAGGAGCTGAAAAGAAAAGTCTTGAGTGAGAAAAAGAAGGGGCTCAATTCTGGCTTTACTAGCAGAGGGACACAGTGAGCGTCATGTTGCCTCCATCCTTAAAATTTCTAAGACTACTTTCACACTAGAGTCGTTCGACGCACGTCACAATGCGTCGTTTTGAAGAAAAAATGCATCCTGCAAAGTTGCCCGCAGGATGCGTTTTTTCTCCATAGACTTTCATTAGTGACGCATCGTGACGGATTGCCACACGTTGCATCTGTCGTGCGACGGATACGACGTGTTTTTGCAGTCCGTCGGGACAAAAAAACGTTCCTTGCAACGTTTTTTTTTGTCCGTCGGGTCCGCTTTTTCCGACCGCGAATGCGTGGCTGGAACTCCGCCCCCTCCTCCCCGTCCCTTACAATGGGGCCGCGGATGATTTGTAAAACTGCATCCGTTGTGATTTTACTTCACAGCATGCGTCGGTACGTCGGCCCGACGCACTGCGACGGGCCCGTACCGACACTAGTGTGAAAGTAGTCTTAGACGGCAGTTCATTACAACAAGGTCAGGCAGCAGACATTGGGGACAACAAAGCTACAGACTGGCAGAGGGCGAAAACGACTCTATACTGACCGGGAGCTGGGGTGAAGTGCTCTGCAAGAACAGTTCGTAACAGGCTCCTAGAGGCAGGACTCAAGTCATGTAAAGCTAGAAATAAGCCTTTCATCAATGAGAAGCAAAGGAGAGCCAGGCTGAAGATTGCCAAACACCATAAGGATTGGACCATAGAGGACTGGAGTAAGGTAATCTTCTCTGGTGAGTCTAATTTTCAGCTTTGCCCAACACCTGGTCATCTAATGGTTAGACGGAGACCTGGAGAGGCGTACAAGCCACAGTGTCCTGCACCCACTGTGAAATTTGGTGGAGGATCGGGGATGATCTGGGGATGCTTCAGCAAGGCTGGAATTGGGCAGGTTGTTCTTTGCGACGGACGTATGAATCAAGCCGCATACAAGGTTATCCTGGAAAAACAATTGATTCCTTCTGCTCAGGCAATGTTCCCCAATTCTGAGGGTATGTGCACACGTCAGGATTTCTTCCAGAAATTTTCCTGACAAAAACTAGACATTTCTGCCAGAAATCCACATGCGTTTTTACCACGATTTTACCGCGTTTTTCATGCGTTTTTGACGCGTTTTTTGTGCGATTTTTCCCACATGCATAGAATTACGGGAAAAACGCAGAAAATCCGCAAAAATAATGAACATGCTCATTTTTTTACCGCGATGCGTTTTTTTCACGGAAAAAAACAAATCCATGTGCACAAAACATGCAGAATGCATTCTAAATGATAGAATGCATAATGTATGCGTTTTTAATGAGTTTTTATAGCGTTTTTAGCGCGAAAAAACGCGAAAAAACCTGAACGTGTGCACATAGCCTGAGGACTGTTTTTTCCAGCAGAACAATGCGCCGTGCCACACAGCAAGGTCAATCAATGTGTGGATGAAGGACCACCACATCAAATCCCTGTCATGGGCAGCCCAATCTCCAGACCTGAACCCCATTGAAAACCTCTGGAATGTAATCAAGAGGATGATGGATAGTCACAAGCCACCAAACAAAGAACTGCTTACACTTTTGTACCAGTAGTGGCATAAGGTCACCCAGAAGCAGTGTGAAAGCATGCCAAGGCGCATGAAAGCTGTGATTAAAAATCATGGTTATTCCACAAAATATTGATTTCTGAACTCTTCCTGAGATAAAACATTAGTATTGTTGTTTCTAAATGATTATGAACTTGTTTTCTTAGTATTATTTGAGGTCTGCAAGCAATGCATTTTTGTGTTATTTTGACCATTTCTCATTTTCAGAAAATAAATACAACATTTATTGATTGGAATTTCAGAGACATGTTGTCAGAAGTTTATAGAATAAAAGAACAATTTACATTTTACTCAAAAATATACAGTACCTATAAAGAGAAAAATCAGACACACTGAACATTTTGCAGTGGTCTCTTAATTTTTGCCAGAGCTGTATATAGCGCATACCTCATTTCTTCCACTAGTGTTCTATAGTTCATAAATACTACCTTCATACAGTACCTAATAAATAGTACTGTTAGAATATCCAAGCAATATCTGAGTGTCTGAGTAATGATGCCATAAAGTGCATGCACAAATTGTGCAAACATCACAAACTAACATTGTTATATAGGGGTCAATTCATCGCATTTGCTCCTTTTTTTTTTTTGTCTATTTTTTTGGCATTTTTTGTCTGTTTTCCATTTGCTTTTTTTTTTCTTCTTTAGATTTTCGTCTTTTTTTCCAAGCCTATTTTGTGCTTTTGCCTGCGTTTTTTTTTTTTATCTATGTTTGCCATTGTGGGCAAGGTTTGCGGTTTCCAGATGTTTTGGGCTGATTCACCATAATGCTTAAAGAAATCACAATATTTTTGCTCAAATTTTGCATAAGTGCACCAAAAAAAGTTGTAAAAAGAGTTTAAGGGGCAAAAATAAAGAGCATTTTGTTTAACTTAAAGAATTCATTTATTCATTCATTTATGAACCACTTGCGCCATTTTGAAGAATTTAGCACAAAAAAGGGTCAAGAAATACCAGGCGACAAAAATAATAAAAGTAAGTGACTTAAAAAAAAATCAAATGATGAATCACTTAGTTAATAAATATTACCGCCAGACAGTGCCTAACAAATAGTGCCACAAATGGCACTATTATACGGTTGAGGATTAATAGTGCCATACGTTGCACAAGTTATACCACCACATAGTGCTCATACCCCTGCAGGGATTAGTGAGGGCTCCATAAGGAATGAGTGCTCACTGCTTGGAAAGTTCCGGCGCTTGTTCGTCCCACTGGCTCTTTTCCATCTCTCGAGTGAAGGTGGTATGAGAACTTCCGGCTTACAATAAAAAGGCGGATTGTGCAGCCCACTCCCTCCATACTGTAACAGTATTATACAGTTTATAAATATTACCGCCATACGGTGCGCAATAAATAGTGCCGTAACCTCCACATATAATACCATTACTTGGTTTTAATAGCGTGCAGCTGCATGGACTTTGCCTACAGGTTTAGTGTCGACCACAATGCCGCCTCGCTTGGATGATAGCTGTGCCCATTGCTATCACCATGCTTCTGTAGACCACCGGGCGCAGTGAGAACAGCACCCGACACAGGACGCCTGACTGCAGCCATTGCACTAGCGTTTGGCTTTCCTGTAAAATGATATAATTTATGCAGGTTCAGACAAACAAGGATGTCGCGCCATATAAACCAGAGCTGTCATATTGCCCAGGACAAGTTCAGACAGGGGGTCAACCTACACAAACCAGCGCTGTCCCGGCCTGCCCCAGTAATTGAGGGGACACATAGATTGTCTCTAGGAAGGAATGGAAGATTCTGTGAGATTAGGAAATTGTCTCGACTGGAGATGGAGCTTGCAAAACGCAAGGGAACCTGGAAAAACTTGCAAAGTAAGCGGCTGCTGGGGGTCCATATCTAGGTAGATCGTTCTCCACACTGCCTCCTAGTGGTGGAGCTTGTTGGTATGGTATCTACATCAGTAAAGAAAGCAACTTTTGGCTTTTCAAGTAAGGGCTTTCAGGATATGCCGGTATTTAAAGTTCTAAAAGAGGTGGGGAACATAGACATTGAGGGCCCCTTTATAGCGTTGATAGAAAGGTCAATATGGAGGGTGTATAATTGGCCAACAATCCTCACATTAATTGCAGAAGAGCAGTGGTCTCCAACTTGTGGCTTTCCAGTTATTGCAAAACTAGAACTCCCAGCAGTGGCAAAACTTGAAGCTCATGGGCCCCAAAGTAAAAGCTGCAACGGGGCCCCCAATTATTGCAAGTTTTTGTTAATTTCAGATAGTCTAAAGGGACCTTTTGGGCGCTTCACTCTCCAGGGTCCGGGTGCAGCCAATGAATAAACTCATCGGCTGTAAGTAGCTTGTGCTGTCTACACAGTCAAAGCTGCTGAGTTCACTGATTGGCTGCAGCGCTGTTGATGTGACATCAGCGCTGCAGGTAATAGGCACTGGGAAAGGCAGCGGAGACACAGTTCCAGACCCGGGGCAGGTGAGTAAAGCACAGATTGTTCTTTTAAAACAAAATTGCAACTGGAGAGAGGTGTTTTCTGAAACTGGAAAAGCCCCTTTAAATTTATCTGTTCCTTTAAAATGATCATGTGACTGCTCACTGACGTATAGAGGCTGTACAATGCTCTATGGTGAGGGCAGGAGGGGGGGAGGGATACTGTATCAAGGACCATGTCATTTTTTATATAGATTCTGCGGCTTTCCACTGGCGGAGCGTGAATGCCGTCTTGCTGATTGACAGTCGGCTCCCTGCTGCCTAACTGCGGGAAGCCGGCTGTCAATTAGCATGACGCCGACAGTCATTCCCCATGGACATTGTAGCCTGGAAGAAGAATATGAAGAGCTGCTCTGTTGACTTGGAGCAGAATCGCCAGTGCCCGGTATAACAGGTAGGCGCTTGTGTAAAAAACTACTTGCCTGTTAGCTTTTAGTAGAATAGTCCTGGACAACCCAATTAAGTCTTGCATGAGGGATGATGGCCAACCCTACACATTTTATACACAGCACCTGTATACAGAATCTGTGCCATGTACTTGCATGAGCCATCTACATGCCTATGCCGAGCAACGGTGATCATTTGTAGGGATCGGCTGACCCGTGGAAGTTCGGGGTCTGGTACTTTATGTCCAAAGTTTGGTTCGGGTACCAGAACTTTACCCGAACTCCATTGGGGAACCGAACTTTGTAGCTGAAAAATTCTCTCTTTCTGAACTTCCCCCAGAACTCCGAACATGAAAACGGACTTCAGGGAGAAGTCCATGTTCGGAGTTCAGCATCGTCCGGTACGAACCCCGAACTTTAAAGTTGGGTTCCGCTCACTTCGAGCCATTTGTACATCAGGAGGGGCCTGTGATTGCACCCTCTGCCCCGTGATGGCTTGTGGAAGGGATTTTCTCAGCCTCCTTTATCTCTTCTGAGCCCTGTTGTGTCTCCCACCCTGGAGCTGTTACTGGGACAATTAGTTTAGTCCTGGTCCTGGCTCCAGCTGTCTGTCAGCCCCAGAATTGCAATGCAAATGAGGCCGGCAATGCATTGTCTCCCCCGCTGCCTACACTGAGCAAACACAGACAGGGCTGAGACTACAGGTTATTACAGGGCTGTGCTGCCGGCCCCCTGCTCACCTGGCTGCAGCCGCACAGGTGGGGACAAGCTGGGCTATCATCTGCGGCTGCAAAGTAAGAAGCTTTCAAAAATAGAAGCGTTAATAGTTATTATTATATTTTTTATTATTATTTATTTATATAGCACCATTAATTCCATGGTGCTGTACATGAGAAGGGGTTACATACAGAGTTATTTTCACATGTAGGCAGAATATTGGCTGAAACAGAAACAGTTGTGTAGGAGGCCGAGGCTAGGTTCACATTGCGTTAGTGCAATCTGTTTAGCGCATACGCTAACGGACTGCGCTAACTCAATGTCCAAAAAGGGATTGCGTTTGGCGATCTGCGCTAGCGAAGAACGGACCCTGAACGCTGCAAGCAGCGTCCGAGGTCTGTCCGAAAATAACGGGACATCGCCGACGCGTGCCAAAAAAAGGCATACGTTAGCGATGCGTTAGCACATTGCGGTCAATGGGTGCAATAACAGATCCGTTACATAGCGTTAATTGCGCCATGTAACGGATTCCGTTAGCGGACACCCACTAACGCAATTTAAACCCAGCCTTAAAGGGAATCAATCATTCACAAAATATGCCCGTATTTTACTGCTTTTTTAAAAAAGCTTGAACAGCCCATATTGAAAACCATTGGCTGCCACGAAGGCTTTGCCTGGGAGACACCTGGCTGATGCAGTATAACTACCTTGCCATAGTGTGTGACCTGTAACATCAAACTGTCTTCCACAACCTCACCTTTGTAGCACAGTTTGGCAGTTCCTCACCCTTTTTTAAAGGAAGACCGTCACCCCCAAAAATGCATTTTTAAAAGGCCTATATGTTGATGTAGGGGATTCAGCCATACTAGAATTATCTGAGAAAATAACTTTTTATTTTTACGCAAATGAGGGGGCTACAGTGCACCCTTCTCCTGCTTCCCCGTGCGAGCACTGTGTGAATGCTGTGCACCGGCACCGCCTGTCCCCAGCCGCAGTCTCCTGTCTTCTTTCTTTAAGGCTACGTTCACACCTGCTGCAGAAAATCTTTGTTTTATAACAACAGCAACAGATGTGAGACTTCAGGAATCGCCTGCACTCCGCTGCCACGTTTTGTTTTTTTTTAAATTTGCAGCAATTTCAGTGTTTTTCTAACAATTTTTTTCCCCATAGAAAGCTATGGAGAAACTGCAAAAAACGCTGCAAAAGTCTAGTATCCCCCATGAGACAGTACCACACCAGAAATTTAGATACAGCAGCTCAGAGTATCACACATGGTCGGTATCTTTACTTGGAAGCTATTACTATCTGTTGTCAGCCGCCTCCTCTCCTGGAGGACAGAAGGGTCACATCAGTTAGAAATTAAGTTTCTAAAGACGGTAATCTGGATACGAAATGTAACTCTTCAGTCCCACTGACAACTCATTGACACTTAGTTAATAACTGGGGGGCTCCGGTGTCAGCAGCGCCCAGAGCAGGGGTCCCAGGCGTAGGGCATTAACCCCTGCCCTGCCGGCGGGCAGCTCCTGTCCCTGTGCTGCTCCTATAGGTCCAGGACACTTCGCTCCTGTTATATTTGTGACATAAAAGAGCTTTCAGTAACCGGAGCTGTTTGTGCAACACAATCACTTTTTTTTTTTTTTTTTAAAGCAACAGAGTGTCTAGACGCCCACGTGATGGGACGAGCCACTGAGAACTGGAGACAGAGAGAGGGAGGAGGGGGCAGAGACAGCCTCAGAGAGAGAGGAGGAGGGGGCAGAGACAGCCTCAGAGAGAGAGGAGGAGGGGGCAGAGACAGCCTCAGAGACAGAGGAGGAGGGGGCAGAGACAGCCTCAGAGAGAGAGAGGAGGGGGCAGAGACAGCCTCAGAGAGAGGGAGGAGGGGGCAGAGACAGCCTCAGAGAGAGAGGAGGAGGGGGCAGAGACAGCCTCAGAGAGAGAGGAGGAGGGGGCAGAGACAGCCTCAGAGAGAGGGAGGAGGGGGCAGAGACAGCCTCAGAGAGAGAGGAGGAGGGGGCAGAGACAGCCTCAGAGAGAGAGAGGAGGGGGCAGAGACAGCCTCAGAGAGAGGGAGGAGGGGGCAGAGACAGCCTCAGAGAGAGGGAGGAGGGGGCAGAGACAGCCTCAGAGAGAGAGGAGGAGGCAGAGACAGCCTCAGAGAGAGGGGAGGAGGGGGCAGAGACAGCCTCAGAGAGAGAGAGGAGGGGGCAGAGACAGCCTCAGAGAGAGAGAGGAGGGGGCAGAGACAGCCTCAGAGAGAGGGGAGGAGGGGGCAGAGACAGCCTCAGAGAGAGAGAGGAGGGGGCAGAGACAGCCTCAGAGAGAGGGAGGAGGGGGCAGAGACAGCCTCAGAGAGAGAGAGGAGGGGGCAGAGACAGCCTCAGAGAGAGAGGAGGAGGGGGCAGAGACAGCCTCAGAGAGAGAGGAGGAGGGGGCAGAGACAGCCTCAGAGAGAGGGAGGAGGGGGCAGAGACAGCCTCAGAGAGAGAGAGGAGGGGGCAGAGACAGCCTCAGAGAGAGAGAGGAGGGGGCAGAGACAGCCTCAGAGAGAGAGGAGGAGGGGGCAGAGACAGCCTCAGAGAGAGAGGAGGAGGGGGCAGAGACAGCCTCAGAGAGAGGGAGGAGGGGGCAGAGACAGCCTCAGAGAGAGAGAGGAGGGGGCAGAGACAGCCTCAGAGAGAGAGGAGGAGGCAGAGACAGCCTCAGAGAGAGGGGAGGAGGGGGCAGAGACAGCCTCAGAGAGAGAGAGGAGGGGGCAGAGACAGCCTCAGAGAGAGGGAGGAGGGGGCAGAGACAGCCTCAGAGAGAGAGGAGGAGGCAGAGACAGCCTCAGAGAGAGGGGAGGAGGGGGCAGAGACAGCCTCAGAGAGAGAGAGGAGGGGGCAGAGACAGCCTCAGAGAGAGGGAGGAGGGGGCAGAGACAGCCTCAGAGAGAGAGAGGAGGGGGCAGAGACAGCCTCAGAGAGAGAGAGGAGGGGGCAGAGACAGCCTCAGAGAGAGGGAGGAGGGGGCAGAGACAGCCTCAGAGAGAGAGAGGAGGGGGCAGAGACAGCCTCAGAGAGAGAGGAGGAGGGGGCAGAGACAGCCTCAGAGAGAGAGGAGGAGGGGGCAGAGACAGCCTCAGAGAGAGGGAGGAGGGGGCAGAGACAGCCTCAGAGAGAGAGAGGAGGGGGCAGAGACAGCCTCAGAGAGAGAGAGGAGGGGGCAGAGACAGCCTCAGAGAGAGAGGAGGAGGGGGCAGAGACAGCCTCAGAGAGAGAGGAGGAGGGGGCAGAGACAGCCTCAGAGAGAGGGAGGAGGGGGCAGAGACAGCCTCAGAGAGAGAGAGGAGGGGGCAGAGACAGCCTCAGAGAGAGGAGGGGGCAGAGACAGCCTCAGAGAGAGGGAGGAGGGGGCAGAGACAGCCTCAGAGAGAGGAGGGGGCAGAGACAGCCTCAGAGAGAGGGAGGAGGGGGCAGAGACAGCCTCAGAGAGAGAGGAGGAGGGGGCAGAGACAGCCTCAGAGAGAGGGAGGAGGGGGCAGAGACAGCCTCAGAGAGAGAGGAGGAGGGGGCAGAGACAGCCTCAGAGAGGAGGAGGGGGCAGAGACAGCCTCAGAGAGAGAGGAGGAGGGGGCAGAGACAGCCTCAGAGAGAGAGGAGGAGGGGGTAGAGACAGCCTCAGAGAGGAGGAGGGGGCAGAGACAGCCTCAGAGAGAGGGAGGAGGGGGCAGAGACAGCCTCAGAGAGAGGGAGGAGGGGGCAGAGACAGCCTCAGAGAGAGAGGAGGAGGGGGCAGAGACAGCCTCAGAGAGAGAGAGGAGGGGGCAGAGACAGCCTCAGAGAGAGAGGAGGAGGGGGCAGAGACAGCCTCAGAGAGAGAGGAGGAGGGGGCAGAGACAGCCTCAGAGAGAGGGAGGAGGGGGCAGAGACAGCCTCAGAGAGAGAGAGGAGGGGGCAGAGACAGCCTCAGAGAGAGAGAGGAGGGGGCAGAGACAGCCTCAGAGAGAGAGGAGGAGGGGGCAGAGACAGCCTCAGAGAGAGAGGAGGAGGGGGCAGAGACAGCCTCAGAGAGAGGGAGGAGGGGGCAGAGACAGCCTCAGAGAGAGAGAGGAGGGGGCAGAGACAGCCTCAGAGAGAGGAGGGGGCAGAGACAGCCTCAGAGAGAGGGAGGAGGGGGCAGAGACAGCCTCAGAGAGAGGAGGGGGCAGAGACAGCCTCAGAGAGAGGGAGGAGGGGGCAGAGACAGCCTCAGAGAGAGAGGAGGAGGGGGCAGAGACAGCCTCAGAGAGAGGGAGGAGGGGGCAGAGACAGCCTCAGAGAGAGAGGAGGAGGGGGCAGAGACAGCCTCAGAGAGGAGGAGGGGGCAGAGACAGCCTCAGAGAGAGAGGAGGAGGGGGCAGAGACAGCCTCAGAGAGAGGGAGGAGGGGGCAGAGACAGCCTCAGAGAGAGAGGAGGAGGGGGCAGAGACAGCCTCTGAGAGAGAGGAGGAGGGGGCAGAGACAGCCTCAGAGAGAGGGAGGAGGGGGCAGAGACAGCCTCAGAGAGAGAGGAGGAGGGGGCAGAGACAGCCTCAGAGAGAGAGGAGGAGGGGGCAGAGACAGCCTCAGAGAGAGAGGAGGAGGGGGCAGAGACAGCCTCAGAGAGAGAGGAGGAGGGGGCAGAGACAGCCTCAGAGAGAGAGGAGGAGGGGGCAGAGACAGCCTCAGAGAGAGAGGAGGAGGGGGCAGAGACAGCCTCAGAGAGAGGGAGGAGGGGGCAGAGACAGCCTCAGAGAGAGGGAGGAGGGGGCAGAGACAGCCTCAGAGAGAGGGAGGAGGGGGCAGAGACAGCCTCAGAGAGAGAGGAGGAGGGGGCAGAGACAGCCTCAGAGAGAGAGGAGGAGGGGGCAGAGACAGCCTCAGAGAGAGGGAGGAGGGGGCAGAGACAGCCTCAGAGAGAGAGAGGAGGGGGCAGAGACAGCCTCAGAGAGAGGAGGGGGCAGAGACAGCCTCAGAGAGAGGGAGGAGGGGGCAGAGACAGCCTCAGAGAGAGAGGAGGAGGGGGCAGAGACAGCCTCAGAGAGAGGGAGGAGGGGGCAGAGACAGCCTCAGAGAGAGAGGAGGGGGCAGAGACAGCCTCAGAGAGAGGGAGGAGGGGGCAGAGACAGCCTCAGAGAGAGAGGAGGAGGGGGCAGAGACAGCCTCAGAGAGGAGGAGGGGGCAGAGACAGCCTCAGAGAGAGAGGAGGAGGGGGCAGAGACAGCCTCAGAGAGAGGGAGGAGGGGGCAGAGACAGCCTCAGAGAGAGAGGAGGAGGGGGCAGAGACAGCCTCTGAGAGAGAGGAGGAGGGGGCAGAGACAGCCTCAGAGAGAGGGAGGAGGGGGCAGAGACAGCCTCAGAGAGAGAGGAGGAGGGGGCAGAGACAGCCTCAGAGAGAGAGGAGGAGGGGGCAGAGACAGCCTCAGAGAGAGAGGAGGAGGGGGCAGAGACAGCCTCAGAGAGAGAGGAGGAGGGGGCAGAGACAGCCTCAGAGAGAGAGGAGGAGGGGGCAGAGACAGCCTCAGAGAGAGAGGAGGAGGGGGCAGAGACAGCCTCAGAGAGAGGGAGGAGGGGGCAGAGACAGCCTCAGAGAGAGGGAGGAGGGGGCAGAGACAGCCTCAGAGAGAGGGAGGAGGGGGCAGAGACAGCCTCAGAGAGAGAGGAGGAGGGGGCAGAGACAGCCTCAGAGAGAGAGGAGGAGGGGGCAGAGACAGCCTCAGAGAGAGAGGAGGGGGCAGAGACAGCCTCAGAGAGAGAGGAGGCAGAGACAGCCTCAGAGAGAGAGGAGGGGGCAGAGACAGCCTCAGAGAGGAGGAGGGGGCAGAGACAGCCTCAGAGAGAGAGAGGAGGGGGCAGAGACAGCCTCAGAGAGAGGGAGGAGGGGGCAGAGACAGCCTCAGAGAGAGAGGAGGAGGGGGCAGAGACAGCCTCAGAGAGAGAGGAGGAGGGGGCAGAGACAGCCTCAGAGAGAGAGGAGGAGGGGGCAGAGACAGCCTCAGAGAGAGAGGAGGAGGGGGCAGAGACAGCCTCAGAGAGAGAGGAGGAGGGGGCAGAGACAGCCTCAGAGAGAGAGGAGGAGGGGGCAGAGACAGCCTCAGAGAGAGAGGAGGAGGGGGCAGAGACAGCCTCAGAGAGAGAGGAGGAGGGGGCAGAGACAGCCTCAGAGAGAGAGGAGGAGGGGGCAGAGACAGCCTCAGAGAGAGAGGAGGAGGCAGAGACAGCCTCAGAGAGAGAGGAGGGGGCAGAGACAGCCTCAGAGAGAGAGGAG
This sequence comes from Ranitomeya imitator, assembly GCF_032444005.1. NCBI lineage: Eukaryota > Metazoa > Chordata > Amphibia > Anura > Dendrobatidae > Ranitomeya > Ranitomeya imitator. The sequence continues at coordinate 53,916,090 of NC_091282.1, read as the reverse complement.
GGGGCAGAGACAGCCTCAGAGAGAGAGGAGGAGGGGGCAGAGACAGCCTCAGAGAGAGAGGAGGAGGGGGCAGAGACAGCCTCAGAGTGAGAGGAGGGGGCAGAGACCGCCTCAGAGAGGAGGAGGGGGCAGAGACAGCCTCAGAGAGAGGAGGGGGCAGAGACAGCCTCAGAGAGAGGGAGGAGGGGGCAGAGACAGCCTCAGAGTGAGGGAGGAGGGGGCAGAGACAGCCTCAGAGAGAGAGGAGGGGGCAGAGACAGCCTCAGAGAGAGAGGAGGAGGGGGCAGAGACAGCCTCAGAGTGAGGGAGGAGGGGGCAGAGACAGCCTCAGAGAGAGAGGAGGGGGCAGAGACAGCCTCAGAGTGAGGGAGGAGGGGGCAGAGACTGCCTCAGAGAGAGAGGAGGGGGCAGAGACAGCCTCGGAGAGAGAGGAGGGGCAGAGACAGCCTCGGAGAGAGAGAGGAGGCAGAGACAGCCTCAGAGATAGAGGAGGAGGGGGCAGAGACAGCCTCAGAGAGAGAGAGGAGGGGCAGAGACGGCCTCAGAGTGAGGGAGGAGGGGGCAGAGACGGCCTCAGAGTGAGGGAGGAGGGGGCAGAGAGGCAGAGACAGCCTCAGAGAGAGAGAGGAGGGGGCAGAGACAGCCTCAGAGAGAGAGGAGGGGGCAGAGACAGCCTCAGAGAGAGATAGGAGGGGGCAGAGACAGCCTCAGAGAGAGAGGAGGGGGCGGAGACAGCCTCAGAGAGAGAGGAGGGGGCAGAGACAGCCTCGGAGAGAGAGAGGAGGCAGAGACAGCCTCAGAGAGAGAGGAGGGGGCAGAGACAGCCTCGGAGAGAGAGAGGAGGCAGAGACAGCCTCAGAGAGAGGAGGGGGCAGAGACAGCCTCAGAGAGAGAGAGGAGGGGCAGAGACGGCCTCAGAGTGAGGGAGGAGGGGGCAGAGAGGCAGAGACAGCCTCAGAGAGAGAGAGGAGGGGGGCAGAGACAGCCTCAGAGAGAGGGAGGAGGGGGCAGAGACAGCCTCAGAGAAAGGGAGGAGGGGGCAGAGACAGCCTCAGAGAGAGGGAGGAGGGGGCAGAGACAGCCTCAGAGAGAGAGAGAGGAGGGGGCAGAGAGCCTCAGAGAGAGAGAGAGGAGGGGGCAGAGACAGCCTCAGAGAGAGAGGAGGAGGGGGCAGAGACAGCCTCAGAGAGAGAAGAGGAGGCAGAGACAGCCTCAGAGAGAGGGAGGAGGGGGCAGAGACAGCCTCAGAGAGAGAGAGGAGGGGCAGAGACAGCTTCAGAGTGAGGGAGGAGGGGGCAGAGACGGCCTCAGAGAGAGAGAGGAGGGCGCAGAGACAGCCTCAGAGAGAGGGAGGAGGGGGCAGAGACAGCCTCAGAGAGAGGAGAGGGGAGGGGGCAGAGACAGCCTCAGTGAGAGGAGGAGGCAGAGACAGCCTCAGAGAGATGAGGGGGCAGAGACAGCCTCAGTGAGAGGAGGAGGCAGAGACGGCCTCAGAGAGAGGAGAGGGGAGGGGGCAGAGACAGCTTCAGACAGAGGAGGGGGCAGAGACAGCCTCAGAGAGAGGAGGGGGCAGAGACAGCCTCAGAGAGAGAGAGGGGCAGAGACAGCCTCAGAGAGGAGGAGGGGGCAGAGACAGCCTCAGAGAGAGAGAGAGGAGGGGGCAGAGACAGCCTCAGAGAGAGAGAGGGGGAGAGACAGCCTCAGAGAGAGGGAGGAGGGGGCAGAGACAGCCTCAGAGAGAGAGAGAGAGGAGGAGGCAGAGACAGCCTCAGAGAGAGGGAGGAGGGGGCAGAGACAGCCTCAGAGAGAGGAGAGGGGAGGGGGCAGAGACAACCTCAGAGAGAGTGGAGCGGGCAGAGACAGCCTCAGAGAGAGAGGAGGAGGGGGCAAAGACAGCCTCAGAGAGAGGGAGGAGGAGGTAGTGACAGCCTCAGAGAGAGGGAGGAGGGGGCAGAGACAGCCTCAGAGAGAGAGGAGGAGGGGGCAAAGACAGCCTCAGAGAGAGGGAGGAGGAGGTAGTGACAGCCTCAGAGAGAGGGAGTAGGGGGCAGAGACAGCCTCAGAGAGAGGAGGGGGCAGAGACAGCTTCAGAGAGAGGAGGGGGCAGAGACAGCCTCAGTGAGAGGAGACAGAGACAGCCTCAGAGAGAGAGGAGGAGGCAGAGACAGCCTCAGAGAGAGGAGGGGGCAGAGACAGCTTCAGAGAGAGGAGGGGGTAGAGATAGCCTCAGAGAGAGAGGAGGGGAAGAGACAGCCTCAGAGAGAGGAGGCAGAGACAGCCTCAGAGAGAGGAGGGGTCAGAGACAGCCTCAGAGAGAGAGAGGAGGGGGCAGAGACAGCCTCAGAGTGAGAGGAGGGGCAGAGACAGCCTCAGAGTGAGAGGAGGAGGCAGAGACAGCCTCAAAGAGAGAGAGGAGGGGCAGAGACAGCCTCAGAGAGAGAGGAGGGGGCAGAGACAGCCTCAGAGAGGAGGAGGGGGCAGAGACAGCCTCAGAGAGGAGGGGGCAGAGACAGCCTCAGAGAGAGGGGCAGAGACAGCCTCAGAGAGGAGGAGGAGGCAGAGACAGCCTCAGAGAGAGAAGGAGGAGGGGGCAGAGACAGCCTCAGAGAGAGAGGAGGGGGCAGAGACAGCCTCAGAGAGAGGGAGGAGGGGGCAGAGACAGCCTCAGAGAGAGAGGAGGGGGCAGAGACAGCCTCAGAGAGAGAGCAGGGGGCAGAGACAGCCTCAGAGAGGAGGAGGGGGCAGAGACAGCCTCACAGAGAGAAGGAGGCAGAGACAGCCTCAGAGAGAGGAGAGGGGAGGGGGCAGAGACAGCCTCAGAGAGAGGAGGGGGCAGAGACAGCCTCAATGAGAGGAGGAGGCAGAGACAGCCTCAGAGAGATAGGAGGGGGCAGAGACAGCTTCAGACAGAGGAGGGGGCAGAGACAGCCTCAGAGAGAGGAGGGGGCAGAGACAGCCTCAAAGAGGAGGAGGGGGCAGAGACAGCCTCAGAGAGAGAAGGAGGAGGGGGCAGAGACAGCCTCAGAGAGAGAGGAGGGGGCAGAGACAGCCTCAGAGAGAGGGAGGAGGGGGCAGAGACAGCCTCAGAGAGAGAGGAGGGGGCAGAGACAGCCTCAGAGAGAGAGCAGGGGGCAGAGACAGCCTCAGAGAGAGAGGGCAGAGACAGCCTCAGAGAGGAGGAGGGGGCAGAGACAGACTCAGAGAGAGAAGGAGGAGGGGGCAGAGACAGCCTCAGAGAGAGAGGAGGGGGCAGAGACAGCCTCAGAGAGAGGGAGGAGGGGGCAGAGACAGCCTCAGAGAGAGAGGAGGGGGCAGAGACAGCCTCAGAGAGAGAGCAGGGGGCAGAGACAGCCTCAGAGAGAGAGGGGCAGAGACAGCCTCAGAGAGGAGGAGGGGGCAGAGACAGCCTCACAGAGAGAAGGAGGCAGAGACAGCCTCAGAGAGAGGAGAGGGGAGGGGGCAGAGACAGCCTCAGAGAGAGGAGGGGGCAGAGACAGCCTCAATGAGAGGAGGAGGCAGAGACAGCCTCAGAGAGATAGGAGGGGGCGGAGACAGCTTCAGACAGAGGAGGGGGCAGAGACAGCCTCAGAGAGAGGAGGGGGCAGAGACAGCCTCAAAGAGAGAGAGGAGGGGGCAGAGACAGCCTCAGAGAGAGAGAGGGGCAGAGACAGCCTCAGAGAGAGAGAGAGGAGGGGGCAGAGACAGCCTCAGAGAGAGAGAGAAGGGCAGAGACAGCCTCAGAGAGGAGGAGGGGGCAGAGACAGCCTCAGAGAGAGAAGGAGGAGGGGGCAGAAACAGCGAGGGGGCAGAGACAGCCTCAGAGAGAGAGGAGGGGGCAGAGACAGCCTCAGAGAGAGGGAGGAGGGGGCAGAGACAGCCTCAGAGAGAGAGGAGGGGGCAGAGACAGCCTCAGAGAGAGAGGAGGGGGCAGAGACAGCCTCAGAGAGAGAGGAGGGGGCAGAGACAGCCTCAGAGAGAGAGGAGGGGGCAGAGACAGCCTCAGAGAGAGAGGAGGGGGCAGAGACAGCCTCAGAGAGAGAGGAGGGGGCAGAGACAGCCTCAGAGAGAGAGAGGAGGAGGCAGAGACAGCCTCAGAGAGAGGGAGGAGGGGGCAGAGACAGCCTCAGAGAGAGGAGAGGGGGCAGAGACAGCCTCAGAGAGATAGGAGGAGGGGGCAAAGACAGCCTCAGAGAGAGGGAGGAGGAGGCAGTGACAGCCTCAGAGAGAGGGAGGAGGGGGCAGAGACAGCCTCAGAGAGAGGAGTGGGCAGAGACAGCTTCAGAGAGAGGAGGGGGCAGAGACAGCCTCAGTGAGAGGAGGCAGAGACAGCCTCAGAGAGAGAGGAGGGGCAGAGACAGCCTCAGAGAGAGGAGGAGGCAGAGACAGCCTCAGAGAGAGGAGGGGGCAGAGACAGCCTCAGAGAGAGAGGAGGGGCAGAGACAGCCTCAGTGAGAGGAGGAGGCAGAGACAGCCTCAGTGAGAGGAGGAGGCAGAGACAGCCTCAGAGAGAGAGGAGGGGCAGATACAGCCTCAGAGAGAGGAGGCAGAGACAGCCTCAGAGAGAGAGAGAGAGGAGGGGGCAGAGACAGCCTCAGAGAGAGAGAGGAGGGGGCAGAGACAGCCTCAGAGAGAGAGGAGGGGCAGATACAGCCTCAGAGAGAGGAGGCAGAGACAGCCTCAGAGAGAGGAGGGGTCAGAGACAGCCTCAGAGAGAGAGAGAGAGGAGGGGGCAGAGACAGCCTCAGAGAGAGAGAGGAGGAGGCAGAGACAGCCTCAGAGAGAGGGAGGAGGCAGAGACAGCCTCAGAGTGAGAGGAGGGGCAGAGACAGCCTCAGAGAGATAGGAGGGGGCAGAGACAGCTTCAGACAGAGGAGAGGGCAGAGACAGCCTCAGAGAGAGAGGAGAGAGAGGAGGAGGCAGAGACAGCATCAGAGAGAGAGAGGAGGGGGCAAAGACAGCCTCAGAGAGGGAGCAGAGACAGTCTCAGAGAGAGAGGAGGAGGCAGAGACAGCCTCAAAGAGAGAGAGGAGGGGGGCAGAGACAGCCTCAGAGAGAGGGAGGAGGGGGCAGAGACAGCCTCAGAGAGAGGGAGGAGGGGGCAGAGACAGCCTCAGAGAGAGGGAGGAGGGGGCAGAGACAGCCTCAGAGAGAGAGAGAGGAGGGGGCAGAGAGCCTCAGAGAGAGAGAGAGGAGGGGGCAGAGACAGCCTCAGAGAGAGAGGAGGAGGGGGCAGAGACAGCCTCAGAGAGAGAAGAGGAGGCAGAGACAGCCTCAGAGAGAGGGAGGAGGGGGCAGAGACAGCCTCAGAGAGAGAGAGGAGGGGCAGAGACAGCTTCAGAGTGAGGGAGGAGGGGGCAGAGACGGCCTCAGAGAGAGAGAGGAGGGCGCAGAGACAGCCTCAGAGAGAGGGAGGAGGGAGCAGAGACAGCCTCAGAGAGAGGAGAGGGGAGGGGGCAGAGACAGCCTCAGTGAGAGGAGGAGGCAGAGACAGCCTCAGAGAGATGAGGGGGCAGAGACAGCCTCAGTGAGAGGAGGAGGCAGAGACGGCCTCAGAGAGAGGAGAGGGGAGGGGGCAGAGACAGCTTCAGACAGAGGAGGGGGCAGAGACAGCCTCAGAGAGAGGAGGGGGCAGAGACAGCCTCAGAGAGAGAGAGAGAGGAGGGGGCAGAGACAGCCTCAGAGAGAGAGAGGGGCAGAGACAGCCTCAGAGAGGAGGAGGGGGCAGAGACAGCCTCAGAGAGAGAGAGAGGAGGGGGCAGAGACAGCCTCAGAGAGAGAGAGGGGGAGAGACAGCCTCAGAGAGAGGGAGGAGGGGGCAGAGACAGCCTCAGAGAGAGAGAGAGGAGGAGGCAGAGACAGCCTCAGAGAGAGGGAGGAGGGGGCAGAGACAGCCTCAGAGAGAGGAGAGGGGAGGGGGCAGAGACAACCTCAGAGAGAGTGGAGCGGGCAGAGACAGCCTCAGAGAGAGAGGAGGAGGGGGCAAAGACAGCCTCAGAGAGAGGGAGGAGGAGGTAGTGACAGCCTCAGAGAGAGGGAGGAGGGGGCAGAGACAGCCTCAGAGAGAGAGGAGGAGGGGGCAAAGACAGCCTCAGAGAGAGGGAGGAGGAGGTAGTGACAGCCTCAGAGAGAGGGAGTAGGGGGCAGAGACAGCCTCAGAGAGAGGAGGGGGCAGAGACAGCTTCAGAGAGAGGAGGGGGCAGAGACAGCCTCAGTGAGAGGAGACAGAGACAGCCTCAGAGAGAGAGGAGGAGGCAGAGACAGCCTCAGAGAGAGGAGGGGGCAGAGACAGCTTCAGAGAGAGGAGGGGGTAGAGATAGCCTCAGAGAGAGAGGAGGGGAAGAGACAGCCTCAGAGAGAGGAGGCAGAGACAGCCTCAGAGAGAGGAGGGGTCAGAGACAGCCTCAGAGAGAGAGAGGAGGGGGCAGAGACAGCCTCAGAGTGAGAGGAGGGGCAGAGACAGCCTCAGAGTGAGAGGAGGAGGCAGAGACAGCCTCAAAGAGAGAGAGGAGGGGCAGAGACAGCCTCAGAGAGAGAGGAGGGGGCAGAGACAGCCTCAGAGAGGAGGAGGGGGCAGAGACAGCCTCAGAGAGGAGGGGGCAGAGACAGCCTCAGAGAGAGGGGCAGAGACAGCCTCAGAGAGGAGGAGGAGACAGAGACAGCCTCAGAGAGAGAAGGAGGAGGGGGCAGAGACAGCCTCAGAGAGAGAGGAGGGGGCAGAGACAGCCTCAGAGAGAGGGAGGAGGGGGCAGAGACAGCCTCAGAGAGAGAGGAGGGGGCAGAGACAGCCTCAGAGAGAGAGCAGGGGGCAGAGACAGCCTCAGAGAGAGAGGGGCAGAGACAGCCTCAGAGAGGAGGAGGGGGCAGAGACAGCCTCACAGAGAGAAGGAGGCAGAGACAGCCTCAGAGAGAGGAGAGGGGAGGGGGCAGAGACAGCCTCAGAGAGAGGAGGGGGCAGAGACAGCCTCAATGAGAGGAGGAGGCAGAGACAGCCTCAGAGAGATAGGAGGGGGCAGAGACAGCTTCAGACAGAGGAGGGGGCAGAGACAGCCTCAGAGAGAGGAGGGGGCAGAGACAGCCTCAAAGAGGAGGAGGGGGCAGAGACAGCCTCAGAGAGAGAAGGAGGAGGGGGCAGAGACAGCCTCAGAGAGAGAGGAGGGGGCAGAGACAGCCTCAGAGAGAGGGAGGAGGGGGCAGAGACAGCCTCAGAGAGAGAGGAGGGGGCAGAGACAGCCTCAGAGAGAGAGCAGGGGGCAGAGACAGCCTCAGAGAGAGAGGGCAGAGACAGCCTCAGAGAGGAGGAGGGGGCAGAGACAGACTCAGAGAGAGAAGGAGGAGGGGGCAGAGACAGCCTCAGAGAGAGAGGAGGGGGCAGAGACAGCCTCAGAGAGAGGGAGGAGGGGGCAGAGACAGCCTCAGAGAGAGAGGAGGGGGCAGAGACAGCCTCAGAGAGAGAGCAGGGGGCAGAGACAGCCTCAGAGAGAGAGGGGCAGAGACAGCCTCAGAGAGGAGGAGGGGGCAGAGACAGCCTCACAGAGAGAAGGAGGCAGAGACAGCCTCAGAGAGAGGAGAGGGGAGGGGGCAGAGACAGCCTCAGAGAGAGGAGGGGGCAGAGACAGCCTCAATGAGAGGAGGAGGCAGAGACAGCCTCAGAGAGATAGGAGGGGGCGGAGACAGCTTCAGACAGAGGAGGGGGCAGAGACAGCCTCAGAGAGAGGAGGGGGCAGAGACAGCCTCAAAGAGAGAGAGGAGGGGGCAGAGACAGCCTCAGAGAGAGAGAGGGGCAGAGACAGCCTCAGAGAGAGAGAGAGGAGGGGGCAGAGACAGCCTCAGAGAGAGAGAAGGGCAGAGACAGCCTCAGAGAGGAGGAGGGGGCAGAGACAGCCTCAGAGAGAGAAGGAGGAGGGGGCAGAAACAGCGAGGGGGCAGAGACAGCCTCAGAGAGAGAGGAGGGGGCAGAGACAGCCTCAGAGAGAGGGAGGAGGGGGCAGAGACAGCCTCAGAGAGAGAGGAGGGGGCAGAGACAGCCTCAGAGAGAGAGGAGGGGGCAGAGACAGCCTCAGAGAGAGAGGAGGGGGCAGAGACAGCCTCAGAGAGAGAGGAGGGGGCAGAGACAGCCTCAGAGAGAGAGGAGGGGGCAGAGACAGCCTCAGAGAGAGAGGAGGGGGCAGAGACAGCCTCAGAGAGAGAGAGGAGGAGGCAGAGACAGCCTCAGAGAGAGGGAGGAGGGGGCAGAGACAGCCTCAGAGAGAGGAGAGGGGGCAGAGACAGCCTCAGAGAGATAGGAGGAGGGGGCAAAGACAGCCTCAGAGAGAGGGAGGAGGAGGCAGTGACAGCCTCAGAGAGAGGGAGGAGGGGGCAGAGACAGCCTCAGAGAGAGGAGGGGGCAGAGACAGCCTCAGTGAGAGGAGGCAGAGACAGCCTCAGAGAGAGAGGAGGGGCAGAGACAGCCTCAGAGAGAGGAGGAGGCAGAGACAGCCTCAGAGAGAGGAGGGGGCAGAGACAGCCTCAGAGAGAGAGGAGGGGCAGAGACAGCCTCAGTGAGAGGAGGAGGCAGAGACAGCCTCAGTGAGAGGAGGAGGCAGAGACAGCCTCAGAGAGAGAGGAGGGGCAGATACAGCCTCAGAGAGAGGAGGCAGAGACAGCCTCAGAGAGAGAGAGAGAGGAGGGGGCAGAGACAGCCTCAGAGAGAGAGAGGAGGGGGCAGAGACAGCCTCAGAGAGAGAGGAGGGGCAGATACAGCCTCAGAGAGAGGAGGCAGAGACAGCCTCAGAGAGAGGAGGGGTCAGAGACAGCCTCAGAGAGAGAGAGAGAGGAGGGGGCAGAGACAGCCTCAGAGAGAGAGAGGAGGAGGCAGAGACAGCCTCAGAGAGAGGGAGGAGGCAGAGACAGCCTCAGAGTGAGAGGAGGGGCAGAGACAGCCTCAGAGTGAGAGGAGGAGGCAGACACAGCCTCAGAGAGATAGGAGGGGGCAGAGACAGCTTCAGACAGAGGAGAGGGCAGAGACAGCCTCAGAGAGAGTAGGGGGCAGAAACAGCGTCAGAGAGAGAGAGAGAGGAGAGAGAGGAGGAGGCAGAGACAGCATCAGAGAGAGAGAGGAGGAGGCAGAGACAGCCTCAAAGAGAGAGAGGAGGGGCAGAGACAGCCTCAGAGAGAGAGGGGAGGGGCAGAGACAGCCTCAGAGAGATAGGAGGGGGCAGAGACAGCCTCGGAGAGAGAGAGAGGAGGGGCAGAGACAGCTTCAGAGAGAGAGAGGAGGCAGAGACAGCCTCAGAGAGAGGAGGGGGCAGAGGCAGCCTCAAAGAGAGAGAGGAGGGGGCAGAGACAGCCTCAGAGAGAGAGGGAGGAGGGGGCAGAGACAGCCTCAGAGAGAGAGAGAGAGGAGGGGCAGAGACAGCCTCAGAGAGAGGAGGGGCAGAGACAGCCTCAGAGAGAGAGAGGAGGGGCAGAGACAGCCTCAGAGAGGGGAGATGGGGCAGAGACAGCGTCAGAGAGAGGGGAGGGGGCAGAGACAGCCTCAGAGAGAGGAGGGGGCAGAGACAGCCTCAGAGAGAGGAGGGGGCAGAGACAGCCTCAGAGAGAGAGAGAGGAGGGGGCAGAGACAGCCTCAGAGAGAGAGAGAGAGAGGAGGGGCAGAGACAGCCTCAGAGAGAGAGAGAGAGAGGAGGAGGCAGAGACAGCCTCAGAGAGAGAGAGAGAGAGGAGGGGCAGAGACAGCCTCAGAGAGAGAGAGGAGGGGGCAGATACAGCCTCAGAGAGGGGAGATGGGGCAGAGACAGCGTCAGAGAGAGGGGAGGGGGCAGAGACAGCCTCAGAGAGGGGAGGGGGCAGAGACAGCCTCAACGAAAGGGGAGGGGGCAGAGACAGCCTCAGAGAGAGAGGAAGGGGCAGAGACAGCCTCGGAGAGAGAGAGAGGAGGGGCAGAGATAGCTTCAGAGAGAGAGAGAGGAGGCAGAGACAGCCTCAGAGAGAGGAGGGGCAGAGACAGCCTCAGAGAGAGGAGGGGCAGAGACAGCCTCAGAGAGAGAGAGAGGAGGGGGCAGATACAGCCTCAGAGAGGGGAGATGGGGCAGAGACAGCGTCAGAGAGAGGGGAGGGGGCAGAGACAGCCTCAGAGAGGGGAGGGGGCAGAGACAGCCTCAACGAGAGGGGAGGAGGCAGAGACAGCCTCAGAGAGAGGAGGGGGCAGAGACAGCCTCAGAGAGAGAGAGAGAGAGAGGAGGGGGCAGAGACAGCCTCAGAGAGAGAGAGAGAGGAGGGGCAGAGACAGACTCAGAGAGAGAGAGGAGGGGGCAGAGACAGCCTCAGAGAGAGGAGGGGGCAGAGACAGCCTCAGAGAGAGAGAGAGAGGAGGGGCAGAGACAGCCTCAGAGAGAGAGGAGCAGAGACAGCCTCAAAGAGAGAGGAGGGGGCAGAGACAGCATCAGAGAGAGAGAGGAGGGGGAAGAGACAGCCTCAGAGAGAGAGAGGAGGAGGCAGAGATAGCCTCAGAGAGAGGTGGGGGAAGAGACAGCCTCGGAGAGAGGAGGAGGCAGAGACAGCCTCAGAGTGAGAGGAGGAGACAGAGATAGCCTCAGAGAGAGAGGAGCAGAGACAGCCTCAAAGAGAGAGGAGGGGCAGAGACAGCATCAGAGAGAGAGAGAGAGGAGGGGGAAGAGACAGCCTCAGAGAGAGGAGGGGGCAGAGACAGCCTCAGAGAGAGAGGAGGAGGCAGAGATAGCCTCAGAGAGAGGAGGGGGCAGAGACAGCCTCAGAGAGAGAGAGAGGAAGAGGCAGAGATAGCCTCAGAGAGAGGTGGGGGAAGAGACAGCCTCAGAGTGAGAGGAGGAGGCAGAGATAGCCTCAGAGAGAGGTGGGGGAAGAGACAGCCTCGGAGAGAGGAGGAGGCAGAGATAGCCTCAGAGTGAGAGGAGGAGACAGAGATAGCCTCAGAGTGAGAGGAGGAGGCAGAGATGGCCTCAGAGAGAGGAGGGGGAAGAGACGGCCTCAGAGAGAGAGAGGAGGGGGCAGAGACAGCCTCAGAGAGAGAGGGGGGGCAGAGACAGCCTCAGAGAGGAGGGGCAGAAACAGCCTTAGAGAGAGAGGAGCAGAGACAGCCTCAAAGAGAGAGGAGGGGGCAGAGACAGCATCAGGTAGAGAGAGAGAGGAGGGGGAAGAGACAGCCTCAGAGAGAGGAGGGGGCAGAGACAGCCTCAGAGAGAGAGAGAGGAGGGGGCAGAGACAGCCTCAGAGAGAGAGAGGAGGAGGCAGAGACAGCCTCAGAGTGAGAGGAGGGGCAGAGACAGCCTCAGAGTGAGAGGAGGAGGCAGAGATAGCCTCAGAGAGAGAGGAGGGGGCAGAGACAGCCTCAGAGAGAGAGAGGAGGAGGCAGAGATAGCCTCAGAGAGAGGTGGGGGAAGAGACAGCCTCAGAGTGAGAGGAGGAGGCAGAGATAGCCTCAGAGAGATGTGGGGGAAGAGACAGCCTCGGAGAGAGGAGGAGGCAGAGATAGCCTCAGAGTGAGAGGAGGAGACAGAGATAGCCTCAGAGTGAGAGGAGGAGACAGAGATAGCCCCAGAGTGAGAGGAGGAGGCAGAGATGGCCTCAGAGAGAGGAGGAGGAAGAGACGGCCTCAGAGAGAGAGAGGAGGGGGCAGAGACAGTCTCAGAGAGAGAGGGGGGGCAGAGACAGCCTCAGAGAGGAGGAGGCAGAGACAGCCTCAGAGAGAGAGGAGGTAAAGACAGCCTCAGAGAGAGAGGAGGGGACAGAGACAGCCTCAGAGAGAGAGGAGGAGGCAGAGGAAGAGGCAGAGACAGCCTCAGAGTGAGAGGAGGAGGCAGAGATAGCCTCAGAGAGAGAGAGGGGGCAGAGACAGCCTCAGAGAGAGAGGGGGGGCAGAGACAGCCTCAAAGAGAGAGGAGGGGGCAGAGACAGCCTCAGAGAGAGGAGGAGGCAGAGACAGCCTCAGAGAGAGGAGGAGGCAGAGACAGCCTCAGAGAGAGGAGTGGGCAGAGACAGCCTCAGAGAGAGGAGGAGGCAGAGACAGCCTCAGAGAGAGGAGTGGGCAGAGACAGCCTCAGAGAGAGGAGGAGGCAGAGACAGCCTCAGAGAGAGAGGAGGGGGCAGAGACAGCCTCAGAGAGAGAGGGGGGTCAGAGACAGCCTCAAAGAGAGAGGAGGAGGCAGAGACAGCCTCAGAGAGAGAGGTGGTAAAGACAGCCTCAGAGAGAGAGGAGGGGGCAGAGAGAGCCTCAGAGAGGGGAGGAGGCAGAGGAAGAGGCAGAGACAGCCTCAGAGAGAGAGGAGGGGGCAGAGACAGCCTCAGAGAGAGAGAGAGAGGGGGCAGAGACAGCCTCAAAGAGAGAGAGGAGGGGGCAGAGACAGCCTCAGAGAGAGGAGGGGGCAGAGACAGCCTCAGAGAGAAAGGAGGGGGCAGAGACAGCCTCAGAGAGAGAGGAGGAGGCAGAGCAAGAGGCAGAGACAGCCTCAGAGTGAGAGGAGGAGGCAGAGATAGCCTCAGAGAGAGAGAGGGGGCAGAGACAGCCTCAGAGAGAGAGAGGGGGGGCAGAGACAGCCTCAAAGAGAGAGGAGGGGGCAGAGACAGCCTCAGAGAGGAGGAGGCAGAGACAGCCTCAGAGAGAGGAGGGGGCAGAGACAGCCTCAGAGAGAGGAGGGGGCAGAGACAGCCTCAGAGAGAGAGGAGGGGGCAGAGACAGCCTCAGAGAGAGAGGGGGGGCAGAGACAGCCTCAAAGAGAGAGGAGGAGGCAGAGACAGCCTCAGAGAGAGAGGAGGTAAAGACAGCCTCAGAGAGAGAGGAGGGGCAGATACAGCCTCAGAGAGAGGAGGAGGCAGAGGAAGAGGCAGAGACAGCCTCAGAGAGAGAGGAGGGGGCAGAGACAGCCTCAGAGAGAGAGGGGGGGCAGAGACAGCCTCAAAGAGAGAGGAGGAGGCAGAGACAGCCTCAGAGAGAGAGGAGGTAAAGACAGCCTCAAAGAGAGAGAGGAGGGGGCAGAGACAGCCTCAGAGAGAGAGAGAGGAGGGGGCAGAGACAGCCTCAGAGAGAGGAGGGGGCAGAGACAGCCTCAGAGAGAGAGAGGAGGGGGCAGAGACAGCCTCAAAGAGAGAGAGAGGAGGGGGCAGAGACAGCCTCAGAGAGAGAGAGAGAGAGGGGGCAGAGACAGCCTCAAAGAGAGAGAGAGGAGGGGGCAGAGACAGCCTCAGAGAGAGAGAGGAGGGGGAAGAGACAGCCTCAGAGAGAGAGGAGGGGGCAGAGACAGCCTCAGAGAGAGATGGGGCAGAGACAGCCTCAGAGAGAGATGGGGCAGAGACAGCCTCAGAGAGGAGGGGGCAGAGACAGCCTCAGAGAGAGAGAGAGAGGGGGCAGAGACAGTCTGAGGTACAGAGACTGCTCATAGAGACCAGGAGGTGGGATGACACAGACCGGACACCCGGGTGACTGAGGGCAGTGGGCAGTTTGGCAGCAGCTTCAGATACCGAGGGAATAAAAAGAGATAAAAGCGCAACCACAGTAAAATCAGAGCGCCAGGTGTGCACAGAAGCATAAGTGCAATAGTGAGCAGAGGATGCGGCACTGGCACAGAGGGTGTAACAGAGACTGGCACCTGCGGAGGGAATAATAAGAGCCAGCACTTGGGTACAGACGGTGCGACCCCAGTGACAGGTGAGAGGGTCCCCGCCAGTGACAGCAGCAGGATGTGGCTCCATCCAGCGTGTGATGGGTCCCCAGACCCTCCTCCTCCTCCTCCCCGACCCTCCTCCTCCTCCCTGACCCTCCTCCTCCTCCCTGACCCTCCTCCTCCTCCCTCCCCACAGTTCCATCACACAGCCCGGCCGGCCCCGCTGCCTGAGGAGGAGGAGGAGGACACAAGTCTCTGCTGCATTTTTTTCCCTCTCTCCTCCTGAGCAGCCGAATCTCGGATTCTTGTGGATTACAGCGGAGGAGGCGCCGGCTTGTGCTGTCCCCGGACCCGCGCTCCTCACACTGCCTCTCCGGTCGCTGCAGGTCGCTGGGTGCCGGTCGCTGCCGGTCTCTCGGTGCCGGTCACATTGTCTCCCAGGATCTACGCCGTGGGAACCCTGGTGGAGCCGCCGGTGCCGTGGGCCGAGCCTGACAGTTGGGCATGCCGGGGCACCTCCGCGGGCACCCATGGTGTGTGCGCCCCCTGTGACGGATCTCCCTCCGCTTGGCAGGATCTCTACCCCCCGCTAAGACTGGCGTATGTTCCAGAGCGCCTTGGCTTCTGCTCGGACCCCCGGTCCCCCCCGGGCTGCTGCGGCTGCTGCTTGTCTCTGTCCTCCGGCCTCGGATCCAGGATCCTTCATGATTTGCGGGCGTCATGCACGTTTTTTAGCCGGGAAGCCTTGCTCTCGTCCCGCATGTTCAGGACCAAAAGATCGGTGCTCGTCCGGCGACTCTGGCGGAGCCGAGCTGCTCCCGGGGAGACGGGGGAAGGAGACGGGGAGAGCAGGGCGCATGGGGCCGGGGGCTGCTGCATGGGCAAGACGGGCAAGGTGTCCAAGGCGCAGCTGGGGGGCTCCGAGGCTGAACTGAAGGCGCTCACCCACTCCCTGCTCAAGAGGCTGAAGGAGCGGCAGCTGGAGGGTCTGCTGCAGGCGGTGGAGTCCAAGGGGGGAGCCCGCAGCCCCTGCCTCCTGCTGCCCTCCGCCAAGCTGGACTCCAGGCTGGGACAGCAGCCCTTCTCCCTGCCGCTGCTGCTCTGCCGGCTCTTCAGGTGGCCGGATCTCCGGCACTCGGCCGAGGTGAAGAGGCTCAGCTGCTGCGAGTCCTATGGCAAGAACAACCCGGAGCTGGTGTGCTGCAACCCGCACCACCTGAGCAGGCTCTGCGAGCTAGGTACGGGGGTCCCCGGGGGTCTGCGGCATCTGTCACCTCCTGTACCCCACACTGTCACCCCAACGCCTCTGCACCCGTCCTTATCTGTCACCCCATCACCCGTTCATTATCTGTCACCCCATCACCTCTGCACCCATCATTATCTGTCACCCCAACGCCTCTGCACCCATCATTATAAGTCACCCCAACGCCTCTGCACCCGTCCTTATCTGTCACCCGTCCATTATCTGTCACCCCATCACCTCTGCACCCATCATTATCTGTCACCCCAACGCCTCTGCACCCATCATTATAAGTCACCCCAACACCTCTGCACCCGTCCTTATCTGTCACCCCATCACCCGTTCATTATCTGTCACCCCATCACCTCTGCACCCATCATTATCTGTCACCCCAACACCTCTGCACCCATCATTATAAGTCACCCCAATGCCTCTGCACCCGTCCTCATCTGTCACCCCATCACCCGTTCATTATCTGTCACCCCATCACCTCTGCACCCATCATTATCTGTCACCCCAACGCCTCTGCACCCATCATTATAAGTCACCCCAATGCCTCTGCACCCGTCCTTATCTGTCACCCCATCACCCGTTCATTATCTGTCACCCCATCACCTCTGCACCCATCATTATCTGTCACCCCAACGCCTCTGCACCCATCATTATAAGTCACCCCAATGCCTCTGCACCCGTCCTTATCTGTCACCCCATCACCCGTTCATTATCTGTCACCCCATCACCTCTGCACCCATCATTATCTGTCACCCCAACGCCTCTGCACCCATCATTATAAGTCACCCCAATGCCTCTGCACCCGTCCTTATCTGTCACCCCATCACCCGTTCATTATCTGTCACCCCATCACCTCTGCACCCATCATTATAAGTCACCCCAACACCTCTGCACCCATCATTGTCACCCCATCACCTCTGCACCCATCATTGTCACCCCATCACCTCTGCACCCATCATTATCTGTCACCCTATCACCTCTGCGCCCATCATTATCTGTCACCCCATCACCTCTGCGCCCATCATTATCTGTCACCCCATCACCTCTGCACCCATCATTATCTGTCACCCCATCACCTCTGCACCAGTCCATTATCTATCACCCCATCACCCGTCCATTATCTGTCACCCCATCACCTCTGCACCCATCATAAGTCACCCCAACACCTCTGCACCCATCATTATCTGTCACCTCATCACCTCTGCACCATCATTATCTGTCACCCCAACAACTCTGCACCATCATTATCTGTCACTCCAATACCTCTCCCTATTGCCTGTAACACTGTTACTATATTCTGCACCCCATTACCATTGACCACTTCATGTACCCCATCACTTTCTGTCCCCCAAACACCTGCTCCTATAGCTCTGCTTCCCATCTATTATCTGTAATTTTTTCATGTACCCCAACCTTGTCCCCTGCCACCTCAACACCTCCCCCTCTTGTCTGCACCCCAACCATCTGACCTCTTCATGACCCGATTCCCATACCAAGCCCCCCAATGTGGTCGCCTGTCTCCCCCACACTTCTCTAGTCTGTACTACTGTAATCTGCGCCCCATTATCATTAACCCCATAATTCCCATTTCCTGTACCCCTTTGTTGCTTTACTTTATTCTCTGCGCCCCAACTATTACCCCACTGTATAATTTACATATGCATTGCTTCATTTCCTCTGCTCCCCAATTATTGATGAACCCCACTATTGCACCCAACCCCCATCTCCATTTGCTCTTATTTCATTTATTGACTACATTACCTCTATATAATGTCCTCATTACCATACAATGTAACAGGTCATGTGCAGAGCCCCCTTATCATGCCCCCCAAATCTGTCCTGACTCCTTCCCATGTAGTGCAGTCTCCCATGTGTGCTCCTCTCTGCTGGCCTGCAGGCTTCCAGTGTGGGCAGCTGGGCACTTCCCCAGATGTTGGCTGTAGAGTTCAGTGTCTCCCCCCCTGGAGTCACTGAGTCTATGAGCTCTGATAACACAATGTCAGGCTGCTGCTGCTGTACAGGCCACTGTTAACCCTCTAGCTCCCACTTGCTGCCTTCCAGGGTTTATGAGCCTGAGGTATTTATTGCTGGTGCAGTGTGGAAGCTTCCTAGACATCCAGGAATGTGGAGGTAAACTCCTGGGGGCATCTGCACGAGTAGGCATAGTGAGGGTTAATGGGGTTTGTTTAGTTGTTTACATCCTGCAGTTGTTACCTTGTTTATTTATTATATTGAACTTGCAACATTGTATCAATCTGCGAATGTTGCAAAGAGTTCCAAAGAGAAGCAAGCGGTGTCCTGGGGGGCAGGAGAATGTGTCCCCCTGAGCTGGGGATTATCAGCCATTGCAGGGTTGGACTAGAGATCCCAGATCAGACACAGAGGAGCAGATAGCACCGAGCAGCCTGGCGCCAGGAGGTCTCTTGTTTATCAGCCTCCCAGAATCCAGGCAATCACCGCCTGCTGCTGCCCCAGCTCAGCCCCCAGAGCTGCACAAACACAATGTCCCCCTTATCACCAGTCTCTATCTCCTGCACTCTTTTCCTTCTCATGGCTCCTTCTTTATTTTCTCAATACTTTTTTTTTTTTCTACTTTACAGAGTCCCCCCCACCTCCCTACTCCAGATACCCAATGGAGATTCTCAAGCCTTGTGGTGAGTGCTCTGCTTTTACTTGGAGTTGTGTCCTGTGTAGCTTTCATTCAGACTTCTCCTGACCACTGACAGCTTCCATGCTATGTCCAGGCAGCAGCTGGATATTATTATGGGTTGGACGCACTTAATGTGTAAGTTGGAGAAAACTTCTGTTCAACTTTCTACTAGTTTATTCATCTTTTTTATTTTGTACTATTTTTTTTTTTAAATATTATTTAAATATTTTTATTTTATAAAATATATATATATTTTTTTTTTTTTCATTTTTTTTTTTTTTAGATTTACTTTTTTTTAATTTTACTATTCTATTTTACATTTATTTTATTTATTCCGTTAATAGCAAAACCCTATTCTACCGGTTGGTACTGAACCTGTTAAATGGAGTCTCTGGCTGTGCCTGTTGCTTTTAATGAATGGGCTGCCCGCCAGGACAAAAGCCCATTTTCATCTGGCACCGGCGCTGTGGAGTCGCCTGCGTGGACCTGGCTGGCATCCTGCTCACCTTGTACTAGATAAATAAAACTGACATTGTGGGATGCTGCTAGATATGGAGATGGCGACAAGGTGCAAACCGCTGGGCTTGGGATATTGATTTGCTCTTTTTTTTTTTAATTTAATACTTGAATGGATCTTATCATTTTATGTATCGTGGATGATCATTTGATTGTGCTTGTTCCATTTTGTCAATTATTATGCACAGAATCTTCCATCAGTTAAGCTTAAGATTTGCCTAGGGTGCCAGCCTGATGCCAACGCTGGCACCAGCTTAGTTATTTCCTTACTTCTGTGTTGCTGCACAACATGAGACATCAGTCAATGAATTGGTTTGAGGAAGCAATTACAAATTCTATCGATGGAGCGAACTACAACTCCCAGCATGTTTTTACTACTATAGGATGTCACATTTCATACGTAGCTTTTTTTTTTTTGGTATTGGAGGTGAAGGATACATTTTGGCATTTTGGATGGGATTTGGATATCGATTTGCGCTTTTTTTTAATGTTTGATTGGATCCTATCATTTTATGTATCGTGGATGAACATTAGATTGTGCTTGTTCCATTTTGTCAATTATTATGCACATATTCTACCATTAATTAAGCTTAAGATGTGCCTAGGGTGCCAGCCTGATGCCAACGTTGGCACCAGCTTAAGTTATTTCCTTACCTCTGTGTTGCTGCACAACATGAGACATCAGTCAATGAATTGGTTGGAGGAAGCAATTACAAATTCTATCGATGGAGAGAACTACAACTCCCAGCATGTTTTTACTACTATAGGATGTCACATTTTATAGGTAGCTTTTTTTTTTTTTTTGGTACTGGAGGTGAAGGATACATTTTGGCATTTTGGATGGGATTTTCACTTTGCTGTTACTTCAGAGGATTTTTTTTTTTCGGGCATTGTGTTCCATCTGTTTATCTGGCGTTACTAGGTGAGAAGCAGGAACACGGCTCCGTAATGGAACAATCTGAAATAATCAGCAGTTTTAACAAGAAGAAAGTGAAGTCTTTCCATGATAAAAACCACATTAAAGACCTTTTGTCTACCGCAGGTTGGAACGGACTTTGTGCAGTTGGAGGTGACTTTTTCAAGTCTCGGTCTTTTCTGGAATTTTTTTTGAATTTATTTATTTTTTTATAGGACTAGACTCTGGGTTTTGATAAACAACCACTCTCATCATACACATTACAGAGCGTCATTTCAGCCCTGAGATGCTTGTTGGTGGGACAGTTTATTTGCTCCATAAAAATGCCACTTGTGCCCCCTAGTGGTGGAGGGGCAGCACAATGTGTCACTGACTCCCGCAGCCATGACTGGCGGCAGCGCTGACTGTCCGCCTGTCATCGGAATGATTGATGCTGGACATGGCAGTGGCGTGACCCCTTAGGGCCTGGATTCTGAACACTATCTGTTAATGTATCACATCCAGCAACAATGTATTTTGTGAATTCCTCTCTGTCGCAAGATTTTCATTCACTTGCAGTGGGATCTATAATCCCTATGGTTACGAGCAGACTCCGGCCAAAGCTGTCAATCATCTCTGCAATGGAGCCAAATAGTGGGCAACTGATGCCACCACAGGAAGGACGTTGGGTGGCATCCTAAGAGACCCTTAATCTTGACACCCAGCATGGAATATACCGCTAAGGATTTGGATAAAACGCTGGAAAAATTTAAAAAATCTCTTTGGACCACAGTCTCACTATGTCTTACTTTTGGGATCCCGGAATTTAAAGATGACCATTCTGCGCCTATGGAGAAGATGGCACGCCTTGGCATCCACATGGAAATGTACAACCTTAGAGCTTCTGGAAGATCTCCCTTCTTTTTTTTTTTTTCCACTTTTTTTTTTTTGTCATGGCAATAACCCGGGGCGGCGTTTCGTGTGGGAGTTCAGGACGCTGCGCCTTCTATATGGCTACACTGTGCTGCAGGGCTGGATGTTGGCACGGCACACAATCGTGCCATTTAATAATCCTCCGGCAAAGTCCGCTCACGGGAGTTGAACTGGTAATGAAGGGGTGGAATGAAGAAGAAGAAAAATAAAAAATTCCTTAGGACATTACGCAAAAAAAAAAAAAAAAAAAAAGTCTTATGTCGCTGACAAAGTAACGATGGACAATTTCATAAGTGGCTGCACTTCCTGTCGCCTCCATTGTTTTAAGTTTGATGAAGTGTATCCTGGTAAACTGTATATTCCTGTTATGGCTTCTGATTATCCCCAATTTAACTTTGAATGGACTTATGTGGCCTCCTGCTTGTCCGTGGGAGTCGAGAACTACTGGTCTCAGCATGCCCGCCCACTGGATCCAATGTATGCATCAGTTATGGTTGACGTCAGAAACGTGTCTCATTGCCATTTTGTGAACACCCTAAAGATGCCAGAACCCCAATGTAGGCCGCGTACACCCCCGCGCTCCCCCATTCTGGGACTGCTGGCCTTTTTTTGGAGCACAGGATCGGATCTCATTAATGTGGAGACGACATTGCTGGGGAGATCCACATCTGCTTTATATTTAGCCTCTGCTAGGATTCATTAACCGCTGCTCTGTTTCCCGTTCTAAGAAGAGAAATTCTTCCAGAACTTTATCTGTATTTACTGGTTTTCTTTGTTTTATTAACCCGTCTACTCGTGGTTATATAAGAAGGGAAGGACTCTGCCATGTCTTAAAGGTTTTTTTTTCCCCCCATCTTCCATCAGTGGGTATTTCCGGATAGAGCTCGTAAATACAAACAGCTTTGCAATTTACTGCTTGTTAAAATTTTCATCCGTTCTTGAGATATTAACGTTTTTTTTTTTTTGTTTCTTTTGTTGTCTTGGAGACCGACCACCGCTGCTGGACGGCAGAACACGTGCCGAGCTTGCAAGTTTTGTTCTGAGCTTGTAAGCGCTACTGGTTTGAAGCCAGCTTGGATCTCTTATTACCGCCTCAGAGCTTACAGCGGCGGTCGGTCTCCTAGGCAACGAGCGATAAACAAAAAGAAAAGCGTTAATATCTCAAGAACGGCTGAAGATTTTTAGAAGCGGTAAATTGCAAAGATGCTTGTTTTTGCAAGCTCTATCCGATTTAGATCCATTTCTAGGATGATGATGGGATTAACCCTTTAAATTAATACATTCTAATGCTATTCTAGAACTGCAAGCGGCAGTAATTTAACAGTAGATGACCTATTACTAAAGGTCTAAATATGAAGGCATGCTGGGGGTTGCAGTTCATCCAGTGGGGTTGCATGTTCTTTTATCTGATTATATAGGAGGAAAAACTTTGATAATGACCAGTTGTGTTCTTTCTGTTTCAGCGGATCCTACAGACTGTGTGCCTTCCTCCACTGAGACAGGGGGAACTAATTACCTGGCCCCTGAGGGGCTTTCAGGTGAGGGATCAGTTTTATCATCGACACTATATTATTCCTATGTCATTGTTCTTCGTGATACATTGTTGTTTGAACAGATTGTTTGTGTCAGCCAAATCTATCTATCTATCTATCTATCTATCTATCTAGCTATCTATCTATCTATCTATCTATCTCTGGAAGCAGGGCCCCCTCACTGCGCTCACTAAACGAGGTTTTGTGGGTACAGTAACGAGGGGCTTGCACGTTTACTAGGCAAACATACCATTCCGCTCTCCAAACGAGGGTCATTAAAGCTGGACCAGGCTGCTCTTAATTGGGCTGTTACGTGAGCAGACCCTCATGTATAACGGGGGAATTAAAAAAAAAAAAAAATCAAAAACAGAAATCGCCAGTAAATTCTTCTCAAGTCTTCATTAAGGATTTTGCCAAGAGGCCCCAGCAGTCTATATATTTTCAGTTCCAGATGTCATATCAGTATAAACCCCTTGTTAATACCGTAAGGAGGGGGGGGAAGAAAGACTCCAGTATGGTTTTATATGGAAGTAATCAGGCTGCTTTGCATTAAGGGTCTTTGCTTCCTTTTTTTTTTTTTTTGCTATCCGGCCATTCTGGGAGTTGTAGTGTCCCAGATCTTTTTCATTATCATTGCTTTATTACATGGATACAGTTTGGCCATGATTGCGTTCTGGGGTGCTGCAAATAAACCTACATTCTTAGATTTGTGAATGTTTAGTTAAAGGGGAACATTCTTCCTTCTGCCCCTTAGAAATCTTTATCAGATGACGTGGGTTGGGGGGTCTTTCATCTGGTATTAGTCCCCGGCTGGTATCAGCGCTCGGATCTGCACAGTCTGGTCTGCTGGGGATGGAGGGAATGACTGTGTCTCTATGAAGACCCCTTAAGAGGAGGTGGGGGGCACTGGTGCGGCGTATCCTGGAGGTTTCAGTGTTCCATTTCATGGCCCTGCTTGTTATTCCTCCCCTCTTTATTTTTGTGTTTTCTCCTCTCCTGTTCTTGGTGTGTGGGGAGGCTCTGCCGCTGCCAACAAAGGGTTTAAGGAGGAATTTGAAGTCGTGGATGGATTTTCTGGGTGTAGCTTGAGAAACTCTTACAAAGACGCTGAATTTATGACTAACTGTGCTGTTGTGTAACTCATTCACATGGTCATTTAAGGTCTCGTGTAAAGTTTTATTTATTTTTCTACCATGAAATATTATTGTTATTGGAATTCATTCTTCTAAGTGCACGATCTATTTATAGTTTTGTTTTTGACCACCAGGGGCGCTGTTCTATTGCGGTCTATGCACATTTTGCTAATGGGTTGTCCACTTTTTTTTTTTTTTTTTTACTTTAATGCCTATATTTAGGGTAAAGATAATATTTGTAATTTGGTTTTCATTAAAAAAAAAATTCCCGTTATTATTTTTTTATTTTTTTCTTAATTTATTTTCTCTTTTGTTAGAGCAGCATTGCTTCCATGGTTGTATGCATAAGGAGTTACATACAAAATACAAATGTAAAGGGCCATAAATTTGCCTTCTATGGAATCTTGTGTTGCGCTGTCGGTTTCTGGATGCAGAATGAGTTAACTGAGAAGCCTATCAGCGAGTTTCTTTTCTAGTAACTCTTATCTTTCTTCTGAATTATGACCCCCATCTAGGCTGAACTGGTAGAAAAAGGGTGCCAAAAATATGAACGAAACCCAATAGTATGTTATTTTTCGCTCAAAATATATGTATAAAAAGACCGCAAAGGTGGGCAATGCCTTTTCACATGCAAATATCTTCCTGGAAAGTGTGATATGTATTTATCTGGGTGTCATTTAGCCCGTTCTGATTAACCATAATGGGTTTTTCTTTTTTTGAGTTGATATATTTTTTTTGTCTACCTTACTACCCCCTCTTCAAAAAAAAAAAAAAGTTGAAAAAGTTGGTGTGTAACTTTAGCTTGCTCTTGTAATGAGGTTCTGATAAGTGTTGATTCATGGAAGGAAGGAGGTTGACTACGCACAAGCCATGAAAAAGCCCAGCACCACCACATGAAACAGCATTTGTTTTGCATTAGCGCTGATTTACAAGCGGCCCATTCTGCGCGCTCGCCTTCTGCTTTAATGTTGAACCCCAAGAGAAGGCGAATTCTGCAAGAGCGAGGAGACGAGGGGGGATGGCGGAGCTGTCGTCTCCTCTCTTCTGTTTTTTATTTTTGTTGTCTTGATGTGACTTGTTGCATTGTGGCACTGATGTGTCTGCGGAGTAATCGTGTACAATACCCGGGTGCTTTCTATGGGCTGTTTGGGTAAAAGGCTTATTTACATGGAGTAGTTACCAATAAGCGATTGCCATGTTAAGGAGTTGTTCCAATTTCTTTGCTTCTTCTTTCTAAATATTGTGCAGTGTTTAATGGATCCAAATAGAAAAGAGAAATCCTCCTTTTTCTATTTCCCTGTTTCTTCCAACTTCACTTTTGACTAAAATAAAAAAAAAACATGTTATAAAATCTGCACAATCCAAGGTGGGATCCGTAGAGTTGCCCCTTCCTCTCACTGCTCCATCCGTGGTGGGATCTGTAGTTGCCCCTTCCTCTCACTGCACCATCCATGGTGGGATCCGTAGAGTTGCCCCTTCCTCTCTCTGCACCATCCATGGTGGGATCGGTAGAGTTGCTCCTTCCTCTCTCTGCACCATCCATGGTGGGATCCGTAGAGTTGCCCCTTCCTCTCTCTGCACCATCCATGGTGGGATCTGTAGGATTGCCCCTTCCTCTCTCTGCACCATCTATGGTGGGATCTGTAGTTGCCCCTTCCTCTCTCTGCACCATCCATGGTGGGATCTGTAGGATTGCCCTTCCTCTCTGCACCATCCATGGTGGGATCCGTAGAGTTGCCCCTTCCTCTCTCTGCACCATCCATGGTGGGATCTGTAGTTGCCCCTTCCTCTCTGCACCATCCATGGTGGGATCTGTAGTTGCCCCTTCCTCTCTCTGCACCATCCATGGTGGGATCGGTAGAGTTGCTCCTTCCTCTCTCTGCACCATCCATGGTGGGATCCGTAGAGTTGCCCCTTCCTCTCTCTGCACCATCCATGGTGGGATCTGTAGGATTGCCCCTTCCTCTCTCTGCACCATCTATGGTGGGATCTGTAGTTGCCCCTTCCTCTCTCTGCACCATCCATGGTGGGATCTGTAGGATTGCCCTTCCTCTCTGCACCATCCATGGTGGGATCCGTAGAGTTGCCCCTTCCTCTCTCTGCACCATCCATGGTGGGATCCGTAGAGTTGCCCCTTCCTCTCTCTGCACCATCCATGGTGGGATCCGTAGAGTTGCCCCTTCCTCCCTCTGCACCATCCATGGTGGGATCTGTAGAGTTGCCCCTTCCTCTCTCTGCACCATCCATGGTGCGATCTGTAGAGTTGCCCCTTCCTCTCTGCACCATCCATGGTGGGATCCGTAGAGTTGCCCCTTCCTCTCTGCACCATCCATGGTGGGATCTGTAGGATTGCCCTTCCTCTCTGCACCATCCATGGTGGGATCGGTAGAGTTGCCCCTTCCTCTCTCTGCACCATCCATGGTGGGATCCGTAGAGTTGCCCCTTCCTCTCTGCACCATCCATGGTGGGATCTGTAGGATTGCCCTTCCTCTCTGCACCATCCATGGTGGGATCGGTAGAGTTGCCCCTTCCTCTCTCTGCACCATCCATGGTGGGATCCGTAGAGTTGCCCCTTCCTCTCTCTGCACCATTCATGGTGGGATCCGTAGAGTTGCCCCTTCCTCTCTCTCTGCACCATCCCTGGTGGGATCCGTAGAGTTGCCCCTTCCTCTCTGCACCATCCATGGTGGGATCCGTAGAGTTGCCCCTTCTCTTCTTTTGTGCAGGTTTCTGGATACAACCAATGAGACTTGCTCTCTTTAGAAGCAGATTTTTATTTTTTTCTCTCCCCTGCTTTTTTTTTTGCCTTGGGCCTCGCTGCAGTTAGCTGGCTTAATGAATGGGGCACAGTTCAGGGGGGTGGGATGAAGGTCGGGACTTGGGAGACTGGAGCCAGAGATTTGATTCCTTTGGCAAAGCAAGAAAAAATGTAAATGCTAAAAACCTAATCCCTGGCGGGCCTCTCACAAAAGAGCTGGTTCCTCCTGCAAAGCACAGAGGTGACCTTTAATTCACTTGTGCTGCCCTTTCATGTTGTATATAAAACTCCCCCCTCCTCCTGCTTCGTTTTTTTTTTTTTCCTCGTTTTTTTTTCTTTAAAGAATCTCCTCTTGGCACAGAAACAACTCTTGTGGGCAATCTTTACTTAATGACCCTCCTGTGGTTTGTCTCTTATCAGAGAGAATAAGTGGCTGCATTTTGTTTTTGCCCCTTTATGTGGGCGCCTGGTATAGGGCCACTCTGCGACCTACAGGTGTAGATTAAGGAGATACCTTGGAATTGGGCTTTACTGACTTTTTTTTTTTTTTTGTAAAAGGGAAATTCAATTCTACTGTCATTATATTCACGAAACTCCCATTGTACATAAATAATACCGCCATACAATACTGCCTAAAGTATTGACATAGTACTGCCTACTCAATATCACCGGAGAGAACCAAGCTAATCGTGCAGTACCATGATAGTTGATAATACCCCTTCTTCCTTACTAACTACATAATACTGCCATACAGTGCCAAGTAATATAACCTACTCAATACTACCAAAGAGTACCAGCATAACAGTACCATCACATAATGATTCTATAGAGTACCCAGATAATACTACCTTAGAGTATGTATTATAGTGCCATACATTGCCTATAAATGCCTGAAGCATATAATGGTACCCTTTAGTACCCACATAATACTACCTTTAGAGTATGTATTATAGTGCCATACATTGCCTCTCAATGCCTGAAGCATATAATGGTACCCTTTAGTACCCACATAATACTACCTTAGAGCATGTACTTAATAGTGTTATACAGTGCCAAATAATGGTGCCATTTACATGCACAATACTTATGTAAAGTACCTAAATAAAAGCGCCATATAGTGCAAGCCGATTGGTGCTATAAGGCACCCACAAACACACTGCTATACAATACTAACAAAACTGTGCTGTATAATAGTACTATACAGCACCCACACAATGCGACCTTACAGCCATACATTGCTTATTTACCCACACAATACGACCTTAGTATGCTAACATAATGGTGCCATACAGTTTCCAGCAATGTACCGTATAGTACCCACAAAATACTGCCTTAGAGTGCGCACATAATAGAGCCATAGTGAAAAATATGATGACGTCTTGCCATATTAAAATCCATTCCTGGACCGTGTGATTATTTTTTTGTTGTAATTTTTTGTTATGTGGGAACTTTTCTTTATACCGCATTGATAACCTGAGGTGATGCCTCACGCAGCGTGGTGATGCCTCACGCAGCGAGGTGATAAACTCATCTCTGCTACATATGTCGGTTCTCTAAATCCCACTTGGGGCAGTGAGCACGCTGCTGTCTGTGGGTTCTGCTTCTTCCCTTCTACAAAGGTCCTCCCGTCTTTCGCCTTAAGCTTCATTATGACATGGCAAACAAGCCAGGAATGTTTGTCTGCGCCTTTGATCCTCTGGTAACTCTTCGTGTCGCGGAGCGGCCGCTCATTCACTGAGGCTCCACAATGTGACTGCCTGGCCTGGCCACATATCCTGTTAATAATGAACTAAAAATGTCATTTTTTTTACCTGTCGTGTCTGCGCTGAGGCCTAAATCGAGCGGAGGTTAAACTCTGTTATGACTTACTCGCGTTTTAAAGGTTGTCTGAGCGAAACCTGCTATAACATAGGGATGTTATAACAGGGGTGTTTATCATGTGGTATAACAAAGGGGTGTTCTGTGTATCTACACGTTATAACAGAGGGGTGTTCTAGCAGAGGTGCTATAACATAGGGCTGTGCCTTGTGTTCACACGCTATAACATGGGTATGTACATTGCATCCACATACTATAACATAGGTGTTTGTACCTACATGCTATTTTTTAGGTTTGTTCTTTCTACCCACATAACATAAGAGTATCTTTGTGCACATGCTATAACATAGGGGAGGCCTTTGTTTTGCATGCTTTAACATAGGGGTGTTCTTTGTGTCCATGTGCTGTAATATAGGGTTGTCCTTTGTGGCCACGTGCTGTAACATTGGGGTGTCCTTGGTGGCCTTGTGCTGTAACATGGGGGTGTCCTTGGTGGCCACGTGCTGTAACATGGGGGTGTCCTTTGTGGCCACCTGCTGTAACATGGGGGTGTCCTTTGTGGCCACGTGCTGTAATATAGGGTTGTCCTTTGTGGCCACGTGCTGTAATATAGGGTTGTCCTTTGTGGCCACGTGCTGTAACATTGGGGTGTCCTTGGTGGCCTTGTGCTGTAACATGGGGGTGTCCTTGGTGGCCACGTGCTGTAACATGGGGGTGTCCTTTGTGGCCACGTGCTGTAATATAGGGTTGTCCTTTGTGGCCACGTGCTGTAACATGGGGGTGTCCTTTGTGGCCACGTGCTGTAACATTGGGGTGTCCTTGGTGGCCTTGTGCTGTAACATGGGGGTGTCCTTGGTGGCCACGTGCTGTAACATGGGGGTGTCCTTTGTGGCCACGTGCTGTAATATAGGGTTGTCCTTTGTGGCCACGTGCTGTAACATGGGGGTGTCCTTTGTGGCCACGTGCTGTAACATTGGGGTGTCCTTTGTGGCCACGTGCTGTAATATAGGGTTGTCCTTTGTGGCCACGTGCTGTAATATAGGGTTGTCCTTTGTGGCCACGTGCTGTAACATTGGGGTGTCCTTGGTGGCCTTGTGCTGTAACATGGGGGTGTCCTTGGTGGCCACGTGCTGTAACATGGGGGTGTCCTTTGTGGCCACGTGCTGTAATATAGGGTTGTCCTTTGTGGCCACGTGCTGTAACATGGGGTGTCCTTTGTGGCCACGTGCTGTAACATTGGGGTGTCCTTGGTGGCCTTGTGCTGTAACATGGGGGTGTCCTTGGTGGCCACGTGCTGTAACATGGGGGTGTCCTTTGTGGCCACCTGCTGTAACATGGGGGTGTCCTTTGTGGCCACGTGCTGTAATATAGGGTTGTCCTTTGTGGCCACGTGCTGTAATATAGGGTTGTCCTTTGTGGCCACGTGCTGTAACATTGGGGTGTCCTTGGTGGCCTTGTGCTGTAACATGGGGGTGTCCTTGGTGGCCACGTGCTGTAACATGGGGGTGTCTTTTGTGGCCACCTGCTGTAACATGGGGGTGTCCTTTGTGGCCACGTGCTGTAACATGGGGGTGTCCTTTGTGGCCACCTGCTGTAACATGGGGGTGTCCTTTGTGGCCACGTGCTGTAACATGGGGGTGTCCTTTGTGGCCACGTGCTGTAACATAGGGGTGGCCATGTGCTGTAACATAGGGGTGTCCTTTGTGGCCACCTGCTGTAACATGGGGGTGTCCTTTGTGGCCACGTGCTGTAACATGGGGGTGTCCTTTGTGGCCACCTGCTGTAACATGGGGGTGTCCTTTGTGGCCACCTGCTGTAACATGGGGGTGTCCTTTGTGGCCACCTGCTGTAACATGGGGGTGTCCTTTGTGGCCACCTTCTGTAACATAGGGGTGTCCTTTGTGGCCACGTGCTGTAACATGGGGGTGTCCTTTGTGGCCACCTGCTGTAACATGGGGGTGTCCTTTGTGGCCACCTTCTGTAACATAGGGGTGTCCTTTGTGGCCACGTGCTGTAACATGGGGGTGTCCTTTGTGGCCACGTGCTGTAACATAGGGGTGTCCTTTGTGGCCACGTGCTGTAACAGAAGGATGACATTGCTGCCACCCAACTTTCCCAGACTTCAAAACATAATATTTTGGCTTGTTCGTCAGTAGGGCTGTATATGTCACTGACAAGTCTAGTTTAGCTCCATGACAACTGGTCCACTGGCGGCCATATTGGTTGTCACCCACCTTTCCAGAGAAAAGATATGGTTCTATAGACTTGGCAGAAGACGGCTGTAGGCTGGGGCCCCACAATGGCCACCTCTGTTTTCTATGGGTTTATTCTTGGATGTTCAGTTTTGGGACCGATTGTTGCATTTCTGACTCCTGGATTTCTATAGGTTTTTTTTCTTTATTTTTTTTTTAAAGGTGGAAAAGGGAGAGGCCAGAAATTTGAGCTTCTCCTTGTAATTTCTTTGGCAGTAGAAAAACATGTTACTGGAGGATTATGTGAACTGCGTGAGTGGAGAGCGAGACGCTGAATTGGCCGCTACAAAGTGAGGTTATCGTCAGGGGTTAATAGCAAGACGACAGAGTAGGCTTCGGATAAGACTAGGCCGCCTGCCAGACTGGGAGTAGGGCTGTAAAGTACACACCATCTGACCGGCCCCGCTAGAGGCCAGGCCGGCGAAGAGGAGGGAAGCTGGCTCTTGGCAGGGGCCTCCTATAGCTTTTGGCCTTCTTATGTCCGACTCTTTCCTGGCAGAGGCTTCTCCAGGCAGCTAGGGTGGGCTCTGCAAGGCTGTGGGGGCTGTTTTTAAAGCTTTCTTTTTAGTATTATTATTATTATTATTATTATTATTATTTTTATTACTACATTTTATTTGCATCTTGCTTTTTTTTGTGTGGTTTTTTTTACTTTTTAAGGGTTTGCTATCTAAGGTGGGGGTCTCCAAAACTAAAGGGTGTTTTTTAAACCTTAATTTATTCACATTTTACTTTTGAAAGAAAACTATTGTCAATTTTTTTTTTTTGTAGATTTATGCAGCTGTTTTTTAGGGGTTTATTTTTGTTCTTTTGTATTTTTTATGCCTTTTTTTTTTTCCTTTGTATGCTTTATGAGTTTGTGGCCACATGGGAACTTCTTGGCTCCATTATCGCAGCCCTTTTGGATGTTGTCATTCTTAAGACGACAGGAATGTGCGGTGCCACTCCGGGCATAGCTGTCTGGGCGGATCGCTCCGGCACTCAACGTGGTCATGGTGCCTTTTAATGTTCCCTTGCTTCATGCTATCGGTCTGCTGCCTGCATTATCAGCTACGTGACTGCACAGTTTAGAAAATGAACATTGAATTCCTACTGGTGCCGTCTCTTGATGACCTGAGAATGAGCTGTCTAGGAGAGTACTGTAACAGGCCACGCCGAGGTCACTGCCAACACAACCATCTTTCTTAAGCAGGATTAAATAACCCACACAGCAGTCTGGCTGACTGCCTACTGTCACCGAGCAGCTTCCTCGCAGTTTATTTTCAGCTCGAAAGATTTGGGCTTCTTATCCGCAGCCTCAATTTAGTCGTGACACACAAATAAAACTTAAGTGAACATTCACATTGGGGCACAGATGACTTCTTCACCACGAGAGGTCCTATTTCCAGGTGGCAAACGCCCACGTGCACTCGTCTAAAAGCTTGGACATGGCGGTCCGAGAACGGGAGTGTGGAGGCGCAAACTGATTTTCAATGAGGGCCCTTTTTTTGAGGCAGTTGGCCAACTAAACGGATTGCCCCTCTTTTGAGGTGATAGGCCGACTAAACGAATTGCCCCTTTTTTGAAGTGGTAGGCCAACTAAACGGATTGCCCCTTTTTTGAAGTGGTAGGCCAACTAAACGAATTGCCCCTTTTTTGAAGTGGTAGGCCAACTAAACGGATTGCCCCTTTTTTAAGGTGGTAGGCCAACTAAACGGATTGCACCTTTTGAGGCGGTAGGCCAACTAAACGGATTGCCCCTTTTTTGGGGTGTTGAGTAACTAAATATTGGATGTTCCTTAAAATTTTATTTTATTTATTTATTTATTTTTTGGGATTAACGATTCCAGGATAAAGCCAAAATATTGCCAGTGATTCATTTCATGGGCCAGCAATAGTTTTCACCTTACTAGTTAACAGGAAATATTAAGCGAGGGCAGGAAGCTGCATCATTCCTCGTGTGACAACCCTGCCAAAAACTCTTCTTAAGAAAGGGAATTTTAAAAGCGCCTTTATTCACTTAGTAAAAGTTATTAAAAACAAAAAAAAAAGTTGCCTTGCAATTTCAATCCTATCACCATCTATATCATAGTGTGTCCCCCCCCCCCCCCCCCCCGACCCCTGTTTTATTTTATTTTTGTGCCATTTTATTATTTTTCTTGTTTTTCTGGTTTCCTTCCCCAAACTTTTTCAGGCCAAGAAGGTTGTTGGCTGTGAGCTAATTTTGGTTTTGGCGGCTGTAGACTCACACGGGTCCCCACCCAGCATCATTATCTTGGGTTTAACTTGTAAAAAATGAGTTGTTTTTTTTTTTCCCCTGTAAGGCTTCCGTTGCCTTTTACCCTTTCGAACTCTTTCTGCAAACAGAAGCGCCATTTTGTAAATTCGGTGGCGATATATGCGTCTCTCTATAGGTGCCCTGTTGTAATACTTTTGTTTTTGCCCAGGGCCTTTCGCTCTTTTATAACATCTTAGGGTATGTTTCCACGTGCAGTAAACGCTGCGTGTTTGACGCTGCTAGAGACGCAGCGTCAAACACGCAGCGTCCAGATGTTACAGCATAGTGGAGGGGATTTAATGAAATCCCGTCTCCACTATGCGTGATAACACGCATCCGGCGGCCCTGCAATTCCGGACATGCGGCGCGTCTTTTTAGATCGCAGCACGTCCGTTTACCTTGCGGCGACGCTGTGATTTTATTATACCGGTATATGCTTTGCTTGCCTTTGAGGATACAGAAAATCCCACCATGGAGACCTCCAGTAAGACGAGATGAGGCCGGGATTTGTATGTGTCACAATAGGCTCTGAACATTACTGCTACCCTGAAAGCCATTACACATGGCCTGCCATTTTTAAATCATTGTTTTTTTTTCCACTACCATTTTTCGCTGCCAAAGAGTAACCGTCGTTATAAATTTTTATTTCATAAATCAATAGTACGCATGAAAATGGGAAACTTTGTACTATGTCTTATAAGATAATTCTGCCTTTTTTCTCCTTCTGAACTTTTTCTTTTACTCTCAATTCAGAGGTAAAATCTGTCTTCAGTGAATACAGATTTTTATATGACAGAGATAGATGACAGCTGGTGCCTATTAAGTTCTATGGAGAAGAGGAGGAGGGAGTAGCTGGAGACAATTCACTGTTCAATAGCCGCAACCCATGCAGGGATTATCTGTCTGTTGGCCAATTCCTGCATGTGGTGCGTCTGTCAAACAGCCGCGAGACATGCAGGTGCGAGGACTCCAAACATATTTTTTGAGCATGCCAAATACACTATTTTTGCATTTTTTTTTTTTTTTTTTTACCTATACATAACCCACTTTTCTTTAACTCACTCTGAGATCTTTTCTTTTTATAAAAGGAGGGGAAAAAAAGATCCTTAAGTGAGTTAGAAAACTTGGGTTGTGTATATGTAAAAACAAAAAACAAAATTTGCACAAAAAAAAATAGCCATTTATTCTAGAAACCTATAGAGTAAAGTATAGAAGCCATTGTTTTCGTACGTTCCCCAAAGCATGTTTTTCGGTGCACTGCCTTGCATGTACCTGTAATAGGTAAATTGGATTATAAACTTTGCTGAGGCAGTAAGAAACCCGAATAAATGACTGGTATAATAATAATAATAATGAAAGAAGAAATGAGAAAAAAAAAAATAAAGTCTCATCCCAGCTGGCAGCCCCTGTTCATAAAACCTGTCTGGGTTCTATTAATGTAGTAGACAGGAGGGTGCAGGAGAGCATTAAACCAGAGAGCTAGTTACATTTTAACCTCGCTGCTGCTGACGTCTGTGGTCGTTAGACATTTGTCTGGCTTCTTACAGTGTGATCTGGCTGTCCTGTCTCCTGGAAATTACAATTATAATCTGGAAGGTCATACCCCGCCCCTCATCGCATGATCCATGTACACGTAGAGTTAATAATATGTCTACCCGGATTGGATTTTAATACACAATGCGGTTTAAAAAAAAAAATACTGAATAATTTGAAGTTTTTTTTTTTTTTTCTATTTTTCCCATTTTTTTTTTTTTCTCTCCCGCTAGCGGGTGTCTATCGCAGCTGCCATGACTGTGCGTGTGGATGTGAGTTTAGCATGTGCTGTGGGGACTTGATTAGATTATGAAGGCAGACATAAGTAATGATTAACTTTTTAAGTCTGCACACTGTCTCCAACCTGGCTGGTGGTAAAGCATTTTTTTTTTTAAATTCCCTTCCAGCTAAGTAGTCCTGTGACCGCCTGGTATTGCACTGCAAGGGATGAAAAGGGAACGGTTGTACAATAGGGGGAGGGGAGGAGGGACGGGACTAAGGTTTTTTTTTTTTTTTTCTTTTTTTCCCCTCCTCCTTCATCCGATTCAGCAGTGGAATTTATTGAGTGGAATTTAATAAATGCTGCAAACTGTCTGGTGTAGGATAGAGGAGAGGAAGAGGTTAATTTTTGGGGGTTTGCATAGACTATATGGGTTGGATATTATTTATCTCATAGCGATCATCATGGTTGTAAACCAGAGGTGTAGGTAAGGGTCCAACTCAGGGGGGGACAAAACATGAGTGGGCCCCTAATGGTAACGCTGATTACAACTATGGTGGCACACTGATATTACCGCCATATGGTGACCGTATAGTGATAGATATCTGTCCTGCAGATCATATAGGGGATTACAGTACAGTTATAGATGGTGGCTTACCGCTGACGTTCTTTCTGATGGAATCATTCACTCTTCCAGAGTTCTCCATCCTGCTCAGACCGACATGACAACTTCTCCAGTCAGGACTCGGCTGCAGAGATAGCAAAGACACATTTCACTTCTCACATTCCAGCCCCATCACCATCTATTCCCAACCTGCACAGACTCCTCCTGAAGATACCCAAATACTGAGCCTCTGTTGCCATATGTGTCCCTATTACTGCACCTGATACCCCAATACTGAGCCGCTGCTGCCGTATGTGTCCCTATTACTGCCCCTGATACCCAAATACTGAGCCGCTGCTGCCGTATGTGTCCCTATTACTGCCCCTGATACCCAAATACTGAGCCTCTGTTGCCGTATGTGTCCCTATTACTGCCCCTGATACCCAAATACTGAGCCTCTGTTGCCGTATGTGTCCCTATTACTGCCCCTGATACCCAAATACTGAGCCGCTGCTGCCGTATGTGTCCATATTACTGCCCCTGATACCCCAATACTGAGCCCCTGCTGCCGTATGTGACCATATTACTGCACCTGATACCCAAATACTGAGCCGCTGCTGCCGTATGTGTCCCTATTACTGCACCTGATACCCAAATACTGAGCCTCTGCTGCCGTATGTGTCCCTATTACTGCCCCTGATACCCAAATACTGAGCCGCTGCTGCCGTATGTGTCCCTATTACTGCCCCTGATACCCCAATACTGAGCCGCTGCTGCCGTATGTGTCCCTATTACTGCCCCTGATACCCCAATACTGAGCCGCTGCTGCCGTATGTGTCCCTATTACTGCCCCTGATACCCCAATACTGAGCCACTGCTGCCGTATGTGTCCCTATTACTGCCCCTGATACCCAAATACTGAGCCGCTGCTGCCGTATGTGTCCTTATTACTGCCCCTGATACCCCAATACTGAGCCCCTGCTGCCGTATGTGACCATATTACTGCACCTGATACCCCAATACTGAGCCGCTGCTGCCGTATGTGTCCCTATTACTGCACCTGATACCCCAATACTGAGCCGCTGCTGCCGTATGTGTCCCTATTACTGCCCCTGATACCCCAATACTGAGCCGCTGCTGCCGTATGTGTCCCTATTACTGCACCTGATACCCCAATACTGAGCCGCTGCTGCCGTATGTGTCCCTATTACTGCCCCTGATACCCCAATACTGAGCCGCTGCTGCCGTATGTGTCCCTATTACTGCACCTGATACCCCAATACTGAGCCGCTGCTGCCGTATGTGTCCCTATTACTGCCCCTGATACCCCAATACTGAGCCGCTGCTGCCGTATGTGTCCCTATTACTGCACCTGATACCCCAATACTGAGCCGCTGCTGCCGTATGTGTCCCTATTACTGCCCCTGATACCCCAATACTGAGCCGCTGCTGCCGTATGTGTCCCTATTACTGCACCTGATACCCCAATACTGAGCCGCTGCTGCCGTATGTGTCCCTATTACTGCACCTGATACCCCAATACTGAGCCGCTGCTGCCGTATGTGTCCCTATTACTGCCCCTGATACCCCAATACTGAGCCGCTGCTGCCGTATGTGTCCCTATTACTGCACCTGATACCCCAATACTGAGCCGCTGCTGCCATGCGTCCCTATTACTGTACTTGCTGTGTGGTACAATAACAGCACTCCTCTTATTGCCCCACATAATAATGCCACCACTGTACCCCTTGCATAGTGCTAATGCCTCTTTTGTGCCCTCTAGATGGTACAATTGCCCCCAAGAAAATATTAATGCCCTTTGCTAATGCCCCAGAAATTAGTGTCCACATTTTTCCCCTTTGAAGACCACAATACTGAGTGCCCCGAATGTACAGCTTCTCTAGACACAGTAATGTCCTCACTGCTCCCCCAAAACACAGTATAATGACTTCCACAGAAGCCCTCACACTGTCTAATGGCCCCCACATTAGTCCCTACACTAGCCCTCACACTGTCTAATGACCACCACATTAGTCCCTAACCTAGCCCTCAAACGGTCTAATGGCCCCCACATTAGTCCCTACACTAGCCCTCACACTGTCTAATGGCCCCCACATTAGTCCCTACACTAGCCCTCACACTGTCTAATGACCACCACATTAGTCCCTAACCTAGCCCTCAAACGGTCTAATGGCCCCCACATTAGTCCCTACACTAGCCCTCACACTGTCTAATGGCCCCCACATTAGTCCCTACACTAGCCCTCACACTGTCTAATGGCCCCCACATTAACTTCCAGGCAGCGTAATGGCTCAAAACTGTCGAATGGCCCTCACAATAGCCTCCATACTGAATAAAAATGACCACTGCATTAAAGTGAACCTGTCATTATTAAACTAAAGCCACTGCCATAATGGCGCTGGTATACCGCTATAATACATCACTTCAGTGAAGGAATCTACAGCCCGGTCTTTATACAATGATTAGAAGTTTTGGTCTCCGTGTTTCTGGGCGGACCTGTGGGGTGGGACTGAGGGTAGGGTCTTCAGCTCTGCTATGTCCCCTCTGCTTTCTATGTCCTTCCTTATTTAAATTCCACGCCGGTGTTGTCCTTCCCGCGGGCGACGCTTGTGCAGATTGATCGCTCAATGGGCTTCAATAAAATGGCGCCGGTAACGTCGCGTGCAGATCCATCTTTTGAGAGTCTTTGGGAAAAATGGCAGATTGAGATCTGTGCCTTTCCATACGGTTAATTGTACCGTAGCTCCAAGTGGGGCCCCTCTGAGCGCGGGGCCCGGGCTTGCAACAATTTTAAAAGTTTTAGAAAAGTTTTTCTAAACTTTGTGAACCATGAAAGAAACTTCCGTCATAGACCGCGCAGTTATTGGATGAGCGGATTACCCGATGACTACGTCCCGTCATCTAATCGGCCCATGATAATCCATGTAAACACATAGGGAATAGGAGGTGAACCAGTCCACATGTACATGTCATCACTTTTTTTTTTTGTTGTTTTTATGTTTTTTAATTTTTTCCAGACTTAAATAAAAGACGTCTCCATGTCTTAAGAGTTTCCTGCCTGACTGAGGTTATTATATACATTTTTTTTTTTTCCCTGCAGACAATTTGTACTTTGAGGTTGTTTTATAGGCTGAAATCGTCTCCAAACATGAAACCGCGCTCGCTTGATAATATACATTTTCCTGACTGTTTAGCTTTGAGGTTCGCCGGCGTCTCCCTTCCATACAGGATTTTGACCACAGACTGATCCTTACGTTAAATAGGTTCTCGTTGAGGAAGATCCGAGTTTTCTTTAGCAATAATTTGGGGAAGACTAAAAAGTGTGAGCCGCCTTGGTTTATCGTAGCCATCTTCCATGCTGGGCGGCCATCAGTCCTAATGGCGGACTCTTACCATGTATATGGATTTTTTTGATATTTCTTTCTTTGACTTTTTTTGATCATTTTGGTCGTGGAGTTTTCTTTTTTCTTGGTTTCTATTCTAAGGCTCGTTTTGCTTGTTTTTCCTTTGTTGATCCATGATGTGTGTTACATCCATTGTGCTGTTTTGCATAAGTCATGGCGCCTTTGTCTATGGTGTCCTGTACAATGACGGGGCTGTTTGTTATTCGGAGACTGAAGATGAGCGAGCGGCTTGAACTTAGGAAGTCTTGGAGACGTCGTTAGGCCTGACCCACTAAGTAGCTTTGCCCGGTTGGCGCTTGAGATACCTCATGTAAGGTTACACAGGTACTTCCGATGCTTTAAGGGGTTATTCCCACCTCCATAGATGGATAGTACTTGAAAAAAGTAGCACTTTTGCAATTTACAGTTTCTTACAATTCTCAGCCGTTCTTGAGATATTCACACTTTGCCTGGACCCCGACCACCGCTGCTGACTAACAGCGGTGGCTGAACATGCTCAGCGCATTCACAAGCTCTTTTCTCTTTTGAGCCTGTAAGCACTCCACTGAAGCTGGCCGGGATCGCTGCAGTGCCAGCTTCACTAGAGTGTTTACAAAACTAGACATCAGCGGTGGTCGGTCTCCAAGGCAACTAATGGGGAAAAATAAGGAAAATGTTAATATCTCAAGAACGGCTGCAAATTTTAACACAAAGTAAATTGCAAAAGTGCTTGGTTTTACAGTGAAGATGGGATGGCGCCATCACTCTGGTAATGTATGAATATACTGACCACGGTATATAACCAGTCCTTGCCTTGATGTAGGAAAAGGCCACTTTTGACAAGAATGTTTACACACCATTTATTCATACGTTTCCAGGAGGAATAACACATAAGAAGATGGACACAATGGAGATTTCTCTAGACTTATTTCATGGGGGGGAAATACAAGTATTTACTAAACCAGACTTGTCAGGAGGGGAGGACGGATTCTCTTTTAAGTGATGAAATATAAGCAAAACGTTTTTAAAAAGTTTTGTAAAACTTTTGTAAAATTTGGCAATTGTTCTTCTGCGGTAGAGGAGGTCGGTCAAAAGGGTTAAAAGCGCTCGGCATCTCATACGAATACTGTAAATACAATGTGGATGGGTTTTGGCTTCCTAATAGATCCCACCCTTCCTCCAAGGCATTTTGCTGTTAAGAGGCTCAACTTCAACCTAGAAAAGAAAAATACACTCTATAATTTGCATGGCTGATGAGACTCCCGGTTCTGGGACATGGGCAGACACCGACAAAAAAAAAAAAAAATCAGCTGGTTCCTTTGTTTTACTCTGGAGTTGGGCAGACTATTATTTTTTTTTTATGTCTCCTGCCTTGTTTGAGAGGCGGAAAGAACTGTTTTGTTTAGTCTTGGGCTGTCTCCTAATGAATATTGACTACTGAGCCAACCTTGCTGACCCTATGGGTGCACTTGGAGCTGGTGAGATTGTCGAGGCATTCTGTGTCTCCTGCCTCTCCCTTCATTAAAAAAAAAAAAAAAATCTTTGTCCTACCAGGTGGGGGCGCTGTGGAGGAGTATTACTTAATCCAGGCATAAATTGTAACCTGAAGAAGGCAACATTTTTCTTTCCAGAGGCCAATCACAGGCAAGGCATTGTTCCCAATCGCAATGACTAGACACCCAGTCAACACCGCCTGTCCCTTAAAACGGAACTGAGTAGACATATTTATAGTGTACCTTGGCTTGGAACCATTGAAGAAAAAAAAAAATGTTTGGTAATTACCTGCAAAAAAAAAATAAATAAAAAATGTCGTTGTCATTGAAGAAGCTGGTCAAAAATTCATTCATAAAGTGCGCCCTCTGTTCCTACAACTGGCCCCGTTTATTGCCGGCCCAGGGGTAGCTCGTTTTCTACGCTCTGCCAATTAAATAAGCCTTTGTATGTGGCAATGAGCGGCTTGTTATGTGGCATTCACTAATGCATACACAAACACACACAGACTAGTCTAGCTCCATCCCCTACCACCACCGCCGCCGCTACACCGCCTCCTTTCCTGGAAGGCCTCCTTTCATGTTGGGGAGTAGAGAAAGGATGTGAAAATAAATAACAAAGGAAGAATTTAAAATAAAAAAAAAAAAGAAAAAGTAAACTTTTTTTTTTTCTTTTTGTGGACGCTCTAAAAAAAAAAAAAAAAAAAAAAAGAAATTCTAAAGCTCTTTACTAGAAGTTCTAGTAGTAAATGATCACATGGACTAATATTTTTAAGTGTTGCCTTTCTGCATTTTTTGGGGTGGGTGGGGGGGGAGGTGCAGGCCAAAAATCTTGTCTTGGCCTCCTCTTGTTAAATGCAAATGGATGGTTGCAGTATGAATCAGTCTAGACGGTAGGGGGCGTCTGCTGCCTCTGCTGAAAAAAAGTGACCACAGGTCAGCTGAGCTGGCAGACAATAGTATTAGGTGTGCTAATAACAATGTGTTCTGCACAGGCTGGGGTATAGGTAGACCCTAAGGGGGCAGTAGGATTAATACTTTTAAGGCCCTGTTCACACGTCCAGTATTTGTTCCACTCTTGATGAAAAAAATACTTACACAATGAGCGGAAAAGTATAATAGAAACACGTCACCGATCACCCAATCCTGGTTTTGGCTTACAAATCCAGATGTAAAATGCTGAATATGTTTTTTTTTATTTAATTTTTTTTATCTCCAGAGACTCTAAAAAAGGGGGCACAGATATCTTGTCTGTTAACGTAAGGCCAGGAAAAGGTTAATCCGAGAGTAGGTTACACTCACCAAGCCTGCAATTTATTTGGGCTAGGCAATTACAATAATCTGAAAACTCCTCTCTTTACTGACGTCTGTCTGAAAATTGCAGGGTGTACTGGCAGGGCCCTTGAGATGAAAGGGAAAAAAAAATGCAGTCTTGAGGATTTTCTTTCACGCAACAGGCCGGCTACAGCGCTTCCTTTTACAGATATTTCCTGCCCTTTTTTTTTTTTTTCACTATTCGTTTTCATTAAGTTTACAAGCATTTTTTTGTTGTTTCTTGTATACCGTTTTTTTATATACCGTATATACTCTGGAATCTTTGTATATTTTTAGTCCTCCAGACTCCACAATAAGGGTTAAGTAACTTTACTTGCTTTTTTTCCTCTAGCCCCTTCACACTGAAAAACAAAAAAAAAACCAACCTTCTGAACTTTTTAAACTTTCAGCTCTTGATTCTGTTTAGGGTTTTTCTACTAAGTGTGTTGTTTTTTTTTTTGTTTTTTTGTTCTGATCTCCTTTAACTTTTTTTTTTTGCCTTTCATTACTTTTTTTTTTCCTCTGGGTTTCTGTAAAGCACTGTAGATTTGAAAGGTTAGGTGAAAGGTAATTTGATAGGTTTCCTAGCCCTCTCCCTACATCCCTCCCACCTTTTTTTTTTTTTTTTTTTTTTCTCCCTTGCTTCTGCCTTTTTTGGTGCCAGGTTTCAATTGGATAGAGATATTTGAAGAAAGAATTGAGGCACAATGAAGGGGGGATACAGAGGCCGCGGCGGGCGCGCACACACCTAAGCTTGTCTGAATTCCTTCTGCTTATTTGATATGGAATTTTTCTAAACCTCCATCCCCTATTCAGCTCTCCCCTCCCCCGCCTAGATATGATCAGTGCTTTGTGCAAGAACTCTTTAAGAAAGAAGGGAAGAAAATGCTAAATTGCCCTTTTTTTTTTTTTGTTTTAAAGTAGATTTTTAGGGCTATTTTAACTTCTTTTTTTCTTTTTTTTTTTTGTTACATATTTATTGTCCTTTTTGCCACTGTTGTTTTTCCTTTGTTTGACAGTGAATAGAGCTAAGCAAACTCCTTTCCAAGTAGGGATGCATGGAGGTTGTGTTTCTAAGTACAAAAAAAAAAATAAAATACAATTAAAACTTCATCGCTCAACTTCCCGTCCCCACCCTGAGCACCTAAAACCACAACTTTAATTCACTATGTATGTATGATATATATATATATATATATATATATATATATATATATATATATATATATATATATATATATATATATATATATATATATATATATATATATATATATACAAAAAAAGATATATATGCCTTTTTTTTTTTTTATTTTAATGCCTGTAGTATCATTGCAGCCTCCAGGTGTCACTGTCATTTTTAAATATATATTATATTTTATAATTTGTATTTAATAATTGTGTACATTATTATAATATATATGATTCTATATTTAATATATATTTTATTATTGTTAGCAAATGGAAATATTTTTCTAATAATTTTTTTTTTTTTATTCTTATTTCTTCACAGATTCCCAACTCCTCCAGGAGTCTGGGGACCTGTCCCATTGGTGCGTGGTTGCATACTGGGAAGAAAAGACACGGGTGGGTCGATTATATTCTGTCCAAGAACCTTCCCTGGATATCTTTTATGACCTACCTCAAGGGAACGGCTTCTGCATCGGACAACTAAACTCGGACAACAAAAGTCAGCTGGTGCAAAAAGTGCGCAGCAAGATTGGGTATGGGATCCAGCTGACCAAGGAGGTGGACGGCGTTTGGGTTTATAATCGCAGCAGTTATCCGATCTTCATCAAGTCGGCCACACTGGACAACCCTGACTCGAGGACGTTGCTGGTCCATAAAGTGTTCCCCGGATTCTCCATCAAGGCTTTTGACTATGAGAAGGCTTACAGTTTGCAAAGGCCCAATGACCACGAGTTCATGCAACAGCCGTGGACTGGATTTACTGTACAGATAAGCTTCGTGAAAGGCTGGGGACAGTGCTACACGAGACAGTTCATCAGCAGCTGCCCCTGCTGGTTGGAGGTGATATTTAATAACCGATGACTTGGAATCGAGTGGACTTTAGGACTCTCTGACTACATGCTGCTAATATTTCCTTCCGAGTGCTTGCTTCTTTGTGCAAAATGTTTGTTTTTCACGTTTGTGTTTTTTTATTTTATTTGTTTTGAGAAATAGCTTATGTCAAGATTTTTTTTTTTTTTTTTTCCGGGTGGGGTCCTTTAAATTTTTTTCTTTTTTTTTCTTCTTCTTTT
The DNA here is from genome assembly GCF_032444005.1 of Ranitomeya imitator. Lineage (NCBI taxonomy): Eukaryota > Metazoa > Chordata > Amphibia > Anura > Dendrobatidae > Ranitomeya > Ranitomeya imitator. The sequence goes on along the minus strand of NC_091282.1, from coordinate 53,873,655 downwards.
TTTATTACATGTGTGAATGAGAATAAGAGGGGCGGGAGAGTGATGGATGGGAACGCCTTCATGGTAACCTTTTACTAATGCAAAGGTGGAGTAATCAGTATTTATTTGTTATGTAACGTTGACCCCCTCCACCTCACCATTGTTCTCCTTCTTCCTGATGTCGGGGTACGGAAAAGTTGAATAGTCGTAATATTACCATCAGTTAAGGATTCTCCAGACATCTTGGAGGACGCTCCGAACGGATCCTGATGACACCTGGAGAACCACCGCTTTGTCCTATGTCAACTTTTTAGATGATTCCCAAGAAGTTTTTTTTGGGGGATGGTCCAAACCACCAAATTGTTCTTGGACTTCCTAAGGGTACCGTCACACAGTGGCATTTTGATCGCTACGATGGCACGATTTGTGACGTTCCAGCGATATATCCGTGACGTTCCAGCGATCTCGCTGTCTGACACGCTCCTGCTATCAGGGACCCCGCTGAGAATCGTACGTCGTAGCAGATCGTTTGAAACTTTCTTTCGTCGTCTAATGTCCCGCTGTGGCGGCATGATCGCATGGTGTAACAAAGGTGTGCACGATATTGTATACGATGTGCGCATAGTAACCAACGGCTTCTACATCGCACATACGTCATGAAATTATCGCTCCAGCGTCGTACGATGCTGGAGCGTCACGGATCGTGCCGTCGTAGCGATCAAAATGCCACTGTGTGACGGTACCCTAACTCAAGCTCTGGGTGGCTTCTAGTGGGGTAACCCAAGACTAGCTTTGTTTTGGCCAAATTATGGGGCCAGGGAACGATATAATCCTAGAAGGAGCTGCCTTGGGCTTGAGTTGGGGGGGTTCTCCTGTAGGAGGGCCCTTCACGATGAGTTGGTTGGTGCAACCTTGCTGGTTACAGATGGTCGGTGTGAGGAGTACGGTATGTGCTCCAGTCTGGGGTGAAGTGACTATGCTTTAATTTGATAAAGACCAGAACAAACAAAAAAAAACTGCCAACCTCCCGGCAAGCCCCACTGTCCCTCCCCCGCGTATGAAGTCATCAATTCTTTTTTTGTTTCTTATTTTTCGGCAGCGCATTAGGTTTGTTGTTTTAAATAAGCCGATGCAGGATAAAAGCTGCCGCTCTTTCTTCTAAAGCCACGGTCATATTTATCACCTTCTCTCATGTATATGTATATCTAAAACTGGTTATATACATATAGAAGTTTGGTTTTTTTTTTGTCTTTTTTATCTTATCCTTTCAGCCGTTCTGAGAGGCTCTCGATGGTCAATGATTTAATTTATGATTTAGAGTATAAGAAGTGAGTAGTTTGTGCGGCACAGTGGTGCGAAATAAACGTTAAAAGGGGGTTGTCCAAGAATTAGAAAATCGTGCCTGATTCAGTCTTTTTTTTAATTATTTTTTTGCTGAGTTTTTGGAGCAGAAACCGAGGATGTTCGCATGACGTCTTTTACACTCAAGACAATTTTTTTTTTTTTTTTTGTTCAGAAGACGTTCCAAGAAATTCTGGAGTGTTTTTTTTTTCTTCTTTTTTTTGACGTTTCTTTTGTGTCGTCTTATTTCGGTTGTCTCTTGATCGTTTTATGGACTTTTGTTTTTTTTCGCCAGCATTATTTTTTGGGGACTGGTTTTTGTGAAGTCTTTTTTACTGTTGCTTTCTGATATATTTTTATATTTTTTTTCACTCCACGGAATTTACAAAAGATATCACTAGCATTTTTTAAGAAAACAAAACCGCGAAATGCCTATTATGGGCATCTTTTGAGCTTTCCGTTTGACTTGTATTGTTCCAAGGGGGAAAACGCCAGAAGAATGATCACGTTTCACCCTTCTATCTTTCACCACTCCGGGTGGTTGCTTGCTGAAACCTTGAAGTGGTTAAAAGTAGTATCAAAAGCCTCCATATGTGACCAGTATTGTCATTTTACCACGGACATGCTTCTGGTCATTCTTCTATCCATTTTTCTGCCTTGGAAACCACCTGAAGAAGCATCATGCGGAACCTATCCAAATCCTTCCCAGAAACTCAGCAAAAAGTGTGAACAGAACTTTCCTGTGGTATGACAGCTCAGCCAGAGGTGCAATACCATACACAACCTATGGGGCAAGGGTGGCACCTTTTGTTTAGAAACACCATTTTTTTTTTTTTTCTTAACAACCCCTTTTTAATAACCCTAAAGGCCCATTTACACGCAGCAATTTTGGGATTAATAGTTCCCTTCCAAAAAAATAAAATATATACAAAAAGGTTTGACACCTTTTCTACTATTCGGTGAATTGTTGGAGTTTTTTTGCACGGCCAATTTTTTTAATTAAATCTTTCGTGTCTGCGTACGGTAATGGCGCCCCATAGTGAGCGCTCGCTTATACGCTGGGCACTCTGGTCGCCGCACAGTCTATCCTCACTTGCTTTTGACACATAGGTTAGGGATTCTGCAGAATAGATTTCTGTATCGTACAGTATTTGCTATTTTTCTTCCTTCTAAGGTACAAGTTATGCACAGAGGACGTTCATTTCTTCTATGTGTCGTACGTGACGTATGATGCGTTGTCATTAGTTATGGCTCAATGAGCACGATTAATTAACATAAGCTATTTTTCTAAAAACCCGAAGTTTAGATGAACAAGAGTAGGCACTCTTTGGATCTTTAAAGCAATGTAGTGCTTTGGAAAAAAAAAAACAAAAGAAAAAAAACAGGAAAAAAAAAATGGACTCCTTTTAAGAAAAAAAGAAAAAAAAAAAAACGGAAAAAAAACCATGAGATTTATTAAAAGAAAATGTATTTTATGTTATATATAAATATATTATTACTTGTAAATAGACAGACGTTTTATAAGCATCATTATTTATGTATTGTGCAATGTGTATAAACGAGAAAAATTAAAAAGATGCACTTTGCTTAATATAAATGCAAATAACAAATGCCAAATTAAAAAAAAAAAAAACAATCTAAAATTCTTGACTTTTTTTTGTCTTTTATTAAAATGTGTGATTTCGAGCCTCTCGTATGGTTGGCGCTGCCTGGGTGAAAAAAATAAGTGCACCGCAGAGTTTTTGTTGTAAGGGATCGGAATTGAGTGATCATACTATGATGGCTTATTCTAAGGGAAAGTGTAGAAAAACAGAATGGTTTCCTTCCCCTTTAAGATATAGTTATTAAAGGGCTTTCTACGCAGTCTACCCTATGCCGGTCGGGTCTTACATCAAACTGCTGCGGTCCCCATTTCTTAAGTATGTCAGTGGGGATTAAAAAGTCGGACCACCACTGAAAAAAAAGTATGTGATGAGTCTAGCTAGTGGAAAACCCCTTGAAAGAGAATCTGGCACTTGCTATAAACATTTTTTTTTTAACCCAGTATTAATGCCACCGATTTCCTGAATCCGGCGATGCATTTCTTATGTTTCTGCACCTCTCCGTTCCTGAGATATTGCCCCCTCTTCCCTCTATAAAAATCTAGTCTTGTTAGCTAAGCAGGGGTGGTCCTTCACTTTTGAAGACCATGCCCACTTGGCTGAAAAAGACCAGATGGACCTATAGGGGAAAAAAGGCTATATCTCAGGAATGGAGAGGAGCAGAAACGAGAGAAAAACATCACCGGATTCAGGAGGACGGCAGCATTTACACCAGGTACAAATAAATATATTTTATACACCCACATACAGGTCCTGTTTAAGGCCTGAACGACCAAATGCCATGTGAGCATATCGTGGTGGCCAAATCATACCAAACACTCCTTTTAGGGAGAACTTTGGGTGGAGTTACTCTTTTAACTTTTACAGATTTTTATGAGATTGTTTGTATTACATGGTTGTAGTAACTTGGCCGGACTGTCACAGTTAGGAAATGGAATGGATGTTACTATCCTGCGCCCAGTAAAAATGTTAATGAGATTGTCTGGATTAGAAATCTCATTTTACACACCCTATTAGGGACTTCTATGGAGGTTTTTTCGTTTTTAGGATTCTTATCTCCTGTGTAGAGTGTTTACAGAGTATCTTGCACTCTGGAGGACTGTCTTGTATTAGACAGTCCATTGATCTGCCTGGACATTGTGTAATGCTACATTTCTCCTCTGGGTGTGCTGCAGGGAAACCGAAAACTTCCTGCCAGATTTTTCCCACACGCCTGATTGATGGTGGTCCTATCACGGGGACACGTATGTAGCTGGTCAAAGGAACAAGTAGTGATGTAGATTTTGGGTCTTCCGTTAATTTCTACTAAAATACTGGAGAGTTTGGTTTGCTCTGATGAACCAGGCTCCCCCACACCACCCCCGATCCTGCTATTCTCTACCACTGCAGCTTCTTACCCCTCCTGCCCCTTCCTCTTCTCCTTATTCTCTCACGACGTTGCTAAAGACCGGCTTTTTAATGACTGATAGGGTTGTTTTATTGAGGGTTTTTTTATATATATATTTGTAGACATTGCTGAGGCAATGAAGATGCCATTACGCCATCAAGTTACTCTATAAAGCTTCAAGGAGATGTGGGAGTTGTCTGTGATCCATAGAAAAGCGATGTTCTTCCCACTGGTGACTGTGACGCGGCGCTGCTCTGACTTATAAAAAAAAAAATGTTTGCTTTAATCCCCGTAACCCTCATGCACTCAGGGTGTCACTAAACAATTTTTTAATGTGACATGTTGCCATGACGCCGCCGCGCTGAGACACAATAGAAACCCTCGCGTTCCATTCTTAGAATTCTGAGACGGAATCTGTAAAAAGATCACAATCTGAGATAAAAAAAAGAGGACGTTTAGAAAATCACGTCGATACTCTGTAGTGTAAAGAGGATATAATGGAGGAGGGTTCACAGCCGGGAGTGCTGCTGGGAAATACTTTTTGTAATTTTTTTTTTTTTTTTAAGACTTACTTTTTTTGAAATTGTTATACCAACATTTTCTGCTCGTGACTTAAAGGGGTATTCCCAACTCCAAGATCCTATCCCAATATGTAACAGGTGTAATAATAATATTATTAGCAAATGCCTCCAATTAGAAATGTAGTATAGTTCTTCTGATTTGCATTGTAGTAGCTTACAACAACTAACTGTCACTATATGAATGGTTGTAACCATGGATACCTAAGCTACTGCAATCCCCTGCACACTGGGTAAGAAACATAGCAAATCAGAAGAACTATACTACATTCTAATTGGAGGTATTTCCTAATATTACTACACCCCTTTAAACTTCTAACTCAAGGTCTCTTAACCCCTTAGCGACCGCCGATACGCCTTTTAACGGCGGCCGCTAAGGGTACTTAAACCACAGCGCCGTTAATTAACGGCGCTGTGGAAAAAGTCCATAGCGCCCCCCAGAGGCCGATTTTCTCCGGGGTCTCGGCTGCCGGGGGTAGCCGAGACCCCAGAGAACATGATTCGGGGGGTTTTTAACCCACCCCGCATTTGCGATCGCCGGTAATTAACCGTTTACCGGCGATCGCAAAAAAAAACAAACAGAAAAAAAACCTCTTTTTAATTTCTCTGTCCTCCGATGTGATTGCACATCGGAGGACAGAGAAAAGGGGTCCCAGGTGGCCCCCCAATACTCACCTTGCTCCCCCGATGCTCCTCGTGTCTCCCGGTGGGCGCCGCCATCTTCAAAATGGCGGGCGCATGCGCAGTGCGCCGGCCGGCACCGGGAGAATCTTTGGGGTCTCGGCTGCCGGGAGTAGCCGAGACCCCAAAGAGCATGATCGGGGTCGGTATTACTGACCCCTGTTTTGCGATCGCCGGTAATTAACTGTTTACCGGCGACCGGAAAAAAAAAAAAAAAAGTAAAGTGTAATTCTCTGTCCTCTGATGTGATCGCACATCAGAGGACAGAGAAATAGGGGGATTCGGGGACCCTAGCATACTCACCTAGGTCCCTGGATCCTCTTTCTGCTCCTCCTGGCCGCCGGCAGAAGAACATGGCGGACGCATGCCCTTTGCGCCCGCCATCTGTCTCCATCTGCCGGCCGGCAGGAGAACAGCAGTTGGGGCTAAAATTAGGGGTAGGGTTAGGGCTAGGGTTGGGGCTAAATTTAGGGTTAGGGTTGGGGCTAGGGTTAGGGTTGGGGCTAAACTTAGGGTTAGGCTTCTTTCACACTTACGTCGGTACGGGGCCGTCGCAATGCGTCGGCCCGACATACAGACGCACGTTGTGAAAATTGTGCACAACGTGGGCAGCAGCTGTAGTTTTTCAACGCATCCGCTGCCCAATCTATGTCCTGGGGAGGAGGGGGCGGAGTTACGGCCACGCATGCGCGGTCAGAAATGGCGGATGCGACGTACAAAAAGTTTCATTGAACGTTTTTTTGTGCCGACGCTCCGCCAAAACACAACTGATCCAGTGCACGACGGACGCGACGTGTGGCCATCCGTCACGATCCGTCGGCAATACAAGTCTATGGGCAAAAAACGCATCCTGCGGGCACATTTGCAGGATCCGTTTCTTGTCCAAAACGACGGATTGTGACGGAATGCCAAACGACGCAAGTGTGAAAGTAGCCTTAGGGCTAGGGTTAGGGTTGGGGCTAAAGTTAGGGCTAGGGTTGGGGCTAAAGTTAGGGTTAGAGCTGGGATTAGGGTTTGGATTAGGGTTGGCATTAGGGTTACGCTTGGGATTAGGGTTAAGGTTAGGGTTGTGATTAGGGGTGTATTGGGATTAGGGTTAGGTTTGAGGTTAGGGTTGAGATTAGGATTAGGGGTGTGTTGGATTTAGGGTTTTGATTAGGGTTATGGTTAGGGTTGACATTAGGGTTGTTTTGGGGTAAGGGTTGTGATTATGGTTAGGGTTAGTGATTAGGATTATGGATCAGGTTGGGATTAGGGTTAGGGGTGTGTTGGGGTTAGGGTTGGAGCTAGAATTGGGGGGTTTCCACTGTTTAGGTACATCAGGGGGTCTCCAAACACGACAGCCAATTTTGCGCTCAAAAAGTCAAATGGTGCTCCCTCCTTTCTGAGCTCTGCCGTGCGCCCAAACAGTGGGTTACCCCCACATATGGGACATCAGCGTACTCGGGATAAATTGGACAACAACTTCTGGGGTCCAATTTCTCTTGTTACCCTTGTGAAAATAAAAACTTGGGGGCTACAAAATCTTTTTTGTGAAAAAAAAAATATTTTTTATTTTCACGACTCTGCATTCTAAACTTCTGTGAAGCACTTGGGCATTCAAAGTTCTCACCACACATCTAGATAAGTTCCTTGGGGGGGTCTAGTTTCCAAAATGGGGTCACTTGTGGGGGGTTACTACAGTTTAGGTACATCAGGGGCTCTGCAATCGCAACATAATGCCCACAGACCATTCTATCAAAGTCTGCATTCCAAAAAGGCGCTCCTTCCCTTCCGAGCTCTGCTGTGCGCCCAAACAGTGGTTTACCCCCACATATGGCGCATCAGCGTACTCGGGATAAATTGGACAACAACTATTGCAGTCCAATTTCTCCTGTTACCCTTGTAAAAATAAAAACTTGGGGGCTACAATATCTTTTTTGTGGAAAAAAAAAATATTTTTTATTTTCACGGCTCTGCATTATAAACTTCTGTGAAGCACATGGGGGTTCAAAGTGCTCGCCACACATCTAGATAAGTTCCTTAAGGGGTCTAGTTTCCAAAATGGTGTCACTTGTGGGGGGTTTCCACTGTTTAGGCACATCAGGGGCTCTCCAAACGCGACATGGCGTCCAATCTCAATTCCAGCCAATTCTACATTGAAAAAGTAAAACGGCGCTCCTTCACTTCTAAGTTCTGCGGTGCGCCCTAACAGTGGTTTACCCCCACATATGGGGTATTGGCGTATTCAGGAGAAATTGCATAACAAAATTTATGGTTACATTTCTGTTTTTACACTTGTGAAAATAAAAAAAATGGTTCTGAATTAAGATGTTTGCAAAAAAAAGTTAAATGTTCATTTTTTCCTTCCACATTGTTTCAGTTCCTGTGAAGCACGTAAAGGGTTAATAAACTTCTTGAATGTGGTTTTGAGAACCTTGAGGGGTGTAGTTTTTAGAATGGTGTCACACTTCATTATTTTCTATCATATAGACCCCTCAAAATGACTTCAAATGTGATGTGGTCCCTAAAAAAAAATGGTGTTGTAAAAATGAGAAATTGCTGGTCAACTTTTAACCCTTATAACTCCCTAACAAAAAAAAATGTTGTTTCCAAAATTGTGCTGATGTAAAGTAGACATGTGGGAAATGTTATTTATTAACTATTTTTCGTGACATATCTCTCTGATTTAAGGGCATAAAAATACAAAGTTTGAAAATTGCAAAATTTTAAACATTTTCGCCATATTTCCGTTTTTTTCATAAATGATCGCAAGTAATATCGAAGAAATGTTACCACTAACATGAAGTACAATATGTCACGAAAAAACAATCTCAGAATCAGCGGGATCCGTTGAAGCGTTCCAGAGTTATAACCTCATAAAGTCACAGTGGTCAGAATTGCAAAAATTGGCCTGGTCATTAAGTACCAAATTGGCTCTGTCACTAAGGGGTTAAATGGAAAGTATGCCATTAACGTGTATCAACTTTTTTTTTTTTTTCTGTTTTATCCAAGCTGATATCAGTAAAATATGGAGGTCTGACTTCTCAGATCCTTAACTTTCAGGATTTTCAAGGGTCCCAGGTCTCCTTGGCTCATTCCCTGTGCAACGCCACTCTTTTGGTAAATGGGACTATGCCCTAATCCTAAGGGTTTGAAAAAATAAATAAATATATGTATATTATTATATGTGTTGCTTGCTTCCAAAAACAGCACCACACTTGTTCAAAGGCTGTATGTGTTATTTCAGCCACAGATCAAACTCCTGGTGGCGCTATTTCCAAAAAAAAAACACCTTTTTTTTTCTAATCCTGTAACTAATGCTTATTCTCCGTCGGTCAGTCATCGAAGACGAATCTTTTATTTTTCTTTTTTTTTTCAGCCACTAGGGGGCAGCCTTTTCAGCTTGGTTTTCATTTGCACACAGAAAATTTCTGATTCCAAGCTGCAGAGTCTCCGCCATGTCCGTGCTGCAGACATACAGAACTCGTTTCTACGCCTGATGCACTTTTTTTTCTTCTTTTTTTTAGACTGTTGGATGATAATTTTCACGGTAACGATGACAGTCCACACTCCATATATCAGGCGACACGTAGCGGGATGGAGATGAAGATGTCGCGGAGTGGAATATTTACACTGGCCAGCTCTTTTCCTCAGAATATTTGAGGGTTGTCGTAATGCTCGGCGCAAAGAATTATTGCAGAAAAATGTGACCAGCGACCATGAGACCCTCAAAGTGTATGTTCCCCTGCTGCCTAAATACACACTGGATCCTAAACGTGGCCCAGCTGGCACGTCTCCTGGATTCTGGCCGCTGTATAGTGAGGGAAACATATCACATGTAGGCCGACAACAGACGCAATTGTCACGATGGGAGTTGTAGTTCTGGGCTTGGCTAACACTTGCACCAGGAATGACCAGTTCAGGGCAGGAGAAGACTTGGGAAGAAACTTTTCATAATCTTTGGCCAAAATTAAATAAAAAGTTACCGGAATGTAGGATCCTTGGATGACACCATACAAATACATACCAGTGTGTGGACCAGGTGGAAAAACTGCAACTGGAAAGGTGATACTTTAACAACCCCTTCAGTGTCTGGTCTCTTATTTATTTATTTTTTCTTCAAAGACCCATAACTTTTCCTATTGTCATCGACCTTGCCGTACAAGGAATGGGGTTTCTTGTAGGACGGGTTGTGGTTTTCGAATATAATCTGTAAGGCAGGGGAAAAAAATCCAGGTGAGATTAAGAGGTGAAAAAGAGGTGTTTGGGGGTTTTTTTTTCATGACGTTCATTGTTCTGTAAAAATTACCTGGAAATATGAACCTCTAGGTCAGTGCCATTATGGCGATATCAAACCTAAATATATATATATATATATATATATATTTTTTTTTTTATTATTATTATTATTTTAGTAAGGAAAAAAAATCTGAAATTTGTAAAAAACAAAACAAAACCAGGGGTCTCAAACAGGCGAGCCCCTCAGTCACTGTAGACCCCTTGGCAATCCCTGCCCGATTCAGGGGGTCGTCGATGGCAGCATTTTATTTCAGCTGAATGTGCTTCCTTAGATGCACATTCATTTGAAATGATGTACCTGCTGTGGATGGGGAGGTGTGGGAGCAGAAGCAGCAGAGCTACAGGTCACAGGAGGCAGGAGCCGGCTGCAGCAGCTAACACACTGACCGCTGCTAAAGAGAAATGAATATTCACTGCTCTCCACGCCTATAGGAGCGAAGAGCAGTGAATATTCATTTCTCTTTAATAGCAGACAAGCTGTTAGCCACAGCCGGCTTCCCGCAGGGAGTGGAGAGCAGTGAATATTCATTCCCTTAATTAGCGGGCACACTTCAGAGCCTAGCCGCAGGAAGCCAGCTACTATGACCGCTATTAAAGATCAAAGAATATTCACTGTTATCCATTCCTATCGTCCTGGACGTAGGGAGCAGTGAGTATTCTGGCAGCTGTCCTCTGCTTGTAAGCAGCTCATCACGTTACTGCAATGCGCTGTTTACAAGCATAAATCAGCTGCTGACATCAGAACATCACACTGCAAGGGAGCACAGGGAAGGTAAGTATAATGGTTTGGTTTTTTTAATTTTTTTTTCTGACGGGCTATGCGTACCAGGATGGGGATGAGGGAGCCATGTATACCAGGATGGGGATGAGGGGGCCATGCATACCAGGATAGGGATGAGGAGCCATGCATACCAGGACAGGGATGAGGACGCCACGCATACCAGGACAGGGATGAGGGGCCCGCGCCTACAAGAACAGCGATGAGGGGACCACGCATACCAGGACAGGGTTGAGGAGGCCACGCATACCAGGACAGGAATGATGAGGCCACACATACCAGGACAGGGATGAGGAGGCCATGCATACCAGGATAGGGATGAGGAGGCCACGCATACACCACACCACCACATACAGTATGATGCTTCCCAGTAGCTCCTGCCACACACAGTATGATGCCCCCACAGTAGATCCTGCCACATACAGTATGATGCCCCCACAGTAGATCCTGCCACATACAGTATGATGCCCCCACAGATCCTGCCAAATACAGTATGATGCCACCACAGTAGATCCTGCCACATACAGTATGATGCCCCCACAGTAGATCCTGCCACATACAGTATGATGCCCCCACAGTAGATCCTGCCACATACAGTATGATGCCCCCACAGTAGGTCCTGCCACACACAGTATGATGCCCCCACGGTAGATCCTGCCACATACAGTATGATGCCCCCACAGTAGGTCCTGCCACACACAGTATGATGCCCCCACAGTAGATCCTGCCACATACAGTATGATGCCCCCACAGTAGATCCTGCCACATACAGTATGATGCCCGCACAGTAGGTCCTGCCACACACAGTATGATGCCCCCACGGTAGATCCTGCCACATACAGTATGATGCCCCCACAGTAGATCCTGCCACATACAGTATGATGCCCCCACAGTAGATCCTGCCACATACAGTATGATGCCCCCACAGTAGGTCCTGCCACACACAGTATGATGCCCCCACGGTAGATTCTGCCACATACAGTATGATGCCCCCACAGTAGATCCTGCCACATACAGTATGATGCCCCCACAGTAGATCCTGCCAATATGATGCCAGCACACAAGCATCCCGCTTTTCTGTGTGCCCCGCTCCTCCGCTGAGCTGGTCTCTGCTGCCTCGCGAATGTCAAATGACTGAAAGGTCCTTGAGTCTCTACTCATATTGAACAGTTGAGAAGGGATCTGTTGGCTCCCTGCTCCACCGATGTATTTACTTGTAGCTGTGTCCTGAGGACTTATACAGAGAAGTTGGGGCATACTCCTGAACTCTCAGGCAGCTCCCAAAACTCTGTCCCTCCGGATCGGGAGGTATGCTGATAGAACACCCCTTTGTAATGATTGTTGCCTCCTCACCCGTTATAACAGTACAATATACAGTAGCGATACATTATAAGATGGGTGTTTCTTGTGAAGTCAGGATCCAGCCTAAATATTAAACCTGAGACCCTTCCTTAAACCATGAGATTATGCTTCCTAGCATTCCTGACTTTCCAGTGGTTTGCTTTTTACCACAGGCCCTTAAATGAATCCAGCACAAAGCAGAAGAGAAGCGGCAGCACAGTGGCCTCTTTTCATAGGCGTCAGTTCCAGGGGTGACGGTGGGATTAACGAAAGGGTAATCAAAGATGACTTCAGGCGAGAAGATTGGGTTTCAAAAATCCTTGAAGAATTTCATTCTTTAGGGCTGGAGAGGTTGCATAAAAATGAGAGCAATTACCTACCAAGATTTCATACAAGGTCGGCGACATGTCATAATCATTTTATATATATTTGTATCAACAATATTATTTTAATCTACTATGAACCCAACTGGATCATGAAATATTCTGGATTATCTGGCAGCCATAGATTAGTGCAGAAGGAACTTTTAGAGGAGTTTTTTCTAGTGAATCTGCTCCAAAAAGACACAAAAATTGGCAAAAAATGCTTCAAAGACTCTTCCTATTTCTTTCATTCTTAATCCTCTTTGCTCTTCAAATGTTCATTTTTTTTAGCTTTTTTTTCCACTTTTAAAACCCCCTGGTGGGAAAGATAAAGCTGATTCTGATGAAATCCGCTCCAAATATAGCACCACCTCGTCAATAAAATATTCCAAAACGCTTCATTAAATGTTTGAGGAAACAAAGAACTCCTCAAACAAATGTTTCCCGAATCAGTTTCCACTTGAAAAGTCTTTTGTTTTTGATCCCCTTAGAAAAAAAAACTCCACCTGCCCATAACCTGCACAAGTTTTTTTGAAGAGTTTTTGGAACAGAAACATGAGCGGAAACTCTAGAAAAACCTTTTCAAAATCTCAAAACTCCACAAACCCTTGGAGATCATGCTCAATTTCAGGAACTAAACTCCGCGTGAACACACCTTTAGGCTATGTTCACATGGAGTTTTGGAGCAGAAGCTGAGAGGAAACTTTATGAGAAATTTTGAAATTTGAAGGAGGATTTAGACAATTTGGGCCCAGTTTCCGGTCCAAAAATTCCTTGAAAAACTCTTTGTGTAGTCAGGCTTAGGGTAGGGCCATATGACCGTTTTCTGTCCATCTGAGATAAACGGTAAGATATTTCTGATCATCGTTTATTCAGAGTAGAATCAGTTTTTCTCTATGGCGGAGAGAGAAAAAATTATGTTGGTCCGTGAAAATAAGTCAGATGTCAGCCAAGTGCAGTCCCATGGTTTCCTTGAAGTCATAAATTTACATTGACAATTTTGCTGCAACACTTGGATCAAAATTGGACACGTTACCGATTTTTTCCTCAAACTAAGTGAACCACAAAATTGGACATATGCACATCCCCATAGAATAATACAGGTACGAGTGCGATCTGTGAAAACACGGATAGCTCTCGCCTGATCTAATCGGTCGTATGCACGAGCCTTTAAAAAAAAAATTCCAAAATGCTCCATCTGATGCTCCGATTTTGGGAGATTCTTTTTAAAATGAAGCAGCACGGGAATCAGCTGGTCGTCCCCCAATACAGAATCCTATGTGATCGATTGTATGTGCCCGGAAAGTTCTCAGCACCTATGTAAAGGAAGACCATACCCCTAATTACCCAATTTAAGGCAAAAAGTGAGTCCTTTTGGCTTCTGCTCGGCTGGTATACAATGAAACAGAGGCAAAAAGTGAGTCCTTTTGGCTTCTGCTCGGCTGGTATACAATGAAACAGAGGCAAAAAGTGAGTCCTTTTGGCTTCTGCTCGGCTGGTATACAATGAAACAGAGGCAAAGAGTGAGTCCTTTTGGCTTCTGCTCGGCTGGCATACAATGATACAACTTTTTGTGTGGTGCAGTCTGCTGTTCTATTCCGCATAAAGGGTGTATGGGAACTTGTAGACAATTCATGAAACATTGGGGTTTACATTGGGACATGGTTTGATGTACGCAGCAATCATTGTGTGAATTCAGGTACGGACATATTGCCGAAGTAGCTGCAATGGGGACCTGAGCTGGAGGGGGCTTGTCGCCACCAGCAACTACTTTAGCTGGATGTGCGTCTGAGGATGCACATCCAGCTGAAATATATTGTAGCGCAGGGAATCCATCAGCTCCCTGAGCCGCAATGCACGACACCGGCCAATCAGAGGCCGGCAACTGACAATGACGTGCATGTGACTAGGGGCCCATGGCAGTGACATCATGCACCATGATGGGGACGCCAAAGTCATCTGCCGTCTCCCGCGCTAGCTACAGAATAGGATCCGGCGCGGTGTGGAAGTGTGGGAGAAGGTGAGCAGTATCATTTTTTCATGTATTAGAGCAAAGCAGGATGTGTAACATATATACGAGAATAGGGCACATATATACCTGTATGGGGGACATTATACCAAGACGGAGGACATTATACCAGTACGGGGACATATATACGAGGATGGGGCACATTATTCCAGGATAGGGGGCATATATGCAAGGATAAGGCAGCATATATATGAGGATAGGTCACATATATACCTGGATGGGGGGCATATATATATACGAGGATGGGGCACATTATACCAGGATGGGGGGCATATATACGAGGATGGGGCACATTATACCAGGATGGGGGGCATATATACGAGGATGGGGCACATTATACCAGGATGGGGGGCATATATACGAGGATGGGGCACATTATACCAGGATGGGGGGCATATATACGAGGATGGGGCACATTATACCAGGATGGGGGGCATATATTTACGAGGATGGGGCACATTATACCAGGATGGGGGACATATATACGAGGATGGGGCACATTATACCAGGATGGGGGGCATATATTTACGAGGATGGGGCACATTATACCAGGATGGGGGACATATATACGAGGATGGGGCACATTATACCAGGATGGGGGGCATATGTATACGAGGATGGGGCACATTATACCAGGATGGGGGACATATATATGAGGATGGGGCACATTATACAATGATGGAGCACATATATAACTGAATGGGGCACATTATAGCAGGATGGGGCACATATATACGAAGATTGGGGACACATACATAAGGATGGGGAACTTTATACCAGAAAGTGGCACATTATACCAAAATAGGGCACATTATACCAGGATGGGGGACACATATACCAGGATGAGTCACATGTATACGAGGATGGGGCACATATTTGCGATAATGGGGCACATATATACCTGGATGGGGCACATTATACCAGAATGGATCACATATATACCTGGAAGGTGCCCCAGATGTCTGAATGAGGTCTAAGGCAAATCATTGTTGATAGCAATCTAATCTAAATGAATCTGTTTTATGGGGTTCCTATTCAGCAGTTGGGTTATTAGGTAGGGCCGCCGGCCAGTCCGCGCCCTACGTTCCAATCTCACGACGACTTATACGGCAGGCTGACTGTGCCATTACAGAAATGGTGCAGCTCTAGAAAAGTCTCGAGGACACTTCTTACAATGCCAGCACCAAATATCTTTAATATTTGCACCCTGCTCAAGACGAGGCTTCCCGGTCATGGTGGGCATCTCTGATTGTTGCGGGGATGCCAGCTTGAGGACTTTGCGCTCATCTGGAGAGCAAGGATGGGAAGCAGATTTGTGTGTCTAGTGCAGACGTGTGTGTTGTGTCCTAAATATGTCATTAATCTACCGCTGGAACAGTCATTGTATCATCACCGTAAACTGCGCTCCGTCAACAAGTTTAGACTTGGGCAGAACATCCAGGGAGAGTAGCTGAGTATTGTGTCGTAAGTGTAATTGAGGCTCTTTAGGCTACACAAACAGCGTGTAGAGACAACACAAGAGTAAGCCAAGTCACTTCAGTCTGCGCCTTGTAAAGCCCAGAGCCCAGGACCTTTCTGTAAATTCCTGCTCCACTCTTTAAACCTGGAATGTTTGCAATGTCTTTGTTTCCATCTTCTCGGCTGGATAATGGGCCGGCGCATTATTATTATTGCTAGTTTTCTTAATACGCCAGTGAGGGAGGTGGATCAGATCCAGTTCTTGTGTTACTTTCTCAAAAGTATCTTATTGCAAGGACTGAGATGTGCGGTAAAATATTTTTTTTTAACAAATACAAACATTTGTGCCGAGAGGAGGAGGAGGAGGAAATATTCGGAGCGGTTTTGAGGCTGAGGTCAAGTTTGCATTCTCAGGAGGTTGTTTCCTTTCTTAATTAAAATAGTAAAGTCAAAAAAGGTTTCTTCTGAAATTCTGGAATTATTAATCCTTGAAAAAAAATTTTTTTTATTGATATCCTTTATGCATCACAAAGAATATAATTGTAATTAAAAGGTTTTTCAGGATTAAAATATTGATGACTGATCTGCAGAATATCAGATTGGGGGGGATCTGACACGTGGCTTCCCCACTGATCAGTTACTTTCAGCTCTGAGGGTGGCTGGACGTAAACAGTGTATGGAGCCAGGATAGTCCGTCTCCGTGCACTGTGCAGATACTGCAGCTCAGCTCCTATTGAACGGAATAGGGGATGCTATGCATTGGTCATCAATATCCTAAACTTGGAGGTGGATGTTCAGTTCAGGCCAGGAAAGCAATCGGACAAAGGTAGGATGCATGCTTGGAAGTGAAACCATGAAAGTTCCATCTCATAGAATCATAGAATGTTAGAGTTGGAAGGGACCTCCAGGGTCATCGTGTCCAACCCCCGGCTCAATGCAGGAGTCACTAAACCATCTCAGACAGATGTCTGTCCAGCCTCTAAAGACTTCCATTGAAGGAGAACTCACCACCTCTCATGGCAGCCTGTTCCACTCATTGATCCCCCTCACTGTCAAAAAGTTTTTTCTAATATCTAATCTGTATTGTGTCGATTTCAGTTTCATTCCATTGCTTCTCATGTTTCAATGTGCAAATGAAAATAATGATGATCCCTCTACACTGTGACAGCCCTTCAGATATTTGTAGACAGCTATTAAATCTTTTCCTTTTTGCAAGCTAAACATTCACAGACTCTTTAACCGATCCTTGTAGGACATACTTTGCAGTCCGCTCACCATCCTGGTAGCTCTTCTCTGAACTTGCTCCAGTTTTTCAATGTGCGGTGCCCAGAACTGGACACAGTATTCCAGATGGGGCCTGACCAAGGAGGAGTAGAGGAAGATAATTACTTCACGTGATCTAGACTCTACGCTTCTGTTAATACATCCCAGAACTGTATTTGCCTTGTTTGCTGCTGCATCACACTGTTGACTCCTGTGCAGTCTGGGATCTATTAGTATACCCAAGTCTTTTTCACAAGTGCTGTTGCTTAGTTCTATTCCTCCCATTCTGTAGATGTAATTTTCGTTTTCTTGCCGAAATGTAGAATCTGGCATTTCTCCTTGTTAAATACCATTCTATTAGTCACTGACCATTGTTTAAGCTTATCTATATCCTTCTGAACCCTTTCTCTCTTTTCTAGTATTAGCTATCCCTCCTAGCTTTGCATCGTCTGCAAATTTGATTAGTTTAGTGCTCCTATAGTGCTGGCAGAATGCTAATGAAGAGAAACCACTCACTGAAAAAGAGTGAAAGAATGGATGGCACGTTACAGAGCATAAGAATTGTGACCAATACTGTATATGTATGAAGATCAGATGCAGTTTTACCCTTATTGTGGTGCATGAGGGCAGGAAGAGAATATTTTTTTTTACAGGGAACTTTTTGTGAAAGGACACAAAATATCTTGTACTTTGGACTCAGAGACGTGAGCGATTAATACAGGGTTGGGAAGAATGCATTACCCAGGGCAGATCTTACAGATAGGCAGAACACGCTGTATTGTTACCGTATCAGTCTCCAGGAATCTACATACAAGTATGACGCCTGGAGCACTTGGACTTTTCCCAAACATAGAAGGTGTTGTCCCGTAGACACAGGAGGACGACCTCAACTCAAGCAGCGATCTATGGCCTAAGGGTTTTTTTCGTGTATGATTCAGTTAATTCTTCCTGTGGGCACAAGGCCAATAAAATGTAAAGAATTGATGAGATTATAATCTGCATTATATATTCCTGTTAAACATTTGCGACGATACTGAAGTTCCTTACAAAGGTTTCATAATTTGGACAATCCCTCACTTGGTACGAGGGTCCCACGATAAAAGTTGATATCAGGATGTCCCCCTCCTCTAGTGATCAACTGTAATCAGTGGCGGATTTTTAGGACAAGTGTTTATTTTCCCTATAGTGCCTCCACAGGGGCAATGAGGGATTGCATCATAACTGTTAAAATCAATACATGATGGGTCCTCCAAAGTTTTAGTTGCTGTTTATAGACAGTCCGACCATAACAGAAGAGGGTCCTGAGTGAGGACCCACAATTTCGTAAACCCCACTGCAATAGTCATAAGTATAGCTTAAAGGGGTAGTCCAAAACCAACATTGATTTTAATCCTAAATCTCTATTAATTGTAATAATCTAATCTATTTCTAATATACTTTAATTAAAAAAAGTCCCTATCCTTCCCCTCTCTAATCTGACTGCTTTATTTTTTTTTCTTACATACTACCTGTTTGATGATGCTTCATTTGAGAACTCCCAGTGCATGCTGGGATACTTAAACAAGTCGTCATGGGGACCGAACCTGTAGTGTTTTCTGCAGTCTCAGCCCCATCCTGAAATGAAGCATCATTAGTGACTAGTGACCTTGCTGTACTGAGCATTCATCAGTTGTCAATTCTGATGTATGTTCAGTAGGATCTTGTCACTGTGCAAAATTCTTATCAGTGCACAGTGACAGTGCGCTCCCTCTCTGGCTCTAATGAGAAGCCAGCGAGCCAGCAAGAGAGCGCACTGTCAGGGCACATTGCAAGGAAAGAACTGGGGGAGCAAGAAGGGCAGAGGCCAGCTCCGCCTCCAAATGTGGCCTCACTTTCAGGGGTTGGGCTTGTCCCTGCTCACCGCATTCTCCTTTATAATATACACTGACAGTGCACTCTCTTACTGGCTCATCACTTCTTATAAGGGAGATAAAATTTTTACCATAAATAGATATTTATTTAGGAATAAAATCAATTTTACTTTTTTACCACCCCTTTAATTAGTATTAAAATCCAATATCTGCCTTTATTCCTCTTCTTAGCATTTTTAGCAGGAAGATTAGACTCTGTGCACATTGCACTTTTGTCCACTGTTGGGCACTCAGGATAGACATACTCGACATTTGCCACAACTTAGGTATCCGTATAGCACAGTGCGCCCTTGCAGAAAAATGTATACTACTCGCCATACCTTTTTTTTTGCCTTCTCTATAGGAAAACTTAGTTTTCTGCACCTCCTTATGCCAATAACAGCCTATGCTAGCATTTATGTGCAAGAACGCAGCGTGCACTTAGACTTACTTAGCAGTTTTTATAACTACAATTTTTGTATTTGTAGCTAATCAAAAGAGGGTTGTATCTGCTATACAACAGACTGCCCATTTAGGCTACACAGACTTGTTTTAGGTCACTCCCATTCAGGCATCTGGGTGCATGAAAAAAAAAATGCAGAAATTAACACCTCTATGGTCGTGACAATTTACTGTGCAATTACGGTAGGTTTCTTGGAAAATCACTGTAAAAGTACAGGTGGAGATCTGCACTGAAGCAAACAGTCCATGAAAACAACAACAAACAGGAGATAATGACCTTCACCGAACTGAGAGTTTACAAGAGTTTGCTAAAATACTGATGTAACGTGATCTTTAATCCCCAAAAATAAAACAAAGAAGTTAAAAATGATCCTGACGGCTCACAACAACTCACGTCTGCTGCAGCGGATTATTGTTTTGTCTCATACTGTCATACATTACGTTCTTACGGTTAGCGGGTCGGCCATTATAAAGGGCGGCCCCTTTATAAATATAAAGGTGCTTCTCACAAAAATAGAATATCATCAAAAAGTTAATTTATTTCAGTTCTTCAATACAAAAAGTGAAACTCATATATTATATAGCGTCATTACAGAGTGATCTATTTCACGTGTTTATTTCTGTTAATGTTGATGATTATGGCTTACAGCCAATGAAAACCCAAAAGTCATTATGTTAGGAAATTAGAATAATTAACAAAAAATACCTGCAAAGGCTTCCTAAGCAATTAAAAAGGTTAGTTTCAGTAGGCTCCACAATCATGGGGAAGACTGCTGACGTGACAGGTGTCCAGAAGGCAGTCACTGACACACTCCACAAGGAGGGTAAGTCACAAAAGATAATTGCTAAAGAAGCTGGCTGTTCACAGAGTGCTGTATCCAAGCATATTAATGGAAAGTTGAGTGGAAGGAAAAAGTGCTGTAGAAAAAGGTGCACAAGCAACCAGGATAACCGCAGCCTTGAAAGGATTGTTAAGAAAAGGCCATTAAAATTTTTTGGGGAGATTCACAAGGAGTGGACTGCTGCTGGAGCCATTGCTTCACGAGCCACCACACACAGACGTCTCCAGGACATGGGCTACAAGTGTCGCATTTCTTGTGTCAGGCCACTCATAACCAATAGACAACACTAGAAGCGTCTTACCTGGGACAAGGAGAAGAACTGGACTGTTGCTCGGTGGTCCAAGGTGTTGTTTTCAGATGAAAGTAAATTTTGCATTTCATTTGGAAATCAAGCTCCCAGAGTCTGGAGGAAGAGTGGAGAGGCCACAATCCAAGCTGCTGGAGGTCTAGTGTGAAGTTTCCACAATCAGTGATGGTTTGGGGAGCCATGTCATCTGCTGGTGTAGGTCCACTGTGCTTTATCAAGACCAACGTCAGCGCAGCCGTCTATGGAAATTTTAGAGCCCTTCATGCTTTCTTCTGCCGACAAGCTTTTTGAAGATGGAAATTTAATTCTCCAGCAGGACTTGGCATCTGTCCACACTGCCAAAAGTACCAATACCTGTTTACAAACAACAGTATCACTGTGCCTGATTGGCAGCAAATTCTCCTGACCTTAACCCCAGAGAGAATCTATGGAGTATTGTCAAGAGGAAGATGAGAGACACCAGATCCAACAATGCAGACAAGCTGAAGGCTGCTATCAAAGCAACCTGGGCTTCCATAGCACCTCAGCAGTACCACAGGCTGATCGCCTCCATGCCACGCCACAATGATGCAGTAATTGATGCAAAATGAGCCCTGACCAAATATTGAGTGCATTTACTCAACATACATTTCAGTAGGCCAACATTTCAGATTTTAAAATAATTTTTCAAGCTGGTGTTATAAAGTATTCTGATTTACTGAGATACTGACTTTTGGATTTTCATTGGCTGTAAGCCATAATCATCAACATTAACAGAAATAAACATGTGAAATAGATCACTCTGTTTGTAATGACTCTATATAATATATGAGTTTCACTTTTTGTACCGAAGAACTGAAATAAATGAACTTTTTGATGATATTCTAATTTTGTGAGAAGCACCTGTATTTTTACAACTAGTGAAAGCTAAATGCATCCAATTATTTAAAAAACCCATCAAAACCGTAGTTTCTAGGAGCAATGTCAACCATATTAGTTCTCATGGGGCAAATTTTCTGTCACCTGGTCACTAATGCCCTGATTTTTAGCTGTCTACTACAGTGAGTATACCCTCCTATACCTCTCAAATCCCCAATACACATTGGGTGAAGCCAATTTCAACAGATGTAGCCGACCATTAAATGTGTATGGGCATTTCCTGACTGTCAACGACATGATCGAGCATGCTGGATTTCAATATGTCCAATCCTTTTGTTATTGAAGATAAGCAGTCATCAGAGGTTACGGGCAGAGGTTTACTTCTCTCTATTCATTGAAAACCCATGCACATTCTACCAAACTGAGCAAGCATGTGTATAAGGGAGAAGGATCTAGAGCAGTGATGGCGTACCTATGGCACGCATGCCACAGGGGGCACACAGAGCTCTCTCTGTGGGTATGCATGCCAGACTTGCCGCCGCACACACTCCACTCTCTTCCAATGTTCAAATGTATTTGTGTCTTTTAGAAGCTAATAGATTTAAACCAGGGGCTTTCATGAGGTCCACCGGCAGGTCCCTGGAGTCCCTGCTTCCTGTACAGAGATACTCATCCCTACATACTGTACTGTACAGAGATAAAGACTCGCCCCTACTTCCTGTACAGAGGTAAAGACCTGCCCCCTACTTCCTGTACAGAGGTAAAGCCTCGCCCCTACTTCCTGTACAGAGGTAAAGACCTGCCCCCTACTTCCTGTACAGAGGTGAAGACTCACCCCTACTTCCTGTACAGAGGTAAAGTCTCGCCCCTACTTCTTATACAGAGATAGACTCGCCCCTACTTCCTGTACAGAGATAAAGACTCATCCCTCCTTCCTGTACAGAGATAAAGACTCATCCCTACTTCCTGTACAGAGATAAAGACTTGCCCCCTACTTCCTGTAGAGAGGTAAAGACTCACCCCTACTTCTTATACAGAGATAGACTCGTCCCTTCTTCCTGTACAGAGATAAAGACTCGCCCCTCTTTCATGTACAGAGTTAAAGACTCGTCCCTACTTCCTGTACAGAGGTAAAGACTCGTCCCTACTTCTTGTACAGAGTTAAAGACTTGCCCCTACTTCTTGTATAGAGATAAAGACTCGTCCCTACTTCCTATACAGAGATAAAGACTCGCCCCTACTTCCTGTATATAGAGATAATGACTCGCCCCTACTTCCTGTATACAGAGATAAAGACTCGCCCCTACTTCCTGTATACAGAGATAAAGACTCGCCCCTACTTCCTGTATACAGAGATAAAGACTCATCCCTACTTCCTGTATACAGAGATAAAGACTTACCCCTACTTCCTGTACAGAGATAAAGACTTGCCCCCTACTTCCTGTACAGAGGTAAAGACTCGCCCCTACTTCCTGTACAGAGATAAAGACTCGCCCCTACTTCCTGTACAGAGATAAAGACTCGCCCCTACTTCCTATACAGAGATAAAGACTCGTCCCTACTTCCTGTACAGAGGTAAAGACTCACCTCCTACTTCCTGTACAGAGGTAAAGACTTACCCCCTACTTCTTGTACAGAGATAGACTTGTCCCTATTTCCTGTACAGAGGTAAAGACTCTCCCCTACTTCCTGTACAGAGGTAAAGAATCGTTCCTACTTCTTGTAATTTGTCTTTGTGTTTTGGCTGCTAAGAATAACTTGCACATTAGGTAGTGGACACCTAGTCACACAGAAGGCTTTAGAGGGGTTTTACAGGAAGAACATTTTATTTTGGATAAATTACGTTTTGGGTACATTGGGTACTTAGCTTCTCCTCCTTATGGCTTATTCACACATCAGTATTTGATCAGTATTTTGCAACAGTGTTTGTAAGCCAGTAAGATTGACTCCTGTTCCGTGTTTTGGATACATTCCTGGTTTTAGCATAAAAATACTGACCAAAAATACTTGTGTGAATGAAGCGTAAAGTTTCAGTAGAAACCAATATGGCTGCACAGTTTTTAGAACTTTTTAGCTCCTGGCATATTTGCAACTATTGTTGTGGCTGTTCCCTATGATTATGATGATGATCACAGTCCAGTCTGATAAGTTTCCGGTGTTACACAAGCGCCATGAAAATGCAACCCGTGCGCTTTATGCTAATTATTGGATTAATTAAACAACAACAAGAAAGAAGTCATAAAAAGAAGTGCGTGTAATTACGGAGGATTGTGTGTTACCATTAGAGGAGACTTTCCTCATTCTAACGCCCCAGACCTGAGATGAGTGTCTACATGTTCATTCATCCATCAGATAATGAGGTCTTTGTCTTGGGATGAAGAAGGCAGATTGGCTTTTCCCAAGATTATTATTTTACGCGGCGTGCCAAAGAGTGGAGTGTACAAAACGCTGTCTGCTCCTAGCTGATGACAATATTACACAGCAGTATACAGTGATGACGTGTCATTGTGAAGGATACACAATGGGGACACAAGGAAGTCATAATAATATGTCTACCGATGGGTTTATAATATACAGGAGGTTATTATAGTCAGTAAAAATAAAGCAAGACCAAGTGATATGCTGCTTTCCTAGTGCTACTATAATGTTATAGCTATGTTATTGCTGTGTAAGGACATTGGTGAGACACCCTTATAAATTCCTATGACAAATCAACCATTCCATCAGGGTTGAGTCTTTGTCTCTCTACAGGAAGGGGAGGTGGGTCTTTGTTTTCCTACAGGAAGTGGGGATGCAATTTTGTCCCTACAGGAAGCATTGATGGATCTTTGTCTTTACAGGATATAGGGGCAGTTCTTTATCTCTACAGGAAGTAGGATGGGTCTTTGTCTCCCTACAGGAAGTAGGATGGGTCTTTGTCTCTCTACAGGAAGTAGGATGGGTCTTTGTCTCTCTACAGGAAGTAGGATGGGTCTTTGTCTCTCTACAGGAAGTAAGATGGGTCTTTGTCTCTCTACAGGAAGTAGGATGGGTCTTTGTCTCTCTACAGGAAGTAGGATGGGTCTTTGTCTCTCTACAGGAAATAGGATGGGTCTTTGTCTTTCTACAGGAAGTAGGATGGGTCTTTGTCTCTCTACAGGAAGTAGGATGGGTCTTTGTCTCTCTACAGGAACTAAGATGGGTCTTTGTCTCTCTACAGGAAGTAGGATGGGTCTTTGTCTCTCTACAGGAAGTAGGATGGGTCTTTGTCTCTCTACAGGAACTAAGATGGGTCTTTGTCTCTCTACAGGAAGTAGGATGGGTCTTTGTCTCTCTACAGGAAGTAGGATGGGTCTTTGTCTCTCTACAGGAAGTAAGATGGGTCTTTGTCTCTCTACAGGAAGTAGGATGGGTCTTTGTCTTTCTACAGCAAGTTGAGGCGTGGTTTTGTCTCTACATCAAGTGGGGTTGAGTCTTTGTCTAGTTACAGGAAGTGAGGATGCATTTTTGTCCCTAGAGGAAGCCGTGATGGGTGTTTCTCTTTACAGGAAGTGAGGGTGGTTTTTATCTCTCTACAGGAAGTAGGATGGGTCTTTGTCTCTCTACATCAAGTGGAGGTGGGTCTTTGTCTCTCTACCAGAAGTTGGAGCATGATATTGTTTCTCTACATCAAGTGTAGGTGGATCTTGGTCTCCCTACAGGAAGTGGAGGCATATTTTTGTCCATATAGAAAGAAGTGGGATTTTTGAAGTTGGGGCGGTTCTTTGTTACTCTACAAGAAGTGGGTTTGGGTCTTTGTCTCATACAGGAAGTTGGGGTGTGGTTTTGTCTCTACATCATGTGGAGGTGGGTCTTTGTCTCCCTATAGAAATTGGAGATATTTTTGTCCCTACAAGAAGTGGTGCTGGGTCTTTATCTTTACAGGAAGTGGAGGTGGTTCTTTATCTCTCTACAGGAAGTAGGATGAGTCTGTCTCTCTACAAGAAGCGGGGTTGGGTCTTTGTTCCTTTACAGGAAGTTTGGGTGTGGTTTTATCTCTACATCAAGTGAGAGTGGATCTTTCTCTCTCTATGGGAAGTTAATGTCACGCACCCTGCACCGTACTTACAGACAGGTCCGTGCGGGTGTCCTGATCTGGGGTGAAAGTATAGCGGGCACACAATCAGGGATCTGGGAGGAGTGGTGTAGCCATTGTAAAGAGAGGTATTTTAGATGAACAAGACCTTAAACATGTGACTGCTGGGGGAATGTCAGATGAATATTTAAAAAAGATATATAAAATAAAATATATTATACAGCCATTCATAAATCAATTTTCACAGTAAGTACACCAATCTAATCAGGTCTAAGATATCTGTTTAATAAAATATGCAGTTTGTATTGTGAAATCTAGCAGCAGATCCAAATTAATGTTTGACTCTGATTGACAGTTCAATGGAGGAGACTTATTTCTACAATATATAAGCTTTGTACAAGTTTTCAGATTGGAACATTTCACAGACAGCTAGCAGAGATCTCAATAATGGTGAGAATCTGAAAAACAGGGTATTTAAAAAAAAGCCTTTAAATTATTATAATTCTTCTACAAAGATCTCGTACCAGTAACCAGACCCTCTGCTGACAATGGCTGCAATCTGGCAGTAACTGACCAATTTACCTGCAGCACCTCCGCAGTGGAGAAGAAGTACTACACCTACGGCTAATCTAGGTAATGCAGGAGGACAGACGCCCAAGAAGGTTAAAGATCCTGAACAGATGACCCCCTCATTAACTCAAAATTTCCATATTCCATAGGGTATATGGAAATAGGTTTTTTTAAACTCTGTTAAACCGAAAAGCCTCTTTAATAAGAATGTGTCTGGGATGACTTTGACTAATTTAGGGAGGGATAAAAGGTGTATTGTAGACCGGGAAGAACAATACGTAGACTTACATATGGATTAATGTGGCACAGACAGACCAGATTAAAGCCGGGAAGAGGCTACTGAGCTCTGTCTGGCTGCAGGCTGTATGGAAAATATAGGTCTCTGGTCTGGGGCAGCGATGATGTCTCATCTTTACAGAGCGGAGCGAGCCTGGGACGGAGCAGGGCGTACAGTGCACTGATTTACACGGCTTCATCTGGGTTCTCTATAAACACTAAGTGCTTCATGAATGGAATGATTCATATTGTAATTGAGTGAGTGGCGGCAGCGCGGTGTCTTTGCAGCGAGCGCGAGGCCTGACATACCGGATTGTTGTGTCATCACAGCGTCGTAACCAGATCTCCGAAGCTCTTCATACAAATTGCCCTGAGTTGCTCATTAGCGAGTATTACTAGTCTAGGTGTGTGTTATTTATCCCTCTCTTTACAGACACCGGGGCGAGCAACTGCGTAATACCTATTCTTTACCCATCCCGCCTTGTCTGCCGCATGACTTATGACCTTTTTAGGAATTCTATGGGATAATTGTCTGAGCGCTGGAAAGGAGCGAGGCTTCTGAAATTAGAATTCGCCCAATTCTCCAAATTTTCCCAGAAAATTCGAATAACTGCAAATTGAATAGCCATCAATCAAAACTGCTCCAAAGCCTTAATTCGCCCTGAAAGCAGCGTATGACATTATTCTTTCACTCACTGATCATCTTCACTGCTGTGTTGTTACACAACATCTGTAATATTTGTTCAGTGTTTTTTGGCTTTCTTTTCCTATCTGTATGGCTGAGCTATGAGTTGTGACGTCCACTCACTATCCAGATTCATCGCAAAGTGGCTGCTGCATTCCCAGCCCTGCTTTTTTTACTGTGAATTTTGACATCCTCCCACTATCCAGATTCACCACAAAGTGGCTGCTGCGTTTCAAGCCCCTTGTTTTTTTTTTTGTTTTTTTTTCTGTGAATTGTGATGTACTCCAACTATCCAGATTCTCCACAAAGTGCCTGCTGCATTCCCAGCCCCTGCTTTTTTTCTGTGAAATTGTGATGTCCTCTCACTGTTCAGATTCACCACAAAGTGGCAGCTGCATTCCCAGTCCCTGCTTTTTTTTACTGTGAATTGTGACCTCTTCCCACTATCCAGATTCACCACAAAGTGGCTGCAGCATTCCCAGCCCTGATTTTTTACTGCAACTTTTGACTTCCTCCCACTATCCAGATTCACCAAAAAGTGGCTGCTGCATTTCCAGCCCCTGCTTTTTTACTGTGAATTTTGACATCCTCCCACTATCCAGATTCCCCACAAAGTGGCTGCTGCATTCCATGCCCCTCCTTTTTTACAGGCTGTTACAGTCCCTCCTGATTGGCTGAGCAATACCATGTGATGTGATGAGGTGATGAGATAGCTGCAAGGCGTTGTGGGGAAGTCCCCCCCAAGGTCTTGTGATGCAATTTATTTGGAATGTGTAAAATAGCAATGTCCATTTTAGGCAATTATTGTGAACTAATCCATAAATTGTTTAAATTCACTGGTTCTGATCTACAAACAAATTTACAAAAATTAAATTTGCATTGAATCAATTCGATAATTTCTACTAGGCACAGAACTGTCTGGCAATGTTGGTAAAATTGCGACTGTACAGAGAATAGTTGTAGAGTCTTTTGTAACCATTACAAAAAAATCTTACGACCACCAACTGATCTTGTGACTTTTTCCCTGAGTAAAAACATTGACAATTTGCAGAAATCTGTGCAGACTGCCACTGACGCTGCATGGGCTGAGCATGATGTCTGCCTGGGAAGAGTTAGTTCAGAAGAGTCTGCTGGGGCTAGGAGTGACGCCAGCCTGAGAGGAAGCCATGGTGGGTTTGGTGGTGCGAGACCCATATCTGGGCGAGGCCATAGCGAAGTCAAAGATACAGTGGCATGTAAAAGTTTGGGCACCCCTGGTCAAAATTAATGTTATTGTGAACATTTAAGCAAGTTGAAGATGAAATGATCTCTAAAATGGCTAAAGTTAAAGATGACACATTTCCTTTGTATTTTAGGCTAACAGTCTAGGCACTCTTGAAGGTTTGTGTGCTCAGATGACTTTGACCAAGGTTTCAGACCTTAATTAGCCTCTTAGGGATATGACTTGTACTTTATCATCATTAGGAAAGGCCAGGTGATGCAAATTTCCCAGATTTATAAAAATCCAGCCACCTATAACCTTGTACCAAAAAAACAGCAGCCATGGGTTCTTCTAAGCAGCTGCCTAGCACTCTGAAAATGGAAATGGTGGAGGCCCACAAAGCAGGAAAAAGGTACTAGAAGAGAGAAAAGAGTATTCAAGTTGCCCTTTCCTCAGTTTGAAATGTAATTAAGAAATGACAGTTAACAGGAACAGTGGAGGTCAAGATAAGGTCTGGAAGACCAAGCAAAATTTCATTGAGAGCTGCTCATAGGATTGCTAAAGAGGCAAATCAAAACTCACTCTTGACTGCAAAAGACATTCAGAAAGATTTAGCAGACTCTGGAGTTGTGGTACATTGTTCTACTATTCAGAGACACCTACACAAATGTGGCCTTCATGGAAGAGTCATCAGAAGAAAACCTCTCCCGCGTCCTCACCAGCGACAGAAGTATGCAAAAGAACATCTAAACAAGCCTGGTGCATTTTGGAAACAAGTCTTGTGGACCGATGAGGTTCAAATAGAATGCTTTGGCCACAATGATCTAAGGTATGTGTGGAGAAAAAAAGGACACAAAATTTCAGAGAAAGGACATCTCGCTAAATATTAAGCATGCGGTGGATCAATCATGCTTTGGGATTGTGTTGGTGTCAATGGCACGGGGAACATTTCACATGTAGAGGGAAGAATGGATTCAATGAAATTTCAACAAATTCTTGAAGCAAACATAACACCATCTGTCAGAAAGCTGAAGTTGAAAACAGGATGATTTCTACAAATGGATAATGGTCCTACACACGTCAAAATCCACAATAGACAACCTCAACAGGTGCAAGCTGAAGGTTTTACAATGGCCCTCACAGTCCCCTGATGTAAACATCATTGAAAATCTGTGACTTGACCTCAAAATAGCAGAGGATGCAAGACGACCCAGGAATCTCACAGAACTGGAAGAATTTTCCAAGGAAGAATGGATGAAAATCCCTAAAACAAGAATTGAAAGACTCTTGTCTGGCTACTAAAAGCGTTTACGAGCTGTGATACTTTCAAAAGGGGGTGCTAGTAGGTACTAACCATGCAAAGTACCCAAACTTTTGCATGGGTCCATTTTCATTTTTGTAATTTTTAAAATGTGAAAGATGAAAAGACATATATTTTTCCTAAAATACAAAGGAAATGTGTCATCTTTAACTTTAGGCCTTTAAGAAATCATTTCATCTTCAACTTGCTTAAGTAATTTTGACCAGGGGTGTCCAAACTTTTACATGCCACCGTAGACTTCGTGGACTATCAGTCTGGATATCATGCAAGTAGTATTAATATTGGGTGACTACTGACTGGGAATTTTCAAGTCCCACCCTCAGTCCTGCCCAAGTTCACCACCGACCTTGTAGGGAATGCACCTGATCCACAGAGGAATACCCACTTTTGTGTAGTTTTTACATAACTTTGTCCCTTTTTCTGCCCAGTTTGGTCCAAATTTGTAAGGACAGTGGCAGAAAATTTGGGATTTTGTCCAGCTAAAGCAGTGAAGAGTTGGCTGCCCTGAGACCTGTAGTGTGGCTTTGATATTTACAGTATGTTCTCTGATTTGGCGGACTGAACAGGCACATGATCAAAGGGATGGGCTTCCAGGGGCGTAACTATAATAAGTGCAGGGGTTGCATTTTCTTCTGGGACCTTGAGCCTTTTTTGGGGCCCATATGGTCTTTTTGGCCCATATGAAAAGATGGATACTTTTAAAGACTTGTGATAGTTGGGGGCCCTGTTGGAGATTTTGCATTGGGGCTCACACATATAAAAGTTACACCACTGTTGGGCTCTTTGTAGAGAGGAGTGAGTAAATTTGCAGGACCAACGTCAGCATTCCGTGGCCATCGGACAAGAGCCATGTGAATCTCTTCCTATTGGATGCTGGGGCAGAAGAGGAGCAGGGGGGACTCCAGCAGTTGGAGGATGTTTACAGGGCTCCCATCCAGTGGCTGTGAAATACTGGCAAAGGTCCTGCGAATTGATCGAACTACGAGATGACATTAGGATATGGCATGTTTCGAAAAGCAAAGAAAATCTGGAAGTAGCACACATCTGAGGCCACTAAGGAGCAAACATGGACCAGAGAGAGAAAAAGAGTGTTATAACTTTTGCATCCTAAACACTCATCAAGTATGGTTCAAACAAAAAGTTCCACAGAGTGCACTGCAACCAACAAGTTGCTTTACCTACGTGAGATCTGTAACCATCAAGCCTGTTCTCTTAGTATCTGTGATGCTCTTCGGCTAATCTTCTCTCTGCAACAGGATAGTCATGTCTATCATAGAGTAGAGATAAACCACTGATTATTTCCCGGGGCAATGAATAGGTTTTTTTAAATAGCTGTCAAACTGTCACGCTCACGCCCTGACTGGGGGCGTGAGATCAGGGGGGTTTGTGGCCCCACTGTGCCACAAACCAGACTACCCTGGAAGGAGCATGACTATGACAGCAGCCTGGGTTTTCACTGGAGCCTCTGATGGTGAGGTCAGGCTTGTGCAGCAGCTGCCAGGTGCTACTCCAGGGTGGTGTCTGGCTGTGGCTGCTGATCCCACTTGGAGAACAGGAACACTAAGACAGGTGCGGGCATCAGGCAGGACTGGCAGAAGAGCACGGCTGAAACTCAGACGAGTAGGCTGGCACAGCTGGGACACAGGGCTGGCAGAGAACACAGGGCTGGCAGGCCCGGCAGAGAACACAGGGCTGGCAGGCACGGCAGAGAACACAGGGCTGGCAGGCACGGCAGAGAACACAGGGCTGGCAGGCACGGCAGAGAACACAGGGCTGGCAGGCACGGCAGAGAACACAGGGCTGGCAGGCATGGCAGAGAACACAGGGCTGGCAGGCATGCCAGAGAACACAGGGCTGGCAAGAACACAGGACTGGCAGGGACGGCAGGAACACAGGACTGGTTGGTTTATGAAGGAACAGGTAGGGACTTATTCACACAGGAGGTGCAGGTACAGAAACAAGCCAGAAGGAAAGGAGAATGAAGGAACAGGTTGGGACCTCTTCACACAGGAAGAGAAGTGCAAGGCTGCAGATAGGAGCGGAAGAGCAGCAAGAGATAGCATAGCAAGAAAAGCTAAGCAGAGCAGAACCGCAAGGAATGCGGAGAGGAGCTGCAGCAAGAGATTTCTGCAGCAGCAGAAGCTAAGCAGATCGGAGCCATAAGGAATGTGGAGAGGAGCTGCAGCAAGAGGTTTCTGCAGCAGCAGAAGCTAAGCAGAGTGGAGTCACAAGGAATGTGGAGAGGATCTGCAGCAAGAGGTTTCTGCAGCAACGGGAGTGGAGCAGAGTAGAACGGAGCAGAACCGCAGGAGTGCGGAGTAGAGATAAAGCCACAAAGGTACAGAGCAGGCAGAGCCGCAAGAGTGCGGAGCGTAAGCAGATTAAGAACACAAAGAAAGACACAGCAGGGAAGGAAGCCACAGACAAGGAGACCGAGATAAGACTAAGTACAGACAAGGCAATGGAACAAGACACAAGGACAAAGACACAGGGACCAGGATATTCTGCCTCCTGGAGGGTGGACAACAAGATCAAGGCAAGGAGAAAAGCCTCCAGAGAGGGAGTAACACAGAGCAAGGCCTGGCAAACTCAGAAGCTAAACACAAACTGGGCTAACACATTGCACAGGCCCAGTCCACTGGGTGGAGCTGCACTAAATACTGGAGGCCTCTTGGTAGGTAATTGGTCAGGAACAGATTAGACAGGTGCACCTGATTCCTATAAGAACCAGAGAGTTCAGGCGCCGCCCCTATACACACAGCCAGGAAGCATGCAGAGAGCAGAGGCACAGAATATGGAGCTGGCAAGAAACAGAAACCACATTATGGCCTGGAGCAGTGGGTAAGATAGTGTGAGAGATGAGAGGCCATGCCGTGATGCCAGCAGAGTTGTTACAATAGCTTTCTATACATCATACACACAGAAGGTTCCGGGAAAAACAAGACCTCCTGGACCCCAAGAAGAGTTGTCAAGTCTCATTGGTGGAGCCCAAACCTCCCCATGTGACGAGCATTGGGCAGGGATGGGGTGAAAATCGGGGGGTTTATGCAAAAAAGGTATTTACTGTACAACAATATACAAAAGCTGTAAAACATTATATAAAAAAAATTAAAAAAAATACATAAAAATATCTAAAAAAAAGAGAAAATAGTTGTGCAGATATTTCTTTTTCTATGGCTTTTTTGTTATAGTTTTTGCTCTGTGTAAAGCAAAAAGTGGAGGAAAGTCAAGGATTAAATGTAAAATGGACCACAGTGTATATATAATGTCAGTTTCCCCTCCCCCGGCGCTGTAGACAGACGGTGTGACGGCATCAGTATTGTACGGCTATTTCTTCACAGACTCACATTTAATGAATGCCCTGTATGCAGTTATTATCTCCTCTCTGTATACGAGGGTTCTCGGCTCTTTCATGTCTCTTCCTCGCATACTCCCTGCATTTTATAGTGTTTTTCTTAATTAAATTTCTAAAGTATAAGTTTATGGGAAGACAATAAAGATAATGGGACAAAGTCCATTTGTTTCCTTCGCTGCTCTTCACGCTCATATAAAATGTAAGATCAGATGTGTTGTATATTTTTGGCAATAGATGTAAAAAAAAATAAAACAAAAAAAAAATACTACTCCCCTGTGTAGGCATCCAGTACTTTTTGCGGAGGCAGCTGTCCCTTTAAATTTTACTTTAAGGTATTGCAATAAGAACAATTGTTCCGAGGAAGAACATTATTTAAATCCTTACTCTTATTAGGATTATTTTCAGTTCTATTCTGATAATTCCGAAAAAATATATAGATATTGGTATGAGGGTGCTATTAGTTATGCAATTTCATTATGAAGTCATTAAAAAAGGTGCTAAAGGCAAAATTTCCCTTTGGGGAACCAGACCCTAAACCCAATGTTATATGCTCATACAGAGCCCGGGGTGTCGCTATAGGGGGGTGCAGAGCTGGCGGTTGCACTGCAGCCCTGGCGCCTGGGGGGTTATACAGTTGTTTTCCAGTGGTCACCTGCAGCAGGGCTGTAGTTGGCGTGCCGTCCCGCGGACGTGAGATATTTCACTAATGAACTTCACTATCTCTTGGAGATAATCCAGGCTGATATTGATTTTTATTTGGGGAAGGTGGAGGTGGCAGTAAACATACTGGGAGCTGGCGCTCACCCTGGGTTTTATCTCTTCGTCCATAGCGCCGTACACTGGGCTGGCGCAGCTGATCCTTTGAAATTCTGCCCGGTTTCCTGGAAACATTGGGTCATTGTGTTGGTGTCATTGTGGTGGCACCTGTGGAGATGACGGGGCACATGTGGTTTAAATGAGGCCATTTAGGTCCTGGATTTTCTTTTTAGACAGAATATTTTTTAAAGGGATGATCCTAACATGTTACTGACAATTGCTCATGCCTTCCCCAGTTCACTTTTTAGCTTCTCCATTTTCCCCACCTTGTCATCCTAAATCTACACGCTTCCTTATGATTCTTCTTATACTTTATACTGCCTTAGCTAAAAAGATTTACAAGTCTGTGAATCTCAGAGAGGCAGTCTATTGTATAGCAGACACAAGACCTCCTTATATACTTGGCACTTTTGTGCATCTAATAGTGACCAATGAAATACAGGAAGCATCAATATCATAATTCCCAAAACATCCTGGAGACTACCAGAGAAAGGGAGCCGTCTAGGCTTGCATGAAGAGTTAGGCTACGTTCAGACTAGCGTTGTGCTAGTGTGCGTCGCGTTAGCGTCGGGCGACGCAGCGGCGACGCACGCGTCATGCGCCCCTATGTTTAACATGGGGGACGCATGTGTTTTTGTTTGTTGCGTTTTGCGACGCGTGCGTCTTTTTTGCCGCTAGCGTCGGACCAAGAAAACGCAACAAGTTGCATTTTTCTTGCGTCCGATTTTCGGCAAAAAACGACGCACGCGTCGCAAAACGCAGCGTTTTTGCCGCGTTTTTCAGTGCGTTGTGCATTGCGTCGCCGACGCAGCGGCGCACAACGCTAGTCTGAACGTAGCCTTAGTAATCATAGCATGAAAAGACAACTTCCTTTGCATGGTGCCTTAATATTGCATCATCAGACTTAAGCCCCACTGTCAAAGGGTGGGAATTGCTTTCCTGCCCCATTAACCAAGTACCACCTCTGCTAGATAAGGTACCAGCCTTCTGGTGTATTTATTGCTTTGCCTCAAAGGCCACTGCTCTGTGTTCACTCCTAAAGACCACATGCCCTATCTGTTCTCCCCTTTACTCTTCTGCTCCATACATTCCCTCAACCCCTTCATTTTAGTGCCCTTGCTCCACGTGGTGTAGGCTGGAAAAGGGAGATTATTGCTAATTTCCACAAATTTCACTCCATTGACTCTCCCAAAAGACAATTTATAAAATATGGCAAACATGACCAATAACATTAAAATTTTTCCAAATCAGGGATAGTGTTGGACCCCATAGCTTCCCCAAGTTTTTTTTTCCATTTTTTAGAAAATATGGTAAGTCCACTTCTTACATTGGAAGGCAGCACCGAAAAAGATATATTATTATAAATTTTATGGTTGATTTTGGCACACAACGACTTTTTCAGGGATTCCACATGAGCCTGGATGTAATATTATAGAGATATTCTTGTCTAGTAGGTTCCAATGGCTCCAAAATACAGAAAGATACCAAGTACCTCTGTGAATGTGTTATTCATCTGTGCCAGTTCCAATGCCAGCTCTCCCTCTGGCACCTACTTCATTCGGCTCCCTCTATTCCTCGTCAATTCGGGTTACTATGGTTACATGATGCATACATCTGATGCCAGGCTTGCCAGTTTTATAGTCAAGCAGCACATCACTTGAGTATTCAGGTAGTTGGCTAGCTAATCACTGCAATGTATTATTATTTCTGCTCTTTTATTTTACTGAACTTCAATAGAATGAGTCACATGACATACCCAGCTCTGCTATTCTGCTGGATTCTGCTACAACACTCAGCTCTGCTACATCATTGGGCTCTGCTTTATCAATACAGTGAGTCGCCTGACCTTCTCAACTCTGCTGTGCCACTTTCTCGAATCTACATCATCAGTCTCTCTTTACTGAGCCCGAAGAAAATAAAGTCTTCCCTGCTGCATTACTTCTTCCTTGCACCCTGGCTTTACCCATGTTTACATAGCTACTTCCAACAGGTGGCGCTATAGAGTTCAAGTCCTCTTTTTCTTTGAAGAGGCAATTTGCATATTACATAGCACTGGTCTCCAATTATCCAGCTGCTGAGAAACTATAACTCCCATCATTTGCAATCATTTATTTTTCATACAATGCAAAAGAGAAGACTCCTTGTGTATGATGCATTCAATGAATGATGGGAGGCAATCACTGCTATGTATCACTCAACATCCAGCATTCTCCATGCCAGTTTGCTGGCTTATGTTCCCTTCATATCTATCTGCCCCCCTTCACCCCTCACTATAGTTGCAGGGCCACCCAGATCGAGAATCAGCTCTGTAGGTAATATGATCTTCAGGGCAATTCTCTGCATCATGAATAAGAGACCTGTCAGCTCAGTTCCTGGGTTCTCCTGCGCTCACAGCACCCCCCCCTTACTTTATAATATCAGCCTGTTCCCCCAGAAAGATAGAAAAGTCCAAGGCACGACAGGAATTCCTCACCGATATCGTCTTTTGTGAGGCTGCTTTTTTGTCTTGTAATTTTGTAACTTTTTACAAGCTTTGCAAATTTTTGGACATTTCATCATCAGTTTCAAGGGTGCGATGGAAATTCATTTGCTGAGATCAAAAAGGGCTTTGTTGTTCTGCAGCCTATTGAAGTGCCTCTAAGGGGAGGAGGGTTAATGCCGGAGGGTCCTTTTTGTCCAAAAACTTTAAGAAAAAATATGCTAAACTCACATAAAGTATGAAGAATTAGAAAGTACAGTGCTAGTTATGAGCATTAGGTGGCAGCACTGAGAATTCTATTGTAGTGTGTTTTTGTGAACTACACTAGGGGTAATTAGTAATTACTGTACAGTGTATGAAAGTGATACAGATGTGCGAGGACCATAATAAAACTAGGGCGCGAAGATTGGGGATTTGCTGTCATATTGTTTCCATTCTGTAATTGAGCAAAAGTTAGAATTAAATCTTTTACTTTGCTTACCTATCTATAAATCAGTGTATGTCCCTTTAATAACGAATGACCTACGATGAAAGATAGATAATTGCTAGAAATAGGCCCGATTTGAAAAACACCAGGGCACATTATAGAATGACTTATGGAGCTGTGCTCTCCCCACGACCTTGCATACAGTAGTACTGAACAATGTAGCTGTGAATATACTTCTGAGAATAGATATTTTATTTGTTGTCCTCTCTGCATCCTCTATTTTTCAGTTGTCTGTGAGCTAGTGGGTGTAGACTAGATGCAACATTGGCTTCCATACACAGCACACACAGACATGAGGAATTCCGTCTCTCCTGTCTCTATGTAGGATATGCTTAGAAGCAGCATGGAGGACATTATACAGCTGTACTGAGCAATGTAGCTGTGGATCCAGCTCTGAGGAAAGATATATTACTTGTTTTCCTCTTTGAAGACTTGATTTCTATTTTTCAGTTGTCTCTGGAGACTAGTTGCAATGATGGCTTCCATACACAACACACACACACATGAGGAGTTCTGGCTCTCCATGCAGGATATGCTTAGAAGCAGCATGGAAGACAATATACAGCTGTACTGCGCAATGTAGCTGTGAATCCAGCCCTGAGGAAAGATATATTACTTGCTTTCCTCTTTGAAGACTTGATCTCTATTTTTCAGTTGTCTGTGAGCTAGTGGTTGGAGACTAGATGCAATGATGACTTCCATACACAGCACACACAGACATGAGGAGTTCTGGCTCTCCTGTCTCCATGTAGGATATGCTTACAAGCAGTATGGAGAACATTATACAGCTGTACTGAGCAATGCAGCTGTGAATCTAGCTCTGAGGAGATATATTACTTGTTTTCCTGTTTGAAGTCTTGATCTCTATTTTTCAGTTGTCTGTGAGCTAGTGGCTGAAGACTAGATGTACCGATGTCTTCTGTTGTGAATTCTGTGGCAGAGCTCCCTCCTGTGGTCACAAGTGGTACTTCGGCTGGTTCTCTCTGTGAGCTTCCGTTGGTGGAGGAAAGTGGTACTGCGGCTTCTGAGTTTCCTTCCTCAGGTGATGTGGTGAAGTCGTTAGGTGCTGCTCTATTTAACTCCACCTAGTGCTTTGATCCTGGCCTCCAGTCAATGTTCTAGTATTGGACCTGTTTCCTCCTGGATCGTTCCTGTGGCCTGCTGCTCTGCATAGCTAAGTTCCTCTTTGCTATTTGTTTGCTGTTTTTTTCTGTCCAGCTTGTCAATTTGTTTTTTACTGCTTGCTGGAAGCTCTGGGACGCAGAGGGTGTACCTCCGTGCCGTTAGTTCGGTACGGAGGGTCTTTTTGCCCCCTTTGCGTGGTTTTTGTAGGGTTTTGTGTTGACCGCAAAGTTACCTTTCCTATCCTCGCTCTGTTCAGAAAGTTGGGCCTCACGTTGCTAAATCTATTTCATCTCTACGTTTGTCTTTTCATCTTAACTCACAGTCATTATATGTGGGGGCTGCCTTTTCCTTTGGGGTATTTCTCTGAGGCAAGGTAGGCTTATTTTCAATCTTCAGGCTAGCTAGTTTCTCAGGCCGTGCCGAGTTGCATAGGGAGCGTTAGGCGCAATCCACGGCTGCCTTTAGTGTGGTTGGAGAGGATTAGGGATTGCGGTCAACAGAGTTCCCACGTCTCAGAGCTCGTTCTTGTTTTTTGGGTTATTGCCAGGTCACTGTATGTGCGCTGACCTCTATGTCCATTGTGGTACTGAATTACCTTTCATAACAGTCTTCCATGCACAGCACACACAGACATGAGGAATTCTGTCTCTCCTGTCTCTATGTCGGATATGCTTAGAATAAGTATGGAGAACATTATACAGCAGCACTGAGCAATGTAGCTGTGAATCCAGCTCTGAGGAAAGATTATTATTATTATTTATTTATATGGCACCATTAATTCCATGGTGCTGTACATGAGAAAGGGGTTACATACAGGGTTATAGATATCGTTTACAGTAAACAGGTTTACAGTGACTGACTGGTACAGAGGGGAGAGGACCCTGTCCTTGCGGACTTACATTCTATGGGATAGTGGGGAAGAGACAGAAGGTAGGGGTGAGGTGGTGGCTGCGGCGGCGGCTCTGGCGGCGGTGAGGTGGTGGCTTGGTTATTGCAGGCTGTAGACTTTCCTGAAGGATTCGAGGGTGGTGGATAATCGGACTTGTTGAGGCGTGGAATTCCAGAGGATGGGGGATATTCGGGAGAAATCTTGGAGGCGGTTGTGTGAGGAACGAATAAGTGTGGAGGAGAGTAGGAGGTCTTGGGAGGATCGAAGATAACATGAGGGAAGATAGTGGGAGATTAGTTCAGAGATATAGGGAGGGGACAGGTTGTGGATGGCTTTTTATATCAGTGTTAGTAGTTTGAACTGGATTCGTTGGGGAATTGGGAGCCAGTGGAGGGATTTGCAGAGGGGGGAAGCAGGGGAGTAGCGAGGAGAGAGGTGGACTAGCCGGGCAGCAGAGTTGAGGACAGACTGGAGCGGTGCAAGGGAGTTAGAGGGGAGGCCAAAGAGGAGGGTGTTGCAGTAGTCGAAGCGGGAGATGATGAGGGCATACACAAGAGTTTTGGTAGATTGTGGGCTGAGGAAGGAACGGATTCTATAGATATAAGATATAAAGATATAGCACTTTTGTTTCCTCTTTGAAGACTTTATCTCTATTTTTCAGTTGTCTCTGAGCTAGTGGGTGAAGACTAGATGTAATGATATCACCCATGCATAGGACATATAGATATGAGACATTCCTGTCTCTATGCAGCACTTGCACAGTAACATGGAGGACATTCCTGAATCTCATTCCTGAATCTCTCCTTCAAACCACATATCCAAGCCCTTTCCACTTCCTGCCGACTTCAACTCAAAAATATTTCACGAATCCGTTCATTCCTCAACCAAGAATCTGCAAAAACCCTAGTCCATGCCCTCATCATCTCTCACCTTGACTACTGCAACCTCCTGCTCTGTGGCCTCCCCTCGAACAGTCTCGCACCCCTCCAATCTATTCTAAACTCTGCTGCCCGACTAATCCACCTGTCCCCCCGCTATTCCCCGGCCTCTCCCCTGTCAATCCCTTCACTGGCTCCCCATTGCCCAGAGACTCCAGTACAAAACCCTAACCATGACGTACAAAGCCATCCACAACCTGTGTCCTCCATACATCTGTGACCTCGTCTCCCGGTATTTTCCTGCACGCAACCTCCGATCCTCACAAGATCTCCTTCTCTACTCCCCTATTATCTCCTCTTCCCACAATCACATATAAGATTTCTCTCGCGCATCACCCCTACTCTGGAACTCTCTACCACAACATATCAGACTCTCGCCTACCATCGAAACCTTCAAAAAGAACCTGAAGACCCACCTCTTCCGACAAGCCTACAACCTGCAGTAACCACCGATCGACCAAACCGCTGCATGACCAGCTCTACCCTCACCTATTGTATCCTCACCCATCCCTTGTAGATTGTGAGCCCTCGTGGGCAGGGTCCTCTCTCCTCCTGTACCAGTTGTGACTTGTATTGTTAAAGATTATTGTACTTGTTTTATTATGTATACCCCTCCTCACATGTAAAGCGCCATGGAATAAATGGCGCTATAACAATAAATAATAATAATAATCTCATAGTTGGCCATTTATCTGTCCAGCTGTCTCTCATATATACAGATTTATTAGTGGGCCGTCTAAATCTAGGACTGAAAGTTGGAATCGTAGCCTTTAATTTGTTTTTGTTTGTTTTTTTTGCACAAGGGCTTTCCTAATCTCCCCAATCCTGGCAAACAGCCGATTTTACCTTGGAAAACCAGAAACACTCCTGTGGAAATGTAGTGTTACATGGTGGTTGTTATTCAGATAAATGGCCATATATAATTCCTCCAGAGCAGCGCTCCATACTGCTTTATTAAAGACAAGGGTGAGAGAGAGAGGCTTTTTTTAATGTTGTCCCTATGCCAATGGCTGATTTATGTTACGGACGTTGGCTCTCCACAGATTCTGAAGCAGTAAAAGAGATATGAAATTGATACAAAGTCATCAGCAGAATTTTTGAATGCAGCTTTGGATGTGACTGGAGCACAATGTAACACCCGGTATCAGTAAATGATACAAAATTGCGTGTCTTTACCACTATATATACCGTAACATCTGATCAACGGTGGATCCTTCTTTGAAGAGGACCTGATGCCATTACTGGCCAGGTTGCTGGAGGCCATGCCAACTATGTTTCTATGATGGAAAAAGATCTTAAACGTCAATCCCTCTCAGCTGTTGTGATAGTTTGGAAATCAGGATATTTGATACATTGGGGCTGTTTTTAGGCTCTTGGACATTTTTACATAGTTTATAGATGTGCGTGACCCCCCCATTGTCTGCCGCTCTATTCTGGGTGTCACATCCCCGGAAACCTTCTCCTTACGGGAATCTTCTCTTATAAATACCTAGCGCTGGAGAAGTATGTGGTCACATTGGACAACAACAGTGTCATATCTCCGGGCTACCAGGAAAACTGCTTACCACCTGCAGTCATTACTGCCCCTGACGGAGGGATACAATGTCGCACTGTCATTGATCACGGACGTCACCCACCGCTGGGATCTTCTCAGCTCCATCTGGATCACAAGATCATTTTCGTTGCATTTTCCCTAAAACATTGACACTGCAACTGCAGAAGAATGAACTCCCGAGCTGCTCTAAGTTATTTTTTTTTTTTTGCAATGGAAACCTTAAAGTGTACCTTTACACAATAATAAGAATAAGTTGTCTTTTGTGTTCACATTAGAAACAACACTATTTCTATCCATTGTATCACTTATATCTTGACTTTTTTTCACCAGTTTTCCCCCCTACAGATTCTCTCTAATTTTCAGTTGTCTCTGAGCTTGTGGGTGCAGATTAAATAGGATCATATCGCCCATACACAGGCATGTAGGATTCCTGCTCTCCTGTCTCTATGTGGCACATATTCAAAAGAAGCAGCAGCATGGAGGACATTATACAGGAGAGGAGCTGCTCAACCTCTATGGAGAGATACATTACTTTAATCTAGCGATAAAAAATGTATCACCGAAAAAGAAACATTGAACTTGATGAACATGTGTCTTTTTTCATCCATTATCCCTATGTAACTTGTTTTCCTTCTCCATGCTCTAACTCTAATGTTCAGTTGTTTCTGAGCTGGTGGGTGCCGACTAGCCGCTATGACATTTCCCATACATAGAGCATGCAGACATGAGGGATTCTTGTCTCTATGTAGCACATGGTCAGAAGCAGTATGGAGGACATTATACAGCAGTACTGAGCAGTGTAGCTGTGAATCAAGCTCTAAGTAGAGATATTTTCCTTGGTTTCCCATGTGTAAGCTCTATCTCTAATGTTCAATTGTTTCTGAGCTAGTGGGTTCAGAATATCTGCTATGCTATTCCCCATACATAAGACACACAGACATGAGGGATTTCTGTCTCTATGTAGCACATGGTCAGAAGCAGTATGGAGGACAGTATACAGCAGTACTGAGCAGTGTAGCTGTGAATTAAGCTCTACGTAGAGATATTTTGTTTGTTTTCCCATGTGTAGGCTCTATCTATAATGTTCAATTGTCTCTGAGCTAGTGGGTTCAGAAAATCTGCTATGCCATTCCCATACATAAGACACGCAGATATGAGGGATTCCTGTCTCTATGTAGCACATGGTCAGAAGCAGTATGGAGGACATTATACAGCAGTACTGAGCAGTGTAGCTGTGAATCAAGCTCTAAGTAGATATATTTTGCTTGTTTTCCCATGTGCAGTCTCTATCTCTAATGTTAAATTCTCTCTGAGCTAGTGGGTTCAGAATATCTGCTATGCTATTTCCCATACATAAAACACGCAGATATGAGGGATTCCTGTTCTCCTGTCACTATGTAGCACACAGTCAGAAGCAGAAGCTCATGTGTCAAGGTTTTATTGGTAAAATTGGGGTAGGGGGTTTGGAGAGGGGAACAATAGGGACTGTTGATGAAGATATTTCACCAGAAGATCAACAGAACCAGAGTCAAGTACTTTTAGCTTTTGGAAACCATCCACTTTAGTGTTCTAGATGCTTTAGTAGGCGCTATATTAGCTACCCATGCACCAGATATTGCTCCCCCTAATTGGCATCCCAGGGGAGAGACTTTTATTTTGTTTTTAGGTATAGACATGCCCTTATTTTTCATCATGGCCAAATGGTGAGAAAAGACCAGCTCTGTAAGAGAGAAAAAAAAGTATGATGATCTGATACTCTGTTAGGAGATGTTTATTCTACATGTGTCTGTGTGGCCACCCAGTGGTTGTGAGGTGCGTTGCAGCCGTTCTACATGTTATCATGTCATGATAGTGAAATCAGTTTGCATAATGAAATATTGAAGACCTTGACAAATTTGCGAAGAGGTAATGGACACATCTGTGCTTATTACTGTACTGCTATAAGGACACTCGGCACCATCGGTAATGTAAAGATGGATGAAGCCACGAGATTTTGAAGACTTTTCTTTTTTATCTAGAGGTTACAAGTGTTCATAGAATCTTCCTTCCCAATTCCTTGTCTGGGTCTGTCCTGGGATGTGCTGCTCTCCTCCTTATCACCATCTGTCTAATCTCTGTCTGCCCTGACAGCCAGCAGCACTCAGACTCTTATCTCTTGACCCAAGTTCATGGGTTTGTCCTCCACCAGCCGGATCC
This sequence comes from Ranitomeya imitator, assembly GCF_032444005.1. Classification (NCBI taxonomy): domain Eukaryota; kingdom Metazoa; phylum Chordata; class Amphibia; order Anura; family Dendrobatidae; genus Ranitomeya; species Ranitomeya imitator. Next base: position 53,830,271 of record NC_091282.1, on the reverse strand, counting down.
ACATATGAGGTTCCCCAGACTGTTTCCTCATCTGCACTCCCACAAGTTCCAGTCTGACTCTGTGTTCTCTCCTGTTCCCCATACGAGCAATTATACACATAGCGAATGATATAGTCTAAGCCTTTCAATGAAAGACCAATCTGATCATACAATCCATTTACAATCTGATCACATAAAGCAATTTCTAGCAGATTATATTGCTTACTTCCAATCTTCCAATCAAAATAATATACACTGCTCAAAAAAATAAAGGGAACACTTATAGAATATAACTCCAAGTAAATCAAACTTCTGTGAAATCAAACTGTCCACTTAGGAAGCAACACTGTTTGACAATCAATTTCACATGCTGTTGTGCAAATGGAATAGACAACAGATGGAAATTATTGGCAATTATCAAGACACACTCAATAAAGGAGTGGTGCTGCAGGTGGGGACCACAGACCGCATCTCAGTACCAATGCTTTCTGGCTGATGTTTTGGTCACTTTTGAATGTTGGTTGTGCTTTCACACTCGTGGTAGCATGAGACGGACTCTACAAACCACACACGTGCAGCTCATCCAGGATGGCACATCAATGCGAGCTGTGGCAAGAAGGTTTGCTGTGTCTGTCAGCGTAGTGTCCAGAGGCTGGAGGCGCTACCAGGAGACAGGCCAGTATACCAGGAGACGTGGAGGGGCCATAGGAGGGCAACAACCCAGCAGCAGGACTGCTACCTCCGCCTTTGTGCAAGGAGGAACAGGAGGAGCACTGCCAGAGCCCTACAAAATGACCTGCAGCAGGCCACAAATGTGCATGTGTCTGCACAAACGGTTAGAAACCGACTCCATGAGGATGGTCTGAGTGCCCGACATCCACAGCTTGGGGTTGTGCTCACAGCTTAACACTGTGCAGAACGCTTGGCATTTGCCTCAGAACACCACGATTGGCAAATTCGCCACTGGCGCCCTGAGCTCTTAACAGATGAAAGCAGGTTTACATTGAGCACATGTGACAGATGTGACAGAGTCTGGAAACGCCGTGGAGAGCGATCTTCTGCCTGCAATATCCTTCAGTATGACCGGTTTGGCAGTGGGTCAGTAACGGTGTGGGGTGGCATTTCTTTGGAAGGCCGCACAGCCCTACATGTGCTCACCAGAGGTAGCCTGACTGCCATTAGGTACCGAGATGAGATCCTCAGACCCCTTGTGAGACCATATGCTGGTGCGGTTGGCCATGGATTCCTCCAAATGCAGGACAATGCCAGACCTCATGTGGCTGGAGTGTGTCAGCAGTTCCTGCAAGATGAATGCATTGAAGCTATGGACTGGCCCGCCCGTTCCCCAGACCTGAATCCGATTGAACACATATGGGACATCATGTCTCGCACCATCCACCAACGTCACTTTGCACCACAGACTGTCCAGGAGTTGGCGGATGCTTTAGTCCAGGTCTGGGAGGAGATCCCTCAGGAGACCATCATCCGCCTCATCAGGAGCATGCCCAGGCGTTGTACAGTAGGGAGGTCATACAGGCACCTGGAGGCCACACACAATAATGAGCATCATTTCCTTGTCATGAGGCATTTCAACTGAAGTTGGATCAGCCTGTAATTTGATTTTCCACTTTGATTTTGAGTATCATTCCAAATCCAGACCTCCATGGGATATTCATTTTGATTTACATTGATAATGGTTATGTTTTATTGTTCTGAACACATTCCATAAAAATTTGCAACTGGGATATTTCATTCAGAGATATCTAGGATGTGGTATTTTAGTGTTCCCTTTATTTTTTTGAGCAGTGTATAAAAGATAAATAGACGTGACATATATAGAAGGATAGAAAGATATATAGCTTGGATGGATGGATGGATAGATAGATATAGCAAAAGTAAGCCAAATCCTGACAATGAGTATATTGCAAGCTGTCAAGGCGGCAACTTGCAAGGCTCCTCAGCGCCGCCAAACTCACCATATGGTTTCTCCGTGTGGAAGGTTGTTCCGCTAAAGTTGGTTTCCTCATGCACTCTTCAGCACACTGCTACAACATGGTGTTTCTATCTGGCCTTAGGGGACTGTGGCTGGTCTCAGCTGGAATTTAACCATGCCGTGTTCTACAGAGATCTGCCTCCAAAGGCTAAACCATGCAAGCAGGTTCTATTTAAGGCAGCTATGCCCACCATTCCTTGCCAGAACGTTGGATCCTATCCTGTTTGCTTTCATACATGCTATCCTGTATTCTGATTTTTGTTACCCACCCTGCTAGTTTTTGGTCCTGTCTGACCGCTCCGCTCTAGATCCTGGATATTCATAGTGATCCTGTGCTGCCTCTCCCGACCTCAAACCATTTTGCACGTGTTGACTCTGCTCTCCTTTACCCCATTTCTGACCCTTCAGTCAGTTGCTGTTGGAGTGGCATCTAGCGACTACCTGCAGCCAATCCTAACTTCACCATCAGAGGATCTAGTGAACATCAGGAAGTCGCTTACTCGCGCCCCCCCAATGGGAGCCCGGACCATTGCGCAGTGGGTCCATACCCAGCAGTGTTACACTACACAAGCTATTAGGATTTGACATGCTACAGTGCTTAATTTTTAATTAATGGTTTACATAAACAAAGATGTAGTAATCCTTAACTTGTCAGATGGCACAATACTTTATTAACATAGCCATGTTTCGCGTTATCTGAGAAGTTGTGGATTAATACATGTAGACAGGATCATAACCAATAGCAGTACATGAATACATCACCAGAACCATCAACAGTACATGAATACATCACCAGAACCAACATCAGTACAGAAATACATCAAAAGAACCACCAACAGTACAGAAATACATCAAAAGAACCACGAACAGTACAGAAATACAACATCACAACCATCATAAGTACATGAATACATCACTAGAAACACAGTTACTACATGAATACATCCACAAAACCATCATCAGTACAGGAATATATCACAAAAACCAACAACTTTACAGCAATAAATCACCAGAACCACCAACAGTAAAAAAAAAAAATGCATTGCCAGAAGCCCCATTAGTACAGGAATACATCACTAGAACCACCATTAGTACATGAATACATCACCAGAACCACCATTAGTACATGAATACATAACCAGAATCACAGTTAGTACATGGATACATCACCAGACTTACCTACAGTACATGAATACATCACCAGAACCACCATCAATACAGAAATACTTCACCAAAACCATCATTAGTACAGGAATACATCAGTAGAATCACCATCAATACATGAATACAGCACCAGAACCAACATCAGTATAGGAACACATCCCCAACAAAACCATTTATACATGAATTCGGCACCAAGCTTAGTACAGCGATCAATTGTAATGTCAGGTCAGCTCTGGATATAATTTTATTGCAATAACCTACAACTCCCAATATGTCCTTAACAACCATAAGAAGATACTTGGAGATGTTGTTACCAATCATCAGCAAACTGAAGACCATTCAGAAACCACTGATGAGACGTAGTCAGTATCACTAATAAACATTTACACACATGTGCCTTATTGGTGACATCTTCTCTGATGGGAGTTGTTTTCTTTCTCTTCTCCATCTTATCCAGATTTCAAAAATTACTTAACATCCACAGCTCATCTCTTCAGACTTCTTTCTTTTCTGATCTTTGCCGTGCACCCCAACACAGTGCCCTTAAAAATAAGTGTCGTTATAATGCTTCTGAATAAATATATCTGCCCTATGCTGTGCCCCTGAATAATTGCCTCTCATTGTACTCCCTGCACAAAATATAACTTTCACAGTTTCTCTTATGAAAAATACCCTCCTCTCCTACAAAATATTGCCTCCACACTGTCCTCGTTTATGAAATATTGCTTCCACACTATCTGCTCTTATGAACTATAACGGCCTTTGCCTGCCGTTATTATCTATAACCACCACACTATCCCTATCTTAAGTTTCCCTCACCATGCCGCCCCCTGCCCATACTGTCTCCCTTTTCACACTGTCCCTTCACACTGTGCCCCCTATACTGGCCAGTCTCTACACTGTGCTTCCACCTCACACTTCCTCTCCTTTGCATACGTTACTTGCTGTGATCTTGCACTATTTCCCCATGCTGCCCCTTCTCTATACTGCCCCCAAACTACCCAGTCTCCATACTGTGACCCCTCACAGTTTTCCTCCCATACTGTCCCCTCACACTTTTCCTCCAAAACGGTCCCCTGATACTTTTCGTCCAATATGGTCCCCTGACCCTTTTCCTGCAATACGGTCCCCTGACACTTTTCCTCCAATACGGTCCCCTGACACTTTTCCTCCAATACGGTCCCCTGACACTTTTCCTCCAATACGGTCCCCTGACACTTTTCCTCCAATACGGTCCCCTGACACTTTTCCTCCAATACGGTTCCCTGACACTTTCCCTACCATCTACAGTGTTGATTCTTAAACACTTCTGCCCTTCACCCTGGCAGCAGAATATCGGATTCTGGGCAAAATCCTGACTGATGACCGCCCATTCTTGTTTAGTCAGTGCTTGCGGTTTATCATAATTTCTATGTTTTAATTTGTCTACACGCTTTTTGAAGATTGATCACAGGCTCTCAATGGGATTGAGATCTGGGGTGTTATCTGGCCATGGACCCAAAATTTCAATGTTCCTCGAGCCACTAACGTGCATTTACTCTGAAAGATAATTGTGAGTGAGCGGTGTTGGAAATGCTTGTTTCACAATTATTTTACCGTGTAAACAGGCTGCCGATCCACCGACAAACGAGCAAAACGGTCATTCATTGAATTAAATGATCTTTTATGCAACATAAAAAAATAATATCGATAGCACAATGCACTTCATTTACTTTCGTCAGCATGTGTAAACAGGTATTCAAACAACCATAAATCAGTACAAGTTTACCAATCGGCGGTCGTATCATGTACAGCGCTGCGGATTATGTTGCCATCAGAAAATAAAAAAATCTAGATATTCAATTAAGTCAATGTAGAAAAATTGCAGTAAAAAACAGTTGTGGCCAAAAGTATTGACACCCCTGCAATTCTGTCAGATAATACTCAGTTTCTTCCTGAAAATGATTGCAATCACAAATTCTTTGGTATTATTATCTTCATTTAATTTGTCTTAAATGAAAAAACACAAAAGAGAATGAAGCAAAACATTGATCATTCCACACAAAACTCCAAAAATGGGCCAGGCAAAAGTATTGGCACCCTCAGCCTAATACTTGGTTGCACAACCTTTAGCCAAAATAACTGCGACCAACCGCTTCCGGTAACCATCAATGAGTTTCTTACAATGCTCTGCTGGAATTTTAGACCATTCTTCTTTGGCAAACTGCTCCAGGTCCCCGATATTTGAAGGGTGCCTTCTCCAAACTGCCATTTTTAGATCTCTCCACAGGTGTTCTATGGGATTCAGGTCTGGACTCATTGCTGGCCACCTTAGAAATCTCCAGTGCTTTTTCTCAAACCATTTTCTAGTGCTTTTTGAAGTGTGTTTTGGGTCATTGTCCTGCTGGAAGACCCATGACCTCTGAGGGAGACCCAGCTTTCTCACACTGGGCCCTACATTATGCTGCAAAATGTGTTGGAAGTCTTCAGACTTCATAATGCCATGCACACGGTCAAGCAGTCCAGTGCCAGAGACAGCAAAGCAACCCCAAAACATCAGGGAACCTCCGCCATGTTTGACTGTAGGGACCGTGTTCTTTTCTTTGAATGCCTCTTTTTTTCTCCTGTGAACTCTATGTTGATGCCTTTGCCCAAAAAGCTCTCATCTGACCAGAGAACATTCTTCCAAAACGTTTTATGCTTTTTCAGGTAAGTTTTGGCAAACTCCAGCCTGGATTTTTTATGTCTCGGGGTAAGAAGTGGGGTCTTCCTGGGCCTCCTACCATACAGTCCCTTTTCATTCAGATGCCGACGGATAGTACGGGTTGACACTGTTGTACCCTCGGACTGCAGGGCAGCTTGAACTTGTTTGGATGTTAGTCGAGGTTCTTTATCCAACATCCGCACAATCTTGCGTTGAAATCTCTTGTCAATTTTTCTCGTCCGTCCACATCTAGGGAGGTTATCCACAGTGCCATGGGCTTTAAATGTCTTGATGACACTGCTCACGGTAGACACAAGAACATTCAGGTCTTTGGAGATGGACTTGTAGCCTTGAGATTGCTCATGCTTCCTCACAATTTGGTTTCTCAAGTCCTCAGACAGTTCTTTGGTCTTCTTTCTTTTCTTCATGCTCAATGTGGTACACACAAGGACACAGGACAGAGGTTGAGTCAACTTTAATCCATGTCAACTGGCTGCAAGTGTGATTTAGTTATTGCCAACACCTGTTAGGTGCCACAGGTAAGTTACAGGTGCTGTTAATTACACAAATTAGAGAAGCAATACTTTTGTCCACCCCCTTTTTATGTTTGGTGTGGAATTGTATCCAATTTGGCTTTAGGACAATTCTTTTTGTGTTTTCTCATTTAAAAGACAAACTAAATGAAGATAATAACAACAAATAATTTGTGTTTACAATAATTTTCAGGAAGAAACTGAGTATTATCTGACAGAATTGCAGGGGTGGCAATACTTTTGGCCACAACTGTATGTGAATAAGAGAAAGGAAGAACATTATAAGAAGATCCAAAATAATCACATCCACGGTAGGTTCAGCCAGGAGCCCATTACTGTGCACACAGTCCTGCAACGCTGAAGTCAGCAAGTTCCCTGCAAGCCCTGACTTCAGGATAATGGTCTCGGATGTATAGACAGCAGACAATGTGTCGAGCCGCTCTCATACATTCCTGGGTAATTCTCACTGCCCTCCACCGGATCTAATACAGAGCAGACACCAGATCCTGCGCTGCTGACACCAGATCCCACGCCACTGACACCAGATCCTGCACCGCTGACACCAGATCCTGCACCCCTGACACCAGGTCCTGCACCGCTGACACCAGATCCTGCACCGCTGACACCAGGTCCTGCACCGCTGATACCAGATCCTGCGCCACAGACACCAGATCCTGAATCACAGACACCAGATCCTGAATCACAGACAGCAGATCCTGAATCACAGACACCAGATCCTGCGCCACAGACACCAGATCCTGAATCACAGACACCAGATCCTGAATCACAGACACCAGATCCTGTGCTGCTGACACCAGATCCTGCACCGCAGACAATAGATCCTGCACCGCTGACACCAGATCCTGCACCGCTGACACCAGGTCCTGCACCGCTGACACCAGATCCTGCACCGCTGACACCAGGTCCTGCACCGCTGACACCAGATCCTGCGCCACAGACACCAGATCCTGAATCACAGACACCAGATCCTGAATCACAGACACTAGATCCTGCGCCACAGACACCAGATCCTGAATCACAGACAACAGATCCTGAATCACAGACACCAGATCCTGAATCACAGACACCAGATTCTGAATCACAGACACCAGATCCTGTGCTGCTGACACCAGATCCTGCACCGCAGACAATGGATCCTGCGCCGGTGACATCACCGCTTCAAATTACACCCCCTATATTACAATAAATAAGGATAACTGATCCAACCCCTAAATAAATACAGACCCCTGACAAGACCCCCTAAATAAATAAATAAATAAATAAATAAATAACACAAGACTGGACTCCCCTTAAAATTATACAGATCCCTGTCAAGATCCCTTTAATATAGACACCTCAGACCAGACCCGCTCTTTAAATTCAGACCCGAACCCTTAATAAATACAGACCTTAGACCAGATCCTCTTAATAAATACAGACCACAGTCTATCTCCCCTAAATTAAGACCCCAGACTAGACAATTTAAATAAGTAGACCCCAGACCAGAACTTTAAATAAAGACTCCAGACTAGACACCCTAAATAAACAGACCCCTGACAAGACCGCCTAAATACAGAACATAGACCTGACTCCTATACACCAAATTACCTCTTATATAAATAATCCATAAGTACAAACCCCTTAAAAAATACAGATACTAGGCTAGACCCAAAAATCTAATACAGAACCAAGTACACAATCTGCAAGACCCCCCAGACTCAGACTACTCCCCAAGACAAATGCAAACTCAATGACTAGACCCCATTAATACAGATCCAGATCAGACCATATTCGCAAAACATATATGGATACCAGACCTCTGAATTAAATACAGGTCGCAGACCCCTTAATAAATTCACGCCACAGACCAGGTCCCCCTAAAAAATACAGACCTAACACCAGATCCCTTAATACAGGCCTCAGACCAGAGCTCCCTAATAAATACAGACCTCAGAGCAAACTCTCTTAATACATGCAGCTCCCAGACCAGGCTCCTTAATATAGACCTGAGACCAGACCCCTTAATACATACAGATTCTAGATCATACCCCTTAATACATACAGATTCTAGACCAGACCCCTTAATACATACAGATTCTAGACCAGACCCCTTAATACATACAGCTCCCAGACCAGACCCCTTAATATAGACCTGAGACCAGGCCTCTTAATACATACGGCTCCCAGACCAGACCCCTTAATACATACATCTCACAGACTAGACCCCTTAATATATAAAACCTACAAGAGAATATGTGAGCAAAAATCCTGCTGTAAATAAGTAAAAATCAAAAAGTGCATCTAAATAACACAGAGTTTTTAGTAATACTGTTTTTGATCAAAAATAGCATAAAAGCCATCCCACCACGTCAAGGTAACTCTGATCGGGACGGTCCTACACTGTCTAATATTAAAAACCTTAACATGTGTCAGAGTTGACCTCAGTGTATGAATAAGGGCAGACAACAGGACTGGGCCCAACCAGGGAACACCAGCCTGGGGGAGCTTTATATACAATCTCCAGCTCAGAGAAGGGTGGCCACAGCCAGGCTTCCACAGAATGCAACAATACAAAGAAAAAACACACAAAAATTGAGCTTGACTTAAGTTGGTATACATGCAGCACATAAACACGTGTTCACATTGATCAAAAACAGTATTACAAAAAACTCTGTGTTGTTTAGACGCACTTTTTGCTTTTTACTTAGTTACAGCAGGGTTTTTGCACATTTTTTCTCTTGTAGCTTTTATGGCCAATGTGAACATGCGTTTATGTGCTGCATGTGTACCAACTTAAGACAAGCTCAATTTTTTTTTTCCCTTAATATAGACCTGAGACCAGACTACTTAGTCCATACAGATCCCAGACCAGACCCCTTAATATAGACCTAAGATCAGACACATGAATATATACAGATCCCAGACCAGACCTTTTAATATACACCCCAGACCAGACCCTTAATACATGCAGATCCCAGACCAGGCCCCTTAATACATACAGATCCCAGACCAGATTCCTTAATACATACAGATCCCAGATCAGACCCCTTAATACAAACAGCTCCCAGACCAGACTCCTTAATAAAGACCCCAGACCAGGCCCCTTAATACATACAGATCCCAGACCAGGCCCCTTAATACATACAGATCCCAGACCAGGCCCCTTAATACATACAGATCCCAGACCAGATTCCTTAATACATACAGATCCCAGATCAGACCCCTTAATACAGACAGCTCCCAGACCAGACTCCGTAATAAAGACCCCAGACCAGGCCCCTTAATACATACATACAGATCCCAGACCAGGCCCCTTAATACATACAGATCCCAGACCTGATCCCTTAATATTGACCTCAGACCAATTCCAACAATCTTCCAGATCTGTAGTTGCGGTCAGTGAATGGGACCTGATCCTTTGTGCCTTAGCGGTCACCAATGACGTAACATCCCATAATATATTGTCTGGCAGCAGTGACGCATCCGTCTGTGTGTTTGACACCTATGTCTTCTCCATTACTCATTTTGGGGACGACAGTAATCATCTGCTACAACCCCGGAGTTCCCCTTGGAACCCAGTTTGAGAAATACTACAGCAATGGATTTGGGTGGCTCAGTGGCCAACATCACGGCATATTGGGCTCTAGAATTTGACCGGGGCCAACATAGTCTGCTGGTGTCTCCTTGTGTGGACTGGGCATAGCGACTGATGACCGCAGTCAATGGCTACTGGGCTGCGCCATATAACTATTAGCTTATTTCTGGGTTCGTTCTTAGTGAAGACGCCACGGTGCCGCAGATGAGGGGTTAATGTGTCTTCCTGGGAAGTATCTCAGTAACAAAACCCAGGACATTCTCTTTACATCAAGACATTCAGATCCCAATCTGTCTTTCCTGGCAAAATGTTGAACATGATAATATCAGCTGCAGGCACTGACAGAAGTGTTTGGTTAGTCTGCGCTCAGCTCAGATCTTTGTCTGGCCCTAGTAGGAAAAGATGAATTTGCAGACGGGGCTGTCTAAAAGCCATTTATCATAGCCCCGGAGTAATGTGAGGTTTACATGTGATGATCGCGGCCGCTAAACAACCACCAATTGGCTAATCGGGGGTCATTCAACGGCCCGTTTAGACTGGGCAACTGCACATTCAGGTGCACAGAACAATCGCTAATATGATCGATCTGCAGCAGCACGTCTTCTGTTTAGTGCCAGTTTTGGCACTTATCTTATTCCCGTGCATTCTCTAAGAAACCGTTTTTTTTTTTTTTTTTAAATCCGTCATACGGATCCAGAGATATGGGTCTTTTTTTATTTAGTGCAATTTGTTTACGGCCTTTATAAGGAGGCGTGGCTCACAGGACATTTATGCAGAACAGCCTAAAGACACGCCCCCAAGGAGTTCTGTGAGCCACACCCCCGCTTGGAAAAACCCATAAACATTATTAATAATATATATATATATATATATATATATATATATATATAAATAAATACTCAGGAAAGCAGCGGGGATAAGGTTTAGGAGCATTTGTTCTACAATTAGCGGCACAATTAAAGGCAGCGTAAGAAACAAGGATGGAAGATGTCGAAAATTAAGTATGGTGAGTGCCCAGTAAAGTGGGGTCTAACAAGGCAAATACTTCACAAAGCTCTGATTAGTCAATGAAAAGCACAAAAATGTGATAAAAGGTAACATAAAAAAAGTAGTAAAACAAGTTATCAATGTAAACCATATAATAAGGGGAACAACCCCTCAATTTGTTCTACCTCTAGCATTTGTACTTTCTTCTCATAATGGTCCATTATACTCCCGAGCACCAATCATCAAAGTGGGCCATACTGTTGGGTACATTTGGTGCAACTTAAGTCTGTCTAGTCCTATAGGGGGGCTATAAATTTATCGAGATATCAGTTTTCACATTAAGGTACAATTTTCTTGTGCTGATAGGCCACTCCCGTTTGATAAATTCCACCAACTGATTGAAAAAGATCAAAAAGTAAATAATTTTTATGCAAAATACCCACTTGTGACACATGCCATTTTGCCATTTTTTTTACAACAGTTTTCTCTCTTAAAGGGGATTGGCTAGTTTGGTTCACAATTTAGGCCATGCTGCCCCTTTCCAACCCTTTTTCTAATAGGCCAAGGCTCTTGTTTACTCACTTTCTAATAGGCCATGCTCCATTTCCACACTCTCTCCAATTGGTGAAGCCCATTTCCCACCCATTTTCAAATAGGCCATGTTCCTTTTCTATCCTCCTTCTCCAAGCCATGCTCCTTTTCTTTTCTCCTGATTGGCCGTGCTCCTTTTCTATCCTCCTTCTGATAGGCCGTGCTCCTTTTCTATCCTCCTACTGATAGGCCGTGCTCCTTTTCTATCCTCCATCTGATAGACCGTGCTCCTTTTCTATCCTCCTACTGATGGGCCGTGCTCCTTTTCTATCCTCCTTCTGATAGGCCATGCTCCTTTTCTATCCTCCTACTGATGGGCCATGTTCCTTTTCTATCCTCCTACTGATAGGCTGTGCTCCTTTTCTATCCTCCTACTGATGGGCCGTGCTCCTTTTCTATCCTCCTACTGATGGGCCGTGCTCCTTTTCTATCCTCCTTTAGATAGGCCGTGCTCCTTTTCTATCCTCCTTCTGATAGGCCATGCTCCTTTTCTATCTTCCTACTGATAGGCCATGCTCCTTTTCTATCCTCCTACTGATAGGCCGTGCTCCTTTTCTATCCTCCATCTGATAGACCGTGCTCCTTTTCTATCCTCCTACTGATGGGCCGTGCTCCTTTTCTATCCTCCTTCTGATAGGCCATGCTCCTTTTCTATCCTCCTACTGATGGGCCATGTTCCTTTTCTATCCTCCTACTGATAGGCCGTGCTCCTTTTCTATCCTCCTACTGATGGGCCGTGCTCCTTTTCTATCCTCCTACTGATGGGCCGTGCTCCTTTTCTATCCTCCTTTAGATAGGCCGTGCTCCTTTTCTATCCTCCTTCTGATAGGCCATGCTCCTTTTCTATCCTCCTACTGATAGGCCATGCTCCTTTTCTATCCTCCTTTAGATAGGCCGTGCTCCTTTTCTATCCTCCATCTGATAGACCGTGCTCCTTTTCTATCCTCCTACTGATGGGCCGTGCTCCTTTTCTATCCTCCTTCTGATAGGCCATGCTCCTTTTCTATCCTCCTACTGATGGGCCATGTTCCTTTTCTATCCTCCTACTGATAGGCCGTGCTCCTTTTCTATCCTCCTTCTGATAGGCCATGCTCCTTTTCTATCCTCCTTCTGATAGGCCGTGCTCCTTTTCTATCCTCCATCTGATAGGCATGCTCGTTTTCTATCCTCCTTCTGATAGGCCGTGCTCCTTTTCTATCCTCCTTCTGATAGGCCATTCTCCTTTTCTATCCTCCTTCTGATAGGCCATGCTCCTTTTCTATCCTCCTTCTGATAGGCCATGCTCCTTTTCTATCCTCCTTCTGATAGGCCATGCTCCTTTTCTATCCTCCTTTTCTATCCTCCTACTGATAGGCCATGCTCCTTTTCTATCCTCCTTCTGATAGGCCATGCTCTTTTTCTATCCTCCTTTTGATAGGCCATGCTGCTTTTCTATCCTCCTTCTGATAGGCCATGCTCCTTTTCTATCCTCCTTCTGATAGGCCATGCTCCTTTTCTATCCTCCTTTTCTATCCTCCTACTGATAGGCCATGCTCCTTTTCTATCCTCCTTCTGATAGGCCATGCTCTTTTTCTATCCTCCTTTTGATAGGCCATGCTGCTTTTCGATTTTCCTTCTTCTTGCACACACTTTACAATCGGCCATACCCCTTTCCACCCACTTTCCGATAGGCCTTTTCCATCCTCTTTCCATTAGTCCATGATCTTTTTGCATCCACTTTACAATTCAATATACCTTTTTCCCGCCTACTTTCCAATCAGCTGTGCTCCTTTTCCCACCCACTTTCCAATAGGCCATGCTCCTTTTCTACCCACATTCACAGACCTCGCCCTTTTTTCATGACCTTCACCTTTTTCTGATAGGGCATGCCCCCTTAACAAGTATGTTGAAAAATGTGTCTAAAATGCACAATAAATCCACGTAAAACCTCTTTTTGGCACAATTCTAGTGCATGTAGCTTAGTAAGTCAGCCCCATGTACAATGCATTTGTCCACCATTAATGTGGGTATAGTTGTAGCAATTTTTCTATCAAAGAAATGTAAAGTAAAATCTTGCAAATACATGACATATAATGCCAGACGTGTGTCCCTAGCACAATCAGAAATCTTCACACGTCTTCTAGAAGGCTATGGCTGCTCTTCGTGCCGTCCTTCCATATGTGCGGTGTGGTGACCCAGGTGAACCATCCTAGAACTTTCACTTCAAATATGTTTCCAATTCTCCGGCTGCCCGGTAAGGGTCCTGCTTTCATGTCTCCTGTCAGTGAGGATGGAAGCTGAGGAGGGGGTCCTGCGCGGGTCTCTATGGTGCCTTCCATCGGTCTGGAGATATGCAGTGTAATAATTCTGCACAGACACATCATTATCTCGCCCTGTAGGGAGGTAAATATCCACATATTTTGCTAGGGGGCCTCCATCATTTCTAGGTTTCTCTCTAGGAAATACATTTTTCTGGAGATTTGCCACATGGGCTGTTTTCTCTGGCTGTTTGTGATTTAGGGTCAAATCAAGGTAAGAAGTGAATAGAGTGTCAGATCTACAGGCGACCCTCTCTATAATATAGGAGTGGTAGCCCTGTGTTCTCTCTGTGTAGTATATGACTGACAGCCGGGGATATCAGTGTATAATGTATGATTAACAGCCGGAGTTATCAAACTATAATATATAACTGACAGACACATTCATCAGTGTATAATATATGACTGACAGCCGGGGTTATCAGTGTATAATATATGCCTGACAGCAAGATTCTTCAGTGTATAATATATGATTGACAGCCGGGGTAATCAGTGTATAATATATGACTGACAGCCAGATTCATCAGTGTATAATATATGACCGACAGCCGGATTAATCAGTGTATAATATATGACTGACAGCCGGGGTTATTGGTGTATAATGTATGATTAACAGCCGGAGTTACCAAACCTATAATATATGACTGACAGCCGGCTTCATCAGTGTATATGACTGACAGCCGGGGTTATCAAGTGTATAATATATGATTGACAGTCGGGATTATCAGTGTATAATGTATGATTAACAGCCCGGGTTATCAGTGTATAATGTATGATTAACAGCTGGGGTTATTAGTGTATAATGTATAATTAGCAGCCGGGGTTATCAGTGTATAATGTATCATTAACAGCCGGATTCATCAGTGTATAATATATGACTGACAGCCGGATTCATCAGTGTATATGACTGACAGCCGGGGTTATCAAGTGTATAATATATGATTGACAGCCGGGATTATCAGTGTATAATGTATGATTAACAGCCCGGGTTATCAGTGTATAATGTATGATTAACAGCCGGAGTTATCAATCTATAATATATGACTGACAGCCGGATTCATCAGTGTATAATATATGACTGACAGCCGGAGTACTCAGTGTATAATATATGACTGACAGCCGGATTCATCCGTGTATAATATATGATTGACAGCCGGGGTTATCAGTGCATAATATATGACTGACAGCCAGATTCATCTATGTATAATATATGATTGACAGCCGGGGTTATCAGTGTATAATATATGACCGACATCCGGATTCATCAGTGTATAATATATGATTGACAGCCGGGGTTATCAGTGTATAATATATGACCGACATCCGGATTCATCAGTGTATAATATATGACTGACAGCCGGGGTTATCAGTGTATAATATATGACTGACAGCCGGATTCATCCGTGTATAATATATGATTGACAGCCGGGGTTATCAGTGTATAATATATGACCGACATCCGGATTCATCAGTGTATAATATATGACTGACAGCCGGGGTTATCAGTGTATAATATATGACTGACAGCCAGATTCATCAGTGTATAATATATGACTGACAGCTGGGGTTATCAGTGTATAATATATGATTGACAGCCGGGGTTTCCAATGTATAATATATGACTGACAGCCGGATTCATCAGTGTATAACATATGACCGACAGCTGGGGTTTTCAGTGTATAATATATGACTGACAGCTGGATTCATCAGTGTATAATATATGACTGACAGCCGGGTTTATCAGTGTATAATATATGACTGACAGCTGGAGTTATCAGTGTATAATATATGATTGACAGCCGGGTATATCAGTGTATAATGTATGACTGACAGCCGGGGATATCAGTGTATAATATATGACTGACAGCCAGAGTTATCAGTGTATTATATATCATTGACAGCCAGGATTATCAATGTATAATATATGATTGACAGCTGGAGTTATAAGTGTATAATATATAATTGACAGCTGGGTTTATCACTGTATAATATATGACTGACAGCCGGGGATATCAGTGTATCATATATGATTGACAGCCGGAGTTAGTGTATAATATATGACTGACAGCCAGGGTTATCAGTGTATAACATATGATAGATAGTGTTCTTATCCTTATTGTGCTGATGTTTTTATCCTCTGCTTCTACATGAAGTGAATAAAGTACCAAGTTTTTACTTTCACTGTCTCGTTGAGCTGGATATTCTTTTTTTGCTTTTTATAACATATGATTGACAGCTGGAGACACCTTGGCCGTGTCTCTGAGCACTGAACACCTTGTACTTCTGTGATTGCTCAGTGGTGGTCGGGCTCAGCCTCCTCACCTTGGCCATGTCTCTGAGCACTGAGCACCTTGTACTTCTGGGTACTCCTCGGAGGCCGGCCGTTATTTTGACCCTCATGACTGTAACAGAACATTTCATGCTTTTGTCATCGCCCCAATATCTGAGCGATTTCAGGAGCTGCGTCCTCTCTAAGGCTGCTTTTACACATCAGTTTTTTGCCGTCAGTCACAATCTGCCAAAATTTAAAAAAAAAACGGATCTGGCAAAAGTTGCCGCCGTATCTGTGATTTTCTCATAGATTTGTATTAGCAACGGAAGGCGTCACGTTTCATCCATTTTTTGCCGAATCCATCGAAAATTGTTTATCCGGCGGCCGGAAAAAAACGGACATAGTAATGGAACCCTATGGCGCCGGATCCATCAAATGACGGAATCCGTTTTTTTTTAACTGAGCATGCTCCGATTTTTTTATTATCCAATTAGATGGATCAGCTAGTTGGATCCGGCAAAAAAAACGGATCCGTCCCATCAGTTTTTCACAACCTGCGACGGATCCGTTTTTTTAAAAAAAATTTGACGGATTGTGACTGACGGCAAAAAACTGATGTGTGAAAGCAGCCTAAGGCACGGAACAATGCTTCACTTTTGTTAAATCCCTTTTTTCCCCATTTTGCCTGAAGAACACCCCCCCCCCCCCCCGATATAGGGCGCTGTATCCTGAGCCTTCCCCCCTCATTACACAGATACATTAGTATTCAGCATCAGGTTTATACAGAAGATGGTGAGAGCTGAATGTATAATGAATCCCACCTGTACCTATCACAGATTAGACACTACAAGTCCCAGCATTTTCTTCTGGCATAGCAGGCCTCCCCTCAATGCGGCGAGCGGGGGGCTGCGGGACTATACGACAAAGGATATATGACAGGAAAGTATAAAGACAGACTTTACTGGAAAGATAAGAGGAAATGGCATCTTTAATAATTTACTGGGCCGGCCTGCAGGAGCCGGGCACTAGGTGCTGGTGCCTTATTAAAAAAAACCACCATCTGTTCCTGGAAACAGGGCTGGCTCCAGCGTCCAGCCTGCAGGGCCACAGGGGGCCCGGTCCTCCGCACAGAAAGGGACAGCCATTGTGGATGGTGTCTAGACGGAGGTGAAAGGTTAAAACACACTAATCCATTGGACATGTTAAACTGATATCCTAAGCAAAAGAAAAGAATCAATAGAACCTGGACTGAGTGTTTTATCTCTTGTCCCAGGCACGACGCCTTCCCAATGTGGTTATCGGAGGGGAGCGAGCCAAAGGGTTAATAAGGCGATGGGCCTGGACGGACGCCCCACCATGCATCAGTATTATTACACGGACTTTATAATATTCAGTGTCTTCCTATGGACACCGGTAATAATATATATACAGCCCGATACAATATAATGCTCCAGGTTGGGCAGCGGAGCTTACAATCTAACAGACGTGGGACGCACACCATTCCTCCGCCATATTGAATTTGTTCATGGGAGCGATAATTTTCCGGGACTACAAGGATACACACCCCACTAGAGCCAGAAGTAGCACACGGCACTCCAGGGTTGGATTGAGACCCTTGAGAAATAAACGTTGGCCCTATAGAACCCCTATTACAGCCACATGGGAGAAGCGGCCGTACGTGCATGCACTCCTCACCTCTAAAAGTCCATGCCCCAATGTCTAAATCTACAGCATCTCCAAGCGTGATCAATCTCCACTCAATAAGCCTAACAGCTATTCAATCTCTGGCCACCCATTGTGACGGATAGCTGCGGCTTGTACTGGGCAGTGTGAGATGCTAGCAGCGGGAAGGAGGAGGAGGGCCACTGAGGAGCTGACAATCAGAATTGGTGGGCAGAGATTCAACACCGAGGAGCTGTAAATCATGCTAGGCTAATGGAAATTCAGTAACAGAGAGGAAGGACACTGAGGCGGTAGATGGGCAGAGATGCAACAGAGAGGAGGGACAATGAGAACCTGTCAGACTAGGTGGGTGGAGATTCAGCATCAGGGTGGAGTGACATGATGGAGCTTTCGATCATACTAGATGGGCAGAGATTAGCAGCAGGGAGAAGGGACATTGAGGAGATACTAATCAGGTTATTGGGACAGAAAATAAACAGATGGGAGGAGGGACACTGAGAAGCATTCAATTAGGCTAGGTTTTAAGAGGTTCAGAAGCAGGGAGGGACACTGAGGATCTGGCAAATATGCTGGGTGGAGATTCTGTAGCAGGCAGGAGGGACACTGAGGAACTGTTAATCAGACTTGGTTGGTGGCGATTCAGCAGCAGGGAGGAGGGACACTGAGGAACTGTTAATCAGACTTGGTTGGTGGAGATTCAGCAGCATGGAGGAGGACTGAGGAACTGTTAATCAGACTTGGTTGGTGGAGATTGAGCAGCAGGGAGGAGGAACACTAAGGAACTGTCAATCAGACTTGGTTGGTGGAGATTCAGCAGCAGGGAGGAGGAACACTGAGGAACTGTTAACAAGGTGGACAATGACAAACTTTTAAAAGGATTATACAGCCATTCTGACACAAATTTTCAAAATAAGTACATGAACATCAGTTTTAACAATACTGTAGTACAGTTTGTTTTGTAAAATATGATGATACATGTGCTTTAAAGTAAGAACACCCCCTACTTATGTATTTGCCCGTTACATTATTCTCAATGCTGTGTAGCTGACAATAGCAGCACTAATGTGATATTTCTGCTGGGTCACTATATTGGGGTAACAGTTGACAGTGATATGAATTTATGAAGACATAGCTGCCTAGATCACAGGGTTTCCCTTTTTGGTTCTGGCACCAGAACATGAACCCGACTGGAAACAATGGTGACCCGAATCTATCTGTCTCACTCTCCATCCGGGAGAAGTCCGTGATCGGAGTTTAGCACCAAGTGCCTGGTACGAACCCCGAACTTTTAAGTTTGGGTTTGCTCATCTCTTCTCATTGACCTTTTTACTGCATCTTCTCAGTAGTGAAAGCTTCAGGTCCAGCTCCGGCGGCTCCACCAATGACCATATCAATGTTCCTCAACTGATGATCCTCAGGAGACATGAGTGTATGCAAACTACTTTCAGAGCAAAATGCAATTGTTACACCAAAGTCAAGACCCTTTTACCTGTGCCAATTATTGATTGAAGGAGGGTTCGTAGGAACATACTTTCCTAGACTTGGTCAAAGTGGAGCCCCCAGTCCTAGACAGTCGAAGGACTGAAAACAGTGGCCCACGACGCACACTATGCCTACCACGTCCCGATATCACCGCTATCTGTATCCTCAGGATGTAGAAAGAGGTGAATAAATTGATGGAGGATGGAGCCACCAGCTCCTTCTCCCACTAATCAGCGTTTGTATCTGAAACAACAGATGGTATGACGTTATTACATTGCTTCTGCTGTGCAGAGACCTAGCGCCGGGGGAATGGGGGAGAGGTGAGTATGTGGTGGTTTATAAATATGTGTATGGGAAGTGTGCCTGTATATAGGAGTCTAGGTGCGGGCTCATACTGTATATAGGGGTATTGTGTGAGGGCTCATACTCTATAGGAGACTGTGACGGGGCTCATACTGTATATAGAAGGCTATATATAGGCTATGTGAGAGTTCATAGTGTACAAAAGGGGCTATGTGGGGGGCTCATACTGTAAAAGGGGTATTAACTGAGGGCTCATAATGTAAATAGAAAGGATATGTGGGGCTCATATTGTATATAGAGGCCAAGTCTCCCTGCCCGAACGTGACAGCTTCAGAAGCGGTCATTCTCAGCTCGGGATGACATCCGCGGCCAGTCCTTGCATTGCGGTCTGATCTCGGACCAATTTATATGGAAGCCTGAATGAGTCCTTAATGACGTTGACGGGATGTTTGGGGTGGTTGTCCTGCTGCCGAATAAATTTGGAGCCAGCAGATACCTTCTTGAGTGTATTGCATGATGGATAAATATCTGCTTGTATATCTATTTTGGAAAGCATTCTTACTTTGCCACATTTTTCCCACACCTGCCTAAATCTTTTGCTTAGTACTAGATGATGCTTTAGGTTTGGGTCACTAGACTAGACTTGCAGCAATAATACAGATGGTATAAATGTCAGCTGTCTGAACGATGACTAAAGAAGGCTACTGTAGGGAGCTCAGACTCTGAGGCAGTGATGGACATCAAACTTCTGGCCGAAGACGATCCCATTTGGCAGAGACTTTGGTTCCAATCACTCATGATCACGGTCCATTTTCTAACGGTTGATTCACAAGCTTTATGGGTCCAGACTTAGGGATGACTATTCCTTTCCACGTGAATTGAAAGGCAGCTGATTAGGTATGTTTTAAAAGGGATCTTAGCAGGATAAATTTAGCCATTTGTTTTGGTTATTTATGGGGGATCTTTATCCCTATTGTGACACTATAATAGATGGTTTTCGTAAAGTCCTTGCCTCTTCATCCACTGGTGATTGAGCAGTATGTGGTGCTATGAATGACGCTTGATCTAAGATGTGCTACCAAGAATCACAGCCGCTGGCACAGCAGAGGTAAAATTCCATATTGTCCTCAGAGTCTACAGTTACAAAAACCTTTCGTCTGGCTTTAGATATTAAGCTGAGCTTTCATCTTGAGAGAATGCACAGACTATAGAATATCAATATGTATTAAATAAGAAAGAGATATAAGTAGGAAGATTAAGGCGTTGTTGGAGACTTTGCATAAGTTAAAATGGAGATGTCTCTGAGATATGGAGCCTGTCTGCGTAATCTAATGCCTTCGGACAAGAACCTTCCAGATATCTACGATGGCGCAGTCAATACAACCGAAGCTCCTTAATGAAGAAAAAGAACTTCACCGACTCAAAGTCTGGACATGGAAACTTTACTGTATCAGATAATCAAAGACCTTTAGTCCAAACCAATATCCAAATTTCATTGTTATAAAAGAAAAGTTGGGTTCTAAGTTCTGAGAATGAGACGTGTTTAAAAAGTTGCATGCAGGAACTTCAGGATGGAAGCTGTACAGGACAACAAAGAACCAAGAAGAGGAGACTTCTGAGCCTCCATTTTTTCCCATGAAGTTTCCAAAACTTTGAATAGTCAACCTTCAGATAGAAATCTTTTTAAAAGGGCTGTTGATATTGCCACCAACTCTCATGTATCGGGACAGCTTCAGTTGTGGTGTAATTTTTCCTTCTTCAGCTCGTGAAGGATCTCTTCCCTCTCGTGATGACATTGCTAAGAAAATTTGTGATTCCCTTCCCTCAGCAGAGTTTGCAGTGCTCTCGCTGTTCTTTGAACAGCTGCACAGGCCTGTGTGTAATCCTCATACTAACTGCGGTGATTGCTTTCCTTCCCATCTACAGTCCATCTAATACAGACTTGAAGGCATTCCCTCCTCTACATTCTTTGATCTGCTGTGTACCACCACCTTATCTTGTTACTATTATTTACATCAAAATAAAGCAGACAATGGCATAATCATTGTGCGGTCAGATCCACATCAAAACCAGGTCAGCAAGCTATGTGAAGGAGTAGCACAGACTCTACAACAGGAACATTTTTGATGAAAATACTAACCTCAAACCTGTCTCATGTAATAACGTACTTCTGATTTGCATGTTTTCTTAACTGATCCCAATATCATGATGTTCTATGATCCCAGTTATTTAAAATAAATTTGATCTGGTCTTGGCAGCATCCTATGAGAAACTTATCAAGGGTCAGGCTCCTGGACAGCCCCCAAAACTGGTCTAAGGCACGGGACTGTACCATGTGCCGCAGCATGTATCATATCACAGACAGTTTGCAATCCACTGACTACTACAAGAAATAAGGAGGAACCTGGAAAAGACTCAGCCGCTCATTAATTGGCTACAGAGGTGATACACGCTATTGGCGTGATGTCAGCATTGCAAGGAAAAGCACCGAGACCCAAGCAGGGGCGGGGATGTGGGGCTGGACCTGGGGAGGATGAGTTTTTTGTTTTTGTTTTTTTAAAATTTTAGCTAACCTACAATTCCATAAATTCCCGTTTAACCTATCAATAGCTTTGACCCTTTGGAACAGACAGAGCTAGATAGGAGAGGGGATGAAGTGTTTGAACCTGCATTGCTGTACTGTTTTACCATCAGTATTAATGAGAAAGTGGAATTTGATTCTGGTGTCAACCGCTCGTCTACATTTTCTGAAGGAAGTCCCCAAGGCTGAATGAAGTGAATCCATTCTGGAGCCCCCAATAATTTTAACTGAAGATCATACATGAGGGGTTGTATAGCCCTTAAAGAGTGTCACATCACCCAAAGTGTTAACTAAACTTATGTCTATAAAAGTGAAAAAAAACAAAATAGGCACATACAGTACATTTTAGTGTTGTATTTGCAAAAATAATAACTTATTTCACGTGCACATGATGGCACTTTGGTGCACCCTTGACATGGCCAACGCCTTGGTGCGCTGGTTCGCTCTCCGGTTTGCATATTAAACCCTATCCCTCATCTTGACTGACAGCGCTCGCTTGGTAAGAGAGAGCACGATCTTAACATCAATCTGCCTTTCCGTGCTTGCGCTCCGACACTAGACGAGCCCAGACGTGCGCTCACCGTGTCAGCGGTAATAACGGATTTGTTGAAGTGAGCAGTCGCAAGTCAGAGGTCTTCAATGTTTTCTCTGAAACCACTCCCTTGCCACACGGGCATCATAGCGCGAACGCACCCATATTGTAAGCGTGCCGCTGGGCCCATCCAGTGTCAGTGCGCGAAAACAGTTACGCAGATTGATTTTTGCCAACGCTTGCTCTTGCCAATTGTTTTTACCAAGACATTAGTCAAATGCTTCCAGTAGCTATCGGCAAATCAAGAGGCTAATCCTCCCAAACACACGGTAAGAAGTAGTGATGAGCAAACGTGTTGTTTGGTAGGCAATTCCTGCATATGTTGTGGTGGTGGAACAGCCGCAAGACATGCAGCCGCGAGGACTCGAACATAGTATACGAGCACGTCGAAGACACTTGGTTAGCACCCGAGCATGGGCGGATAACACCTTATCTGAGCACGTTCGGTAATCACTACTAGTAAGTACTCGATAAGCACATGTTCTCAATGGGTCAAGGAAGGTAAAGGCTTAAATATCTGTGTGCCGAACGGTTGGCCTAACTTTTCCATGTTCTCTACCAGAGAGCCGCTACCAACTTCTCTGCCATCGGCTCTCCTTGCAGATGAAGCAATGGAATTCCAACCACCCAACCCTTAGGACTCCTCCTTGACATCATCTGTTGGGCAATGAGTCAGGAGGCCCCCATACACGTTAGATGGGCAGCTGATGAGGCAAAATTCAGAAAATTTAGGGTACACAGGGGTATTAAGTCACTGCCTGACTCCTCTTTTCTTTCCAGAAACTGAAAGGATTGGGTGTGTAAAAAAAATCCAACCACCGGATCCATATTTCTGCAACACGCGTCTTCAACGGGAGAGCCAGGAAGCCCAAATTACATGGTCAGCAGGTTTTGCCAAAAAATGCCACGTTCAGCCATTTGCAATAAGAAAATAATATAAAGTAACATGCGACGATATCAGTATGGGATCAATATTACCAGGTTTTTAATCAGCACGATCGATAAGATGAAACAAATGAGTTTTTTTTTTTCTGCACAATAATTAAATATTTATTTGGCTATTCATAATACTTTCCCCATAGTAATTGCATTGTTGTATTAGTCTAGAATAAGCCTCAAAACAGAAGATACAAATTATTCAGCAATTATTGCATATATGCATATTTCCATTGTAGCAGCAACATAAAAGGTTCAATAACACAAAAACATATCCACATAATTCATACCATTGAGGTATTTAGTCATCTTGAGTTATCCGATTAGGGCGTAGTATGGAGTCCGCCCGGTGTCAGATCACTTACGCAATGTAGTATAACACAGTAGGTTTACATGGGTTGTAACAATTGGGACATAGAAGTGGTTTAGGATACAAAGCTTCATTTACAATCCATGATTTTTAGGTGATTTTAGAAAGTCCGTCCAGGATCCGTTGACCGCGGTGTTGCTCGAAAGAGCAGAGGACACAACACCATCAGCATTTATCCCACACGCTGATGGTGGCACAGAGAGGCTGGTCTTACACAACAGACATTTGCTCATAGATTAGCCTAACCGCCCACCTCTACCCCTCCGGAATCTCCAATCCAATTTTCAGTGCGTCTGATCCTTTCTTATCATTGAGATTATGGCCAACAAACGTGTCCTACAGACGATCATCCCCCTTTTGAAACATAGTATTCGACCAAAACATGCATGTCTATGGGGTGAGAGTCATGGGACAAAGCTGCAAGAAATAGTAGATATCATCTACGTACCGCCGGCCGCGTGGAGTTCCCAAAATGGCCTTCTAGGAGACTTTTTTTAATAGATTAAAAATATAAAGTAGAGTGTTTTGTACAGAAACAGCAAGGGGTGCAGGAAGATGTACAGACATTGAATCAGCAAGGGATGATGTAAGATGTACAGACACTGAAAAAGCAAAGGGATGACGGAATATGTACAGACACAACCAGCAAGGATAGAAGGAAGAAATACAGACATTGTACCAACAAGGACAGAGGGAAGATGTACAGACACTGAACCAGCAAGGACAGAGGGATGATGTACTGAAACTAAATCAACAATAGATGTAGGAAAATCTACTTACACTGAATCAACAAGAGATGCTAGAAGATGTGCAGAAACTGAAACCATATGGGTTACATGAACAGACATTCAACCAGCAAGGAAGGCTGGAAGATGGATGTACAGACTCTGAACAAGCAAGGGTTGCAGGAAGATGTACAGGCGCTGAACTAGGAAGGTTTGCTGGAAGATGTACAGACACTGGACCAGCAAGGTATGCAGGAATATGTACAGACAACAAACCAGCAAAGAGAATAAGCACTTAAGTGAGAGGACTGTAATAGGTGTATCCAAAGATGTAGCTCACATTCACATGGCATTTAATGGGGTTGTCCAGTTGGAACAAGTCATCACCTTTCCAGTGAGACCCCTATAGATCACCAGTGCATATCTTCCTCTCTATGGATCTACCGGAGCGCAGTGTTGGCTTTCTCCGGCAGCCCTATAAGAAATGAATGAAGCAGTGGTCGAGCATACGCACTACAGCTCCATGATGATTGGGATAAAAGTGCCCCATTCTGGCAATCAGTGGGGTCCCAATGGTGAGACCCCCACTAATGTAAGCGGACAGGTGATAATGTGTCCCAGTCAGACAGTCCCTTTAACACAATCGAAATATAAAAAGGACAGCGCCACACCAGGAAGTGACAGACAGTAACTTTCTTTATTCTGCCTCCTGCGGCGACATTTCGGTCCGTGAACCTTTTTCAAGCTTGAAAAAGATCCACGGACCGAAATGTCGCCGCAGGAGGCAGAATAAAGAAAGTTACTGTCTGTCACTTCCTGGTGTGGCGCTGTCCTTTTTATATTTCGATTGTGGACTCTCTTGCTGGGACGGACCCCCTGGTGTGGACGAGCGCCCTGATGTCCATGGAGACGGTGTCAGTATTGGGTGCGGTGTAACACATTTGTTAGTCCCTTTAACACGTCACACACCATGATTTCACAACCTTCAACGCAACATTGTTTTCGTCAATGTCAAACTAAAGTCCATTCAATATCCGTGTGCCGCAATGTTACAAAAAATAAAAATAAAATTGTAACTGCAGCCTGTTAACAGTTAGGCTACAACATGGCATCACCCGAAATACTAGAGTTTTTCCTCAAGAAACAGCGCCACCTTTGTTCTCAGGAGGTGCCGAGAATTTCAGCCTCATTTATTCACAGTTTTTCATAACTTTAAAATTCTGGTTCAAATCTGTAAAATTCTCAATTTTCTAACAATAATCCATGAAGACAAACAAGACTAATGCCGTTTTCAAGGAGTCAAGAGAGTCAGATTTATTGTATTTTGCTACGGGCACATACAAAAAACAAAACAAAAAAAACAAACGTAAAGCCATCGAAAAGTCCCAGAAAGCAGTTTTTATTATTACGAATGACACAACTTGATCTCTCCGGAATAATGCCAGCTTTCTGATCTTACACCTGAACCACCCATCACTGGATGAGTATCTGCAGAACTCGTACACTCCTGAAATACTCTGTGCTGCCTTGGACATTCTTCTTGCTGCTTCATTTAATTGCTAACATATTCTTCTCCGTCACATGCAGTCCTGCACTCCTAAACACGAACTCATAAGATCTTCTCCTGAACTACTCTGCTGTAACAATTCCCATAATACAGATTAAGGAGAAGTGAACTTCTAAAAGACCATTTACATTACAAGATCATCAATTTCCGATCATTTCCTAATAATCTTAGGGTACCGTCACACAGTGCAATTTTCATCGCTACGACGGTACGATCCGTGACGCTCCAGCGTCGTAACAATATCGCTCCAGCGTCGTAGACTGCTGTCACACTTTGCAATCTACGACGCTGGAGCGATAATTTCATGACGTATGTGCGATGTAGAAGCCGTTGGTTACTATGCGCACATCGTATACGATATATGTTACACCATGCAATCATGCCGCCACAGCGGGACACTAGACGACGAAAGAAAGTTTCAAACGATCTGCTACGACGTACGATTCTCAGCGGGGTCCCTGATCGCAGGAGCGTGTCAGACACTGCGATCTCGTAACTATATCGCTCGAACGTCACGAATCGTGCCGTCGTAGCGATCAAAATTGCACTGTGTGACGGTACCCTTAGTCTAAACAGGCTGCCAGTCACCTGATCAATGAGCAGAAATAGGTTTAAATGATCTTTTGTGCTGCAGAAAATATAAATAGCTCGGCAGCACATTGCGCTGCCGAAAACAGGAACAGCCTATGTGTACAGAACGAGCGCAGATTGTTCAGTGCGCACCTGTAAAGCGCGGTTTGCCTCTTTAAACAGGCTACTAATTGACTGACGACCGGCAAATATTTACATTGATGGTCGCTTTCAGGTTAACAAACTTTAAGACCTAGATAAATCATAGGTTTATTATAAGATTTATACAGTATCAAACCATACTATATGTCATTGCTTTTTATGAACCTTAGTGATTCGGCGAGTGAAAATGGTTATGTTTGACCATTTCGATCAAAATTTTACACAATTGTAAATTTTACGCAATTGTTTCGGGATTTTTTTGCAATGATCAATGATTACCTAAATAGTGGTTGGTCATGTTGGGACTTTGTAACACATCTGTGGCTGAAGACGTTTCGGTTTTGGCTCATAGAGGAGGGCCCAGAGCTGTTTAACCCTTCTATTATATCGATATTCCCTAATTATAAGCTAGCACAGCCATGGACAGGGGTTGCCATTGTGAGACAGCCCCTTAAAGTCCATTTATATGGTAAGCTTTGTACTGTAGCGTGATGCGGAGGGTTAAACATTTATTACCCAGATGATGGGTTCTGTTGCATACATTGGGTCTGAATATTTCATGAACACGTCTTGCTGAGTAGCCGTAAGTAGCTCTACAGACGTGATCTTGAAGGAAACATGAAGGATTTAATCATTTCCAGCAAGTTTTCTTCCAAAGCCGTTAATAAGAGCAGGCTGAATAATTCATAGTTACTGTCTCAATGCAAATGCACCGTGAAATACAGTAAATACATGTAATGCCATCAAATGGAAAGATCATCAAGAGTCCATGCATTACAAAAAAAAAATCATCTCATCAGGTCATAAAGTCTCCAAGAGGATTAAGAAAATCAATAGAAACTACATCTCCATTCACAACTAAGGAGAAATGAGCTTTCATTCAATGTTTCGAAACAGACATCATTGGATACGACCACATCTTCAAGAAGTCCATCCTATTATTTAGGAACCATAAAAGGTCCTCACGCAGAACCATGTGTGAGCCATCTTTAATCTCCAGAATGAAGGCAGGGCACCTCCATCAGGTCCAATTGGCTACTTGAGTAACAGGCATCAGAAGAACACAGGCAAGTTGGAGTCATGTGGACTTTCTTGCGTCTTCTGCAAATCTTGTATAAATGCAGGAAGATGTGTCCATATTACCAAGCCTATACTGTAAAAGCGACCGTGAGTATACCCATTCATGATGAGGACCTCCAAAACAGACTGTCCTACAAAAGGTGGTGGGTCCTTGAACAGGAACCAAGTATGAGTGTTCCTTACGCTTCAGAATTAGGCAAACCACCTCCATCACATCCCACCGGACAACTGAGCAACATCGATGGATGTAGACAGACAAGGTTGTAGGCATGTTGAGTTAGTTGAGTCTATAACTACATCTGAGCACAGAAGGAATGCAGTCCTGTGCTCAACTTACATTGCTTATCCTATATAAGACAACCCGCAGAACCATGTGTGAGCCATCCTTACTCTCCAGAGTGAAGGCAGGGCACTTCATTCTGGTCCCTTTGGCTACTTGAGTAACAAGCATCAGAAGAAAACATGCAAATTGGAGTCATGTAGACTTTCATGCGTCTTCTGCAAATCTTGTGTAAATGCACATCTACTGAGCATAGAAGGAAGATGTGCTCGTATTACCAAGCCTATACTGTAAAAACGACCTTGAGTATACCCATTCATGATGAGGACCTCCAAAACAGACTGTCCTCCAAAAGGTGGTGGGTCCTTGAACAGGAGCCAAGTATGAGTGTTCCTTACGCTTCAGAATTAGGCAAACCACCTCCGTCACATCCCACTGGACAACTGAGCAACATTGATGGATGTAGACAGACAAGGTTGGAGGCATGTTGAGTTAGTTGAGTCTATACCACATCTGAGCACAGAAGGAATGTAGTCCTGTGCTCAACTTACATTGCTTATCCTATATAAGACGACCTGGAGTATGCAGATTCTTGATGAACACCTCCAAAACTGACTGTCCCCCTAATGTGGTGGGGCACAGGTGCAGTTCCAATTCCATGCCACTTTACCCTAAAAATCCTCCAAAGTCAAGTCACATTTTGCAGATTTTTTTTGCAATTGATGTGGAGGCAAGCAAATGTTTTTTTCTGTAAGCTCTGTTAAGATAGACAGACAAAAATTTCTGAAAAAATCTGTGGCATGTAAATTCATCATGAAGAGCCTTTTATTTAGGCCCAAAGATTGGACGAACAACCATAATAAATTTTCGTTTCTCATTTGATCGCATCCCGATAAGAGAGAATTGATCGTACCATCTCACATGCAAATTCCCCATGTGTAATGAGCACTCATCAACATGCTGTGACGTTAATGAGCACTTGTGGCCAAAATTATCTGCTCATGGAAAAGGGACCATGAAGGTCCCGCCCACAGATTAAAATTGACCAAACCAGCAAAT
Source organism: Ranitomeya imitator (assembly GCF_032444005.1). Taxonomy (NCBI): domain Eukaryota; kingdom Metazoa; phylum Chordata; class Amphibia; order Anura; family Dendrobatidae; genus Ranitomeya; species Ranitomeya imitator. The sequence goes on along the minus strand of NC_091282.1, from coordinate 53,800,787 downwards.
TTCAGCAGGACCAACCATCAAATGTGTATGGTGGCCTCCCAATGCTCTTCCGACTAATGATGTTGCGAAAGGATGTGGACGTTTAAATCCAAGTGCCCGATCCTTTTGCTCTACGGGAAGTAAATTGTCCATCATTGGCAATTTGTTTACGTCAGGGAACAAAGCCTAAGTGTTATGAGTCAGGAGGGATACCCATCATTAGAAAAATTGTTCGGTCAACAACTATCTATGCTGTATGGACACCTTAAGACCCAAGCTCAACACTCAATAGATGCAAAATTGCTTTAAAGGTTTTAAAAATGGCCATAAACCTCTCAAACAGAAGAGGAGTAAAATTACGAAAAATTGCAATGGCCTCAAATTGTTCAGACTGTTTTAGAAGAAGGAGGAGACATTTACTAGAAGAACGTTCAGTACAGATGTCTTCTCAATCTCAGCCATGAGTCGGTATAGACCGGGTCAGATACATTTCATACCCATAACACACCATACTAGCAAGTTCCAGAAACATTCACATTATAATCACAGACATGAGCCAACCAATACAGTCTGCGGCACATTCCAGGTAGATGTTCCATGTGATGCTTTATGAGAACTACAAGAAAAACTTGTAGAGTTTCAGCCCCAGAAGGACCTGGCTTAACCTCATATCTGCCAATAAAAACTCTACCTGCTGGCAATACTGTACTGTGCACCTGTTTTCAATTTCAGTTTAATAATAATAAAAAGTGGTTAAATCTTAAAGAGCTACTCCAGTCTAAAATTACAATTCCTAATTAGAATATGGTCAATAGGGGCAGTATTATAGTAGTTACATAGGGGCAGTATTATAGTAGTTATATTTTTGTACATAGGAGCAGTATTATAGTAGTTATATTCTTGTACATAAGGGCAGTATTATAGTAGTTATATTCGTGTACATATGGGCAGTATTATAGTAGTTATATTCTTGTACATAGGAGCAGCATTATAGTAGTTATATTCTTGTACATAGGGGGCAGTATTATAGTAGTTATATTCTTGTACATAAGGTTAGTAATATAGTAGTTATATTCTTGTACATAGGAGCAGTATTATAGTAGTTATATTCTTGTACATAGGACCAGTATTATAGCAGTTATATTCTTGTACATAGGGGGCAGTATTATAGTAGTTATATTCTTGTATATAGGGGGCAGTATTTTGTTAGTTGTATTCTTGTACATTGGAGCAGTATTATAGCAGTTACAGTGAAGGAAATAATTATTTGATCCCTTGCTGATTTTGTAAGTTTGCCCACTGACAGACATGAACAGTCTATAATTTTAACATTGAGAGATAGAAAATCAAAAATAAAATCCAGAAAGTCACATTGTATAAATTATATAAATGTATTACTGGGTAATCACATTCCTTAAACGAATAGATTGCAAACTTTCCTTAACTTCCTTCTCTGGAGACACTACAGCCTAAAATCCAACACCTCCACCAACGGTGATCAAGAGTTCACAAGGGTGACTGCGAAATGCAAACTCTGTAAAACGATCTCTATGGGAGGTACGGTTCAGTTACATGTGTTCATCATCATCCATTTCTCATAACCAAGTACAAAAGCGAGAGATAAAATATTTCAGTCTTACTCGTATCCTTAAAAGTAAAAACCACATACCAAGCACCGACACACAACGCTATTACATAGAACATTAATGCTCGGGCCAAGAATGCAAGACGTTCATCCTGATGCGCTTTGATGGGAGACTTGGGACGTCAAGCCAAATTTCCTTGTACTCCCTCTGACTGCAGGATGAGCAGAGAACAGGAAACTACCCTGCCTTTCCCCTCTCGTCTTTGGAATTCAACATTTAATAAGCACCAGGAATGATTTACTAAGTCGAGGGTCTATGGAGAAAGTAAATAAGGAAATGGCCGAACAGTGACATCATTTCCTCCGCTGACCTCCAGGAAGTGAAACCCTGACCTACTATTCTTCAGTGCCGATACACCAGCATCAGCCACCTACTCCAAGTGAGGAGTTAAGAAAGAAAGCTCTTCTAGGTCAGAGAACAGACAAGATTCAATCTGGAGACCTGCCCGGGGCTGATCTACACAATGCAAAAATATATCGACATCTCAAAAATTGTCAAGATTTTGACGCAATAATTGGTCACATTATTAGTTGAAGACCCTTTGCCTGAAAAAAAAAATGGATGTGCCATGTTGGAGTTTTCGGCATAAGACCAGACCTGCACATACATTTTTAATTTTTAGTGTGGCTGTGCATGGTCATGTCTGCTTCCAATGCTATCGGACGAAAGTGCCATAGGAAAACAGAATGGTAACAACCACTTTCAAGACCAACATGGGTTGTCGTGGAAAGATTAAGAATGGAAGTTTGACCAAGTCCATGCAGAAGAGCTGTCCATCTTACATGTTCAACGCAGACGTAGGTCTCCTTAATAATTCAGAACCAAGAAAAGACTATATAAACTTGGCCATATAGGCTACTGAAGCCATCGGCCAAAATGACTTCACAACTGATGACTTTCCACCACTTGGAAAGGGCCCAAATGGGATGTCACTTCCTTCACTCGCGATGAAAAGGATAGGCAATGGTGCTCTACCAAATCCAACCATGAAAGAAGTTTTGCTAAAAAGCATGAAGGTCTTAAGTTTTTAAACCAAGAAAAGGCAATTTTAACATACACATTGATTAGACTCACACGTAAATAAGTCTCAACTGGAATTGCCCTTTAAGGTGTGAGAACACCGGTACAGTTTATCATGATCTAGTCATTGCGTGACTAATACCAGCCTACCTATATCAAACACATCGGAAACCACACAAAGACTGCAGTCGCTAACTGTAGGTAGGTAGAAACGCATCTTCCTTAATGAGAGAAGAGCTAATTTGAATATTTCTTCCCCATGATACTTTGCCTATATCAGTTGTATCACTGAGAACCAATACCCACACCCAGAACTAGTACAAACCCCAGAAGACAAGATGAACATTTTAGGCTACTGCACCTCTAGGTGATTGATAATTTTAGAGTTGAGGACACCAAAAATTTAATCTGATTCTTCTTAAAAACCAGTCATGTAACGAGGTGATTCTATAATATAAGCAAAAAGTATTGGGATTAGGACCAGTTTGGCCAAGATTTTGCATGGACAAATCAGATGGGACTCAAATATTTGACTCCTAGGACCAATTATTCCGAATCAAGTCCCCATGGATGGAAAAGAATCTCCGATACAGTCTCATAGGGTCCATCGTTCCTCATCTTCCCCCCATATTGTTCATTATACCAGAAGACGAGGTTTCACGTTCTAAGCCAGTGCAAACATCGAATAGCTTCTGTTTTTGGATTGCACTGCTCGTAAACAATAGTACGCCTCCTATGCTCTCTCAATGCATTAGGATCCTGTCCATTGGATTCATTACTGGCCACCGGGGTGCATTTTGAGGCCATAAAAACGCTACAGCGCACGCGGCCAGCTATAGAGCGAGTGATCAAGTGCTCATTGACATTATTGATCTAATTTATCGGCTATATAAAATGCATCTACTGCTCAATCTGGCAACGTGCCAGCGCTCCAATAGTTTTACAATAGCTGCGGACACAGCCCAGGATGGTTCTTTTAAAGTTCCTGTAAAAATCACTTTCCCCTCCGTCCCGTGGCCATATATTCCCCTTCTCTCTCCTTATACTGTGACATCACACCAGAAGGCAGATCTATCTGTTCAGACACTTTTGTGATGTCATTCAGTGGGAAAAATGTGGCAATTATGCTGATAAAACCTAGAATTCATTTTTTTTTTATTTAAATATCATAAATATGAATAAAAAGCCTCCATGTGGCCAAAGCGATGTAAAAAAAAACAATAAAAGCAAATGATTGGAAAAACACAACAAAAGTGACAGTCGATTGGGATCCGTAGAGTGGGATCCGTAGAGTGGGAACAGCGCCCCTAGTGTTAGAAACGTCACATCGCATATAAGGTTACTTAGGGAAAATACAGCCTAAATAATGAAAATACATTTTTTCCCCTGAAAACAAATTTTGAGACATGATGGCCAACAGGTCCTACAGATCATTAGCATCTGCATAAAATGAGGTGACTGTCAGAGTACGGGATGACTCCTGCTGCACAATTAATGCAAAAATATAAACCCCATATTAGTGTCGGACTGCGGCGCCAAGGCCCCAACAGTGACTGATTCTGGGGGCCCACTGTTTATCAACATGCAATATTACTTGACCATTGTTCACAAATTTGCTTCTATATGATAACTGGGTACCTTGCTGAGTGAATGAGGAGATGCTGCTCTCGTCGGTACATGTTGTATTGTGTGTAATTTGCCATCTGTGGGGCCCACCGGGGATTTCCCCTGCTCACCCGTGGGCCAGTCCAAGTCTGTCCAATGTCAATCTGTGCAACATAGCAAGGACATCACGCATTTCAGGTCTTATAACTATAATCAAGTATCCAACATCCTTGTCTAGGCCCGACCACTGGCAGACTGGCACCACTTCTTCCGCACCACCGCCCGTAGAAAAGGAAAACCAATGCCAACAAAGCATGGCAGACAAGCAAAGAAAAATATAAATAACCCCATTGTATGGCGTAAAGACAACTCAAAGCTTGTAGACCCGGATGCTGAATCTCTCCCCTCTTGCATGCTTACAATGGGTCTTCAGATGTGTGATGGACCGATCCTAACGAATGATGCAAAAGAATAAAATAATAATTTACTACATTATTGCACTGCAATTTTTTTAGGGACTGGTCCCTGGTAAGAGTCAGACTACAGATTAACTGGGTCGGTTAGTATTTCCCTCCAAGTTGCCAATTGGGTAGGCTTTTAGGACGGAGTTGTGTATGATGCTGGTAAGTAACAGGATATTTCCTTTTCTTTTTTTTTAATTCCTATTTCATCCTTCAAATGAAAAAAACAAAACAAATTACTTTAATCATAGAGTGCAAATAAAAACTCAACCCGTGCGGCGTCCTAATACATAACCAACCCGTGCCTCCTAACACAAGACTCCCCGAGCTCCACACGTCCACAAAAGAGGAGGTCAATGATCAATATCAGCTCCGACCCTGCCCTCTTTGTTTCTCCTGAGACATCTGCCCAGACCCACCACCTCCTGCCAGTTGGCCCTGTATAAGCCCCCCAGTATGCTGTGTAAACAATAGCAGCCAGTCGGCCTCGCACAATGTCTTAGTGCGTGCGCTGCGGCTCATACAATATGCTAACGAGACGGCGAAGGGGGTCGTTCTAGAGCAAGGGCCTGGACTGAAGAAGAAGGCAGCACCCCCCATCCCTTTTACTGAATGAGTTCTTAAGCATGCTGTTTGATTTATTAAACACGTGTGGTTCCTTCATTATCTTCGTGAGAAAGGTTGGCGAGTCCAGTTGGTACATCCTGGTCTACGGCAGGGTGGCGAGAATTGCCCCCCTACCCTAAGGATTGTGTCCAGTCGGCTGTTGCCCCTTTTCCTCTACGTCGTCAACCAGTAAGTTTCTGGATAGTCTTGTTGTAGTATTGTGTGATGCTCGGGGTCAGCGGGTTCCAGTTGTTGGCATGCAACTCGATGACCTCCAGTAAGAGAGACCTGGTCAACATGGACTCGGTGGGACACAGCATCTTGTCTCGTGCAGCGGCCAGCAGCTCCGTCATCATCTCGGGCAGCTGTTCCTCCAGCAGACGTCCAGTGCTGTGCAGCTGTCAACAGAGCAGAGGTTACAAGTCACATGTTAAATGGCCGCCCGTCTCAGACGCCTGTGTCTCCGGCTCAGCTGGTGCATGAATGCCAGACACAGACTGACTGGGGAGATGACTTGGGTGACAGACTGACAAAGATAATTGCCCTGTGTGTTCATTAGAGGTCAAGCCAGTGACAGAGTCTCAACCACAGGTGGACGGGGCTGTCACAGACTATCACATATCCCGCAGTGACATGCCCTGTGTCACACAGTCCTCGAGCGTGGTGCCGAGACCGCGGCCTGCTCCATCACTGTGCCCACTGCTCGTGCCCAAACTATGGGATTTACATAGAAACACCTTAACCGGGCGATGGTGCTCCATCCGTTATAATCGGGTTCTAGGATGATGCCCCAATCACCAAAATTAAAAAAAAAAAATGCCCCACAGTGGCTGCAGTTGCTCACCTCCATGGAACAACACAGAACAGCGTCCTCCTTCACGTCGTAAGACTGTAACAGCTATGGGGAGAAAAAGGGAAAAAAACGGGTAAATGCATGGACTCAAAATGAAGGCGAGCGATGGGTGAGGACTACGACGGTTAATGAAGGTGGCTCCGTACAGGCTGCACTATGCATTGTGGGAGAGGGACGGACGTCTGCAGTGAATGGTTCCATTGGGGCTTCCATCTGAATCCCATTTTTTTTTTTTTTTTTAAAGATTTGGATTGAAAGTCAGACACAAAGCTCGGCATCAGGAAAAAGTGAACCTAGCCCAATATGTATGGGGGTCTCCTGACTGTTGGGCGGAGAGAAGGATCGGGCATGTTAAATTACACAGCTTGAGCCCTTTGTTTCTCGAGGAGATAGGCCGCCATCATTAGACTCTGATAGCAGCTCCCTCCCCATTTATAACTCTTGATCTCTTACATTTATGTGTATGAGGGAATGGGAAATAAGAGTTCGGGATCAGCAGAACGCTCGCTTAGCCATCTAAGGTGTATGGACATTTTTAGATAGCGGAGAGGGGAGAAAGCATCTCCTAAACACTTCTCTTGGCAACTTATCCACTATGAGAACAAATGGATTGGACATGTTGAAATGTAATATGCCCAATTGTCCTTTGTTTCCCTCGGCATCAGCCAGCAGAAGGGAATCAACCTTTACCCATCAGATGGACATATCTGGAAAGTTGTATTATGCCTGTGAATAAAAGACTCGACCAAGTTGGTTCCAGTTGGAAGACGCTCTAGTAAGTTGTCCTCCCCGAGGCCTCTGACAAATAACCTCATCTTCAAATGAAACATTACTAGTGATGAACGATGTGCTTGTATAAGGTGTTATCTGAGCATGCTTGGGTTCTAACCAAGTGTCTTCGGCGTGCTCGCAAAATATGTTCGAGTCCCTACGGCTGCATGTCTCGCAGGTGTTCGACATGCAGGGACTGCCAAACAAACAGGCAATCCCTGCATGTGTTGCGGCTGTTGAAAAGCCTCGAGACATGCAGCTGCGGGGACGCAAACATTTTTTGGGCATGCCAAAGTTACCTTAACACCTAATCACACCATGTTCGCTGATTGATTTTGGCATGCTCTGTCGGGAGATGTTTACCATGTGAGTCTATATTTGCCCATCCAGGGGTTGTAATGTGAATTGCAGCCTGTTGTGGATTTTGCAATAGTGCATTGGATCCGTATCATGTGATAGTGGCGCCTTTCCTGGAAATGCGGGTAGACATATCTGTACCCACAGGAATATATGATGTTTGGCCGTTCTTTGCTCCGTAGGGAGAAACCTCATCAATTGAGTACTCTATAGAAGCAATAGATAAGAGCAGTGTATATATCAGCCAATACCATTAAAAAAGAAAATTGTTAAAACCATTACAACCAGTATCCAGTGTGTTTTCAGCATCAGGTGTGATAAGCAAGTGGTGGAGATCACTGGTCTACGTGTCTCCAGAGCCGGTGCCAGAAAGACATCAAGACGGAAAACTCTGCCCTGGGTCAAGTGGAAAACGAAGAGTGTGAAATGTGCGGCAGAGACCACGGTATCCAGGACCCAAACTGTGACTGACATCCTGCTGACTGTAAGGAGACAGTGCAGAGACACCCGTCTATGGGAGAATGAAAGATCGAGGGAAGCTGCCTCCATACACACAAGCCAAACCCCGGGCCGAGCGTCACATGCTACCTGTGGTGACTGGGACTGATATTATACATGTCCGACTACCAACATACATGGACTACGGCTCCACACCCAGATCATCATCAAGAGATAAAATCTCAATATTCTGCTCATGGAGTCAAGATCCAGGATTAGGCGAGTATATGATGTTTTTTTCATTTTAATTAAAACTTGTGGGGGCATCATAAAAAATGGGGATCCAAAAACAGTAAGGGGTGCCTCATACATTATAGGGAGTACTGTGAAGGCTCCTATGAAATGTGGGGCCTATTTAGCTTGGATACTAATGTAGGACCCATCACATTGTGTATAGGGGAGCTGTGGGCCCATCATACCGTGTATAGGGGAGCTGCGGGCCCATCATACTGTGTATAAGGGAGCTGTGGGCCCATCATACTGTGTATAGGGGAGCTGCGGGCCGATCATACTGTGTATAGGGGAGCTGCGGGCCCATCATACTGTGTATAAGGGAGCTGTGGGCCCATCATACTGTGTATAAGGGAGCTGTGGGCCCATCATACTGTGTATAAGGGAGCTGTGGGCTCATCATACTGTGTATAGGGGAGCTGTGGGCCCATCAGACTGTGAATAGGGGAGCTGTACATTAGGGGACTCAATGGATATTATTAAATGTTAGTGAGCACTTAAGAAGTATTATTGTTAGGGGGCACTCAGTATTGTGGCTGTCAATGGAAATATGTTGACACTGTTTTTGAGGGCATTTGCACAGGACATTAATATTTTCTAGGGGGCAAATTTACCATCTAGAAGGCACAAAGGAGGCATTATTACTATATAAGGGGCACAGAGGTGGCATTACTATGTCGGGCAATAAGAAGGGCGCTGTTATTGAGCCACACAGCAGGTGCAGTAATAGGGACACATACGGCAGCAGCGGCTCAGTATTGGGGTATCAGGTGCAGTAATAGGGACACATACAGCAGCGGCTCAGTATTGGGGTATCAGGGGCAGTAATAGGGACACATACGGTAGCAGATGCTCAGTATTGGGGTATCAGGGGCAGTAATAGGGACACAGCAGCGGCTCAGTATTGGGGTATCAGGGGCAGTAATAGGGACACATGGCAGCAGCGGCTCAGTATTGAGGCATCAGGGGCAGTAATAGGGACACATACGGCAGCAGTATCTCAGTATTGGGGTATCAGGGGCAGTAGTAGGGACACATACGGCAGCAGCGACTCAGTATTGGGGCATCAGGTGCAGTAATAGGGACACATACGGCAGTAGCGGCTCAGTATTGGGATATCAGGGGCAGTAATAGGGACACATACGGCAGTAGCGGCTCAGTATTGGGGCATCAGGTGCAGTAATAGGGACACATATGACAGCAGCGGCTCAGTATTGGGATATCAGGTGCAGTAATAGGGACACATACGGCAGTAGAGGCTCAGTATTGGGATATCAGGGGCAGTAATAGGGACACATACCCCAATACTGAGCCGCTGCTGCCGTATGTGTCCCTATTACTGCACCTGATACCCCAATACTGAGCCTCTACTGCCGTATGTGTCCCTATTACTGCACCTGATATCCCAATACTGAGCCTCTACTGCCGTATGTGTCCCTATTACTGCACCTGATACCCCAATACTGAGCCGCTGCTGCCATATGTGTCCCTATTACTGCCCCTGATACCCCAATACTGAGCCGCTGCGGTGTCCCTATTACTGCCCCTGATACAGCAGCAGTGGCTCAGTATTGGGGTATCAGGTGCAGTAATAGGAACACATACGGCAGCAGTGGCTCAGTATTGGGGTATCAGGTGCAGTAATAGTGACACATACGGCAGCAGTGGCTCAGTATTGGGGTATCAGGGGCAGTAATAGGGACACATACGGCAGCAGTGGCTCAGTATTGGGGTATCAGGGGCAGTAATAGGGACACAGCAGCGGCTCAGTATTGGGGTATCAGGGGCAGTAATAGGGACACATGGCAGCAGCGGCTCAGTATTGGGGTATCAACAGGATGAGGAGTTTGTGCAGGTTCAGAATAGATGGCGACGGTGCCGTAAATGTGAGAAATCAGATGTGTCTTTGTTGTATTCTCTACAGAAAAGTCGTGGCTGGAAGAAGTTGTCATGTCGGTCTGGGCAAGATGGAAAAGATGGAAAAAGTGAACGACTCCACCAGAAAGGACGTCAGAGGTGAGTCACCATCTATAACTGTACTGTACTCTCTTACATGTTCTGCAGTACTGGTATATACCACTATGGTAGCACACTGATATTGTCGCCATAAGGTGACATATAGTTATCAGGGGTACCAGTTAGGGGCCCACTCAGATGCTTCGCCCCTCTGAGCTGAACTCCTATCTACGCCTCTGAGTACAGTGATTACAGTTCTGTCTTCTGTGATACAGACATGGGCAGAATAAATTTCAAAGGGAATATTTCCATTTACGGTAATTACTGTACCCAGACATTAAAAACGCTGAAAGTACTTGGGACCCCACCAAGACTGAACTGATGTCTCCAGGGTAAGGAGCGGAGTGAGACGGACTGGTCAGTGCCAGATGCCCCCGAGGACACCTCCGTACCAAGTATAAGCTCTGCAAAAGGGGCTACGTCTTCTCCAGAATCGCGCTCCCTATTCTGCCCACCTCCTATGTTAATGCCAGCTCTCTAAAATCAATAAAAGACCCAAAACTCTACGGTGTACAACTTATCAGAAACGGCTGGAGTCATGAATGGGTGTAGTGAGACCAAAACAAGCGGCTAAGCCACTGTATTGTATGGTTAGCCGCTCGTCACACTGCAAACCTTAGAGTCAAGTACCCTAAAGTCACAGAAGTTGGGAATTTCAGAGGCACTGTATGACTATCCTCCAATACGTATGCAGTTATTCCAACCGTCCCCTGACGGAAATCAAGGACTGGACACGTGGATTACAACATGCGTGATCCTATGGTCCCAACGCAGATATTTTTCTATCAGTGGCCTCTTGACGGCTCTATATCAAAACCACACGCACACTTGGCCCAATCTTGCTGCCACTAACCCCCCACTAGCATTTAGTCATCGACTCCATGAGTCGTCATATGAGTTTAAAGGCCAGATTGTACTTGCATTTTTTATTGTCTGTTTTTTGGGGGGCGTATTTCCCCCCATTTCTCATTTTTCATTTACAGCTAATTCGTCTTTTAATTTGCGCTTGCCAGTTTTTGTTTTTTATGTTCTTTATTGGGAACAAGGTTTGGGCTTTCAGCTGATTCATCAATTGCAACATTATAAAAAAAAGATAGAAAATTTTGGCGCAAATGTATTCCAGTCCCCTTCCGGAGTAATTTTACATACGACAGACAATTTACGACGTTTTAGTGATACATTCGACTTTCTATGCTAAAAAAAAAAAAAAGCTGTGGAGGATATCCACTAATAAAACATAACTTTTAATATTAAATGCTAAAAAATGCACATCCAACAGGACACAAACGAGAAAAAAAAAAAAAACATACAAAGTGCTCAGGTGAACCAGTGCTCAATTAAAAAGAATGGTTTGATCTCACCCAAGCTGCCGGACACTGTACACTTCCGTACGACACAGTGAAGATCCAATTAGATGAGGAGGGGCAGGGCTAAAGTAGTATGTCTACCCTGTAACCCCTATGTAACTCCTGTCCTAACAAGGACAGGCCCCAAATGGACCTTGCTCTAAGGAACCAGCCCACCCAATATGTATAAAGGCAGAGTCCCAAAACCTCTTAAAATGTGGTATCTTCCTCCCTACGCGTTTCAACTCCGGTCATGGAGAATCATCAGGGGAGTGTCTGGACACAGTCTCTGGACTGTGGACACAGACGGTCATTTCCAGCTTGGGTTGCCTAGCCACTGCAGGCCCCACAACTTAGACGGACTTACATCTCTGTGCCCGTTGGCACTTCTTTCCATATGACTCCCCTGATGATTCTCCACGACCGGAGTTGAAACGCGTAGGGAGGAAGATACCACATTTTAAGAGGTTTTGGGACTCTGCCTTTATACATATTGGGTGGGCTGGTTCCTTAGAGCAAGGTCCATTTGGGGCCTGTCCTTGTTAGGACAGGAGTTACATAGGGGTTACAGGGTAGACATACTACTTTAGCCCTGCCCCTCCTCATCTAATTGGATCTTCACTGTGTCGTACGGAAGTGTACAGTGTCTGGCAGCTTGGGTGAGATCAAACCATTCTTTTTAATTGAGCACTGGTTCACCTGAGCACTTTGTATGTTTTTTTTTTTTTTCTCGTTTGTGTCCTGTTGGATGTGCATTTTTTAGCATTTAATATTAAAAGTTGTTTTATTAGTGGATATCCTCCACAGCTGATTCTGTCTTTAGCCAGAGGGTATATGTACGGTGTGTTTTTTGCACACTATTGCTTTTTCTGCTAAAAAAAAAAAAAAAATCACATAACAGGTTAAGGACAAAAATGAAAAGCATTTCTGATGAGATGACGGGGTTTAAATATGGGGTGATTGAAGAAAGGGTGGCGTTGTATGCGGATGATATTTTGTTGTTTCTGGCTGACCCGGTTGCATCCTTGGAGGGAGCCATTGGGATTATTGAACGATTCGGATCAGTGTCGGGACTTAGGATAAATTGGAGTAAGTCTATCTTGTTTAAGGTGGACGATGTGGATGGGGAGCCATTGGAGGACGGGCGACTGGAGGTGACGAGTAAATTTAAGTACCTGGGAATATGGGTATCTATGCCGGTCACTGACTATATACATAAGAATCTGACTCCAATCTTGGGTGCCCTCAAGGCAAAAGCGGATGCATGGCTTAAGCTACATTTGTCTGTGGTAGGCAGGGTGAATCTTATCAAAATGATTCTGATGCCGAAAATATTGTATATTCTTCACAATGCGCCGGTTTGGATACCACGTGGGAAATTTAGACAGATCAACTCTCTATTTAGGAATTTGATATGGGGGAGGCAGCATCCGTGTATCAAACTGGAGACACTTCAGCGACCCAAGGATGATGGGGGCCTGGCATTGCCTAACCCTGAGTTGTACTTTCTTGCAGCCCAGAGTCAGCATTTAAGGGGCTGGGCGCATGAAGGGTCATCTGGGGCGGTACAGCGGCTGATGGAGGTGGTGACAAAAAGAAGGCCAATGGTGCAATGTTTGGAGGATGGATCCTTGGAGAGTTTGGGGAAGCTATATCCGACTTTGCTGTTGATACGCAAGCTGTGGAGTAGATTGAGGCACATACGTGGGATCACGGACTTGACTAGATACTCGCCGCTATGGCATAATAACAATCTGAAAGAATTTGAGGCATTGGGGGTACTGATAGCGTGGTTGGGCAAAGGGATTCAGTATGTGTATCAAATAATTGAGCAAGGTGAACTGAAATCATTTTCCCAATTGCAGGCGGAATTTGGTCTTGGGTCTGCAGGGGAGTATCAATATTTGCGGATGAGGCATGCCTTTGGAGCTCAGAGTAGGAACGGAGGTATTAGGATTCAAAGGGATATAGTACTGGAGTATGTGTGTAATGATGGGACGACTGGAGGGGTCATATCCACGCTGTACAGGGATCTGTTGCACACTTTTCTATTGGGGTTTCCAATAATGGCAAGAGCTAAATGGGAAAGGGATTTGGGCCCAATAGATAACGAGACTTGGGAGTCGGTGTTGGAATGGATCCCAAGACTGTCGCTGAGTGAACCGTATAGACTGTCACAGCTCTATGTGATACACAGAGTTTATAGGTCTCCGATGGTGCTATATAAGGCAGGATTGCGTAATGACTCTGAATGTCCGAGGTGTAAGTCTACGGATGCAGACATTTTCCATATGATGTGGACATGTCCGAGGTTGGCTGCCTTCTGGGTGGTAGTTTTGAGTCGTATGGAAGGTGCGTATGGATGCACGGTGCCAAGGGATCCAGTTGTCTGTTTGTTGGGATGCGTGGATGAGATTGGAGTGGATAAACACCTAAAGATAGCTATAGCCAGATTGTTGTATATGGCTAGGAAGGTGATAGCTAGAAACTGGATTAGGGAAGAGCCGCCGTCAAGAGGAGAGTTCCTCCAGTATGTGAAACAGGGCCTGACACTAGAAAAAGGGATTTATAAGAAGAAAGGGAAAACTGAAACGTTCAATAAAATGCGGTCTCCATGGATTGCTATGGGATAGTAATGTGAAGTGTGGCTTATACGATTGGTTGAGGGATTAGATACTCTATTGTTTTAATGATGGTAGTAATTAACAAGATGAGCTGCTTTGTGGGGGTGGGGGGCTTTGGGATCGAAGGGGGCTGTATGAAGGGGGAGGGGGGGGAAATACTCTATATTGAAAATGTAAATGTAACATGTTAATTGCCTTGTTATTCTTAATAAAAATTTATTTGAATAAAAAAAAGAAAAGCATTTCTGATTTTGTGCGAAAGACGGCGAGGGAGGGGGAGCGGTGGGTGACAGAGGCAGGATCCAGCGGCTGTAACTGTGCCCGCTGCTAAAGAGAAATGAATATTCACTGCGCTGGCAGTGAATATTCATTTCTCTTATAACACGCACAGTTACAGCTGCAGGCTTCCAGCAAACAACTACTTACCTTCCCTGCGCGCCCTGGATGCATCTCCTTCTGGTGCCAGTCTTCTGGCCGAGCGATCATGTGTCCCCCATTCATTAAGGTAATGAATATTCACCCCTCTCCACTTCCATAGGCGTGGAGTGAATATTAATTACTTTAATGAGTGGGGGGACATGTGATCGCTCTGCTGGAAGAGCTTCTAGCACAGAAACGAGAAGCAGCGAGGGCGTGCAGGGAAGGTAAGTAGGATGTGTTGGTTTTTTCTATAGGAACCATGCATACAAGGATAGGGGATAAGGAGCCATGCATATAAGGACGGGGATAAAAATCCATGCATACAAGGACAGGGACGGGGAGCCATGCATAAAAGGACAGGGAGCCATGCATACAAGGAAAGGGATGGGGAGCCATGCATACAAGGAAAGGGATGGGGAGCCATGATAACAAGGAAAGGGATGGGGAGCCATGCATACAAGGACAGGGATGGGGAGGGAGCCATGCATACGGGGAGCCATACATACAAGGACGGGGAGCCATGCATACAAGGACAGGGATGGGGAGCAATGCATACCAGGATAGGGATGATGGGACAATGCACACCCAGCTTATACTTGAGTCAATAAGGTTTCCCAGTTTTATGTGGTAAAATTAGGTGCCTTGGCTTATACACGGTTCGACTTATACTAGAGTATATACAGTATTTCATTTTTTTTTTTTAACTGGCCCTTACTATCGCGACCCTCCCATAAGACCAAAATTGTATCGTAATGAGGGGAATGCATAGTTGGCTTCCTATTATTGCCACAGCTTCATCGATTCCCGGTCCCCTCTCAGGTTTTGCACGGACATCCGTGCCGGCCAATGCAGAGGGGACAATTTATGGACACATGGCCAAAAGGAGGGCATGGAGAAACTAGATCCTAGTGGCCTCACCTCTGGGATCCCCACAATCAGGAGAACTTATGTGATACATAAGGAGGATCTCAAATGGAGCAGTGGTCACACACGCTGAGCCATGGCTCAGTGCTTGGCTGGGTCCCGGGGTGTGAGTGTGACCACCGCTCCCATTCATGTTCCTCATTGCGGTGATCATGCGATGCCAACGATCGGGACACTCAGGATCCCTATTGTAGTGATCAAACATTAATATCCTTTAGGAGACTCATTTAAAAAAAAAAAAATGCCGAGGAATTAGGTGGGTGATGGCACAACCGTAGTCATTACCTCTCTAAGGCAGGTATAAATAGGACACACGAGGACTCGGAAAGGCTCCCCGGTATTACTCCTCATCGTGCCGAAGACTTCACAAAGGAAGGTTATGAAACCCAGCCAGATCTCCACATCAGACGTGTGCAGCTCTTCTCGTACGGCAAAATCTTTCTGCAAAACACACACGAAAAATAAAATAAAAATGTCATAACAAATTAACCACAAGAGCCGGAGCCACGAGACAACGAAAGGGGAAATAAAGTGTGCAATCAAACAGCAAAACGAACAGGAACCCGTCAGGCAGACGTCTGCTTCACTTCGGAAATAAAAAGGGGAAACCAGTAAAACCCCAAGTGCGGTCTGAAACAGAAAAACAAATGTGTCCGTTTTTCTGCTATTTCTTCACTTCTCATAATGTACAACTGACACTGAACAGGCAGCAGGTTCCTCAATTTCTGGATAATTTATGTGTTAGAAACATCTAAAAGGCGTCCAATACACTCAGCGAGTCACAGAATGGGACACCCACTCCCCGACAAAGTGGGCAATGGTGGCGTCACTTGGGCAGTAGAAAGCCACATCACTATGCTACTGTATGCTGCCTTAAAGGAGTTGTCCACCACCGGACAATCCCTTATTAATGAGCCCTGGTTAAGGATAAAACAAAAACCGATACTTCCCGAACTTGTGCCACTCCTCCGTAGCCGATGTGACACCCCACCGGATGCTGATGCCAGAAGATGTTGCGCCAAGTACAGGGGAGCGGCGCCGGTTTGTGAATTATATTTTTGTTCACCTTCCTGGGCCCAATAATTATTAAGGGATTGCCCAGTAGTGTTTAACCCCTTCGGGCATTATGAAACACTGCGAGTTGGATACTGTTTTGCCAATGTGGAGCTAATATTTTGGAACTGCGGGGATAATTTGGGGTCAGTATTGTACTGTGACTTGCAGTATTATTAAGGCATTATAAAACACTTTTACTAAGTCTTTCCCCATCACTATTCACTATGAAATGCCATAACTGTGATTGGCGGAGTCCGACTTCTAGGTCCTCCATGCATAGCGGTACTCCGAGCCATTGGTTTTGCCGCCACCATAACAATTTAATATCCTCTTTCTGTGTTGGCCTGGGACGGCAAGCTTTACGAGTGTGCCAAAAAACCATATGCACTTGACTTAGGACTCGCCCAGTGGGCGGTCGCTTCCCCGGACTAGTCAGGCCTCAGTATCTGCATTCATGCCCCCCAGGCGTGGTTGACGTCTTTCCCTGCTATTGAAGTCATTTAATTACTGCTGCATAAGCGCCACATCCTCTCTGAACGCCCCTTCCCGAGGACGAGCAGTGAAACCGGATGTACTCGCCCCGGCGTCATCGCGCACACTCAGGTACATAGGATTGGAGAGGACGTCACACTCTTAGGCGACATTTCCAGCGGTTCTGGGATGACTTGGACAGCAGAAGGAGACGTCACTACCTCCCAATGGCTGTGATTACGGGTAATGCCACTGGTCTAGTCTGGGAGAAGCAACACCCCGGTAGACTCCTGCAAGATCATGGGCAAAAGAAAGTTGGCGACACAAAAGCAGTTTTGGCCGAGACAACACAGACATGATTACACTACAGTTAGATGGCTCCAAAGTGCTATGGTTGCGGTTTGGGAGACTTGCGGGACCTGACCGGTTCCCTTTAATTGAAGGGAAAACCAGAGCGACAGCCCCATCCTTGTTGTAGCTGGACCCCCTACAGATCACGAATTCTAGCAATGTATCATCACTTTCTATGATGACAATAACCCTTTAAGTGCAACATTACATATGATCTGGGTTCTGCTATTTGGACATTGGTGATTTTCAAGCTTCATGAACCAGAGTACAAAAAAGTAAAACTGGAAATATGGGGGGGAAAACCCCTGAACATCACATGCTAGAACATGAGGAGGTTGTTTTTCATGGGACCCTGCCTGCAAAACAGTAATGTAGACCGATGGTTCCTCAATAGGGAACGTGGCATAAGGCACGGCCAGATGAAGACACCACTTGGGTGGCTCATCTCCTGGGGGAGAAAAAGGATTGGGCATTAATATGAAAGAATCCTGAACTTTTTCTCCCCAAAGGTCAACTGTTGGGGGAGAGGTTAGGAGGATGACGCTTCAACCAAGATGTGTAGGGGAGCATTTAATACCCCCAAAAAACACAGCGTAGAATGGGGACGTTGGCATGGATAGTTGTTAACCTCAGAGATGAATTCATAGCTGCACTGCTCACTACCTGCAGCTTTGTGATAGGGGTTCACCTCAGAGCTAAATTCACAGCTGCACTGCTCACTACTTGAAGCTTTGTGAGGTGTGTTCACCTAACATCAAAGCTAAATTCACAGCTGCGCTGCTCACTACTTGAAGCTTTGTGATAGGTGTTCAGTGAACCTCAGAGCTGAATTCACAGCTGTACTGCTCACTACTACTGAATAATGACCTACATGCTGCTACAGTATTGCACTGTATTTTCTCAATACAGTGCTGGATTCACAACCACCCTTTTGGTGCTTCTGAACATGTGCTACACAGAGACAGGAGGGCAGAAATCCAGGGATGTCTCTGAGTGCTGTTTATGGGAAACAAAGCAGCTAGTCTCTTTACACTAGCTCATACACAAACTAGTGATCGAAGCTGCAGGGGGACAACTGCTGAAAAATGCTGAATGCAGGTCATATAGTGGTCAGAATTATTGTTATTCTTCATGTGCACAAAAAAGAATTTTCTGAAGTCGTCAGAAATGCCAGTGCGGCATAAGGGCCGCTACCTGGGTCAAGTAGGATCACACCTGATGTGGCCCAGTATGACACTGAATATACCAGCCTTCTAGGAAAACACATTTCCTTAAACAAGTTTGTCACAAAGGCATTTGCTTATTTCTGCAGATAAGGAGCACAGTGGGATTTTTTTTTTATAGTCTGTTTTCTAAGGTTTATTTTCCTTGTCTCCTGACAAAACTGGGACATCACATTATCTGATCATTTCACTCAAATCAGAGACTTTCATGAAAATAAATTCACAGGAAAAACCTGACCGGGGGGGGGGGCTTCGAAAGGAAAAAAATAGAAAATATCTTCTGTCCAGACCTGCCATAACTCACAGGATTTAAAACCACAAATGATCCTCAGACGCCTTCAAGAAAGTCCCTAAGTGGCCAAATCATTATCAGAAATGGCAGCGAGCCATCATGGCAACGCTCAAATGTATAACAATACCATTTGTGGTGTTAAGCTGTTCTTACACATCTAGATAAGGATTTAACTGTCTGATATCAAATTTCTCTGAAATTCACTGTAAATGACAGATAACTTGGAAGAATATAAAAGGCAACGTCTACCTCATATTACAGTCTGAACATGACCATAATCGGTGTAACATTGAGTCACTGTGTACATACATTACGGATCACTAATTACCTCCAGTATTATACCCCAGAGCTGCACTCACTATTCTGCTGGTGCAGTCACTGTGTACATACATTACATTACGGATTACTAATTACCTCCAGTATTATACCCCAGAGCTGCACTCACTATTCTCCTGGAGCAGTCACTGTGTACATACATTACATTACTGATCCTGAGTTACATCCTGTATTATACCCCAGAGCTGCACTCACTATTCTGCTGGTGCAGTCACTGTGTGCATACATTACATTACTGATCCTGAGTTACATCCTGTATTATACTCCAGAGCTGCACTCACTATTCTGCTGGTGCAGTCACTGTGTGCATACATTACATTACTGATCCTGAGTTACATCCTGTATTATACTCCAGAGCTGCACTCACTATTCTGCTGGTGCAGTCACTGTGTACATACATTACATTACTGATCCTGAGTTGCATCCTGTATTATACTCCAGAGCTGCACTCACTATTCTGCTGGTGCAGTCACTGTGTACATACATTACATTACTGATCCTGAGTTACATCTTGTATTATACCCCAGAGCTGCACTCACTATTCTGCTGGTGCAGTCACTGTGCACATATATTACATTACTGATCCCGAGTTACATCCTGTATTATACCCCAGAGCTGCACTCACTATTCTGCTGGTGCAGTCACTGTGTACATACATTACTGATCCTGAGTTACATCCTGTATTATACCCCAGAGCTGCACTCACTATTCTGCTGGTGCAGTCACTGTGTACATACATTACATTACTGATCCTGAGTTACATCCTGTATTATACTCCAGAGCTGCACTCACTATTCTGCTGGTGCAGTCACTGTGTGCATACATTACATTACTGATCCTGAGTTACATCCTGTATTATACTCCAGAGCTGCACTCACTATTCTGCTGGTGCAGTCACTGTGTGCATACATTACATTACTGATCCTGAGTTACATCCTGTATTATACTCCAGAGCTGCACTCACTATTCTGCTGGTGCAGTCACTGTGTACATACATTACAGTACTGATCCTGAGTTACATCCTGTAATATATCCCAGAGCTGCACTCACTATTCTGCTGGTGCAGTCACTGTGTACATACATTACATTACTGATCCCGAGTTACATCCTGTATTATACTCCAGAGCTGCACTCACTATTCTGCTGGTGCAGTCACTGTGTACATACATTACATTACTGATCCTGAGTTGCATCCTGTATTATACTCCAGAGCTGCACTCACTATTCTGCTGGTGCAGTCACTGTGTACATACATTACATTACTGATCCTGAGTTACATCTTGTATTATACCCCAGAGCTGCACTCACTATTCTGCTGGTGCAGTCACTGTGCACATATATTACATTACTGATCCCGAGTTACATCCTGTATTATACCCCAGAGCTGCACTCACTATTCTGCTGGTGCAGTCACTGTGTACATACATTACTGATCCTGAGTTACATCCTGTATTATACCCCAGAGCTGCACTCACTATTCTGCTGGTGCAGTCACTGTGTACATACATTACATTACTGATCCTGAGTTACATCCTGTATTATACTCCAGAGCTGCACTCACTATTCTGCTGGTGCAGTCACTGTGTGCATACATTACATTACTGATCCTGAGTTACATCCTGTATTATACTCCAGAGCTGCACTCACTATTCTGCTGGTGCAGTCACTGTGTGCATACATTACATTACTGATCCTGAGTTACATCCTGTATTATACTCCAGAGCTGCACTCACTATTCTGCTGGTGCAGTCACTGTGTACATACATCACAGTACTGATCCTGAGTTACATCCTGTAATATATCCCAGAGCTGCACTCACTATTCTGCTGGTGCAGTCACTGTGTACATACATTACATTACTGATCCCGAGTTACATCCTGTATTATACTCCAGAGCTGCACTCACTATTCTGCTGGTGCAGTCACTGTGTACATACATTACATTACTGATCCTGAGTTGCATCCTGTATTATACTCCAGAGCTGCACTCACTATTCTGCTGGTGCAGTCACTGTGTACATACATTACATTACTGATCCTGAGTTACATCTTGTATTATACCCCAGAGCTGCACTCACTATTCTGCTGGTGCAGTCACTGTGCACATATATTACATTACTGATCCCGAGTTACATCCTGTATTATACCCCAGAGCTGCACTCACTATTCTGCTGGTGCAGTCACTGTGTACATACATTACTGATCCTGAGTTACATCCTGTATTATACCCCAGAGCTGCACTCACTATTCTGCTGGTGCAGTCACTGTGTACATACATTACATTACTGATCCTGAGTTACATCCTGTATTATACTCCAGAGCTGCACTCACTATTCTGCTGGTGCAGTCACTGTGTGCATACATTACATTACTGATCCTGAGTTACATCCTGTATTATACTCCAGAGCTGCACTCACTATTCTGCTGGTGCAGTCACTGTGTACATACATTACAGTACTGATCCTGAGTTACATCCTGTAATATATCCCAGAGCTGCACTCACTATTCTGCTGGTGCAGTCACTGTGTACATACATTACATTACTGATCCCGAGTTACATCCTGTATTATACTCCAGAGCTGCACTCACTATTCTGCTGGTGCAGTCACTGTGTGCATACATTACATTACTGATCCTGAGTTACATCCTGTAATATATCCCAGAGCTGCACTCACTATTCTGCTGGTGCAGTCACTGTGTACATACATTACATTACTGATCCTGTACTGTTCCTGAGTTACATCCTGTATTATACTCCAGAGCTGCACTCACTATTCTGCTGGTGCAGTCACTGTGTACATGCATTACATTACTGATCCTGAGTTACATCCTGTATTATACCCCAGAGCTGCACTCACTATTCTGCTGGTGCAGTCACTGTGTACATACATTACATTACTGATCCTGTACTGATCCTGAGTTACATCCTGTATTATACTCCAGAGCTGCACTCACTATTCTGCTGGTGCAGTCACTGTGTACATACATTACATTACTGATCCTGTACTGATCCTGAGTTACATCCTGTATTATACTCCAGAGCTGCACTCACTATTCTGCTGGTGCAGTCACTGTGTACATACATTACATTACTGATCCTGTACTGATCCTGAGTTACATCCTGTATTATACTCCAGAGCTGCACTCACTATTCTGCTGGTGCAGTCACTGTGTACATACATTACATTACTGATCCTGAGTTGCATCCTGTATTATACTCCAGAGCTGCACTCACTATTCTGCTGGTGCAGTCACTGTGTACATACATTACATTACTGATCCTGAGTTACATCTTGTATTATACCCCAGAGCTGCACTCACTATTCTGCTGGTGCAGTCACTGTGTACATACATTACATTACTGATCCTGAGTTGCATCCTGTATTATACTCCAGAGCTGCACTCACTATTCTGCTGGTGCAGTCACTGTGTACATACATTACTGATCATGAGTTACATCCTGTATTATACCCCAGAGCTGCACTCACTATTCTGCTGGTGCAGTCACTGTGTACATACATTACATTACTGATCCTGAGTTACATCCTGCATTATACTCCAGAGCTGCACTCACTATTCTGCTGGTGCAGTCACTGTGTACATACATTACATTACTGATCCTGAGTTGCATCCTGTATTATACTCCAGAGCTGCACTCACTATTCTGCTGGTGCAGTCACTGTGTACATACATTACGTTACTGATCCTGAGTTACATCCTGTATTATACCCCAGAGCTGCACTCACTATTCTGCTGGTGCAGTCACTGTGTACATACATTACATTACTGATCCTGAGTTACATCCTGTATTATACCCCAGAGCTGCACTCACTACTCTGCTGGTGCAGTCACTGTGTACATACATTACATTACTGATCCTGAGTTACATCCTGCATTATACTCCAGAGCTGCACTCACTATTCTGCTGGTGCAGTCACTGTGTACATACATTACATTACTGATCCTGAGTTACATCCTGCATTATACTCCAGAGCTGCACTCACTATTCTGCTGGTGCAGTCACTGTGTACATACATTACATTACTGATCCTGAGTTACATCCTGCATTATACTCCAGAGCTGCACTCACTATTCTGCTGGTGCAGTCACTGTGTACATACATTACATTACTGATCCTGAGTTACATCCTGTATTATACCCCAGAGCTGCACTCACTATTCTGCTGGTGCAGTCACTGTGTACATACATTACATTACTGATCCTGAGTTACATCCTGTATTATACCCCAGAGCTGCACTCACTATTCTGCTGGTGCAGTCACTGTGTACATACATTACATTACTGATCCTGAGTTACATCCTGTATTATATCCCAGAGCTGCACTCACTATTCTGCTGGTGCAGTCACGGTGTACATACATTACATTACTGATCCTGAGTTACATCCTGTATTATACCCCAGAGCTGCACTCACTATTCTGCTGGTGCAGTCACTGTGTACATACATTACATTACTGATCCTGAGTTACATCCTGTATTATACTCCAGAGCTGCACTCACTATTCTGCTGGTGCAGTCACTGTGTACATACATTACATTACTGATCCTGAGTTACATCCTGTATTATACTCCAGAGCTGCACTCACTATTCTGCTGGTGCAGTCACTGTGTACATACATTACATTACTGATCCTGAGTTACATCCTGTATTATACTCCAGAGCTGCACTCACTATTCTGCTGGTTCAGTCACTGTGTACATACATTACATTACTGATCCTGAGTTACATCCTGTATTATACCCCAGAGCTGCACTCAATATTCTGCTGGTGCAGTCACTGTGTACATATATTACATTACTGATCCTGAGTTACATCCTGTATTATACCCCAGAGCTGCACTCACTATTCTGCTGGTGCAGTCACTGTGTGCATACATTACATTACTGATCCTGAGTTACATCCTGAATTATACTCCAGAGCTGCACTCACTATTCTGCTGGTGCAGTCACTGTGTACATACATTACATTACTGATCCTGAGTTACATCCTGTATTATACTCCAGAGCTGCACTCACTATTCTGCTGGTGCAGTCACTGTGTACATACATTACTGATCCTGAGTTACATCCTGCATTATACTCCAGAGCTGCACTCACTATTCTGCTGGTGCAGTCACTGTGTACATACATTACTGATCCTGAGTTACATCCTGTATTATACCCCAGAGCTGCACTCACTATTCTGCTGGTGCAGTCACTGTGTACATACATTACATTACTGATCCTGAGTTACATCCTGTATTATACTCCAGAGCTGCACTCACTATTCTGCTGGTGCAGTCACTGTGTACATACATTACATTACTGATCCTGAGTTACATCCTGTATTATACTCCAGAGCTGCACTCACTATTCTGCTGGTGCAGTCACTGTGTACATACATTACTGATCCTTTAGGAGTACGATACCGATGACTTGCTGTTTGGATATGGTCACACCTCTGTGCCTATGTGGATTTGTTTAGAGGGACAGAGGACTTGTACACTCCATGGCATCCACACTACGGCCCACGTGCGCTGTACCATCAGGATATGAGGACTTCTCCCCTTGGAGCCTACATTTACATTAATGTTGTGAGCAGTCAGACATCTCCAGTAATACGGTATCATGTGCGATAGCGAGCTTCTTTTTTCCCCCCCGTGTTCACAAAAAATAAGTAAAAAAAATCTGCTTTCTGAACATTTGGTAGGGATTATCTTATGTATTAAAAAGATAAAAGGTCGTACAAAGCCCTAATGATTCAGTGAGTCTTTCCTAGGAGACTTTCCCCAGTACTCACACTCTCGTTACCTTGTGGATCTGGTTTGCACACATGTGGAGGACAAGACACAAGCTTGTGCGGGGAAGATGTTGAGCATATGTCAGGCAGAAGCTGTGGAGTAATTATCAGCTTTTCAACAAGTCGTTGGGACAGATTTATAACCCAACTATTTGGTCGGCCAGCTGAGGGAGCTTGGTGCAGAGAAGCCGGGGCTCAGCTACAGCAGTGTTCAGAGATCCACACATCAGAAGTTACACGCCTTGGTGCTTCAAGTTATATATTTTTTTGGAACAACCACAGGGTTGAATCTTCTACATAAAGACGTTACTCCAAATTTGTTGTAGAAAAAAAATGTAAAAATTTCCAAGGATGTCAACTGTAGCAAACGAGTCATCTGCTACTGTCACAAAGGGATCTTCTCACACAAATTGCCATATTGGCTTCTCCCTTTAGTGCACCGGAGCTTGCTTAAAGGGGTGTCCAGACCTTGGCTTGTCACAAGGTGACTTCAGACTTGAGCCCCAAGACTGGACAACCCCTTGTCTGCTTCACCGATTTTGGAAGGCAGTGGTCGGAGAAGGGTATCAAGTTCCAAATAAAAAAAAGTTAAGGCAGATCCATATGGGATTTATGGAGAACAAAAAGGCATTGAGGACCACACAAGATCGCCCAGTCCTCATGTTGTACACCTCTATTTTAGAGCAACTTTGTGCTTCAGAGCAGTCTTTCATGCAGTGTATAGAAAATGCAACCACAGAGCCTATTGAAATCCATTTTTTAGCCTGTTCGGTCAGGTCAGGCGGTACAGTGGTCTGGCATTGAGGCTGCCATGTGGACAATAACATAGGCTGGTGTGAATGAACACTTAGGCTTTTTTCACATCAACATCAAGCATGATGTAGTGCCGGATCCAACACTTGTCAGACACCAAAGGCTCCTGAGGTCTTCAACAACTTAGAACGAGTTCGGTAAGGTACGGTTATGAGTTTTATCGTTTTGAACTATACTTTCCACCACGTCATAGAACCTACGTCGAAGACTCCTGACAGAGCTCCGACACATGGTCACTAGTGATGAGCGAACGTGCTAGCATAACGTGTTATCCGAGTATCTTGGGTGTGCTAGGTTAATATGCTCGAGTGCCTGCGGCTACACATTCGGATAATATGCTCGAGTGCCTGCGGCTACACATTCGGATAATATGCTCGAGTGCCTGCGGCTACACATTCGGATAATATGCTCGAGTGCCTGCGGCTACACGTGCGGATAATATGCTCGAGTGCCTGCGGCTACACGTGCGGATAATATGCTCGAGTGCCTGCGGCTACACATTCGGATAATATGCTCGAGTGCCTGCGGCTACACGTGCGGATAATATGCTCGAGTGCCTGCGGCTACACATTCGGATAATATGCTCGAGTGCCTGCGGCTACACGTGCGGATAATATGCTCGAGTGCCTGCGGCTACACATGCGGATAATATGCTCGAGTGCCTGCGGCTACACGTGCGGATAATATGCTCGAGTGCCTGCGGCTACACATTCGGATAATATGCTCGAGTGCCTGCGGCTACACGTGCGGATAATATGCTCGAGTGCCTGCGGCTACACATTCGGATAATATGCTCGAGTGCCTGCGGCTACACATTCGGATAATATGCTCGAGTGCCTGCGGCTACACGTGCGGATAATATGCTCGAGTGCCTGCGGCTACACATTCGGATAATATGCTCGTGTGCCTGCGGCTACACGTGCAGATAATATGCTCGAGTGCCTGTAGCTACATGTGCGGATAATATGCTCGAGTGCCTGCGGCTACACATGCGGATAATATGCTCGAGTGCCTGCGGCTACACATGCGGATAATATGCTCGAGTGCCTGCGGCTACACGTGCGGATAATATGCTCGAGTGCCTGCGGCTACACATTCGGATAATATGCTCGAGTGCCTGCGGCTACACGTGCGGATAATATGCTCGAGTGCCTGCGGCTACACATTCGGATAATATGCTCGAGTGCCTGCGGTTACACGTGCGGATAATATGCTCGAGTGCCTGCGGCTACACATTCGGATAATATGCTCGAGTGCCTGCGGCTACACGTGCAGATAATATGCTCGAGTGCCTGTAGCTACATGTGCGGATAATATGCTCGAGTGCCTGCGGCTACACATGCGGATAATATGCTCGAGTGCCTGCGGCTACACGTGCGGATAATATGCTCGAGTGCCTGCGGCTACACATTCGGATAATATGCTCGAGTGCCTGCGGCTACACATTCGGATAATATGCTCGAGTGCCTGCGGCTACACGTGCGGATAATATGCTCGAGTGCCTGCAGCTACACGTGCGGATAATATGCTCGAGTGCCTGCGGCTACACGTGCGGATAATATGCTCGAGTGCCTGCGGCTACACGTGCGGATAATATGCTCGAGTGCCTGCGGCTACACATTCGGATAATATGCTCGAGTGCCTGTGGCTACACATTCGGATAATATGCTCGAGTGCCTGCAGCTACACGTGCGGATAATATGCT
This sequence comes from Ranitomeya imitator, assembly GCF_032444005.1. Lineage (NCBI taxonomy): Eukaryota > Metazoa > Chordata > Amphibia > Anura > Dendrobatidae > Ranitomeya > Ranitomeya imitator. The sequence goes on along the minus strand of NC_091282.1, from coordinate 53,773,385 downwards.
CGAGTGCCTGCAGCTACACGTGCGGATAATATGCTTGAGTGCCTGTAGCTAAATGTGCGGATAATATGCTCGAGTGCCTGCGGCTACACGTGCGGATAATATGCTCGAGTGCTTGCAGCTACACATGCGGAGATTGCCTAACAAACTCGAACATATTATTGGAGCACACCCAAGATACTCGGATAACACCTTATCTGAGCATGGTCTTGATGGAAAGATGAGCACTGAATGAATCGCTCTTCCCACCAAATGACTCAGAAGGAGCACATTGTAAGGCAATGGTCGGGCACCAGAGGTGTCAGGAGTTGGATCAGGCAGGGGATATTGGTAAACCCAATGAACCCAACCCTACACTCTATATTCTGATTGTTGTACCCCACTTCGCACACAAGGGGTTAAGACGTGCACTCATTCTCCTGCCCGTTGGTGTTCTTCTCCAGCTCCTATTCCAGACACCGGTGTAATAACTTCAAATATTTACATGTCATTCCTACTGTGAACAAGCGCAGTGTGCTCTCCGCGCGGCCATCTGGCGTGCATGTGAAGCAGGTTGGGTCTGATTGGATTAGTTCTTTGTTACTTTACACCTCAATCTGTAATGTTTAAATGGCTGTCATTAATGGTATTAAACATTGCAATCACAGGAGCCTGACCGCGCAAAACGGCTTCCCATTGGTTTAACGTGATGTACAGAGCGGCAATGAGGTCACGTCTTCCGATGACACCATCACGTCATGTCAAATACATTTATTTAGGCTACATGAATAGTCCGGAGGTGCCAAGTAAGGTGGATGTAACACTACAGTTGTTAGGAAGCCTGGCTGCTCAATATTTTATTTTTTCTTTAGTAGAACAATAAACCATTTCCAAGGCAATTATGTATTCTCATGTATGAGGTCCGAAACCTCCTGTATGGATGGATGAGGTAATATGCTTGTTTTAAGGGAAATATTATAAAATTTGGCTTCTTAAATTAAAGCAGATCATTTTGATCTTGTACCATCTAAATTGCTTTGGTTCGTAGATTTATTCCAGATAAGATCCTCAGCCTAGTATTGTTATGACTATCCCCGGTAGTCTGGTAACAGAAGAGACCCCCTTCCTGGTAGTTCCAGTACCAGATGCGGCCCCCCTCCCTGGTAGGTCCAGTAGCAGACGCGACCCCCTCCCTGGTAGGTCCAGTACAAGATGTGACCCCCAACCTGGAAGTTCCAGTACTAGATGCAACCCCCTCCCTGGTAGGTCCAGTTCCAGACGTGACCCCCTCCTTGGTAGTTCCAGTACCAGACGTGACCCCCTCCCTGGTAGGTCAAGTACCAGACACGACTCTCCCTGGCAGCCCAGTACCAGATATGACTCTCCCTGGTAGCCCAGTACCAGAAATGACTCTCTCTGGTAGCCCAGTACCAGATGACTCTCCCTGGTAGCCCAGTACCAGATGACTCTCCCTGGTAGTTAAATACCAGGTACAACTCTCCCTGGTAGTCAAGTACCAGGTACGGCTCTCCCTGGTAGTCCCTGGTAGTCAAGTACCAGATTCGACTCTCCCTGGTAGCCCAGTACCAGGAACGACTCTACCTGGTAGCCCAGTACCAGATACGACTCCCCCTGGTAGCCCAGTACCAGATATGATGCTCCCTGGCAGCCCAGTACCAGATATGACTCTCCCTGGTAGGCCAGTACCAGATATGATCCTCCCTGGCAGCCCAGTACAATATATGATGCTCCCTGGCAGCCCAGTACCAGATATGATGCTCCCTGGTAGCCCAGTACCAGATATGATTCTCCCTGGTAGCCTGGTACCAGATATGATGCTCCCTGGTAGCCTAGTACCAGATATGACTCTCACTGATAATCTGGTACCCGATATGACTCTTAGTGGAAGTTGCCAATTATAAATTTCCAATGATAGTCTGGTAGGATGTATTAGTTGTAGTAAAGCCCCCCCCCCCCATATACGTTACACAGCTGTTGACCAAACGATGGCCCAACTCTCCGATACACAGAAGTGCTCCGCGTTCTCTATGACAGCGCTGCTGTCAGAAAACTCTAGCAGTGGCTTCTCTCTTTGAGAACAAAAGGATGGGCAGTCTAAAATCAGACATGCCGGATCCTTAACGCTTAAAAAAATAATCTGCCGGGAGAGAGCTGGGGGTCCCCATACATCCGAACCTGTTGATATTGCCGGGTGTGGTCAGCGTTAGTCTAATGTGTATGGTGGTTTTCAGGCAGTGGCTAGAGCTCTTACAAGTAGTCTGCTACCAGATATGGCTTTGAGTGGTAGTCTGCTAATAGGGATGACGGTTATTGATATTCCGGCATCATATACAGTACAGACCAAAAGTTTGGACACACCTCATTTAAAGATTTTCTGTATTTTCATGACTATGAAAATTGTACATTCACACTGAAGGCATCAAAACTATGAATTAACACATGTGAAATTATATACTTAAAAAAGTGTGAAACAACTGAAATTATGTCATATTCTAGGTTCTTCAAAGTAGCCAACTTTTGCTTTGATGACTGCTTTGCACACTCTTGGCATTCTCTTGAGGAGCTTCAAGAGATAGTCACCGGAAACAGTCTTCCAACAAGGAGTTCCCAGAGATGCTTAGCACTTGATGGCCCTTTTGACTTCACACTGTGCAGTCCAGCTCACCCCAAACCATCATCTGGCCAGGTCATCTGGCGTAGCACCCCATCACTCTCCTTCTTGGTCAAATGGCCCTTGCACAGCCTGGAGGTGTGTTTGGGGGTCATTGTCCTGTTGAAAAATAAATGATGGTCCAACTAAACGCAAACCGGATGGAATAGCATGCTGCTGCAAGATGCTGTGGTAGCCATGCTGGTTCAGTATGCCTTCAATTTTGAATAAATCTCCAACAGTGTCACCAGCAAAGCCCCCCCACACCATCACACCTCCTCCTCCATGCTTCACGGTGGGAACCAGGCATGTAGAGTCCATCCGTTCACCTTTTCTGCATCGCACAAAGACACGGTGGTTGGAACCAAGGATATCAAATTTGGACTCCTCAGACCAAAGCACAGATTTCCACTGGTCTAATGTCCATTCCTTGTGTTCTTTAGCACAAACAAGTCTCTTCTGCTTGTTGCCTGTCCTTAGCAGTGGTTTCCTAGCAGCTATTTTACCATGAAGGTCTGCTGCACAAAGTCTCCTCTTAACAGTTGTTGTAGAGATGTGTCTGCTGCTAGAACTCTGTGTGCCATTGACCTGGTCTCTAATCTGAGCTGCTGTTAACCTGCGATTTCTGAGGCTGGTGACTCGGATAAACTTATCCTCAGAAGCAGAGGTGACTCTTGGTCTTCCTTTCCTGGGGCGGTCCTCATGTGAACCAGTTTCTTTGTAGCACTTGATGGTTTTTGAAACTGCACTTGGGGACACTTTCAAAGTTTTCCCAATTTTTCGGACTGACTGACCTTCATTTCTTAAAGTAATGATGGCCACTTGTTTTTCTTTACTTAGAATTTGTTTTATGGCAAAAAAAAAAAAGCAGCTAACAGTCTATTCAATAGGACTATCAGCTGTGTAGCCACCAGACTTCTGCTCAACACAACTGATGGTCCCAACCCCATTTATAAGGCAAGAAATCCCAGTTATTAAACCCGACAGGGCACACCTGTGAAGTGAAAACCATTCGCGGTGACTACCTCTTGAAGCTCATCAAGAGAATGCCAAGAGTGTGCAAAGCAGTCATCAAAGCAAAAGGTGTCTACTTTGAAGAACCTAGAATATAAGACAATTTCAGTTTCACACTTTTTTGTTAAGTATATAATTCCACGGTAATTCATAGTTTTGATGCCTTCAGTGTGAATGTACAATTTTCATAGTCATGAAAATACAGAAAAATCTTTAAAAGAGAAGGTGTGTCCAAACTTTTGGTCTGTACTGTATATCTCTCAGTCAGTCTAGAAGGAAATGTGACTCAACGCAATTAGATACTAGATCTAACTCTTAGTGATCATGCAGACATCCGTGGATTTCAGCCCAATCATGGACCACAATGGCTATGGGTTTCCTAATGCGAGCATGAAAGCGCCATAGCTTTCTATGAGGCCGTCACTCAGGTTGAGAGACCCGCGGTCAGTCTGTGCATTGCGGCCTGTGATTGGACCAAGATCCACTGACATCTGCATGAGCGCCAACAGTAGTTTGGTACCAATAGGACTCTTAATGGCACCCAGGCACACAAAATATGTCTTAGAATAGAAACAAGATATTGGACATAAAAAAATTATATTTCATCCGTTGTAAGTAAAAATATTTCTAAAGGTGCTATTGACATGAAATTCTCACCAGCTGTTGGTAACAACCCAACCTGAATCCAATAGAAAATGTATGGAAGGAACTAAAGCTCAGTTCATAGAAGGCGCCCACGGAATCTTCAGGATGTGAAGTCTTTATGTATAAGAATGGACCAAAATCATACCTGAGCAATGTCTGCGATTAGTTTCTCCATAAGGAGGTATCTTGAAGTGGTCATCACCAACTATGGTATGAACTATGAAGTATTAATTAAATTTCAATAAAAGCATGTTCAATACTTTTTCCCAGTGTCATTTCTCATCATTACACATAACTTAATTTATGGACAGCTCTGGTTTGTTTTATTTGCCTGTGTGGATTGACATCTGATGAGAATTTCATGTCAATAGCACCTGTAGAAATATATTTATTTAGAAAATTGTTGACGTGTTCAATACTTATTTCACACACTGTATGTAAGAAGAATTGTCTGTAACCAGAATTATTGATCAACTAGGCTTTTTTTTGTAAAGCTGGAAGTCTGTAAAGCCTTCATCATCAACTCCCCATCTTTTCATACTTATGTATTCATTTCCAGTTCCTTGTTCTATATAATAATCATCAAGATATGATTTTGTGAAGCAGGAGCCAAAAAACGTTATCTAACTATTATGTCAAGTTTGCAAGATATAATTTACGGTAGTCTTAAAGGAAATAAAAATATCACTATTTTGTATTTGTAAACTTTTCTGCTTAATTTAGAAGCTTAATTTACATATACAAGGTCATGCAATCAGACACGGCCTGTGCATAGATCGCTGGATGCCGAGCTTTATCCGGTTAACGCTTCACGGTAGCCATTTGGTGCTTTGAGGATTTGGGATTATCATTTTTATTTAAAAAAAAGTAATCAGGGTATAAATTAAAGAAGTTCCACAACTTCCAAACATACTTTATGATGTAGAAATGGAGACTCCGATTACAGCAATGTGTCACTTACTGGGCTGCTTGCTGTAGTTTGGATAAAATCACTTTTATCAGCAAGAGATTATCACTAGAGAACTAGTAAACCTGCCCCCATGTAGTCCAACCACGCCTCCAACACAGATTGGCTGCCTTCTGTGTAGATACTGCATGGCTGCCAATCAGTGGTGTGGGTGGGGTTATACAGAGAACTGGTAGATCTGCAGCAGCTAAAAACAGGGATTTTATCAAAACTGCAGCAAGCAGCCTAGTAAGTGATACATCGCTGGAATCAGAGTCTCCGCATCCACATACATTTCCTGGTTATATATTTCCTTTAACAAATATGATATACTAGATGGTGGCCCGATTCTAACGCATCGGGTATTCTAGAATATGTATGTAGTTTATTTATGAAGATTTTAGAATTATACAATGAATACACAGAATTCGGCTGGCCGGGCGTGACCAATTAGCGAAGCGTGGTTCAAATCCCGCATCAATTCATGGCCAGAGTGCGCCTGTCGCTAATTGTTCGCGGCCAGCCACGTAGTATAGAGCACAGCCACGTAATATATAGTACAGCCACGTAGCATATAGCACAACCCACGTAGTGTATAACACAGATCACGTAGTAAATAAAAGCCCACGTAGTATATTGCACAGCCCACGTAGTATATTGCACAGCCCACGCAGTATATTGCACAGCCATAGTATATAGCACAGCCACATAGTATATAGCACAGCCACGTAGTATCTTACGCAGTATATTACACAGCCCAAGCAGCATATTACACAGCCCACGTAGTATATAGCACAACGACGTAGTATATAACACAGCCCATGCAGTATATAACACAGCCACGTAGTCCCACATAGTATATAGCACAGCCAAGTAGTATATTGCACAGCCACGTAGTATATCGCACAACCAAGTAGTATATTGCACAGTCCACGTAGTATATAGCACAGCCCACGTAGTATATTGCACACTCCACGTAGTATATAACAAAGCCACGTAGTATATTGCACAGCCGACAGTATATAACAGCCCACGCAGTATATAGCACAGCCCACGCAGTATATTACAACCACGTAATATATTACACAGCCCACGTAGTATATTGCACAGAAGACATAGTATATAACACAGCCCATGCAGTATATAACACAGCCCACGTAGTATATAACACAGCCCACGTAGTATATAACACAGCCCACGTAGTCCATAGCACAGCCAAGTAGTATATAGCACAGTCAAGTAGTATATAGCACAGTCAAGTAGTATATAGCACAGCCACGTAGTATATTACACAGTCCACAAGAGCATATAGCACAGGGCACGCAGTATATAGCACAGCCACGTAGTATATTACACAGCCCATGTAGTATATAGCACAGCCACGTATTATATTGCACAGCCGACGTACTATATAACACAGCCCACGTAGTATATAGCAATGTGGGCACCATATCCCTGTTAAAAAAAAAAAAGAATTAAAATAAAAAATAGTTATATACTCACCCTCCGACGGCCCCCGGATCCAGCCCAGGCCTTTCCCGCTCCTCACGTGCTGCTCCGGCCCAAGCGGCAATAACACGTGATGATGTAACGGTCTCGCGAGACCGCTACGTCATCTCCGGTCATTGCCGCAATGCATTCTTGCGACCGGAGGGACGCGCGAGGAGCGGGAAAGGCCTGGGCTGGATCCGGGGGCCGTCGGAGGGCGAGTATATAATGATTTTTTAAAATTATTTTTAATATGATATGTTTCTACTACTGATGCTGCATAGGCAGCATCAATAGTAAAAAGTTGGTCACACAGAGGGTTAATGGCAGCGTTAAGGCTACGTTCACATTAGCGTTATGCATGTTTGCGTCGGGTGACGCAGCGGCGACGCATGCGTCATGCGCCCCTATATTTAACATGTGGGACGCATGCGTCTTTTTGTGCTGCGTTGTGTGACGCATGCGTTTTTTTTGCCGCAAGCGTCGGGCCAAGAAAACGCAACAAGTTGCATTTTTCTTGCGTCCAAATTTCGGCAAAAAACGACGCATGCGTCACAAAACGCAGCGTTTTTGCATGCGTTTTGTTGCGTTTTTGTTTGCGTTGTGCGTTGCGTCGCCAACACAGCGGCGCACAACGCAAATGTGAACGTAGCCTAACGGACTGCCTTACACTGCGTTATGTCACGGTGTAAGGCAGTCCTTTTAACGCTATATGGGCACTGACTGGGGGGGCTAGGGAGTGGGCACTGAATGCAGGGGAGGAGGGAGAGGCCATTTCGCGACCGGACTGTGCCCGTCGCTGATTGGTCGCGGCCAGCTGGCCACGACCAATCAGCGACGCGGGATTTCCATGACAGACAGAAAGAAAGACGGAAGTGCCCCTTAGACAATTACTGTATATAGTAGATAACGGAAAGTAAAAGCTTGTTGTGGACTATAATATTTTTTGGAAGATTGGGGCTGATATATATACAGTTATATGAAAAATTTTGGGCACCCCTATTAATCTTAAGCTTAATGTTTTTATAAAAATTGTTTTTTTTGCAACAGCTATTTCAGTTTCACATACGGTATCTTATAACTGTTGGACACAGTAATGTTTCTGCCTTGAAATGAGGTTTATTGTACTAAATGTGCAATCTGCATTCAAACAAAATTTGACAGGTGCATAAGTATGGGCATCCTTATTTTCTTGTTTTAAATACCCCTACCTACTTTTTACTGACTTACTAAAGCACTTTTTTGGTTTTCTAACCTCATTGAGCTTTGAACTTCATAGCCAGGTGTATGCAATCATGAGAAAAGCTACTTAAAGTGGCCACTTGCAAGTTGTTCTCCTGTTTGAATCTCCTCTGAAGAATGGCATCATGGGCTCCTCAAAACAACTGTCTAATGATCTGAAAACAAAGATTATTCAACATAGTTGTTCAGGGGAAGGATACAAAAAGCTGTCTCAGAGATTTAACCTGTCAATTTCCACTGTGAGGAACATAGTAAGGAAATGGAAGAACACAGGTACAATTCTTGTTAAGGCCAGAAGTGGCAGGCCAAGAAAAACATCAGAAAGGCAGAGAAGAAGAATGGTGAGATCAGTCAAGGACAATTCTCAGACCACCTCCAGAGAGCTGCAGCATCAACTTGCTGCAGATGGTGTCACTGTGCATCGGTCAACTATACAACGCACTCTGCACAAGGAGAACCTGTATGGGAGAGTGATGCGAAAGAAGCCGTTTCTGCAAGCACGCCACATACAGAGTCGGCTGAGGTATGCAAAAGCACATTTGGAGAAGCCAATTTCTTTTTGGAAGAAGGTCCTGTGGACTGATGAAACCAAGATTGAGTTGTTTGGTTATACAAAAAGGCGTTATGCATGGCGGTCAAAAAACACAGCATTCCAAGAAAAACACTTGCTACCCACAGTAAAATTTGGTGGAGGTTCCATCATGCTTTGGGGCTGTGTGGCCAATGCCGGCACCGGGAATCTTGTTAAAGTTGAGGGACGCATGGATTCCTCTCAGTATCAGCAGATTCTTGACAATAATGTTCATGAATCAGTGACAAAGTTGAAGTTACGCAGGGGATGGATCTTTCAGCAAGACAATGATCCAAAACACCGCGACAAATCTACTCAGGCATTCATGCAGAGGAACAATTACACTGTTCTGGAATGGCCATCCCAGTCCCTAGACCTGAATATCATTGAACATCTGTGGGATCATTTGAAGAGGGCTGTCCATGCTCGGTGACCATTAAACTTAAATGAACTGGAATTGTTTTGTAAAGAGGAATGGTCAAAAATACCTTCATCCAGGAACTCATTAAAAGCTACAGGAAGCGACTAGAGGCTGTTATTTTTGCAAAAGGAGGATCTAGTTAATATTAATGTCACTTTTCTGGTGGGGTGCCCATACTTATGCACCTGTCAAATTTTGTTTGAATGCAGATTGCACATTTTCTGTTAGTACAATAAACCTCATTTCAGGGCAGAAACATTACTGTGTCCAACAGTTATTAGATATATGAAACTGAAATAGCTGTTGCAAAAAAAAACAACACAATTTTTATAAAACATTAAGCTTAAGATTAATAGGGGTGCCCAAACTTTTTCATATAACTGTATATAAATGTGTGTGTAAATACAAATAAGGGCCGGAAAGTGTTTCAGATGCTGCTGATAAGATGGGTTACCAGCCGGGCATTAAGCAATTGCGCTCTGCCAAGTGTGCGGAGTCTTAATGTGGAAACTTTGTTCTTAGAACAAGTTTTGGAGAGTGGAAGGCGACAGAGATAGCGGAGGAGACGTTTATAAGCTGCGGGCTGGAAAAAGTGGAAATCACTTGATAATGAAGTGAGGGGAGGAAAGAAATAGTGTGCGATCCCAGATAACATTCCTGAGGAAGCGGCAGCAGTGATAGGGCTGGAGAGAGGCAAGGAATGCCGGCTGGAGGGGAGATAATGGCCGGCTGGAGGGGAGATAATGGCCGGCTGGAGGGGAGATAATGGCCGGCCCTGGCTCTACACCGACAGGAGGGGGCTTCTATTTCAGAAGGGACCATTTATCAGATCCAAAACTGAACATTTTTCTAGGATGAGCAACAGCACATACGCTACATATACAACATAAGTATTGGGACGGGTCACACTTCTCTGTCTGCGTCTGATGGAGGGGTCTGGGTTTGGTGAAGGAGGACGTTACGTTACCTCCTGACCGCATTGTGCGCGCTGTACAGATGGTGGAGGTGGATAATGCTAGGGGCTGTTATCAGGGGGCGGCCGAGGCCTCTTAGTTCCAGTGAACAAGACATTGTGGACAATTTCAGCCTCCAACTTGTAAGAACTCTTTGGGAAGGGCCCTCTTCTAGGGCAATGAAGTGATTAAGCAGGGCTTGCCCTGTAGTGGACAATCCCTTTAATATGGCAGCCCTATTTTGGGGACGCCATCAGAGTTGGAGAGCGTTTACAAAAAGTCTATATTCTTGCTTTGAGGAATAATCACTGATCACAAATTGGCCATTTTCCAAGGTCTGGAGCGCGTGAATGTGCGGCCTCCTCGCCATTCTTCCTCACCCAAGTGTGGGATCTTATGGATAGGAGATGACTGATATAAATTGCCAAAAATGTCCAAATGGGAGCCCGGTCTAACACTAGTAACGCCGCTCCAATTCTTCCAGCCCACAACACATTCTTCCCAACTGAATTTCTGTCTGTGTCACTAGTAAAGGGCTATCGGATGGCGGAAAACTATGCCAGCTATTCCGAGCCTCGAGGAGAGATGCCCGGGAATGAAACGGGCTTGGATGGCTGAGAATACTGCCATTCTGTGTGACGGAGAGAAGATCTTCACATACCCCCCGGGTGACCAGGTCAGACCTGGGAACATCTAGAACAGTACATTGATAACTGCTCAGCCTGAAATCGTACACTGCGGAACAGAAAAATGTGAGAATAGTGGAAATATGGGAGCCGGTGGTTAGTGAGGTCACGCCTCGTCCCACTGTGAGCAGTGATGTCACACCTCATCCCACTGTGAGCAGTGATGTCACACCTCATGCCACTGTGAGCAGTGATGTCACACCTCATGCCACTGTGAGCAGTGATGTCACGCCTCATCCCACTGTGAGCAGTGATGTCACGCCTCATCCCACTGTGAGCAGTGATGTCACACCTCATGCCACTATGAGCAGTGATGTCACACCTCATCCCACTGTGAGCAGTGATGTCACGCCTCATCGCACTGTGAGCAGTGATGTCACGCCTCATCCCACTGTGAGCAGTGATGTCACGCCTCATCCCACTGTGAGCAGTGATGTCACGCCTCATCCCACTGTGAGCAGTGATGTCACGCCTCATCCCACTGTGAGCAGTGATGTCACGCCTCATCCCACTGTGAGCAGTGATGTCACGCCTCATCCCACTGTGAGCAGTGATGTCACGCCTCATCCCACTGTGAGCAGTGATGTCACGCCTCATCCCACTGTGAGCAGTGATGTCACGCCTCATCCCACTGTGAGCAGTGATGTCACGCCTCATCCCACTGTGAGCAGTGATGTCACGCCTCATCCCACTGTGAGCAGTGATGTCACGCCTCATCCCACTGTGAGCAGTGATGTCACGCCTCATCCCACTGTGAGCAGTGATGTCACGCCTCATCCCACTGTGAGCAGTGATGTCACGCCTCATCCCACTGTGAGCAGTGATGTCACGCCTCATCCCACTGTGAGCAGTGATGTCACGCCTCATCCCACTGTGAGCAGTGATGTCACGCCTCATCCCACTGTGAGCAGTGATGTCACGCCTCATCCCACTGTGAGCAGTGATGTCACGCCTCATCCCACTGTGAGCAGTGATGTCACGCCTCATCCCACTGTGAGCAGTGATGTCACGCCTCGTCCCACTGTGAGCAGTGATGTCACGCCTCGTCCCACTGTGAGCAGTGATGTCACGCCTCGTCCCACTGTGAGCAGTGATGTCACGCCTCGTCCCACTGTGAGCAGTGATGTCACGCCTCATCCCACTGTGAGCAGTGATGTCACGCCTCATCCCACTGTGAGCAGTGATGTCACGCCTCATCCCACTGTGAGCAGTGATGTCACACCTCATCCCACTGTGAGCAGTGATGTCACACCTCATCCCACTGTGAGCAGTGATGTCACACCTCATGCCACTGTGAGCAGTGATGTCACACCATCCCACTGTGAGCAGTGATGTCACGCCTCATCCACTGTGAGCAGTGATGTCACACCTCATGCCACTGTGAGCAGTGATGTCACACCTCATCCCACTGTGAGCAGTGATGTCACACCTCATCCCACTGTGAGCAGTGATGTCACACCTCATCCCACTGTGAGCAGTGATGTCACGCCTCATCCCACTGTGAGCAGTGATGTCACGCCTCATCCCACTGTGAGCAGTGATGTCACGCCTCATCCCACTGTGAGCAGTGATGTCACGCCTCATGCCACTGTGAGCAGTGATGTCACACCTCATGCCACTGTGAGCAGTGGTGTCACACCTCATCCCACTGTGAGCAGTGATGTCACACCTCATCCCACTGTGAGCAGTGATGTCACACCTCATGCCACTGTGAGCAGTGATGTCACACCATCCCACTGTGAGCAGTGATGTCACACCTCATGCCACTGTGAGCAGTGATGTCACACCTCATGCCACTGTGAGCAGTGATGTCACACCTCATCCCACTGTGAGCAGTGATGTCACACCTCATCCCACTGTGAGCAGTGATGTCACACCTCATCCCACTGTGAGCAGTGAGGTCACAGCTATGAGTCTATCTGGAGAATTATGACATCACTCGTGTCACCTGGGTTATAAATAGTGATGTCATTCCTGTGAAACTGCGTTGGCATGACTTATGCTACATGAAACACGACAAGTAGGGTGCAAATGATAAAGTGTCTCCTTAAAGAGACCATGCATGGGAGCATATGGAGACTTATAGGCCATGCACGGTTCCCTTGAAAATAAAATACGCAAATCAATTTTTCAGAGAAGAAAAGAACAGGGTCTTTAGTGCCACCTAGATGCTAATTACAACAATGCAAGATAGATCGCCCCTGTCAGTGGTCTCCCACCCAGCCAACCGCTGTTCCTGTGCTATGCAGTGGTGGAGGGTAAAAAACCTGAAACGTGGAAAATGGAGTTTCTGCTTTGGCTTCTTATTCTAAGTTGCTCGTTTTTACTAATACTTTTCAATTTTAATCCTTTAACTAATCAATGATGCCATAACTGTCTATAACCTATATTTCACAGGAGTGCCATTCCTCCAGTCGCAAAATCCACTCCGAGCAGTGATGTCACTCATGGAAATCATCATACATTTCCATAGCGCCATTTATTCCATGGCGCTTTACATGGGAGTCAGAAATTGCATTTGGATTGTGTGACTTCACATATATAATATATATATATATATATATATATACATATACATACACACACACACACATACATACATATATATATACACATACATACATATATATATACACATACATACATACATAGATATATATATATATATATATACACACACACACACACATACATACATATATATATATATACACATACATACATACATAGATATATACATATACATACACACACACACATACATATATATATACACATACATACATACATACATAGATATATATATATATATATATATATCTATGTATGTATGTATGTATGTATGTGTATATATATATGTATGTGTGTGTGTATATATATATATATATATATATATATATATATATATATATATATATATATATATATATATATATATATATATATATATATATATATATATATATATACACACACATACATATCGGGGAAAATCCGCGCTATCTGCACACGTACAATATGCTGCCACAAATATGGTCTGTAGTCACTAGTATAGGACGTCCTGAAGAGCACGCCGGTGGGTCTATCCCGGCACGTGAGCGTCTGCTGCCGCAGGGCAGGCTATGGCTACCGTCTTCCTCTCCAGACGCAGGCCCTATTATGGGCACATCCTCACATACCCAGCGTTTCCTAATTCCTACACTCTCTTTCCACAATAGCCCTGCTACAGACTTCCTTTATTTTGGGGAAGCGCCTCATTCCGAACAAACCGTCTCTCGGGCGTCAAAGGGAATACTTTACAGTGAAACACAACCCCAGCGCCGAGACGCACGCAAACGTCACCTCTGGATCCATCGGAAAGGAAACCATCATCACCGGGTTTATAGAGAGCAACATAACCAATATTTGGAAGCGGAGATGTTCCCCATAGAGGCTCGGGAAAAAAAAAAAAGTGCCGTCTCAGGGGCCACATATACTGGCTCATGGGTTTGAAATCAAAAATATAAAAATCAAAATCTTTTTATTATAATTTTATGCTATTACCCTTTTATGTTTTTGCTCACATGCGTGTCTGTGCTTGATAGAAACCATCAGCAAGCAGATCTTGACAGATTTCCGGAATGTTGTGCCTACATATTGTACTTTTTATATCACTTTTTTTTTTACAGATTATTATGCTTCAATGATGTAAACCAGTGCCAGACTATCTGAATTACTAGATTAAGTGTTAAAGGAGCTCCTGAAGACTATCAATTATGTACAAAGGCGAACTGATCAGCTGATCGCCATATAGCCAGGATTTCCAACCCTCGACGATCAGCTCTTCTGATCTCCAGCGAAGCCTTAACAGGGCATGTGTTTAGGGCTTTCCATCAAGAGACTGCCCCATTAAGGAGCTGATGCACTATATTTAAAGATGACTTTTTCTGGTATATCTTCGTAAATATTTGGACTCCTTTTGAAATAACATTTCCATAGCATCTTTTCTTATAACGCTATATTGTGCCTTCCCTCTGCTATTCTGCTTGAAAAATGGCTATCGCTCCTCGGGGGCGTGTCTCTACAACGCTCCTCGGGGCGTGTCTCTACACTGTCTCATACTGCCCAATCAGCAAACTCTGTAGGGATACACCCCCTTTAGTAACTACCGGGTGTCATATTTATTCATAATGTTTCAGAAGGAATAATAAAGGAACAGCACAATTAAAAGCTGTAACAAATGGAAAAAAAAAATAAAGATACAAGTGGACATATCCTCTTTAAAAGAGGAACAGTCTGCTTAAAGCCCCCCTATACATATTAGATTAAAGATGGCCGAACCTGACGATTTCAGCGGGATCAACCAATCATCTGGTGCATTGGGGCCTCCAGACTCTCCATGCACACAACGATCGGGCAGAACACATTTCAAGGCCTGACCCTTTTATTTTCCGGATAGATAAGCCTCTGCCAGAGTTACCTGGCAGCTTTCTTCTCTCTCCCCACTGTAGACATGAGAGCTTGGCGGAACAGAGACCCCATATGTTTATGGGTTGAGTCAAAAGAGACCGGCGTCTACAGATTCTGTGGTATACGCCCAGTTGGCTAAAAGGACAATTTGCACCACTAATACTGGGGTGTGTAACTTTGTAATGGAGAGGCATAGAAAAAAAAAGAAAAACTGTTCCAGACTCATGGGAGCAGCGGCAATTAGAAGAGGGGATCGGTTTAAATTAAAAAAAAAATCTAGGGAAAGAACTCCATTAATGAAAACTGTATTAGACCGCAAAACACACAATATAATATCATGGTCCTAAAAGGTGATATATAAAATAATCTACAGATCCGGTATTTAGCCACCTTGCCTAAATCTGCTTACGAGGAGCCCAGCAGCTCCTGAGCTTTCTTAATAGGAATTAATAAAAGGCTTTAGACTGACACAACCCTAATTAGTTAACAAATGTTTAATTGTTATCCAGCCCCCCCCTCCGCCGCCACTATTGTGACTGCCGCTGTCTTCCAGTCTCCTCTGCTGATGTCTTTGTCACCCCATGCTAATGCATTAGTCTGAGAGAAGGGCCATCTGTCACACAGTCAGCTCCCTTTAATCCCAGTCAGTCTGAACAGCAACTTAGGAATTTTCTCTCAATGACTCCATTGCATTAGAGGCGAGGATTTCCTGGAGCTTATTGTCGTAGTGTCATGCAGCCAGCACGACCCAAAATCCCTTTTAATATGTGGAAAGAGGCTGGCAGACGCCTCCTGCCCCCCGTCTATTAACCCGTTTCCAACACAGACGTGGACGGCGGCCGGGGACAGCTTTATTAGCTCGTGGATTGGGCTCATCATCTGCTGCTAGTCACCGTCACTGGGCCGAGTCTATCAAAGTGCTGAATATAGAGGTCAACTGGGTGGAATGGCTGACTGGGGGTAGAGATGGATAGAGGAATAGTAGATGGATGGAGGATATGTAGACGATATAGAGATTATATAGAGATAGATATACTGTAAATAATAGATAGATAATAGATGATAGATAGCTAAGAGATAGATAATAGATAATAGATAGTAGATGATAGATAGATAATTGACAGATAGATAATAGATCACCGAAACTCCAAAAAAATGGTGGCAGTGCTCCAAAGTGGGATGAAAAAACAGATTTTAATCAACCTGTGCTAATATAAATACAAGACAGATATCAGATCGATGATCGACAAAGGTGCGAGATAGATAGAAATTAATAATAGGTAGATATGAAACATGAGGATAGATAGAGATATATCATTGATAACAAAAGAGAAGCATCGATTTCCTATGTGGGGGCAACAGAATCAGTAATGCGGGGTCGGAGAGTATGTGAACGACGGGTAATGAACCGTTTAATAATTTCCATGATCGTCAATTCATACTGGGGGTTCTGTAAAGGGGTATAACCCCGATGTACCCGACAAGGAGATCAGCGTCTCTAGTAACGTAGGTCTCCTCCAACCCACCAATTTGGCAGTGACTAGAAAACCATTTTGTGTTTTGAGTTGTCACAATTATCCTTCCGTAGAAAGAAGGGTTGGACATTCTGGGTTATAACATGCCCAATCATTCTGCTAGAATAGGAAATCAGCCGCCAGCAGAGATCGATTTATTTCTTCCTGGATGAGAACGCTTGCTCCTTTGGCCAGGTAAGCGTGCATGTATACGTGGGGGCCAAGGGGCATCTTGGCAGGCTTATGTCCAATAATTTAGAAATCGGATAGTCCAGCATTATGTGACTGATGCGACTGTCGGACTATTGGAACTATAATAAATATCTGGTCTTTCGTGAACCAGAGAAATAAAAAGAGTCAGAAGATCGGGGAGGACCAGGAATGTTGTGGGTTTTCTGGAACGCAGGTGGAAAGGGGTTAAGGCAGAACAGGCCGTATTTATCTATGGTCTGCCTCACAGGCTGGAGGTGGATCACAGAAGGCTTCGGTGTCCCACCCTGCAATGCTGACCTGTAATTCACCGGGCCCAGGGGCGGATATACAGGCTTCTCCATTTAAAGCTGTTTTTTATTTATAGAGGAGAGAAGAACTTGATGTTTCTTTTATTGGAGCTGTCGAGCCCAGGCCGGACTGAAATATAAATAATCTCCCAGAGCTCACGGGTTCATGGTAAGTGTGTCCTTCTCCCAGCTTCACCACAGTTTATATGAAATGCATGAGGTCTTGCTGGTGTGGAAACATAACCACGGAGTTGAGAAAACATTGCTAGAAAGTCTCGATCCCAGCTGAGGTTTTCATATTACAGAAGAACACGGTCAGAAGGTTGGGGAGACCATGACACTTTCTCCAAGAGTAGGTCAACTTGATCTCTATGATCAGTCGCAGTCAAGATCAAAGACCATGGGTAGGGAGTCGTGTAAATCTGATGACTTTTTTTTTTTCAGTCTTTCAAAAAGTTTAGTGCGTTCTTAATTTCATTTCCAGTATGTGGATCAGGTATACACATCCAAGACCTTGCCCTATTCAGCAACACAAATCCTAGATCTACACTAGAAGCTCACCATACAATTAGATAAAAGAGTGCAGATACCTACGATTTGGACGATGAGGGGAAAGACAGGGATTGGCCAATATGAATTTAATCGGCCAATATTTTAGCTCTACAGGAAGAAAATCCACCGCCAGCTGAGCTCGACTCCAGTCTCTCCATCAAGAACACATGAACGCTTAGCCAAGATGAGTTGGGGGAGATAGTTGTACGTCAAACGCTCAGTTATGTGAAGGGTATGGGCACCTTAAATCTATTATCTAAGGAAATGGAAGGTCTTCATCAGTCATCTTTGTATGGAGCTGCTTCAACCATCAAACCAACTCTATGCTCACAGTTGAGTTGTGGTTTCCATCATCTAACAAACATCTACAAAGCACCCAAAAAACGATTGACTTAAGGCTCGAATACACATTAGATGGCTGTCGGCTGAACCATGCTTTGGTCTACTGTTTGGCCAAAAGCCATATCAGTCGGCTCTCCGACACACAGGCGTGCTCCTGTGTTCTCTGGAAGAAGGCCGCCGATGGACATGTCTGCCAGAGGCTTATTTCCGAGAGAACAAAGGGATCAGCAGTCCAAAATCGGACATGTGCGATCAACATTTCCCCCTACAATCAATCAGTTTTACGGCATTCCTATGCACAGTGTATGGGAGTGCTTTACAGTGAGGCCCACTAGGGAGTCCATTATGTTGACGGCATACTCTGAATGAAGCCAACGGCAACAGCGCGAAAACAGCCAAAGGTTATTCTCTTGATCCATTTGGTCAATTAACCAGCCCCTTCCGCTCTGAACTAGATATCTTTAGACTTTTCTTTTTAATGGAGAGTACAGGCCTCCAAACACAGACTAACGTTGGCCGAACATGTCAATATCGATGAGTTTTGTCAACAGACTGATGTGATGTAAGCATCCAGCATGTCCACTTTTGGACTGCTGATCCTTTTGGTCTCCCCGAAATAAGCCGCCAGAGATATCTGACCTTGTCTGTCACATAGGGAATTTGGTGGAGTGAGCCGTCTTGTCCATGGGAGAGATGGCCGAAATAAATGGCTTTTGGCCGAACGATGGTTTGGCAAACTGTACGGCCGGCAGTTATGTAGGGCGTCTCTCCCATACAGAGATCCGCTTGCTCTGAAAACCCTCCGCGCCATATACCCAAGATTGCTGTTGGCCAATCTGTTTTTCGGGCAATTGTTTGGCTGTTAGTTATGGTGTACCGAGGGAGGTATTTTGGCCTAAAATAATGCTCTGGCAAATTGGATACAAAACCCCCCGATCCTTTTGCTCTCATGAGATATATCAAGAGGTATCAGCAGCCATGAATGTCTGGAAAGGGGGCTTCAGGTCTTTTTAGAACCAGAGGCCATAACCTCCCCCCTTCCGTCATTCAAGACGTGTCGAATTAAGATGAAAAACTGAAGAGTGGCAGAGCATGTGAGCGGTTCTCTCCAACCAAGTCAGTATGAACTCTGGAATTGTATAGGTATCTCCAGTTGCCTTTAGGGAGAAATGCAAAATAAAAACAACAAAAGACAAAAAGTAAAAAAAAATTTTGTAAAAAAATACCAACGTCTGCCCACAGAAATGTGATGGAAAGCCATTCTAGACTGAAATGAAAGCGAATTCTAAGACATTTCAGACGTCTGCGACAATCCTGCAACGCTCTGCAGAAAAAGAAAAACCCGCGGAGGAACAATACGTGCAGCGCTGGTATCTGTGCAGCCCAGAGGAAGAAAGCTGGCAGGAGCGCCATCTATTGGCAGAGCGCTAGATCATCATGGAATTCCAAAAGATCCATTGAATAGTCTCAATGTCTGACACATGGAATTCAACAGATACATGATGGCGGCCGATGCTATAGGTTCCCTCTGGCACCAATGCTCTGGATCATGTAACTATAAAATGGAAATTAAATTTTATGTGCAGGTTTTTGGATACTTTTAAGGTCTTGCTCAGACGACGTTTGTGGTCTGTACGCACAACTACGGCACTCGGTCCAGTTGTAGCTTGGGTGTTCTTACACATTATTGATTTTCCAAATGGAAAAAAAGTCACTCGGCTCTATGGACTAGCATATAATGGCACCAGGAGCCATTCACTAGCCCGAATATTCCAACAGCCATCTAAAAGCATCCTAAAGCCTTGTTCACATATACAACGGTGTTCTAAGTCTACTCAAAACGTGATAAAATAAAATTATTTGTGTGATCATCTTGTTGTCGTGTCTTTTTGGTCTCCATGTACGGCTTTACTGATCCATTTTTCTCATATGCAAAAAAAAAAAAAAAATTCCGATAAGCCATAAAAGTCCCAGCGAGGACCATCCCTTTAATCAATTCATCAGCACAGAATTTCGGACCTAAATGCGACAAGATGGAGATTACGTTTAAGGACGTCCTTGGAGATTAAAGCACATCTGATGATTAATTGGCTTATAACATTTCACAGATAATGCAGGGAAGAAATCAGATTGTTACAGCTGCTTAGTAATAAGACGCGTGTTTTATCCGATATAGATGAGATTGCAAGCTGTGACCTAATGTGTTGTGTACAATGTGACGCCCCATCTTCTGTACTTGTTGCAATGTGTCACCCCCATAATGCGCTCAGCACATCACTGCACAATCATCAATAATAATCCTAAAGATTTAAAGGGGTTGTAAGCTCTATATGACTGAATGCTTGTGAATCTTCACAGCACACATGGTCAGGATTCTGCAGAGTCGGCAGCAGGCGAGCTTGTGACCACAAGTACGACATTTGCATACATACAGTCACAGGCAGACTAGACGTGCGCTTCCTCACTCAATGCAAGATATTGGGCGAAACTGGACAAGTCTAGTTGGAATGTGGCCAGAAGCAGGCTAGTCACAGCCCAGTGCTGGCACTTGAGAATCCAGACGGCGTGCCTTAGAATGACTGCAGACATAAGTCCTAAGCCTGGACAACGTCTTTAAGTCAGATTCCAGTCACCTCCCTGGCTGATGCTCACTTCCATCACAGGTTGTAACTGCTTAGGAGCAAAACATCAAACATGCCCTCTATAAAGAAGTTGTCTCATGTTCTCAAATTTGGGCATAATTTCAAAGTGCTTGTAGAAACAAGGAAATTTAGCAATTTTCCTCTTAATAAAAATCTTCTCCATTCCTTAAAATAAAAGATTTTTTAATTCTATAATGCACAGCTAGTTACTTAGGTTACCGACCAACGCAGCAGTCTCAGGGTGGACAGTTTTCAAAGCAAGGGGTATGTACCGCTTGCAGGTTCTATGTTTCTTGCCTATTGGGTGTAACTTTTTTTTCTTTTACACCAGTATACAGTACAGACCAAAAGTTTGGACACACCTTATTTAAAGATTTTTCTGTATTTTCATGACTATGAAAATTGTAAATTCACACTGAAGGCATCAAAACTATGAATTAACATGTGAAATTATATACTTAACAAAAAAGTGTGAAACAACTGAAAATATGTCTTATATTCTAGGTTCTTCAAAGTAGCCACCTTTTGCTTTGATGACTGCTTTGCACATTCTTGGCATTCTCTTGATAAGCTTCAAGAGGTAGTCACCGGGAATGGTTTTCACTTCACAGGTGTGCCCTGTCAGGTTTAATAAGTGGGATTTCTTGCCTTATAAATGGTGTTGGGACTATCAGTTGTGTTGTGCAGAAGTCTGATGGATA
Organism: Ranitomeya imitator; assembly: GCF_032444005.1. Taxonomy (NCBI): domain Eukaryota; kingdom Metazoa; phylum Chordata; class Amphibia; order Anura; family Dendrobatidae; genus Ranitomeya; species Ranitomeya imitator. The sequence continues at coordinate 53,752,072 of NC_091282.1, read as the reverse complement.
CACAGATGATAGTACTACTGAATAGACTGTTAGCTGCTTTTTTCTTGCCATAATACAAATTCTAAGTAAAGAAAAACAAGTGGCCATCATTACTTTAAAAAATGAAGGGCAGTCAGTCCGAAAAATTGGTAAAACTTTGAAAGTGTCCCCAAGTGCAGTGGCAAAAACCATCAAGCGCTACAAAGAAACTGGCTCACATGAGGACCGCCCCAGGAAAGGAAGACCAAGAGTCACCTCTGCTTCTGAGGATAAGTTTATCCGAGTCACCAGCCTCAGAAATCGCAGGTTAACAGCAGCTCAGATTAGAGATCGGGTCAATGCCACACAGAGTTCTAGCAGCAGACACATCTCTACAACAACTGTTAAGAGGAGACTTTGTGCAGCAGGCCTTCATGGTAAAATAGCTGCTAGGAAACCACTACTAAGAAGAGGCAACAAACAGAAGAGACTTGTTGGGGCTAAAGAACACAAGGAATGGACATTAGACCAGTGGAAATCTGAGCTTTGGTCTGAACAGTCCAAATTTGAGATTTTTGGTTCCAACCACCGTGTCTTTGTGCGACGCAGAAAAGGTGAACGGAAGGACTCTACATGCCTGGTTCCCACCGTGAAGCTTGGAGGAGGAGGTGTGATGGTGTGGGGGGGGCTTTGCTGGTGATTTATTTACGGTTGGGGATTTATTCAAAATTGAAGGCATACTGAACCAGCATGGCTACCAGAGCATCTTGTAGCGGCATGCTATTCCATCCGGTTTGCGTTTAGTTGGACCATCATTTATTTTTCATCAGGACAATTACCCCAAACAGACCTCCAGGCTGTGTAAGGGCTATTTGACCAAGAAGAGTGATGGGGTACTGCGTCAGATGACCTGGCCTCCACAGTCACGAGACCTGAACCCAATCGAGATGGTTTGGGGTGAGCTGGACCGCAGAGTGAAGGCAAAAGGAGCAACAAGTGCTAAGCATCTCTGGGAACTCCTTCAAGATTGTTGCAAGACCATTCCTGGTGACTCCCTCTTGAAGCTCATCAAGAGAATGCCAAGAGTGTGCAAAGCAGTCATCAAAGCAAAAGGTGGCTACTTTGAAGAACCTAGAATGTAAGACATGTTTTCAGTTGTTTCACACTTTATTGTTAAGTATATAATTCCACATGTGTTAATTCATAGTTTTGATGCCTTCAGTGTGAATGTACAATTTTCATAGTCATGAAAATACAGAAAAATCTTTAAATAAGAAGGTGTGTCCAAACTTTTGGTCTGTACTGTAGGTTGTCAAGCATTCATATATCCATGAGGGAACTGTAATGTAGAACGGTGCTCCCAGTAGTCCCCTATTACCTTATTATGGAAAGCAGACATTATATAAGGGTCCTCGGAGTCCACCGCTATGAGCAATAGTGGACTGCTAACAAACCATGGGTCCCACTATATGGCAGACTTGGCCAGTCCAGAAATACATCATTTCTATGGCCGGGATGTAACAGGGAACATGTACATCACATATTAGTAGAAAATGTTTTACGGATATAAAATTGTGTAATTTGTTATCAACGTTGAATAGAAAACAAAAATGATCAACCAGCCGAAAGCTGGATTCCAAACCGCCCCAAAAATGGAAAAATGTGCAACGTCATGAAGAAGTCTTCACGTGGGAATGTCACACCGCTCCTACTCCTGGGAATATGGGGTGGTGTAATGTACGGTAGTCGAATCCTTCTAGTCTTCATTCCAGATGCACTAATAGCTCGGTGTTACATTGATTTGGTGGTAGAACCAGTGGTGCGGCCATTTTGGAACTCTGTCCTGAGAGCCTTTTTCAACGCAACACCTCGTGCTACTGTGAGGAGCCTGCATGGCCTAAACGTGCTCCCACGACCTACACAGTCTCCAGACTTGTCTCCAATTGAGCACGTCTGGGACGTCATTGGTCGGCGATTACACAGGAGCTGCCAGCAGCGGATCTTGATGATTTGTCCAAGTGCATTCAGTGGCAGAACCTTCCTCAGACGACCATTAATAACCTCACAGCCAAGGCTGTAAGTGCCAGGATTTCTGCACATGGCTCATACTCCATACCTTTGGATTGTTTGAAAATATTTCCATTTTTTCCCCATCATTTGCAGACCTGTCTATCCACCCTGTGATTTCCATCATTCCATGATTATTCCTTCATGTTGATAATTGCTAACATGGACCATGGGAAATGGGTTATCCAAAATATCACCCCCATGAAATACTAATGTCTGGCTTTACTATTGTAACGGTCCACAAGACGCAGCATTATCAAAAGCCGATAGAGAAAAAAAAAAAAAAGAGGAAAAATGGGCGACGAGAAGGATTATGTTACTTTTACATTCCAAGGGGGAAATGTTCTTTACGTGAATTATTTACTCGTGAAAATAGAAGTGTTCTTTGCAAATCTGCCTTGATGACCGGTCGGGGTTGCGTGACCCAGATTTAGGCGGCAGAACATCGAACATAACTTGGACAGGGCGGCTCATTTCTCGGTATGCCCGCTGCACACACGGACTCGGCTTATTGTCCCCATGTGTGGATTGTAATGACCTCTCTTCTACATAATCACTTCCCACCTAAAGCTCAAGGTCATGTGAAGGACACGCTGCTCTCCTATCCAATATCCTTCATGGTTTTATGGCTGTGACAGGGCCGATGCGATTGAAAATCCTTCTAACAAACCAGTTGGCAATAGGCGGTATCAGCGCTACAGACACATGGAATCTATTAGAGCCGAGTTACCAGCGCCGTTCTGTTAACTTCTATAACAGCTGTCAGTGCGGACAGGACCTCGGGGAGGCATCAATGGATGTGGGAATGAAAGCATTAAATACATCTGATTCATTGTTCTACATGACCGAAGCAGCAGCTACAGAGACGCGGAGAGACCATCGCCGGTATGTGGCTCCAATGTAACCGGCAGAAGTCATCAACAGCACAGGAAAATAAGCCGTGTATCCAGAGAAAGCCGAACATCTCATAACACTGAGCCAACGGCGCTAATCAGATTATAAACACCTTCATCTCCATAGGGGCAGTATTATAGTACTTATATTCTTGTACATAGGGGGCAGTATTATAGTACTTATATTCTTGTACATAGGGGGCAGCATTATAGTAGTTATACTCTTATACATAGGGGCAGTATTATAGTAGTTATATTCTTGTACATAGGGGCAGTATTATAGTAGTTATATTCTTGTACATAGGAGGCAGTATTATAGTAGTTATATTCTTGTACATAGGGGGCAGTATTATAGTAGTTATATTCTTGTACATAGGGGGCAGTATTATAGTAGATATATTCTTGTACATAGGAGCAGTATTATAGTAGTTATATTCTTGTACATAGAGGCAGTATTATAGTAGTTATATTCTTGTACATAGGAGCAGTATTATAGTAGTTATATTCTTGTACATAGGAGCAGTATTATAGTAGTTATATTCTTGTACATAGGAGGCAGTATTATAGTAGTTATATTCTTGTACATAGGGGGCAGTATTATAGTAGATATATTCTTGTACATAGGAGCAGTATTATAGTAGTTATATTCTTGTACATAGAGGCAGTATTATAGTAGTTATATTCTTGTACATAGGAGGCAGTATTATAGTAGTTATATTCTTGTACATAGAGGCACTATTATAGTAGTTATATTCTTGTACATAGGGGCAGTATTATAGTAGTTATATTCTTGTACATAGGAGCAGTATTATAGTAGTTATATTCTTGTACATAGGAGGCAGTATTATAGTAGTTATATTCTTGTACATACAGTGGGGCAAAAAAGTATTTAGTCAGTCAGCAATAGTGCAAGTTCCACCACTTAAAAAGATGAGAGGCGTCTGTAATTTACATCATAGGTAGACCTCAACTATGGGAGACAAACTGAGAAAAAAAAATCCAGAAAATCACATTGTCTGTTTTTTTAACAATTTATTTGCATATTATGGTGGAAAATAAGTATTTGGTCAGAAACAAACAATCAAGATTTCTGGCTCTCACAGACCTGTAACTTCTTCTTTAAGAGTCTCCTCTTTCCTCCACTCATTACCTGTAGTAATGGCACCTGTTTAAACTTGTTATCAGTATAAAAAGACACCTGTGCACACCCTCAAACAGTCTGACTCCAAACTCCACTATGGTGAAGACCAAAGAGCTGTCAAAGGACACCAGAAACAAAATTGTAGCCCTGCACCAGGTTGGGAAGACTGAATCTGCAATAGCCAACCAGCTTGGAGTGAAGAAATCAACAGTGGGAGCAATAATTAGAAAATGGAAGACATACAAGACCACTGATAATCTCCCTCGATCTGGGGCTCCATGCAAAATCCCACCCCGTGGGGTCAGAATGATCACAAGAACGGTGAGCAAAAACCCCAGAACCACGCGCGGGGACCTAGTGAATGAACTGCAGAGAGCTGGGACCAATGTAACAAGGCCTACCATAAGTAACACACTACGCCACCATGGACTCAGATCCTGTAGTGCCAGACGTGTCCCACTGCTTAAGCCAGTACATGTCCGGGCCCGTCTGAAGTTTGCTAGAGAGCATTTGGATGATCCAGAGGAGTTTTGGGAGAATGTCCTATGGTCTGATGAAACCAAACTGGAACTGTTTGGTAGAAACACAACTTGTCGTGTTTGGAGGAAAAAGAATACTGAGTTGCATCCATCAAACACCATACCTACTGTAAAGCATAGTGGTGGAAACATCATGCTTTAGGGCTGTTTCTCTGCAAAGGGGCCAGGACGACTTGATCCGGGTACATGAAAGAATGAATGGGGCCATGTATCGTGAGATTTTGAGTGCAAACCTCCTTCCATCAGCAAGGGCATTGAAGATGAAACGTGGCTGGGTCTTTCAACATGACAATGATCCAAAGCACACCGCCAGGGCAACGAAGGAGTGGCTTCGTAAGAAGCATTTCAAGGTCCTGGAGTGGCCTAGCCAGTCTCCAGATCTCAACCCTATAGAAAACCTTTGGAGGGAGTTGAAAGTCCGTGTTGCCAAGCGAAAAGCCAAAAACATCACTGCTCTAGAGGAGATCTGCATGGAGGAATGGGCCAACATACCAACAACAGTGTGTGGCAACCTTGTGAAGACTTACAGAAAACGTTTGACCTCTGTCATTGCCAACAAAGGATATATTACAAAGTATTGAGATGAAATTTTGTTTCTGACCAAATACTTATTTTCCACCATAATATGCAAATAAAATAATAAAAAAACAGACAATGTGATTTTCTGGATTTTTTTTTCTCAGTTTGTCTCCCATAGTTGAGGTCTACCTATGATGTAAATTACAGACGCCTCATCTTTTTAACCCCTCTGTGACCTTAGACGTACTATCCCGTCGAGGTGCCCTGGGCTTATCTGACCCTGGACGGGATAGTACGTCATAGCGATCGGCAGCGCTCACGGGGGGAGCGCCGCCGATCGCGGCCGGGTGTCAGCTGCTTATCGCAGCTGACATCCGGCACTATGTGCCAGGAGCGGTCACGGACCGCCCCCGGCACATTAACCCCTGGCACACCGCGATCAAAGATGATCGCGATGTGCCGGCGGTGCAGGGAAGCACCGCGCAGGGAGGGGGCTCCCTGCGGGCTTCCCTGAGCCCCCCGCAGCAACGCGATGTGATCGCGTTGCTGCGAGGGTCTCCTCACCTCCCTCCCTGCTCGAGCCCCGGATCCAAGATGGCCGCGGATCCGGGTCCTGCAGGGAGGGAGGTGGCTTCACAGAGCCTGCTCAGAGCAGGCACTGTGAAGCCTGCAGCGCTGCATGTCAGATCAGTGATCTGACAGAGTGCTGTGCAAACTGTCAGATCACTGATCTGTGATGTCCCCCCCTGGGACAAAGTAAAAAAGTAAAAAAAAAATTTTCCAAATGTGTAAAAAAAATAAAAAAAAATATTCCAAAATAATGAAAAAAAAAAAAAATATTATTCCCATAAATACATTTCTTCATCTAAATAAAAAAAAAAAACCAATAAAAGTACACATATTTAGTATCGCCGCGTCCGTAACGACCCGACCTATAAAACTGTCCCACTAGTTAACCCCTTCAGTAAACACCGTAAGAAAAAAAAAAAAAAAACGAGGCAAAAAACAACGCTTTATTATCATACCGCCGAACAAAAAGTGGAATAACACGCGATCAAAAGGACAGATATAAATAACCATGGTACCGCTGAAAGCGTCATATTGTCCCGCAAAAAAAGAGCCGCCATACAGCATCATCAGCAAAAAAATAAAAAAGTTATAGTCCTGAGAATAAAGCGATGCAAAAATAATTATTTTTTCTGTAAAATAGTTTTTATCGTATAAAAGCACCAAGCCATAAAAAAATGATATAAATGAGGTATCGCTGTAATCGTACTGACCCGAAGAATAAAACTGATTTATCGATTTTACCAAACGCGGAACGGTATAAACGCCTCCCCCAATAGAAATTCATGAATAGCTGGCTTTTGGTCATTCTTCCTCACAAAAATCGGAATAAAAAGCGATAAAAAAATGTCACGTGCCCGAAAATGTTTTCAATAAAAACGTCAACTCGTCCCGCAAAAAACAAGACCTCACATGACTCTGTGGACCAAAATATGGAAAAATTATAGCTCTCAAAATGTGGTATTGCAAAAAATATTTTTTGCAATAAAAAGGGTCTTTCAGTGTGTGACGGCTGCCAATCATAAAAATCCGCTAAAAAACCCGCTATAAAAGTAAATCAAACCCCCCCTTCATCACCCCCTTAGTTAGGGAAAAATAAAAAAAAATGTATTTATTTCCATTTTCCCATTAGGGCTAGGGTTAGGGCTAGGATTAGGGTTAGGGTTAGGGCTAGGGTTAGGGCTAGGGTTAGGGCTAGGGCTAGGGCTAGGGTTAGGGCTAGGGTTAGGGCTAGGGTTAGGGCTAGGGTTAGGGTTGGGGCTACAGTTAGGGTTGGGGCTAAAGTTAGGGTTAGGGTTTAGATTACATTTACAGTTGGGAATAGGGTTGGGATTAGGGTTAGTGGTGTGTCAAGGTTAGAGGTGTGGTTAGGGTTACCGTTGGAATTAGGGTTAGGGGTGTGTTTAGATTAGGGTTTCAGTTATAATTGGGGGGTTTCCACTGTTTCGGCACATCAGGGGCTCTCCAAACACGACATGGCTTCCGATCTCAATTCCAGCCAATTCTGCGTTGAAAAAGTAAAACAGTGCTCCTTCCCTTCCGAGCTCTCCTGTGTGCCCAAACAGGGGTTTACCCCAACATATGGGGTATCAGCGTACTCAGGACAAATTGGACAACAACTTTTGTGGACCAATTTCTCCTGTTACCCTTGGGAAAATACAAAACTGGGGGCTAAAAAATAATTTTTGTGGGAAAACAAAAAGATTTTTTATTTTCACGGCTCTGCGTTATAAACTGTAGTGAAACACTTGGGGGTTCAAAGTTCTCACAACACATCTAGATAAGTTCATTGAGGGGTCTAGTTTCCAATATGGGGTCACTTGTGGGGGGTTTCTACTGTTTAGGTACATTAGGGGCTCTGCAAACGCAATGTGACGCCTGCAGACCAATCCATCTAAGTCTGCATTCCAAATGATGCTCCTTCCCTTCCGAGCCCTCCCATGCGCCCAAACGGTGGTTCCCCCCCACATATCGGGTATCAGCGTACTCAGGACAAATTGGACAACAACATTTAGGGTCCAATTTCTCCTGCTAACCTTGGAAAAATACAAAACTGGGGGCTAAAATATAATTTTTGTGGAAAAAAAAATATTTTTTATTTGCATGGCTCTGCGTTATAAACTGTAGTGAAATACTTAGGGGTTCAAAGCTCTCACAACACATCAAGATGAGTTCCTTAGGGGGTCTACTTTCCAAAATGGTGTCACTTGTGGGGGGTTTCTACTGTTTAGGTACATTAGGGGCTCTGCAAATGCAATGTGACGCCTGCAGACCATTCCATCTAAGTCTGCATTCCAAATGGCGCTCCTTCCCTTCCGAACCCTCCCATGCGCCCAAACGGTGGTTCCCCCCCACATATGGGGTATCAGCGTACTCAGGACAAATTGGACAACAACTTTTGGGGTCCAATTTCTCCTGTTACCCTAGGGAAAATACAAAACTGGGGGCTAAAAAATAATTTTTGTGGGAAAAAAATTTTGTTTTATTTTTATGGCTCTGCATTATAAACTTCTGTGAAGCCCTTGGTGGGTCAAAGTGCTCACCACACATCCAGATAAGTTCCTTAGGGGGTCTACTTTCCAAAATGGTGTCACTTGTGGGGGGTTTCAATGTTTAGGCACATCAGTGGCTCTCCAAACGCAACATGGCGTCCCATCTCAATTCCTGTCAATTTTGCATTGAAAAGTCAAACGGCGCTCCTTCCCTTCCGAGCTCTCCCATGCGCCCAAACAGTGGTTTACTGCCACATATGGGGTATCAGCGTACTCGGGACAAATTGGACAACAACTTTTGAGGTCCAATTTCTTCTCTTACCCTTGGAAAAATAAAAAATTGGGGGCAAAAATATAATTTTTGTGAAAAAATATGATTTTTTATTTTTACGGTTCTGCATTATAAACTTCTGTGAAGCACTTGGTGGGTCAAAGTGCTCACCACACCTCTAGATAAGTTCCTTAGGGGGTCTACTTTCCAAAATGGTGTCACTTGTGGGGGGTTTCAATGTTTAGGCACATCAGTGGCTCTCCAAACGCAACATGGCGTCCCATCTCAATTTCTGTCAATTTTGCATTGAAAAGTCAAACGGCGCTCCTTCCCTTCCGAGCTCTCCCATGCGCCCAAACAGTGGTTTACTGCCACATATGGGGTATCAGCGTACTCAGGACAAATTGGACAACAACTTTTTGGGTCCAATTTCTCCTGTTACCCTTGGTAAAATAAAACAAATTGGAGCTGAAGTAAATTTTTTGTGTAAAAAAGTTAAATGTTCATTTTTATTTAAACATTCCAAAAATTCCTATTAAACACCTGAAGGGTTAATAAACTTCTTGAATGTGGTTTTGAGCACCTTGAGGGGTGCAGTTTTTAGAATGGTGTCACACTTGGGCATTTTCTATCATATACACCCCTCAAAATGACTTCAAATGAGACGTGGTCCCTAAAAAAAAATGGTGTTGTAAAAATGAGAAATTGCTGGTCAACTTTTAACCCTTATAACTCCCTAACAAAAAAAAAAATTGGTTCCAAAATTATGCTGATGTAAAGGAGACATGTGGGAAATGTTACTTATTAAGTATTTTGTGTGACATATCTCTGTGATTTAATTGCATAAAAATTCAAAGTTTGAAAATTGCGAAATTTTCAAAATTTTCGCCAAATTTCCGTTTTTTTCACAAATAAACGCAGGTACTATCAAAGAAATTTTACCACTATCATGAAGTACAATATGTCACGAGAAAACAATGTCAGAATCACCAGGATCCGTTGAAGCGTTTCGGAGTTATAACCTCATAAAGGGACAGTGGTCAGAATTGTAAAAATTGGCCTGGTCATTAACGTGCAAACCACCCTTGGGGGTAAAGGGGTTAAGTGGTGGAACTTGCACTATTGCTGACTGACTAAATACTTTTTTGCCCCACTGTAGGGGCAGTATTATAGTATTTATATATGCTTGTATATAGGGAGCAGTATTATAGTAGTTATATTCTTGTACATAGGAGCAGTATTATAGTAGTTATATTCTTGTACATAGGGGCCAGTATTATAGTAGTTATATTCTTGTACATAGGGAGCAGTATTATAGTAGTTATATTCTTGTACATAGGGACAGTATTATAGTAGTTACATTCTTGTACATAGGGGCAGTATTATAGTGGTTATATTCTTGTACATAGGAGCAGTATTATAGTAGTTATATTCTTGTACATAGGGAGCAGTATTATAGTAGTTATATTCTTGTACATAGGGACAGTATTATAGTAGTTATATTCTTGTACATAGGGGCAGTATTATAGTAGTTATATTCTTGTACATAGGAGCAGTATTATAGTAGTTATATTCTTGTACATAGGAGCAGTATTATAGTAGTTATATTCTTGTATATAGGGACAGTATTATAGTAGTTATATTCTTGTACATAGGAGCAGTATTATAGTAGTTATATTCTTGTACATAGGAGCAGTATTATAGTAGTTATATTCTTGTACATAGGAGCAGTATTATAGTAGTTATATTCTTGTACATAGGGGCAGTATTATAGTAGTTATATTCTTGTATATAGGGACAGTATTATAGTAGTTATATTCTTGTACATAGGAGCAGTATTATAGTAGTTATATTCTTGTACATAGGAGCAGTATTATAGTAGTTATATTCTTGTACATAGAAGCAGTATTATAGTAGTTATATTCTTGTACATAGGGGCAGTATTATAGTGGTTATATTCTTGTACATAGGAGCAGTATTATAGTGGTTATATTCTTGTACATAGGAGCAGTATTATAGTAGTTATATTCTTGTATATAGGGACAGTATTATAGTAGTTATATTCTTGTACATAGGGGCAGTATTATAGTAGTTATATTCTTGTACATAGGAGCAGTATTATAGTAGTTATATTCTTGTACATAGGAGCAGTATTATTATACTCTTGTATATAGAGGGAAGAATTTGACAATTGTAGCAGATATTTTTATTCAATGTGCATAGTTTTTCTCATTGATTATGCCGAAGAAATCACAAATGAGCGAAGGAGAATTGTCCTTCTATTGTAAAGAGAATATATAATCTACACTCCATCCTGATACAGATCACGAGAATGATCCAAAAAAAAACACCAAAACCGTAAATATTTAACTTTTACATGGAACTTTCTAATGATTGCTGCATCCTTGCTCTGAACAGTAGTATATTTTAAGCTTTTTTTTCTCGACACATCTAGAAATCTAGAGAATGAGAACTTGACGCTGTGTTCACGATGCTATGGATCTATACGGTGGGAAATGGCAACATGTCCCCGTAACGTTGTGCGGGATGCCATAGGAGTATCAGTATACCTTTTACTTACTGGATAGAAAAAGCATGATCGACTAAACTTCTCTTATACATCCTGCAAAGAAAAAAAAAAAAAGTTTATTTTCCCCAATATGTGAGTTTATGAGCTCCGAATGCTATTGTATGCCTATACTGTTGCACGCTGCGGAGCCATTGGGATATCGTCCATATTTATTCGTCCAGCGGAAGGCACGAATGTGATGTGAACAGCGCCTTATAAGAAAAAAAATGGCATATCTGTCACATATCAAGACTAATTGCCTAAATATTGCACATACCGATCTATATTAAATTGGCAGGGTGGTTGTTAACTGATACGTAATGGCGGGGTGGGGGGAGTATAGATAAAGCGCAGTGGGGTGGGCTAGGGGAAAGAATCCCACCAGAAGAGGATCCTTAAGCGGAGACATTTTGGGAAAGTTTGAAGAAAGTTAAGATAAAATCTGGGGTGAAGACTGAGAAATGACAATACATTGTGCACACAAACAGCTCTGCCCATAATAGAGCTGTGTCCCCGAGATACTCGTCTGCTGCCGCTGTCACGGTACAAAGCGTTCTGTCATAAAAAAAGCCAAAACAAGTGTCAGCTCGTACAGACTGTGCGGTGTACTTCAGTTCATCGTGAAAGAAGCCATCGCGTTCTGAATGAAAGTTCACGGCTGAAGGTTCTGCGCCATCTACTTCACTTCAGTCATCTTCAATAGTCTTCGAGCAAGATACCATATGTGTTTTATCACAAAGTGGTAAAAAAATGGATATAATATATAAAAAAAAAAAACATATAAACAAACAAAACATTTTCTTAAAGGGCTTGTCCTTTTTCTGAAAAACTTTGTCCATATGCTCAGTTCATTCTATGGAAGAATTAAAAAAAAAAAATTAAGAAAAAAAGAAAAACGTGCTTTCTTACCCTCCCCAGGTGCAGAGTTGTGCCTCCAACCGCTGCTCCGATCTGTGATTGGCTGCAGCTATGATAAAATGTGCAGCCAATCACTGAGTTCTGCCCATACAGAGGAGATGCTGAGCTCAATGATTCGCTAGACCTGGGGGAGAGTAAGAAACTTTTTTTTTTTTTTTAATTTTTAATAATGAATCGAGCATGTGATAAAGTTTTCTGAAAGGGGAAAGCCCCTTTAAGTCGTAAAAAAGTTAAGTTATTAAAAGGAACAAATAAATGACATTAAAAAAAACTGTAAAAAGGATTAAAAAAAATGGAAAAAAAAGTTTTCTTGAGAAAAGTTGTAAAAATGTAAAAAAAAAAAAAAAAAAAAAAAAAAGGAAGAAAAGTTTCCCGTGAGTAGTAAAAGAAGGAAAGTTAAAGGGAACCTGTCACCCCGAAAATCGCGGGTGAGGTAAGCCCACCGGCATCAGGGGCTTATCTACAGCATTCTGTAATGCTGTAGATAAGCCCCCGATGTTACCTGAAAAAGGAGAAAAAGACGTTATATTATACTCACCCAGGGGCGGTCCCGCTGCTGGTCAGGTCGGATGGGCGTCTCCGGTCCGCTGCGGCGCCTCCTATGTTCATTCCATGATGTCCTCTTCTGTTCTTCAGCCACGGCTCCGGCGCAGGCGTACTTTGCTCTGCCCTGTTGAGGGCAGACAAAGTACTGCAGTGCGCAGGCGCCGGGCCTCTGACCTTTCCGGCGCCTGCGCACTGCAGTACTATCCTCTGCCCTCAAGAGGGCAGAGCAAAGTACGCCTGCGCCGGAGCCGTGGCTGAAGATCAGAAGAGGACGTCATGGAAAGAAGATGGGAGGTGCCGCAGCGGACCGGAGACGCCCATCCGACCTGACCAGCAGCGGGACCGCCCCTGGGTGAGTATAATATAACGTCTTTTTCTCCTTTTTCAGGTAACATCGGGGGCTTATCTACAGCATTACAGAATGCTGTAGATAAGCCCCTGATGCCGGTGGGCTTACCTCACCCGCGATTTTCGGGGTGACAGGTTCCCTTTAAGTAAAAATGTTTCTTGAGGAAAGTAGAAAAAAAAAAAAATAGAAGAGGTACGTAAAAAAAAAATAAATTATTTTGGGGAATACATTAAAATCCAAAAGTAAAAAAGTTTCTAGAGGAAGGTCGTATAAAAATGGAAAAAGTACATAAAAAAAAAGACCAACACTCTGTATGGGACAATAGCTGGTTACACTATTTTGCAAAAATGGGTGACTTCATGACACGACTGCCTTAAAGGGGTTGTCTCTTTCAGGAGTGCTCCGATCCTCTGTCTCCTGCTTGCCGGGGACTTGTGTGCTCCTGAGGACTGACAGCTTGGACCAGCGACACATGTAGCTGGAACTGTGCGCTGTCACATGCTAGAAGTGGCAGCTTTACCTCTGCAGCAGTCCGGCCAGTGTCAGTCTGTAGCTGGCTACACCTCTGGGTATCTGGGGTCCTGATAACAAACATGAAAGCATTGTGTCCGCCTCATTCTTAGGACTTATGGGGGTCCTGGAGTGCCATTGTGTAGAGTATAACGATGGAGGCACTGCAATCATCTCACTATAAAGCATCACTAGAAGTTTCACAGTTCTCTGGCGAGCTCCTAGTGTTACGGCATCACTTTATGAGATGCGAATACCCCTTTATTCTTAAAGGTCCCCCGCGGTGTACATGGTTCTCCTATATAACGTCGGGCTCTTTCATCTGCTAAATCGGGGAGCTCCGAGGCACTGACCTCTTTCGTACCGCCAGTTCACCATCTAACCCTTCGACATAAGCGAACCCTACAAGTGACGGTGTAGAGAAGTGCCTCTAACCATTAGAGTGGGGCTTGGCTTAGTTCGTACTCCTGCAGTTGCAACTTGTACTGACCAAACATTATCCAAAAAATGGTGCAAATGCATGAAAAAGGGCACTAGAAGAATGTTAAATTTGGCACCTACAGTGTATAGCCTTGGATCCCTCACACTTGCATAGAAGTCCTCACTAGTCCTATGAAGTAGGATATGAAACAAAATGGCAGTGCAACTTGCATTGACCAAAAATTATCCAAAAATGGTGCAAATGCATGAAAAAATGGAACTGGAAGAATGTTAAATTTGGTACCTACAGTCTGTAGACTTGGATCCCTCTCACTTTAATAGATGTCCTCACTAGTCCTACGATGTAGGATATGAAAAAATTGGAAGAGCAAGTCCAACTTGCACTGACCAAAAATTATCCAAAAATGGTGCAAATGCATAAAAAAAGGGCACTGGAAAAATATTAAATTTGGCACCTACAGTTTTGTAGCCTTGGATCCCTCACACTTGCAGATACGTCCTTACTAGTCCTATGATGTAGGGGATATGGAAAAAAAAACGGAAGAGCAAGTGCAACTTGCACTGACCAAAAATTATCCAAAAATGGTGCAAATGCATGAAAAACGGCAGTGGAAGACAACAACTACAGTCTTGTACCCTTAGATCCCTCACACGCCTTATGATGTAGGGGATATGAAAAAAAAATATATGGAAGAGCAAGTGCAACTTGCACCGACCAAAAATTATCCAAAAATTGTGCAAATGCATGAAAAAGGGCACTAGAAGAATGTTAAATTTGGCACCTACAGTGCATAGCCTTGGATCCCTCACACTTGCATAGAAGTCCTCACTAGTCCTATGAAGTAGGATATGAAACAAAATGGCAGTGCAACTTGCATTGACCAAAAATTATCCAAAAATGGTGCAAATGCATGAAAAAATGGAACTGGAAGAATGTTAAATTTGGTACCTACAGTCTGTAGACTTGGATCCCTCTCACTTTAATAGATGTCCTCACTAGTCCTACGATGTAGGATATGAAAAAATTGGAAGAGCAAGTCCAACTTGCACTGACCAAAAATTATCCAAGAATGGTGCAAATGCATAAAAAAAGGGCACTGGAAAAATATTAAATTTGGCACCTACAGTTTTGTAGCCTTGGATCCCTCACACTTGCAGATACGTCCTTACTAGTCCTATGATGTAGGGGATATGGAAAAAAAAACCGGAAGAGCAAGTGCAACTTGCACTGACCAAAAATTATCCAAAAATGGTGCAAATGCATGAAAAACGGCACTGGAAGACAACAACTACAGTCTTGTACCCTTAGATCCCTCACACGCCTTATGATGTAGGGGATATGAAAAAAAAATATATGGAAGAGCAAGTGCAACTTGCACCGACCAAAAATTATCCAAAAATTGTGCAAATGCATAAGAAAGGGCACTGGAAGAATGTTAAATTTGGCACCTACAGTGCATAGCCTTGGATCCCTCACACTTGCACAGATGTCCTCACTAGTCCTACTGTGTAGGATATGAAAAAAAAAACCCCAGAAGTAATATTTTTTGGTGGTACGCATACGCCAAAGATATCCATTTCCGTGGCACGTAAACCCTTTTACAACAATACTATTAGCGTCTCATTGTTTACTTGTTATTGGGATTTATTCCGCCCCAACTAATCTTCCATTTAATCCTCCCAAGTAGAGCGGAGGTTGCAGAATATATTTAGGGGCCGTATAAAGGGCGTGTTGCAGCTTCAACCCGCGGTGACCGGATCGCCGAGTCCATTTTGAGACATGCCAGCCTGGGAAAGGTGCAAGACGCACATCCTTATGTTTAAGCTGTTGCTGGAAACGGTCGCCAGGGAGAGCGGTGTGCAATTACAGGCGCTGTGATGTTCCCTCTAATAATACTTTGCTATGCATACTCAGCGTGGAGACAACTCTCTGCTAAAAAGAGAACAAGGATTTCGCCCGTCTGTGTCATCCAAGGCATAAATGTCAGCCATCAGTAGCTGATTAGCAGCGGGTATACAGCTGCGCCGCGCACTTAGGCCACAAGCACCGGGGATAAGACACTTATTTTTATTGTGGTGTCGGTGGCGCCATGCTTGGCTCCTGTGCTAATGCAGCCTGAGATAATGGAGGAGGCACAATTACTCATGATGCCCAAGTCGTTCCTGCCCATCTTTATCTTTGGTTTCAGCTTTATTGGCACGGGTAGTGGAATTTTCTATGAAGGATTCAACCAACTTGTGGGGCACTTGATTTTGCCCTCTCAGAGTACCCTCGGCCACCAGGGATACCACCACTAACCCTAGCCCACCAGGAGCACTACCACCAATCCTTCTACATCTTGAGCCATCAGTGATTTTCCACACTTACCCCTCTTACAGTGGAATTTAACAGGAACATTACCACTAACACTCCAGCACCCAAGACCACCAGGGATATTACCACTAACTCTTCAATATCCTAAACCATCAGGGATATTTGCCCTAGTCCTGCAAGACCCTAAGATGATCCATTATATTACGACAAACCCTTCCAACATCCTAGTCTGCTGGGTTATTATCACTAACTTTTTAATACCCTAAATCATCAGGGGTATATCCAACAGTCCCTCCAACATCCTGGACTACTAGGAACAGAACTCAACTCCCACACCCTAGATCACTAGGGATATCATCACCAACTCTCCATCACGTAGACCACCAGGGATATTATCACTAATCCTCCAACACCGTAAACTATCCAATATATTAGGACAAACCCCTCCGACGCCCTAGTCCACCAGGAATATGATCACTGACCTTTCAATAAACAAGACCACTAATCGTTCTACCATACTAGACCACCAGGGATATTGCCACAAACCCCTCCACCATCCGAGACCACCAGGGATATTACCCTAAATCCCTGGACCATCCTAGACCACCAGGGATAGTACCATTAACTCCTCAACCATCCTAGACCACCAGGGATATTACCATAAACCCCTCCACCATCCCAAACCACTTGTGATATTACCACTAACTCCTCCACCATCCCAGACCACCGGGGATATTACCATTAACCCCTCTACCATCCTAGACCACCAGGGATATTACCATTAACTCCTCAACCATCCTAGACCACCAGGGATATTACCATAAACCCCTCCACCATCCCAAACCACTTGTGATATTACCACTAACTCCTCCACCATCCCAGACCACCGGGGATATTACCATTAACCCCTCTACCATCCTAGACCACCAGGGATATTACCATTAACCCCTCCACCATCCTAGACCACCAGGGATAGTACCATTAACCCCTCCACCATCCTAGACCACCAGGGATATTACCATTAACCCCTCTACCATCCTAGACCACCAGTGATATTACTATTAACCCCTCCAACATCTTAGACCACCAGGGATATTACCATTAACCCCTCCACCATCCCAGACCACCAGGGATATTACCATAAACCCCTCCACCATCCGAGACCACCAGGGATATTACCATAAACCCCTCTACCATCCTAGACCACCAGGGATATTACCATTAACCCCTCCACCATCCTAGACCACCAGGGATAGTACCATTAACCCCTCCACCATCCTAGACCACCAGGGATATTACCATTAACCCCTCTACCATCCTAGACCACCAGTGATATTACTATTAACCCCTCCAACATCCTAGACCACCAGGGATAGTACCATTAACCCCTCTACCATCCCAGACCACCAGTGATAGTACCATTAACCCCTCTACCATCCTAGACCACCAGGGATATTACCATTAACCCCTCTACCATCCCAGACCACCAGTGATAGTACCATTAACCCCTCCACCATCCTAGACCACCAGGGATATTACCATTAACCCCTCTACCATCCTAGACCACCAGTGATATTACTATTAACCCCTCCAACATCCTAGACCACCAGGGATAGTACCATTAACCCCTCTACCATCCCAGACCACCAGTGATAGTACCATTAACCCCTCTACCATCCCAGACCACCAGGGATATTACCATAAACCCTTACACCTTCCTAAACCATCAGGTATATAACCAGAAAACGTTACACACCCTTAATAATGGGAGATATTCTTTGTCAAGAATCCTGGCATAAAGGTTTTACCATTTAATTGTTCACTATTCTTCCCACGAGGAATACTAGAGATTTCACCATACAGAAAAAAACAGCCAAGTGGGTGGATTTTAGCAGGATCCGTTGACTAGCTTATGTGAATTGGGGTCACCTGAATCTCCTGAATGAGCGTAGCTACGATAAATTCAGAATTCCCTCTTAATTTCACAGCACGTCACGTATCCTGATCGCTGTGACATAGGCTGCGAGCTTGAGAAACTCGCCTCGCTCTTTTTTTGACTGATTCATGTTTATTTTCGAGAATACGATTCTAGCTTTTAATATTTGATTTGGGTGGAGGACGTGTGTGAAAGAGAACATAATATTTTTTCTGGAAATATGGCGGAGAAACGTGTTAAGTGTCAAAAAGTTATGGCCCGAACTTGAACTGTGTATTGAAACATCAGTCGCCAGAGAAGTCAGCCCGACTCATGGCAATCACCGACTCCGGGCTCCTCTTCTCTGCCAGACGCTCTCCCGAC
Source organism: Ranitomeya imitator (assembly GCF_032444005.1). Taxonomy (NCBI): domain Eukaryota; kingdom Metazoa; phylum Chordata; class Amphibia; order Anura; family Dendrobatidae; genus Ranitomeya; species Ranitomeya imitator. The sequence continues at coordinate 53,733,679 of NC_091282.1, read as the reverse complement.
AGGTCTGCCGTAGAGAATCCTTGGATTTACCATGAAACTAAAATTCTGGAGCATCTCTTCTTAGGTCTCTGCATTATGCCGTACCTCTGCTACTCCTCCTGGAAATCTATGGTATGTGTCCGATGACCATCTCTGTACACCGCAAACAGTGAAAATTAACATCTATCCTGGTGTGAATAAAGCCTTACTCCATATTACATAGACTTACCGTTTTGTGATGTGGGAACAGCGTAGCGGTAATACTGAAAACTATCCGATGCTCCATACTGTCATCCTACAAATATTCGACTGTCCATGAACCAGTCATCTATCCAGCCATCATTCCATCATTTCATACATCGTCCATTTAGCTATTCATGCCATCCAGCCATCATTCATTCACTCCAATCATTCATTCCATTAAGGCCAATCATTCTATCCATCCCATCATTTCATCTCTTTTTAATTCATTCCATCCAGCTACATATAAAATCTAATTCATTCCATCCAGTCCATCCATAAGGTTTATTTACCGTGATCATTGTATCTATCCAGTCCGTCCATTTATCTATTTCATCCGCTCATCCAATTACTCCATCAATTCATTCATTCCATCCAGATGTTTATTATATCCAATTCCTTCTATTCATCATTATATCCACCCATATATTTATCCAATTAGTTCCATCCGGCCCACGTCATTAAACCATTTATCTATCCATTCCTTCCATCCCTCTCAGCCCGTTTTTATTGGATCTAATTAATTCCATCCAACCCAATTCATCCCACCATTCGTTTATCCATAACCGTGCATTTATTTCCACCCATTCATTAGATCAGTCCATTATCCATAGATTAGATCAAATTAATTTCATCCAGCCAACCATTACCTATCAATTTATCAATTTACTACAACCATTTATTTAACCATTCCATCTTTCCATCAATAGATTAAATCTACTTAATTCCATCCAGTCCAATCCATATGGTCTACTTGATCATTGTACCCATCCATTTCTCCATTCATTCATCCCTTCCTTCCATCCAACACCATTTAATTCCATCCACCTATTCATTCATTTCACCCAAATAATCCATCTATTCATTATTTCAATCCATATTTATCTAATTAATTCATCCAGCCATGTATCTATTCATTCATTCCAATCATCCTTTTATCCATTATATCAACCCATATATTTATTAGATCTAATACCATCCATCCAACCATTATCTAAACATTCTATCCGTTTATCAATTCATTCCATCCAAAAATCAATCTATCTAGTCATTGCATCCATCCAATATACCGTAATCCATGCCAACAGTTTGCACAATTAGTGCTGCACTGCTACGTCTAGCCATCAATAAATAATTCAGCCTATTTACATGGCCGGTATATACTATGCATGCACACATTTGCTCATTATATATAATTCATTCTGCTTTGCCTCAATTCTCCCAGGGAACAAGTCACGGAAAAAGAGCCAGCGCTCAGCTCAGATTCCCAGCGCTTGTGAGCACACGGCGCTCGCTCGCTGGCTCGCGGGCACACTGGGCGGATTTCCTCTCTCCAGCTAGGACATTCCTCAGGAGACTCTGCAGCAATAAACACACACATCCCCACTGGTACACACAGAATATAGAACCAGGAGGCGATCCAGGATGTGAACCGCGCCGCCAGAGAGACCGCCACACTTACACAAATACTTCTCCTCTCTCCCCGTTAACATCTTCGAAGCTGCAAGAAATTAAAGATTTGTCGTCTTCTCGAATTTAGGATACAAGATGAAGAAGGTGCAAACTTATTCAACACTGCTTTGTAAAAGTATTCAACCCCCCTTCTTTTAAAAGAATAAATAAAATTAAATGACAAATTACCGATTGCTCCAAGAATCCGCAAACCGATTCCTTGTGAACCAATAGAAATGCTCGTCAGGAAAGGAGCAAAGCCTATGCAGTAAGTATGGCCTGACAAAACTCCTCCTACAGAGGAAGTAGGAAAGGACTAAACTGTCAGCTGCCAGAGGGAGAAGGAGACCGATTCCATCATTTAACATAAATTTGTTAAAATAAATAGCTGAGAAAACTCCTCGTGCAGAGGAAGTAAGAAAGGATTGAACTGTCAGCTGCAAGAGGGAGAAGGAGACTGATTCAATCCTTTAAAATAAGTTAAAATATATAGCTCAGAGGAAGGAAGAAAGGATCAGTTGTCAGCTGCAGCGGGACAAGGAGACTGATTCCATCCTTTAAAATAAGTTACAATATCTAGCGGAGAAGACTCTTCCTACAGAGGAAGTAAAAAAGGATCACAGTGTCAGCTGCAGTGGAACAAGGAGACTGATCCCATCCTATAAAATAAGTTACAATATCTAGCGGAGAAGACTTTCTACAGAAGGAAGGACTACACTGTCAGCTGCCAGAGGGAGGAGGAGAATTTTTTTTAAAATTACTAAGTTAGTTACTACTCTGATAATGTAGTGGTGAAAATGGGCGTGACAATTTGTTATGTAATGTAACACAGAGCGTTGTTCCTTAGAAAATCAATGGATGGATGACCAGATTATAAAAAAAAAAAAAAAAAAAAGAAGATGTAGCCCAGGTAAGAGTAAAGTCCGAGATGCATTATAGGTTGGGATTACCTTTTAATGGGGCTCATTTAGTATTGGTATTAGTATCACGTGTTCCAATGCCCAGAAGCACCAGGATATAGATTGTATTTTTCAGAATATAATATGTAATTTTAGAAACATTTAGCCAGAAATACGGTAATATATCTTATAGTCAGGAATCAGCGAGCATCCGAGATATAAAGCGAAGTCTGCTCAGTATTACCAGTCCTATACAGAGCGCCTTCAAGGGGTGTGAAGAACAGGAAGTCTGTGGGGTGTAACTACAGCCAATAACAACAAAGGAAGTGATGTCACAGAAGGGGGCGTCGGTTTCACAAACTTCTGCTGTACATGCAGCAGTAGTTATCGGTCATTTGATGCATCTTGGAGACTTGCCATAGGGGACTAGTAATACAGTTCCTGGTATATTACATGGTAGCTTTTGTTTTTAATTTTATTTAATTTTTACAAATTATGAAAATTTGCAAAAAAAACTTAAAAGATATTGTTCAGGATATTAAATAATAATAAAAAATGGCTACCTTCTTTCAGAAATTGAGCCATTCCTGATGATGGATCATACGTTTTATTGAAGTTTAGCTCCATTCACTTCAATGGTATTTAATTGCAATACCAGACACAACCCAAGGTCAAGGGTTGGCACTGCATCTTGGAAACAGAACATTGAGGTGCACGGTTTGTCATGGTTCATCGGCGTTCACCATGATCCATGCACTCATGTCCCAAAATATAATAAGGGGAATGTTCCCATTCACTGTGAGCAAGGAGAGTTCTTGAAAATGTTAAGAAACTGAAATATATAGTGCTTGTTTTTCTTAGCATTTTTTTTTAGTGATTTTTCCTTTTTGTCACGTTAAATTCAGCAAAGTGGGAAAACCATTTTTTTTCCCTCCTGACTTTTTTTTTTAAAGTCGCATTTCATGGATTTTTCTAAACCATTTAGAAAAAGCCACACTGATGTAAAAATCCAAAAACTAAGCAAATAAAAGACAAAAAAAAAAATTCTTTGAATTTGTCATCAGTCACAAAGTCACTGATCCGTGACCCCCCAAAAAGTGTTGGAAATGCATGGATGAAACAGGATATAAGGAAGTTTCAGAACTTATAGAGTTGTAACTTTATGGATACCGCCATCGGGCACGTGTAAGGGGCTGTCACTCCCAAAATAACAAGTGACAAGTGGCCCTTTGTCCATAGGATTAGGTGATAAAATGGCAATCACGGGGAGGGCCGATCTCTGGATGCAGCGCTTGTGTTTCTCCAGCAGTCCCATGCACAATGAATGGAGCGGAGGTGGAGAGCGCGTGCATGTCGAGACGCAGCTGCGGAGGTCGGACCCCCGAGCGATCACATAGGGGAATAACCCCCTTTAAATCCAGAGACAAAATATTAAGAAGTCTTACATAAGATGAGGACGGTGCGGCGGACCCCGATATGACAAATGATAACCTTTTAGCATTTGATAGAAACGTACAGGCACACGTCTAAAAATGGCAGTGATCTGTCAGCGCACACACACACGCTTATTCTGAGTGACAGCGAGCGCTGTCATGTGACATCTTATCCCACCGACACCACGTATTCCTCCCACGTGTGTGCTGTGCGTGGGCTGCAGACCTAGAAACGATTGATGTAGGAGCCAGCGCTCGGCTTAGCATTGAAGAATTAAAATAAAAAAAAGTGCTGAAAGCTTTAGAGCGCGTCTGTCGGCGGAGAGCGTTATTTATGAGCGGATTGCGGACTAGTTTAGCGAGGATGAACGGCTGCTATTAACATGAAAATGACTCCGCGGCCCCCCCAACGTCTCCATCTCTTTGTGTGATTGTCAGTAATAGGTCAAGTGCGCCGATCTACGTGATTTCTCTATTTGCTCGCTGCACTAGGCGAAATGACTCTTGCCCAGGATTTTTATGGAACTCAAATAAAAAAAAACAAAAACAAAAAAATCAGACTACACAATCCTTAAAGGGGTGTTGTCAAGTTTACTAGCTTCCCGGTCACTAGGGGTCTGACCACCGAGATGCCCACCAATCCCAAGAACCGTGTGAATGAAGCAGTGGCGGATCATGTGCACTGTCGCTCCATTCACAGGAGAACCAATTGTTGGAATTGATCAGGAAAATACCCCTTAAAAAAGGGTCTGCTCACATTACACAGCCGCCTTGTTACATTCTCTAATCTAGCATTTGACTGTAAAATAAAATAAGATGTCCTACTATATGGAACCCCGGCCCCTCTGAGCCAAATCAGGGTCTCATGACATACAGGATCGGGAGACCGCAAACCGATTCAATGACCATCTTCTCCAATATGAACGTTAAATTAATGGTTTCTTTGGATAGAATGTCTGGAGGAGTAACTATACATTCCTAACATTAAGGAAATAGGAGTAGGTAAAAGTGGTTGAGGAGGTAAGAGTGGCTGGGACCCTAGGAGGTAGCGACCATGCTATTTTAGAATTTTGGATAACTAGAGGAGGAAGACCTGTGAAGACTCAGACATCAAGGTTGGATTTCAGAAAGGCAGATTTTAAGGGACTCGGAAAGAGAATCGGAGGGATCCAATGGCTGGATATCCTTAAGGACGAAAATGTCCAGAAAGGATGGGAAATCTTGAAAAATGAGATTCTCAAATCACAATCGTTAACAATTCCGAAAAGAGGGAAGAATAGGAAGCATTTAAGGAAAACAGGATGGATGAACACAGAACTTAAACATTTCTTTCTTCCTTTTTAGCATGTGTTTATCAAATGGAAAGAGGGAGGCATATCTAAAGAATATAATGCAGTCTGCACAACATGCAGGGCAGAAATCAGATTATCTAAAGCGGACAATGAATTAAGGCTTGCAAGGGATGTCAAAAGCAATAAAAAAGGTTTTGGGGGATATGTCAAGAGTAAAAGAAAAGTCAAAGATGCTATAGGAATTTTACAGGATGGAAATTATGAAATGGTAAGAAAGGATATTGAGAAGGCCGAACTTTTAAATTCCTATTTTGCATCCGTTTTCACTCAAAAAGAAAATGTAACATCAACTGATCTTCACTGTTCTATTAACCCCTTTACCCCCAAGGGTGGTTTGCACGTTAATGACCAGGCCAATTTTTACAATTCTGACCACTGTCCCTTTATGAGGTTATAACTCCGAAACGCTTCAACGGATCCTGGTGATTCTGACATTGTTTTCTCGTGACATATTGTACTTCATGATAGTGGTAAAATTTCTTTGATAGTACCTGCGTTTATTTGTGAAAAAAACGGAAATTTGGCGAAAATTTTGAAAATTTCGCAATTTTCAAACTTTGAATTTTTATGCAATTAAATCACAGAGATATGTCACACAAAATACTTAATAAGTAACATTTCCCACATGTCTCCTTTACATCAGCATAATTTTGGAACCAATTTTTTTTTTTGTTAGGGAGTTATAAGGGTTAAAAGTTGACCAGCAATTTCTCATTTTTACAACACCATTTTTTTTTAGGGACCACGTCTCATTTGAAGTCATTTTGAGGGGTCTATATGATAGAAAATGCCCAAGTGTGACACCATTCTAAAAACTGCACCCCTCAAGGTGCTCAAAACCACATTCAAGAAGTTTATTAACCCTTCAGGTGTTTAATAGGAATTTTTGGAATGTTTAAATAAAAATGAACATTTAACTTTTTTACACAAAAAATTTACTTCAGCTCCAATTTGTTTTATTTTACCAAGGGTAACAGGAGAAATTGGACCCAAAAAGTTGTTGTCCAATTTGTCCTGAGTACGCGGATACCCCATATGTGGCAGTAAACCACTGTTTGGGCGCATGGGAGAGCTCGGAAGGGAAGGAGCGCTATTTGACTTTTCAATGCAAAATTGACAGGAATTGAGATGGGACGCCATGTTGCGTTTGGAGAGCCACTGATGTGCCTAAACATTGAAACCCCCCACAAGTGACACCATTTTGGAAAGTAGACCCCCTAAGGAACTTATCTGGATGTGTGGTGAGCACTTTGACCCACCAAGTGCTTCACAGAAGTTTATAATGCAGAACCGTAAAAATAAAAAATCATATTTTTTCACAAAAATTATATTTTTGCCCCCAATTTTTTATTTTTCCAAGGGTAAGAGAAGAAATTGGACCTCAAAAGTTGTTGTCCAATTTGTCCTGAGTACGCTGATACCTCATATGTGGCAGTAAACCACTGTTTGGGCGCATGGGAGAGCTCGGAAGGGAAGGAGCGCAGTTTGACTTTTCAATGCAAAATTGACAGAAATTGAGATGGGACGCCATGTTGCGTTTGGAGAGCCACTGATGTGCCTAAACATTGAAACCCCCCACAAGTGACACCATTTTGGAAAGTAGACCCCCTAAGGAACTTATCTAGAGGTGTGGTGAGCACTTTGACCCAACAAGTGCTTCACAGAAGTTTATAATGCAGAACCGTAAAAATAAAAAATCATATTTTTTCACAAAAATTATATTTTTGCCCCCAATTTTTTATTTTTCCAAGGGTAAGAGAAGAAATTGGACCTCAAAAGTTGTTGTCCAATTTGTCCTGAGTACGCTGATACCTCATATGTGGCAGTAAACCACTGTTTGGGCGCATGGGAGAGCTCGGAAGGGAAGGAGCGCAGTTTGACTTTTCAATGCAAAATTGACAGGAATTGAGATGGGACGCCATGTTGCGTTTGGAGAGCCACTGATGTGCCTAAACATTGAAACCCCCCACAAGTGACACCATTTTGGAAAGTAGACCCCCTAAGGAACTTATCTGGATGTGTGGTGAACACTTTGACCCACCAAGGGCTTCACAGAAGTTTATAATGCAGAGCCATAAAAATAAAACAAAATTTTTTTCCCACAAAAATTATTTTTTAGCCCCCAGTTTTGTATTTTCCCTAGGGTAACAGGAGAAATTGGACCCCAAAAGTTGTTGTCCAATTTGTCCTGAGTACGCTGATACCCCATATGTGGGGGGGAACCACCGTTTGGGCGCATGGGAGGGTTCGGAAGGGAAGGAGCGCCATTTGGAATGCAGACTTAGATGGAATGGTCTGCAGGCGTCACATTGCGTTTGCAGAGCCCCTAATGTACCTAAACAGTAGAAACCCCCCACAAGTGACACCATTTTGGAAAGTAGACCCCCTAAGGAACTCATCTTGATGTGTTGTGAGAGCTTTGAACCCCCAAGTATTTCACTACAGTTTATAACGCAGAGCCATGCAAACAAAAAATATTTTTTTTTCCACAAAAATTATATTTTAGCCCCCAGTTTTGTATTTTTCCAAGGTTAGCAGGAGAAATTGGACCCTAAATGTTGTTGTCCAATTTGTCCTGAGTACGCTGATACCCGATATGTGGGGGGGAACCACCGTTTGGGCGCATGGGAGGGCTCGGAAGGGAAGGAGCATCATTTGGAATGCAGACTTAGATGGATTGGTCTGCAGGCGTCACATTGCGTTTGCAGAGCCCCTAATGTACCTAAACAGTAGAAACCCCCCACAAGTGACCCCATATTGGAAACTAGACCCCTCAATGAACTTATCTAGATGTGTTGTGAGAACTTTGAACCCCCAAGTGTTTCACTACAGTTTATAACGCAGAGCCGTGAAAATAAAAAATCTTTTTGTTTTCCCCCAAAAATTATTTTTTAGCCCCCAGTTTTGTATTTTCCCAAGGGTAACAGGAGAAATTGGTCCACAAAAGTTGTTGTCCAATTTGTCCTGAGTACGCTGATACCCCATATGTTGGGGTAAACCCCTGTTTGGGCACACAGGAGAGCTCGGAAGGGAAGGAGCACTGTTTTACTTTTTCAACGCAGAATTGGCTGGAATTGAGATCGGACGCCATGTCGTGTTTGGAGAGCCCCTGATGTGCCGAAACAGTGGAAACCCCCCAATTATAACTGAAACCCTAATCTAAACACACCCCTAACCCTAATTCCAACGGTAACCCTAACCACACCTCTAACCCTGACACACCCCTAACCCTAATCCCAACCCTATTCCCAACTGTAAATGTAATCTAAACCCTAACCCTAACTTTAGCCCCAACCCTAACTGTAGCCCCAACCCTAACCCTAACCCTAGCCCTAACCCTAGCCCTAACCCTAACCCTAACCCTAGCCCTAACCCTAACCCTAGCCCTAACCCTAGCCCTAACCCTAACCCTAGCCCTAACCCTAGCCCTAGCCCTAGCCCTAACCCTAGCCCTAGCCCTAACCCTAGCCCTAGCCCTAACCCTAGCCCTAGCCCTAACCCTAGCCCTAACCCTAGCCCTAATGGGAAAATGGAAATAAATACATTTTTTTTTATTTTTCCCTAACTAAGGGGGTGATGAAGGGGGGTTTGATTTACTTTTATAGCGAGTTTTTTAGCGGATTTTTATGATTGGCAGCCGTCACACACTGAAAGACCCTTTTTATTGCAAAAAATATTTTTTGCAATACCACATTTTGAGAGCTATAATTTTTCCATATTTTGGTCCACAGAGTCATGTGAGGTCTTGTTTTTTGCGGGACGAGTTGACGTTTTTATTGAAAACATTTTTGGGCACGTGACATTTTTTTATCGCTTTTTATTCCGATTTTTGTGAGGAAGAATGACCAAAAGCCAGCTATTCATGAATTTCTATTGGGGGAGGCGTTTATACCGTTCCGCGTTTGGTAAAATTGATAAATCAGTTTTATTCTTCGGGTCAGTACGATTACAGCGATACCTCATTTATATCATTTTTTTATGGTTTGGTGCTTTTATACGATAAAAACTATTTTACAGAAAAAATAATTATTTTTGCATCGCTTTATTCTCAGGACTATAACTTTTTTATTTTTTTGCTGATGATGCTGTATGGCGGCTCTTTTTTTGCGGGACAATATGACGCTTTCAGCGGTACCATGGTTATTTATATCTGTCCTTTTGATCGCGTGTTATTCCACTTTTTGTTCGGCGGTATGATAATAAAGCGTTGTTTTTTGCCTCGTTTTTTTTTTTTTTTTTTCTTACGGTGTTTACTGAAGGGGTTAACTAGTGGGACAGTTTTATAGGTCGGGTCGTTACGGACGCGGCGATACTAAATATGTGTACTTTTATTGGTTTTTTTTTTTTATTTAGATGAAGAAATGTATTTATGGGAATAATATTTTTTTTTTTTTTTCATTATTTTGGAATTTTTTTTTTAATTTTTTTTACACATTTGGAAAATTTTTTTTTAACTTTTTTACTTTGTCCCAGGGGGGGACATCACAGATCAGTGATCTGACAGTTTGCACAGCACTCTGTCAGATCACTGATCTGACATGCAGCGCTGCAGCCTTCACAGTGCCTGCTCTAAGCAGGCTCTGTGAAGCCACCTCCCTCCCTGCAGGACCCGGATCCGCGGCCATCTTGGATCCGGGGCTCGAGCAGGGAGGGAGGTGAGGAGACCCTCGCAGCAACGCGATCACATCGCGTTGCTGCGGGGGGCTCAGGGAAGCCCGCAGGGAGCCCCCTCCCTGCGCGGTGCTTCCCTGCACCGCCGGCACATCGCGATCATCTTTGATCGCGGTGTGCCAGGGGTTAATGTGCCGGGGGCGGTCCGTGACCGCTCCTGGCACATAGTGCCGGATGTCAGCTGCGATAAGCAGCTGACACCCGGCCGCGATCGGCCGCGCTCCCCCCGTGAGCGCGGCCGATCGGCTATGACGTACTATCCCGTCCAGGGTCAGATAAGCCCAGGGCACCTCGACGGGATAGTACGTCTAAGGTCACAGAGGGGTTAAGGGAATAGAAGAATCCAGGATATCTATAAACAGAAAAATAGTGAGGAAACACTTAGCTAGCCAGATGAAATTACACCCCAGAGTACTGAAGGAGATAGCAGAAGAAATTTTTGAACCACTCTCCGTAATCTTTGAAAATTGTTGGAGAACAGGAGAAATCCCAGAAGACTGGAGAAGAGCAAATGTTGTTCCTATCTTCAAAAAGGGGAAGAAAGTGGACCCAGGGAACTATAGGCCAGTGAGTCTGACGTGTATACCAGGAAAGATCTTTGAACAAATTATTAAACAACATGTATGTAAGTACCTGGATAAGAATGAACTGATTAACCAGATTCAGCATGGGTTAGTAACTAATAAGTCATGTCAGACTAACTTAATTTCCTTCAATGACAGAATCACTGACTGGGTGGATCAGGGAAATGCTGCATAATATATCTTGACTTCAGCAAAGCATTTGACAAAGTATCTCACACAATCCTTATTAAAAAAAAATGACTAAGTATGGGATGGACAAGGCAACTGTTCGGTGGATTCATAACTGGCTTAGTGATCGGACCCAAAGAGTGGTCGTAAATGGCTGAACATTCAGTTGGAAGAATGTCTCAAGTGGGGTACCACAGGGTTCTGTCCTGGGCCCTGTATTGTTCAACATCTTTATCAATCACTAAAGGTACTGTCACACTAGACGATATCGCTAGCGATCCGTGACGTTGCAGCGTCCTCGCTAGCGATATCGTCCAGTGTGACAGGCAGCAGCGATCAGGCCCCTGCTGGGAGATCGCTGGTCGGGGAAGAAAGTCCAGAACTTTATTTCGTCGCTGGACTCCCCGTAGACATCGCTGAATCGGCGTGTGTGACACCGATTCAGCGATATCTTCACTGGTAACCAGGGTAAACATCGGGTAACTAAGCGCAGGGCCGCGCTTAGTAACCCGCTGTTTACCCTGGTTACCAGCGTAAAAAAACAAACAGTACATACTTACATTCAGCTGTCTGTCCCTTGCCGTCTGGTTCCTGCACTGACTGCTGACCGTAAAGTGAAAGCAGAGCACAGCCACAGCGGTGAGTCACCGCTGTGTGACTCACCGCTGTGCTGTGCTTTCACTTTCACTTTACGGCCAGCAGTCAGTCAGTGCAGGAACCAGACGGCAAGGGACAGACAGCTGAATGTAAGTATGTAGTGTTTGTTTTTTTACGCTGGTAACCAGGGTAAACATCGGGTTACTAAGCGCGGCCCTGCGCTTAGTTACCCGATGTTTACCCTGGTTACCGGGGACCTCGGGATCGTTGGTCGCTGGAGAGCGGTCTGTGTGACAGCTCTCCAGCGACCAAACAGCGACGCTGCAGCGATCCGGATCGTTGTCGGTATCGCTGCAGCGTCGCTAAGTGTGACGGTACCTTTAGATGAAGGATTTGAGGGTACACTGATTAAATTTGCTGATGGCGCAAACCTAGGAGGGCTAGCAAATACTAGAGAAGCGAGAGAGAAGATTCAAAAAAACAAACTGGAGCAGTGGGCAGCAACTAACAATGGTTTTTAACAAGGAAAAATGCAAAGTACTACATCTGGGCAATAAAAATCAAAAAAGCATATATAGAATGGGAGGAATAGGGCTAAGCAACAGCACATGTGAAAAAGACCTGGGTATACTAATAGATCACAGACTGAACACGAGTCAACAGTGTGATGCAGCAGCAAAAATGGCAAATACAATTCTGGGATGTATTAACAGAAGCATACAGTCTAGATCACGTGAAAAAAACTTTTTGACAGTGAGGGTGATCAATGAGTGGAACAGGCAGCCACGAGATGAGGTGAGTTCTCCTTCAATGGAAGTCTTCAAACAGAGGCTGGACAGACATCTGTCTGGGACAATTTCATGAATCCTGCTTTGAGCAGGGGGTTTTTCATGAATCCTGCTTTGAGCAGGGGGTTGGACACGATGTCCCAGGAGGTCCCTTCCAACTCTACCGTTCTATGATTCTATAATGAACCTGCACTGATCCTGAGTTACATCCTGTATTATACTCCAGAGCTGCACTCACTATTCTGCTGCTGCAGTCACTGTTTACATACATTACTGATCCTGTACTGATTCTGAGTTACATCCTGCATTCTACTCCAGAGCTGCACTCACTATTCTGCTGGTGCAGTCACTGTGTACATACATTACTGATTCTGTACTGATCCTGAGTTACATCCTGTATTATACCCCAGAGCTGCACTCACTATTCTGCTGCTGCAGTCACTGTTTACATACATTACTGATCCTGTACTGATTCTGAGTTACATCCTGTATTATACTCTAGAGCTGCACTCACTATTATGCTGGTGCAGTCACTGTGTACATACATTACATTACTTGTTCTGTCTTATACTTTAAGGTAGGATTTATCGACAATGGAGACAATCACCATGCATGTCCTGCTTCTTCAGTGTCTGCAGTACTTGAACTAGTGATTTACATCCTACCTCCATACCAGGAACTGTTGATGTAGTGAAAACAAACTCCATCCTTACATTACGGGTGCTCAGCTAAGCTCTTAATGGAACGTTGGACATCCTCCTTTCCTAAGGATAATTTGGATTCTGTGCTATAATAATTCAACTATTTAAGAAAATCATTACTGTCCTTATCCGACCACGCCAGGTATGTTGCGATCTATGAACCTGAACCTTATATACATGGACGGTCCCTATGAACTACTCAATTATCGGCAGATGTTGGATCTCCAGCCGTTCCTCGCTCCCGTCTATCTGGACATCCCCTGATTAATCGGTTTACGTGCTTGTCTAAGGGTGAGATGAAGCTGTCATCATGGTGAGCTCATGGACGTCACCTCTCCCGTTACACGCAGGTACGACCTACCTGCAGCATGTTGAGCAGGAGACTGCGAAACTTGGTTCCTTCCACCATGAACAGGGCCATTTTGTCGCAGAGTTTGGCGGCGGTGTGTGCAAAGCTTCTGTCCGTCACAGCTTTCTGATAAATAGTCTTCACAATCTCCACTAACATCTCCTCGGAGTTGGCAGAGTTCTGGGCCTCCTCCATGAAGGTGGTGAGCTTGTAGTCCACGTCGCTGCTGTTGTTTCGCATACTGTTTAAGATTTCTATCAGTTTGTCCATTTTGGTCCTTTGAGGATTGGTGGACTCTACGGTGTATTCTTCCTATAAGCCACAGGAGAAAATAAAGCTATGTTACCATTATAACACATTGGGGCTCAACTTGTGTATTCTCTACTGAAAAAAAGGAGCAGTGGGGAGAAGGATTCTGCCTCCCAGCCACAGAAAAGACCATCTAAGCCCTGCCCCAGCTTTACTACACTTTTTCTTGCACTAGAAGAAGAGGGGAATGAAAATAATGAATTAACTGATCATTATTGTATGAGCATGGGGGAAGGTTTATGTTGCAACAAGCTGCCTACAAGCCAAAGAAGAGGCAATAGTATTCCCCTATTTTTACTACACTTTTACATGCATAAGACCACATATGTCGCCCTCAGAGTGATTACATTTCGCCTGCAAAGACGGGTACTATGTGCGGCCATTATACTGTATGGATGACTATATGGAGCCATTATACTGTAAGGAGGACTAGGTGGGGCCCATTATACTGAATGGAGCACTATGTGGGGCCCATTATACTGTATGGAGGACTAGATGGGGCCCATTATACTGTATGGAGGACTAGGTGGCGCCCATTATACTGAATGGAGGACTAGGTTGGGCCCATTATACTGAATGGAGCACTATATGGAGCCATTATACTGTATGGAGGACTAGGTGGGGCCCATTATACTGAATGGAGCACTATGTGGGGCCCATTATACTGAATGGAGCACTATGTGGGGCCCATTATACTGTATGGAGCACTATGTGGGGCCCATTATACTGTATGGAGCACTATGTTGGGCCCTTTATACTGTATGGAGCACTATGTTGGGCCCATTATACTGTAAGGAGCACTATGTTGGGCCCATTATACTGTATGGAGCACTATGTGGGGCAAAATATACTGTATGGAGCACTATGAGGAGACCATTTTACTGTATTAAGGACTATGTGGAGCCCATTATACTGTATGGTGGACTATCGGGAGCCCGTTATACTGTATGGACGACTATATGGGGCCCAATATATTGTATAGAGGACTATGTGGGGCACAATATACTGTATGGAGGACTATATGGTGCCCATTATACTGTGCGTTTGGGGTCACAGTTGGGGCATGGTGATGGGTCACCACACTTTGCTGGGGAGGTACAGTAGGGTCATCATACCATGTGTATGGAGAGTACTGTGGAGGAATTCCCTGTGGGACTATCATACTGTGTTTGGGTTGAGCTTTTGTTGGCACCATACTTTATTATCTGTATTTATGAATTCAAAGTTTTTTTTTATCCTTTATTATTACATACTTAAATGATGCCTTTGGGCCACATGTTTTTTACTGCCCTTACATAACGTATCATATTATTACAGTATGCCCCAGTTGTGATTATGCGCTAGTTTTATTCTAAAATCTTTTCGTTAAAATGTTCTTTGTTTGTGGGACAACCCTTATAAGTTTGTTTCCATGAAACAAGTGTCATTATATTTGATAAGGAAAAACCTCCTCAATTGTAGACATGTTTTTAACAAATATCAAGGTTGGCCAATGACCTTGTCCAAGTCTTTAATTTTGTGTCTCTGTGTATTGGAGTTTGACATCCCTACAGTAGACGATGATAACGATAGGACTTGTCTGATCATTAGTGTAAAAAGGGCAGGGGTAAGGTTTATGTAGCAGCAACCTGCCTCCCAGCCAAGGAAGAGGCAATGTCAGTACTCCCCCATCTTTACTACACTTTTACATGCACTAGAAGATGACAGTGATAAGACTGGTCTGGTCATTATTATAACAAAAAGCATCTTGGAAGATTTATTCTGCAGCAAGCCGCCTCCCGGCCAGAGAAGAGACAATGCACCGTATATGTCCTACCCCTCTTACACTGTGACATCCATATGAACGACAAGAGGGGTAAGAAAAAGACTGGACTTATCTGGTGATTAGTGTAATGGGGACAATGGGGAAGATTTATGTTAAAGCCTCCTAAGCAGAGAAAAAGCAACCCAACTAGTGACGAGTGAACGTGCTCGGATAAGGTGTTATCTCAGCATGCTCGTGTGCATAACCAAGTGACTTCGGCATGCTCGAATATTATGTTTGAGTCCCCGCGGCTGCATGTCTCACGGTTATTCGACAGCTGCAAAATACACGCATGGATTGCCTGTTTGTTAGGCAATCCTTACTTGAGTTGCAGCTACAAGACATGTAGAACCAGTGACTCAAACTTATTATTCAAGCACGCTGAAGACACTCCGTAAGCACCCGAGCATGCTCAGATAACACCTTATCTGAGCACGTTCGCTCATCACTACACCTAACCCATTCCCTTACTTACTATCCTTTTTCATGTGATTGCACTAAAGGAGGGGGGGGTGGAAAGATTAGGACTTTTCTGTCTATTGCTGGGAATAAAGAAGTGGGGAGAGGTTTCTACTGCAGCCAGTCAAAGGGGGAGAGGTTTCTACGGCAGCAAGCCACAGGGGGAAAGGTTTCTACGGCAGCAAGCCACAGGGGGAAAGGTTTCTACGGCAGCAAGCTACAGGGGGAGGTTTCTACTGCAGCAAGCCACAGGGGGAGAGGTTACTACAGCAGCAAGCCACAGGGGGAGGTTTCTACTGCAGCAAGCCACAGGGAGAGAGGTTTCTAGTGCAGCAAGCCACAGGGAGAGAGGTTTCTAGTGCAGCAAGCCACAGGGGAAGAGGTTTCTACGGCAGCAAGTCACAGGGGGAAAGGTTTCTATGGCAGCAAGCTACAGGGGGAGGTTTCTACTGCAGCAAGCCACAGGGGAAGAGGTTTCTACGGCAGCAAGTCACAGGGGGAAAGGTTTCTATGGCAGCAAGCCACAGGGGGAGAGGTTTCTAGTGCAGCAAGCCACAGGGGAAGAGGTTTCTACGGCAGCAAGTCACAGGGGGAAAGGTTTCTATCGCAGCAAGCCACAGGGGGAGAGGTTTCTAGTGCAGCAAGCCACAGGGGAAGAGGTTTCTACGGCACCAAGTCACAGGGGGAAAGGTTTCTATGGCAGCAAGCTACAGGGGGAGAGGTTTCTACTGCAGCAAGCCACAGAGGGAGAGGTTTCTACTGCAGCAAGCCACAGCGGGAGAGGTTTCTGCTACAGCAAGCAGCAGGGGGAGAAGTTTCTACGGCAGCAAGCAATAGGGGGAGAGGTTTGTACGGCAGCAAGCCAGAGGGGGAGAGGTTTGTACGGCAGCAAGCCAGAGGGGGAGAGGTTTCTACGGTGGCAAGCCAGAGGGGGAGAGGTTTCTACGGCGGCAAGCCACAGGGGGAGAGGTTTCTACTGCAGCAAGCCACAGGGGGAGAGGTTTCTGCTACAGCAAGCTGCAGGGGGAGAGGTTTCTACAGCAGCAAGCTACAAGGGTAGAGGTTTCTATGGCAGCAAGCCACAGGGGAAAAGGTTTGTATGGCAGCAAGCTACAGGGGAAGAGGTTTCTACTGCAGCAAGCCACAGGGGGGGAAGGGGGGGGAGAGGTTTCTACTGCAGCAAGCCACAGGGGAAGAGGTTTCTACTGCTCAAGCCACAGGGGGGAGAGGTTTCTATGGTGGCAAGCCACAGGGGGAGAGGTTTCTACTGCAGAAAGCCACAGGGGAGAGGTTTCTACTGCAGAAAGCCACAGGGGAGAGGTTTCTACTGCTGCAAGCCACAGCAGGAGAGGTTTCTACAGCAGCAAGCCACAGGGGGAGAGGTTCCTACTGCAGCAAGCTCCCTCTTAGTCCTGTTCCCCAATTCTTTGCCTACGCAGTAGCACTAAAGATTAAATCTCAATTATGGTATATGGGATTACATTTATTTAATCCAGAAGCTGCAACCATTGTCAGAAATTTAGACTGCTCTTGATCATCTACAGTGCAAACACATAAAAAGCTTCTTGGACTAGCCCCTGCTCTTTGTGCAAGTTACCAATATTTTACTTTAAAGGGATCCCCCCAAAAATCTGCTGGCCCAAAAGGTGTGCTCAATAATTTACACCCATGAAGGTTCTTAAGTTCCCATTGCCTCATTTCCCCAAGGTTCAGGGCTAGATCACATCCTCCGCCCGTCTTTGGCTCAAGAGAATTCATCAGAGTGTGGATGGGCATTTATTAAAACAAGGGATAAAAAATTAGAACATCTAATAGTTTTAGGCAGCGCATCTGGCACCTTAATGTGCAGCCTTTTCTGCCTCCAAATCAAATTAATGTTAATTGCTGGCGACTTTTCAGAAGAGTGCAAATGGGATTAGAAAATACAGATGCAGCAGGCGTCCTGGTAAATGATGGCAGGAACACAACCACACATAAATCACACCTCCGCTGCCCTGATGAGCGCAGCGGTCACGGCGTAATTAAAAGGAAATCGATGGGTTAAAAAAACGACCACAGTAAAATCTCACTGTCGAAACGCCCCCCCAAAAAAAAAAAAAAAGTGGCAAAAACACGACCCGTAAGGTTAATTCCCTTTCTCTGGCAATTTTTCGCTTTTGCACTTTTATTTTTCTTTTCCTCATTTTCTTCTAAGATCCAAAACTTTTTATTTTTCCTACAACATCGCCTTATGGGAGCTTGTTTTTTGTTTTTTTTTCTTCCAGGACCAGTTGTGGTTTTGAAAAGACACCATCCATTTTACTATGCAATGTAATGGAAAATGGAAACAAAAACCCAAGTGGGGTGAAATGGTGAAAAATAAGAATCCAGTTCCACCAATTTCTTTATTTTTTATGGTGTTCTTTGTGCAGTAAAAATGACCTGGAAACTTGATTCTCCACATCCGTACCAAGTTTGTATTGATTTACCGTTTTTATATTTTAGTAGACAAAAAATGTCAGAACTGTGTCAAAAAAAAAAAAAAAAAAAGATATTGTTTGGTTCGCCATTTTCTGAGACCGATAATTATGACATTTTTCCAATGATGGAGAAGTGTGAGGACTTTTATATTGTGCGGCCAGCCGTAGTTTTTATTGGTAGCATTATTGGGGTATATTAAGGCCATGTTCACACAATCCTTTTTTTAATGCGGAACCGCCGCGATTTTGCCGCTGCGGGTCCGCAGCTGTTTTCCATGCAGGGTACATTACAATGTACCCTATGGAAAACAGGAACTGCTGTGCCCACATTGCGGAAAATCGCGAAAAAAGCCGCGCTGAATAGCTGCGGTAAAAAAGAAGTACCATGTCACTTCTTTTTGCGGAACTGCAGCGGTTCTGCACCCATTGACCTCCATTGTGAGGTCAAACCCGCAGTAAAACCCGCACACGAAAAAAATATCTGCGGGTTTTCTGCGGTTTGTGGTGCAGGACCGCTGCAGCAGGAAGTGCGTGGGCGGAGTGTGGCTGCCCCCCCGTGCCCCAATCCCACACCCCCATGCTCCGATGCCACCCCCCCGTGCTCCGACGCCCCATCCCCCCGTGCCCTAATCTCCCCCCCTTATACTTACCGGGCCTCCCGCTGTCCGTCCGTCCGTCTTCTCCCTGGGCGCCGCCATCTTCCAAAATGGCGGGCGCACTGCCGGCCGGCAGATTCGTTCCAGGCATTTTGATCACTGTGATAACCTCACAGTGATCAAAATAAAAAAAAGGTAAATGCCCCCCCCCCCTTTATCACCCCCATAGGTAGTTAACAATAATAAAATAGAGAATTTTTTTTTTTTTCCCTCCACTACAGTTAGAACTAGGATTAGGGTTAGGGGTAGGGGTAGGGGTAGGGTTAGGGTATTTTCAGCCATTTTAACCCTGAAAAAACTTCCTAGAAAACACACAGACTCTGCAGAGAAAACTGCATAAAAAACTGCACTAAAAACCGCATCAAAAAACGCACCAAAAAGCACCAAAAAACGCACCTGCGTTTTCTGCCAAGAGCTGCTGTTTTTAGTGCAGAAAAAACAGCAGGGAAATCAGGAACGTGTGAACATGGCCTAAACATTTTGATTGCTTTTTATTAAACTTTTTTGTTCTTGAGGGAAGTGCAGCCAACAAAAGGAGAGAAAAAAAATAATTTGGGGAATTTTTTCTTCATTTCCGCCTTTAAATAAAAATATTATATTAGCTCTCACGAAAATCAATAATAGAAACTGGTTAGCTGCTCTGCTGATGATATTCTTGTGCAGTCTATTAATGCATTTCGCAGTCATCCGACTTCATCAGGACACATAGGGGAATTACTTTTACGGTTTTTCCAGCCTCCTTCAATTAGTGACAGAATTTGAGGAAAGGGGGCATTTACATTTTAGCCATTTAGGTTTAGTGAAAAGAAGGGCTGAAGAGCGATTTAAACATATTTTTAACAATGATTCAATTTTATTTATTTTTTTACATTTTTTAAAGTAGGGGACTACAGTCACCGTGTAGGACCGCCCACTGGACTCTTAAGCGCATAATCATCAGATAATTAAATGAATAAAATACAGGTTTTATTGAATCTTTTCCCACAAAACTATATGTCAATCTGCTCAGCTCCTTCTCTACCCCGGTCTGCCCCCCAAAAAAGAGCTGGCAGTGTGTGTAGTGAGTGCTGCCCTCCGCAGGACGGCACATTATTCATACCTGATAAGGTCTGTCCTGTTTTAATCCGTGGCTATTTTTTTCTCTTTGATCTTCAGGAAAAAAGACCCCCAACTACTGTGTTTTAGGCAGCCCTCAAATCTAAGAAGCATCATTGTCAAGAGCTCCCTGTCCTCCCCAACAGCTACAGGTACCTTTCCCTGCAACCAGAAAAAAATGTAAATCCTGTCCATTTATAATGACCACGGACAAGATAAAGATCCCCAACTCACATCAGGACTACAAGATCCCAGGTACTTTCAGCTGCGTCACTTCTAATGTGGTGAACCTAATTATATGTACTAAATGTTCAACTGGGGGTCTGTATGTGGGGGAGACAGGGCAGAAACTGAGAACAAGGATAAATTCTCACCGCCATGCAATAAGAGAAAAAAGAATGGATCTACCTGTGGCCAAACATTTCTGTCTCCCAAATCATAACATTATGGACATGAAATTACTTGTACTAAAAGGTAACTTCAATTCGCAGAAAGACAGGAGAATCTGGGAATATAAACTGATGACGACCTTTGACACTCTGCAGGAATGAATGTGTCACACGGATTTATGTCTTTTTACATCAACTAAGGAACTTGCCCCTCAGACCATGTGGGGTCACCACAACAGAGACCCTAACCACAGGACAATAAAACAATCCTTATCTAAGAATTGGCCCAATATTTATGGACGTAACTGTTTATCACCCATGGTAATTCTGCTTCATGTCACCTGGCTTATCCATGGTTTTTTTCCCCTCTTTTTTTTTCTATACTATGTTGTGCATAAATATGTGATTCTTCAGAATTTGTTTTAGTCTTTGCCTGATGAAGAGACGTATGTAGTCTTGAAAGCTTGCAATTTGTTACCATCTTTTCAGTTAGCCATTAAAAGGTATCAACCACTGAGGACTCTCAATTCTAAATAGTTAAGGACCTGGAATTTTTCCGCTTTTGTTTTTTTTTCCTTCCTTGTTTCAGGAGCTGTAGGTTTTTTGTTTTTTTCATCTACATTTCCGCATGTGGGCCCGCTTTTGTGTATCGAGCTGTAGAATTGAATGACACCATCCACATTAAAATGTAACGTCCGCAAATAAAAATTATGTAATTATGCAATTTTATTTTTAGGACATCCATTGAATACTCAAAATAACATGGCACCACGATTCTGTAGGTCAGAACGATTTCGGTATCAACATACTTTTAGTTTTCTTAGTTTAGTAAATTCAAAAAAGTTCATTTTTTTCTCATTAATGTTCACTCTGCACCCCATCTTGACTGAAAAAACAGAAATGTTGTGATTTTTGCAAATTTATTAAAAAATAAAAAAATGAAATATCACATGGTTATAAGTATTCAGACCCTTTGCTCAGTATTGAGTAGAAGCCCCTTTTGAGCTAGTACAGCCATGAGTCTTCTTGGGAATGGTGTAACAAGATTTTCACACCTGGATTTGGGGATCCTCGGCCATTCTTCCTTGCAGATCCTCTCCTGTTCCGTCAGGTTGGATGGTGAACGTTGGTGGACAGCCATTTGCAGGTCTCTCCAGAGATGCTCAATTGGGTTTAGGTCAGGGCTCTGGCCGGGCCAGTCAAGAATGGTCACAGAGTTGTTCTGAAGCCATTCCTTTGTTATCATAGCTGTGTGCTTAGGGTCATTGTCTTGTTGGAAGGTGAACATTCGGCCAAGTCTGAGATCCAGAGCACTCTGGAAGAGGTTTTCATCCAGGATATCTCTGTACTTGGCCGCATTCATGTTTCCTTCAATGACAACCAGTCATCCTTTCCCTGCAGCTGAAAACACCCCCATAGCAAGATGCTGCCACCACCATGTTTCACTGTTGGGATTGTATTGGGCAGGTGGTGAGCAGTGCCTGGTTTTCTCCACACAGACCACTTAGAATTATCACCAATAAAGTCTATCTTCGTCTCACCAGACAAGAGAATCTTATTTCTTATAGTCTGGGAGTCCTTCATGTGGTTTTTAGCAAACTCTATGCGGACTTTCATATGTCTTGCACTGAGGAGAGGCTTCCATCGGGCCACTCTGCCATAAAGGCCCGACTGGTGGAAAGCTGCAGTGATAGTTGACTTTGTGGAACTTTCTTCCATCTCCCTACTGCATCTCGAGAGCTCAGCCACAGTGATCTTGGGGTTCTTCTTTACCTCTCTCACCAAGGCTCTTCTCCCACGATTGCTCAGTTTGGCAGGACGGCCAGGTCTAGGAAGACTTCTGGTGGTCCCAAGCTTCTTCCATTTAAGGATTATGGAGGCCACTGTGCTCTTAGGAACCTTGAGTACTGCAGACATTCTGCTGTAACCTTGGCCAGATCTGTGCCTTGCCACAATTCTGTCTCTGAGCTGTGAGGTCTTATATAGACAGGTGTGCGCCTTTCAAAATCAAGTCCTATCAGTTTAATTACACACAGCTGGCCTCCAATGAATGAGTAGAACCATCTCAAGAAGGATCACAAGGAAATTGACAGCATGTGACTTAACCCCTTAGTGACAGAGCCAATTTGGTACTTAATGACCAGGCCAATTTTTGCAATTCTGACCACTGTCACTTTATGAGGTTATAACTCTGGAACGCTTCAACGGATCCCGCTGATTCTGAGATTGTTTTTTCGTGACATATTGTACTTCATGTTAGTGGTAACATTTCTTCGATATTACTTGCGATTATTTATGAAAAAAACGGAAATATGGCGAACATTTTTAAAATTTTGCAGTTTTCAAACTTTGTATTTTTATGCCCTTAAATCAGAGAGATATGTCATAAAAAATAGTTAATAAATAACATTTCCCACATGTCTACTTTACATCAGCACAATTTTGGAAACAAAATTTTTTTTTGTTAGGGAGTTATAAGGGTTAAAAGTTGACCAGCAATTTCTCATTTTTACAACACCATTTTTTTTAGGGACCACATCTCATTTGAAGTCATTTTGAGGGGTCTATATGATAGAAAATAATGAAGTGTGACACCATTCTAAAAACTACACCCCTCAAGGTGCTCAAAACCACATTCAAGAAGTTTATTAACCCTTTACGTGCTTCACAGGAACTGAAACAATGTGGAAGGAAAAAATGAACATTTAACTTTTTTTTGCAAACATCTTAATTCAGAACCATTTTTTTTATTTTCACAAGTGTAAAAACAGAAATGTAACCATAAATTTTGTTATGCAATTTCTCCTGAATACGCCAATACCCCATATGTGGGGTTAAACCACTGTTAGGGCGCACCGCAGAACTTAGAAGTGAAGGAGCGCCGTTTGACTTTTTCAATGCAGAATTGGCTGGAATTGAGATCGGACACCATGTCACATTTAGAGAGCCCCTGATGTGCCTAAACAGTGGAAACCCCCCACAAGTGACACCATTTTGGAAACTAGACCCCTTAAGGAACTTATCTAGATGTGTGGTGAGCACTTTGAACCCCCAAGTGCTTCACAGAAGTTTATAACGTAGAGCCGTGAAAATAAAAAAATCGCTTTTGTTTACACAAAAATGATCTTTTTGCCCACAAATTTTTATTTTCACAAGGGTAACAGGAGAAATTAGACCACAAAAGTTGTTGTGCAATTTCTCCTGAGTACGTCGATACCCAATATGTGGGGGTAAACCACTGTTTGGGCGCACCGCAGAGCTTGGAAGTGAAGGAGCGCCGTTTTACTTTTTCAATGTAGAATTGGCTGGAATTGAGATCGGACGCCATGTCGCGTTTGGAGAGCCCCTGATGTGCCTAAACAGTAGAAATCCCCCACAAGTGACCCCATTTTGGAAGCTAGACCCCCCATGGAACTTATCTAGATGTGTGGTGAGAACCTTGAATGCCCAAGTGCTTCACAGAAGTTTATAATGCAGAGCCGTGAAAATAAAAAATATTTTTTTTTTCCACAAAAAAGATTTTTTAGCCACCAAATTTTTATTTTCACAAGGGTAACAAGAGAAACTGGACCCCAAAAGTTGTTGTCCAATTTGTCCTGAGTATGCTGGTACCCCATATGTGGGGGTAAACCACTGTTTGGGCGCACGGCAGAGCTCGGAAGGAAGGAGCGCCGTTTTGGAATGCAGACTTTGATAGAATGGTCTGCGGGTATTATGTTGCGTTTGCAGAGCCCCTGATGTACCTAACCAGTAGAAACCCTCCACAAGTGACCCCATTTTGGAAACTAGACCCCCCAAGGAACTTATCTAGATGTGTGGTGAGAACTTTGAATGCCCAAGTGCTTCACAGAAGTTTAGAATGCAGAGTCGTGAAAATAAAATTTTATTTTTTTTTCACAAAAAAGATTTTGTAGCCCCCAAGTTTTTATTTTCACAAGGGTAACAAGAGAAATTGGACCCCAGAAGTTGTTGTCCAATTTATCCCGAGTACGCTGATGCCCCATATGTGGGGGTAACCCACTGTTTGGGCGCACGGCAGAGCTCAGAAGGGAGGGAGCACCATTTGACTTTTTGAGCGCAAAATTGGCTGTCGTGTTTGGAGACCCCCTGATGTACCTAAACAGTGGAAACCCCCCAATTCTAGCTCCAACCCTAACCCCAACACACCCCTAACCCTAATCCCAACCTCATCCATAATCCTAATCACTAACCCTAACCATAATCACAACCCTTACCCCAAAACAACCCTAATGTCAACCCTAACCATAACCCTAATCAAAACCCTAAATCCAACACACCCCTAATCCTAATCTCAACCCTAACCTCAAACCTAACCCTAATCCCAATACACCCCTAATCACAACCCTAACCTTAACCCTAATCCCAAACCTAACCCTAATCCCAAGCGTAACCCTAATGCCAACCCTAACCCTAATACGAACCCTAATCCAAACCCTAACCCTAATCCCAGCTCTAACCCTAACTTTAGCCCCAACCCTAGCCCTAACTTTAGCCCCAACCCTAGGGCTACTTTCACACTTGCGTCGTTTGGCATTCCGTCGCAATCCGTCGTTTTGGACAAGAAACGGATCCTGCAAATGTGCCCGCAGGATGCGTTTTTTGCCCATAGACTTGTATTGCCGACGGATCGTGACGGATGGCCACACGTCGCGTCCGTCGTGCACTGGATCAGTTGTGTTTTGGCGGAGCGTCGGCACAAAAAAACGTTCAATGAAACGTTTTTTTGTACGTCGCATCCGCCATTTCTGACCGCGCATGCGTGGCCGTAACTCCGCCCCCTCCTCCCCAGGACATAGATTGGGCAGCGGATGTGTTGAAAAACTACAGCTGCTGCCCACGTTGTGCACAATTTTCACAACGTGCGTCGGTATGTCGGGCCGACGCATTGCGACGGCCCCGTACCGACGTAAGTGTGAAAGAAGCCTAACCCTAAGTTTAGCCCCAACCCTAACCCTAAATTTAGCCCCAACCCTAACCCTAAATTTAGCCCCAACCCTAACCCTAAATTTAGCCCCAACCCTAGCCCTACCCCTAACCTAACCCTACCCCTAACCTAACCCTACCCCTAACCCTACCCCTACCCTAACCCTAACCTAACCCTACCCCTAACCCTACCCCTAATTTTAGCCCCAACTGCTGTTCTCCTGCCGGCCGGCAGATGGAGACAGATGGCGGGCGCACTGGGCATGCGTCCGCCATGTTCTGCTGCCGGCGGCCAGGAGGAGCAGCAAGAGGATCCAGGGACCTAGGTGAGTATGCTAGGGTCCCCGAATCCCCCTATTTCTCTGTCCTCTGATGTGCGATCACATCAGAGGACAGAGAATTACACTTTACTTTATTATTTTTATTTTTTTTTGCGGTCGCCGGTAAACAGTTAATTACCGGCGATCGCAAAACAGGGGTCGGTAATACCGACCCCGATCGTGCTCTTTGGGGTCTCGGCTACCCCCGGCAGCCGAGACCTCAAAGATTCTCCCGGTGCCGGCTGGCGGGCGCACTGCGCATGCGCCCGCCATTTTGAAGATGGCGGCGCCCACCGGGAGACACGAGGAGCATCGGGGGAGCTAGGTGAGTAATGGGGGGCCTCCTGGGACCCCTTTTCTCTGTCCTCCGATGTGCGATCACATCGGAGGACAGAGAAATTAAAAAGAGATCGCTTTTTTTTTTTTTTTGCGATCGCCGGTAAACGGTTAATTACCGGCGATCGCAAATGCGGGGTGGGTTAAAAACCCCCCGAATCATGTTCTCTGGGGTCTCGGCTACCCTCGGCAGCCGAGACCCCGGAGAAAATCGGCCTCTGGGGGGTGCTATGGACTTTTTCCACAGCGCCGTTAATTAACGGCGCTGTGGTTTAAGTACCCTTAGCGGCCGCCGTTAAAAGGCGTATCGGCGGTCGCTAAGGGGTTAAATAAGAGCGTCTGAGCAAAGGGTCTGAATACTTATGACCATGTGATCTTTCAGTTTTTCTTTTTTTATTAAATTTGCAAAAATTTCTACATTTCTGCTTTCTTTTCAGTCAAGATGGGGTGCACAGTGGACACTAATGAGAAAAAAAATGAGCTTCTTTGAATTTTCCAAATGGCTGCAATGAAAGACTGAAAAATTTAGAGGGGTCTGAATATGAATATATATATACACATACATACACTAGATGGTGGTCCGATTCTAACGCATCAGGTATTCTAGCATGTGCATGTCATAGTAACATAGTAACATACATAGTAACATAGTTAGTAAGGCCGAAAAAAGACATTTGTCCATCCAGTTCAGCCTATATTCCATCATAATAAATCCCCAGATCTACGTCCTTCTACAGAACCTAATAATTGTATGATACAATATTGTTCTGCTCCAGGAAGACATCCAGGCCTCTCTTGAACCCCTCGACTGAGTTCGCCATCACCACCTCCTCAGGCAAGCAATTCCAGATTCTCACTGCCCTAACAGTAAAGAATCCTCTTCTATGTTGGTGGAAAAACCTTCTCTCCTCCAGACGCAAAGAATGCCCCCTTGTGCCCGTCACCTTCCTTGGTATAAACAGATCCTCAGCGAGATATTTGTATTGTCCCCTTATATACTTATACATGGTTATTAGATCGCCCCTCAGTCATCTTTTTTCTAGACTAAATAATCCTAATTTCGCTAATCTATCTGGGTATTGTAGTTCTCCCATCCCCTTTATTAATTTTGTTGCCCTCCTTTGTACTCTCTCTAGTTCCATTATATCCTTGATGAGCCATGTCCATGTAGTATATTGCCCAGTCACGTAGTATATTGGCCAGTTACGGAGTCTATTGCCCAGCCACGTAGTATATTGCCCAGCACAGAGCCACGTAGCATTGAGACGGAAAAAAAAAAAAAACCTATACTCACCTTCCGAAGGCCCGTTGGAAGTCCTGCTATACTTACCATCCGCCGCCTTTGCTGCTCCTCGCCACGCTCCCGCGACCGCTCCATTGCAAGCGGCAAGGTCTTTGACGTGCAGGACCTGCCGTGACGTCGCGGTCACATGACCGTGTAGCTGTCACGTGACCGTGACGTCACGGCAGGTCCTTTTCGCGCAGGCGCACAGGACTTGTGATGACGTCGCGGTCACATGACCGTGATGTCATGGCAGGTCCTTCTGCCACACCATCCGTGTGACTGGAACATGCCGGTTGCATAGCGAGGAGCGGGAAAGGCGGCGTAGGTGAGTATATAATCATTTTTTATTTTTTTAATTATTTTTAACATTCAATGTTTTTACTATTGGCGCTGCATAGGCTGCGTCAATAGTAAAAAACTTGGTCACACAGGGTTAATAGCAGCGGTAACGGACTGCATTACACCGCAGCATAACGCGGTCCGTTACCGCTGCCATTAACCCTGTGTGAGGGCAGACTGGAAGGGGAGTATGCGGGCGCCGGGCAGCGAGTGCGGGGAGTAAGGAGCGGCCATTTTCTTCCGGACTGTGCGCGTCGCTGATTGGTCGCGGCAGCCATGACAGGCAGCTGCTGAGACCAATCAGCGAATGAATAACCGTTACAGAAGGACGGACAGACGGAAGTGACCCTTAGACAATTATGTAGATAGATAGATGTGTATATATATATATATATATATATATATATATATTTATATATATATATATATATATATATATATCTATCTATAATATAACGCTGGGAGCGTCACTCTGTCCGAAGCCTTTATAGACTGCGCAAGTGCCAACGCAGTCTGGGCCTCACAGAGTGACGCTCCCAGGAGATCGCGGTATGCGTAAACACTGAACGCACACCGCGATCTCCACCGGAGAGTCAGGGACCGCCAGGAGGACAAGTATATTCACCTGTCTCCCGTTCCAGCGCTGCATGCGGCTCCGTCTCCCGGGTCCTCTGCTGTGACGTTCCCAGTTCAGAGGGCGCGATGACGCGCTTAATGCGCGCCGGCGCCGCCCTCTGACTGAACAGTCACAGCCAGAGGAGCCGGAAGATGGCGGCGCGCAGCGCTGGAACGGGACAGACAGGTGAGTATAGCAAGTGCTGGGGGCCTGAGCTAGCGGTGACTCCGGCACCTGACCCCCACAGCGCGCCGGTGTCCCCGCCTGCTCAGGCCCCCAGCACTCGGCGCCCAGCGACGATAGGCGAGTATGGTATTTTTTTTATTTATATATATATGGCAGCAGCATACGGGGCATATATAATGGAGCATCTTATGGGGGGCATATAATACAATGGTGGCGCAGGATGGCAGCAGCACATGACAGAACGGGCGCAGGATGGTAGCAGCACATGACAGAACGGGGGCGCAGGATGGGAGCAGCACATGACAGAATGGGGGCGCAAGATGGGAGCAGCACATGACAGAACGGGGGTGCAGGATGGGAGCAGCACATGACAGAACGGGGGCGCAAGATGGGAGCAGCACATGACAGAAAGGGGGCACAGGATGGCAGCAGCACATGACAGAACGGGGGCGCAGGATGGGAGCAGCACATGACAGAACAGGGGCGCAGGATGGGAGCAGCACATGACAGAACAGGGGCGCAGGATGGGAGCAGCACATGACAGAACGGGGGCGCAGGATGGCAGCAGCACATGACAGAACGGGGGCGCAGGATGGCAGCAGCACATGACAGAACGGGGGTGCATGATGGCAGCAGCACATGACAGAACAGGGGCGCAGGATGGGAGCAGCACATGACAGAACAGGGGCGCAGGATGGGAGCAGCACATGACAGAACGGGGCGCAGGATGGCATCAGCACATGACAGAACGGGGGCGCAGGATGGGAGCAGCACATGACAGAACAGGGGCGCAGGATGGGAGCAGCACATGACAGAACGGGGCGCAGGATGGCAGCAGCACATGACAGAACAGGGGCGCAGGATGGGAGCAGCACATGACAGAACAGGGGCGCAGGATGGGAGCAGCACATGAAAGAACAGGGGCGCAGGATGGGAGCAGCACATGACAGAAAGGGGGCGCAGGATGGCAGCAGCACATGACAGAACGGGCGCACGATGGCAGCAGCACATGACAAAACGGGCGCAGGATGGGAGCAGCACATGACAGAACGGGGGCGCAGGATGGGAGCAGCACATGACAGAACGGGCGCAGGATGGGAGCAGCACATGACAAAACGGGCGCAGGATGGGAGCAGCACATGACAGAACGGGGGCGCAGGATGGGAGCAGCACATGACAGAACGGGGGCGCAGGATGGCAGCAGCACATGACAGAACGGGGGCGCAGGATGGCAGCAGCACATGACAGAACGGGCGCAGGATGGGAGCAGCACATGACAAAACGGGCGCAGGATGGGAGCAGCATATGACAGAACGGGGGCGCAGGATGGGAGCAGCACATGACAGAACGGGGGCGCAGGATGGCAGCAGCACATGACAAAACGGGCACAGGATGGGAGCAGCACATGACAAAACGGGCGCAGGATGGGAGCAGCACATGACAGAACGGGGGCGCAGGATGGGAGCAGCACATGACAGAACGGGGGCGCAGGATGGCAGCAGCACATGACAGAACGGGCGCAGGATGGGAGCAGCACATGACAGAACGGGGGCGCAGGATGGGAGCAGCACATGACAGAACGGGGGCGCAGGATGGGAGCAGCACATGACAGAACAGGGGCACAGGATGGGAGCAGCACATGACAGAACGGGGGCGCAGGATGGGAGCAGCACATGACAGAACGGGGGCGCAGGATGGGAGCAGCACATGACAGAACAGGGGCACAGGATGGGAGCAGCACATGACAGAACGGGGGCACAGGATGGGAGCAGCAAATGACAGAATGGAGGCGCAGGATGGGTGCAGAACATGTCAGAATGGGGGCGCAGGATGGAAGCAGCACATGTCACAATGGGGGTGCAGGATGGAAGCAGCACATGACAGAATGGGGGCGCAGGATGGGTGCAACACATGACAGAATGGGGGCGCAAGATGGGTGCAACACATGGCAGGATGGGGGCGCAGGATGGGTGCAGCACATGACAGGATGGGGACGCAGGATGGAGCAGCTCATGACAGGATGGGGACGCAGGATGGAGCAGCACATACCAGGATGGAGACCATATACCAATATAGATGCTAGCCACCCAGGCGTAGAACGGGTTCAATAGCTAGTATATATATAGCCATCACAGCGACTCATCGCCCCCTCAATCACTGCATCTGTACCTTTAACGGCTTCTCCAATTTTTAACTATGGGCCTACTGGAGAAATTTGAATGCTGTGCTTTCTCCATCCCCACACACAATGACTAGTGGTTGTGCTCATGCTCGGCCATTGCTTGAGCATGAGCATTCCAGAGCTCCGATCCCCCCCATCTCTACATTCTTGGCACAACCCCATTAACCTTACATGTAAATTATTGGACGGCTAACTTGTCCGCAGTGTTCTTACCTTCTCTTTGAGCCGTCTCCGCAGGCGGTCTTTGGAAGATTGGAGCAGGTTTATTTTCGGCCTCTCCCGATCTCTGCTCTGAATACTGTCTTTACGTTTCCCTTCGGATTCGTTGCTGCCGGTCTGCTGGGATTGTCTCTCAGGCGTTTCTGTGCTGCGGTGAATTTCTAGGGGGATGTGAACTGTGCAAACTGAGGCATCCTCTATCTTCAGGCTCTCCGAGTCTTTGGCATTTCTCTGTGGATCTTTTTCACTTGGCGAGTGCCTCTGGTTGTGGTGCCATCGGCGGTTTTGGCTGTACCCATGATGACCCTGCTTGCCTGAGGAATGTGGTGTTTGGCATCCTTGGTACGGTTTCTGGTGCTCCCTGGTGTTGTGTTTGGCAGGAACCGGTTGGTGCTCGTTGTGTTGGGTTTGTTGTTGAGGCTTATTCCCCCCTTGCGATTTCTGTTGTTTCCTAGAAAGAAGGTGACAAACGGTAAGCGCCATACCAGTCCTCCTCCAATCTCATCCTGTGGGAGAATTATAAGCAAAGGAAATAAAAATACTGTCAAACAGTGGCAGATGGGGCACCATGATTGCAGGTTCCTCCTAAACAAAGTGCTTGTGGTCCAAAAGCAAGGAGACACAATTCTGCATGGGAGCTGTTGACTTGAAACACTCAGAGCTGTTTTTTTTAACTTTTCTTTTTTCAGTTTGCATACCATGGCACAACACAATTTGCTGCAAAAGAGTAAACATCCTTAAACGGGTTGTCAAGGGCTTAATGCACTGCTGACAGATACTTAGGATGGGTCGTCAAAATCAGATCGGTGGGGGTCCGTAATTCACCTCTGTCACTGATCAGCTGTTTGCAGACCCCAATGTGCAGGGTGTACGGAGCTGGAACCGCACGGCGACACTTCTATTGAGGTCACCTGCTCCACCGTTGTACAGAGTGCGCAACCGGCCATAGTAGGAGGTACAAACAAGTAATCATGGGGATGCTGGGTGTCAGACCCCACTGATCAGATACTGACGAACTATCCTAAAGCTAGATCAATATATGAGAACTAGAGATGAGCAAATCGAATGGCAGGACCTTGGCCCAGCGGCTACGCCCATATTCTATGTCTACCAGACCGCGAGACACTTGTTAACTGACTGCATTCTCGGAACGTCTTCTAATTAGTAAGCGGAGTGTGACGTCATGATGGCATCACACTGAAATGATGAGCCAACAAATTAGAAGAGGCACCTTGGGTAGCTAGGAGGTGGTCTTGCAGGGATCTGGGACGGTGGTCAAGGAACGAGGCCCAGGAAATAGATTTGCTCATAGATTTGATCCCTCATTATAGAAAGAATGTACTAAAAAATGGGGATTATAATCTGCTGGGCAGTTTCCTCTGGATTCTCCCTGCCAAAACGGGATTGACAGGTCTCTTTCTGTACACAAATATGAAGACACTTGTCTATCAAGCCAAAGTTGGCGGGGAAAAAAAAAAAATTGGAAAAAAAAGGATCAAATTCTGTCTGCCTGGGGTGAACACAAGTGGGTAGTAGAAAGAAATTCCACCCCCAGGTGCACGGATCACTCGGTCTGCGTGCAACAAATGAGAAAGGATGAAAGCGTTCAAGATCCCTTGATCCAAATGTATTTAAAATAGTCTCCTTAAATAATCCAGGAGAAATAGGAAAGACTCAAATGCAAAAGAAAATGGAAGGTGTCACTTATGATCCATAAATGCTATGAAGAAAGATCAGGAGTTCCGAAACGCGTTGCCATTTTGTATTCTTGCCTGTTTTTTTGCAGATTATTTAGTAAAAGCCGATTTTAACTACATTATCCTAACACAAGGGGGAGATTAGCAAGATTCTAGAATTACTACAACAATCTATTTCTCTGGGCAAATTTTAAGGAATTGCAGACGATTAGAAAAAAATGGCTGCTTTCTTCATAAATAATAAAATGCAGCACCTATTCTCAGACTACTGCAGCTGAGCCCTGTGCAATTTAAAGGGACAAAGCTGCACCAGGCACGACCGCTGGAAGAAAGCAGCCCTTGCTTTCCAAATCCTATATAAACCCTTTAAGAGAAATCGCATTCGGGTTGGAATAAGGGGAATCATTAATAACTGCTAATGGTGCCAGTCAACACGGGTGTTATCGGGTGGTGTCACATGATGGACGTGGGAAAACAAACATAGGGATCCTGTGGGGGTCATCTTCCAGGGAGTTGGGAGCAGACCAGGAAGAAATAGAGTTTATAGATCCTCCTGAACAAACTGATTCGGCCTGCCCCAGCCTTTCCAAATTAAAGTGTTTCACTGTGAGTTGACCATGAAATCCCTGGAGAGCCTGAAATCCTGCAGAGCCCCTGGCCTATTGACACCTCGAGGAGTGTGACTCAGTCGGGCTTTGCTATAAATACATTAGCCAAAAAGTTTTTTAAAAAAACAAACACCTTGACATGTCAGTCTTTCTCCGAAAGAGATACATTCCCTCGTACAATAACTCCAAAGGGTGTTGATAGGCAGCAACTTAATGCGGAAGAGAAGGCTACCCACAGATTTCCTGGAGCTGCCCTTGCCTTGAACTCACGACATCCTTTACTAGAAGCCTATAAAATTGATACGTGGATATGGTGGATGGCTTCATGTTGACACAGGGTTCACAATCGAACCTGAGAATCATTTCATTGCCTGTCAACAGTGCATTGGTTGAAGCAGCCATCTTTTGAAAGATCCTACAAATTTGTGTAGAGTGATTGCAATAATTATCAAATATTTAATGGGCCAAGTCGCCATGGTTCAAGACTGAGCTGAAGGCCGTTGAAAAAAAAACCCCAAACAATATATACAATATATTTATTGTAAGGCAGCGGCTTTCATGTCCGTGCAGTGACAACTTAAAAGTCTTTATTTTCCAACTTCGGAAAATAAATGTAAACTATCATCCGGTTTGCAGCTGGAACGTTGGCATCAGTCAATTGCCGTGGGCGACTGCACCACCGTACCACTCGTGGCTTCAGTAATGGCTTTGCTCTCTCTGGCTCTGACCTGTGTTCAGTCTCACACAGACCTCACATACACAGATACTCCTGCTCTGATGCTTGCAAAACCAAATACTGACACACCGAATCCTCACCTGAACGTTTAAATAGGGGATTGTTGCCATGGGCCACTTCCAAGATCGGGACTGGAGGAAGAGATCCGTCCCACTACCTTCCTACAGATCTCTCCAAAAATAAAAGCCCATGTCAGGTTTTCCTAAATCTAGCTTGACCAAGTCCACACTTTTAGTTTGCGTTGCAACCACAACTGTAGATGTAATTACAATGCTCTCCGGCAGATTCAGTATGTTTCTATGCACGTCCTGGGGGACATACTGTATATATGATTCCCAACACTGCCTCACAAATTACATATATATCAATTTAGCATCTTAGTCCAGTAAAGGGACATACAGTGCCTTGTGAAAGTATTCGTCTCCCTGGAACTTTTCAAACATATCATGCTTCAAACAAAGATACCAAATGTAAATTTTTGGTGACGAATCAACAAGTGGAACACAATTGTGAAGTTGAATGAAATTTATTGGTTATTTTAAATTTTTGTGGAAATTCAAAAACTGAAAAGTGGGCCGTGCAATATTATTCGGCCCCTTTAACTTAATACTTTGCTGCGCCACCTTTTGCTGCGATTACAGCTGCAGTCGCTTGGGGTATGTCTCTATCAGTTTTGTACATCGAGAGACTGAAATTCTTGCCCATTCTTACTTGGCAAACAGCTCGAGATCAGTGAGGTTTGATGGAGATTGTTTGTGAACAGCAGTTTTCAGATCGTTCCACAGATTCTCGATTGGATTGAGGTCTGGACTTTGACTTGGCCATTCTAACACCTGGATACGTTTATTTGTGAACCATTCCATTGTAGATTTTGCTTTAGGTTTGGGATCATTGTCTTGTTGGAAGACAAATCTCCGTGCCAGTCTCAGGTCTTTTGCAGACTCCAACAGGTTTTATTCAAGAATCGTCCTGTATTTGACTCCATCCATCTTCCCATCAATTTTAACCATCTTCCCTGTCCCTGCTGAAGAAAAGCAGGCCCAAACCATGATGCTGGCACCACCATGTTTGACAGTGGGGATGGTGTGTTCAGGGTGATGAGCTGTGTTGCCTTTACGCCAAACCTGTAGGTCTTGTCCATGTGATGCAACTGAAAAATGACTTCTTACAAAACAGAAGGTCACAATGGGAAGGGAGATAGAAGTTGTCGAATGATCCATCGGCAGACAGATATATCTCCCCAATCCCCCACACATATGAGCACTCTGCGCAGTCAAGCATTCATGTGTTTCTTGCTGGGAGAAAGCAGAAAACAAATGGATCGGGTGTAGAAATTCTAATTGCCCGCTCCTCCTCTCTGCCGACAGTGATCATGAGAGTGAATGGGTCTGGATGCAGTTGCCTTGCACAGTTGTGGTTGACTACGGTTGACCAATTTTAGTGGAAAGAGTTGACCATCACAAGGGCTCAATACGTATTCAATTTGGGTGACCTTGCTTCGACTAGGCCAATTGCTCAATGTATTGGGGCCTTTTGACTCTCAACCTGACAAGATGACGTCAATAAAGAGAAGAATTGGCCAATTTGTATGATATAGAGGTAGTCTTAGGGGGCTGTGCTGCGCCAATAAAAAACCCATAGATGGACCTTCAATGGCCAATTAATGGTTCTGCCTGGGAATTACCCAGAGCAAAAAAAAAAAAACAGAATATGGAATAAAAAGTAGACAATTGTGACATCCCTTTGAATCGTAAACCAAAAGCAGAAAGGATAAAGCCAACAACGGCAGAAGAGGAGGAGCGGGACATTTGTAATGAATGACCTCATCAGACAAATGTGGGGCAGTCACTGAAATGCAAGGACCTTATCTGCGGGATTACACTGCTATGGAGATATGTGCTAATTCTTCTCTCCTTCGAGCACCAATTCCCAATGGGCCAAAGAAAAACAAATGAGCGGTAGTAGGAATCTAGCGCCTACTGCGCCTCAGTTCCCCATGGAGTCTGCACTGCTATTCATTATGGGGTTTCTAAATATACGGAGCTGTTGAATGAGGTCGTTGGTATCTAGGGATGGAGGTGGGGGTGTTGCTTCTTCGTCAGCACAGCAGATTAGCACTTCGAAAGAAAGGGACAGGAGTGTAACAGCCCCCATGGCTCTCTAAAGCAAAGCTGCGGTGCATAGAAATTAAAGGAGCGTTCCGGGTAAGACTGATTATCCATTATGTATAGTGCAAGGTCTGAGCAGCACACATTTTATCTGCTGATACATCTCACAGCCATGACGCATATCTACAATCTGTGCATCAATGGCGAGTTGCACTGCATAACCCAATTACATAATGGATGCTCATGCTTGTAACTTAAAAGTACTGGAAACCATATGGGTTATACTGTGCAGCCATCAAATGATGATGAAAAGACAGCAATCAATTTCTACGGTTTATAGGTCATTGAGTTTTCGAACTTCCAAACTTCAGAATGGAGGAATGTATGGAAGGAACTGGAGCTCACAGTTCGTAGAAGGAGCACACAAAACCTTCATGATGTGAAGAGAGTTTGTGTGGAACAATGAGCCAAAATCACACCTGAGCAATACCTGCGACTAGTTTCTCAATAGAGAAAACTGTTTAAGTGGGCACCATCATATATTATTCTCTAGTTACTTGTCTGGGATCACTACCATGCATGTTAAAAATGCCACAAAAACCATAAAGAAACAGGTACATGCATAATAGAGTTACCTTGAAACCGTCAACAGATATAAAAGATTTTGTATGAAATATTAAACAGATTTCAGCAAGCGTGCTCAATACTTTTCCCTGTGTTATTTCTCATTATTATTACACAACTTAATTTATGGACATCTATGGTTTGATTTCTTTGTCTGTGTGGATTCGATGGGTTGTTACCGACATCTGGTGAAAATGTCATGTCAATAGCACCTTTAGAAATATATTTACGGTAATTAGAAAATTTGTGACATGTTCAATATTTATTTCACCTGTTATATGTATGTATGTACAGTCATGGCTGAAAGTGCTGGCACCAGTGAAATTGTTCAAGAAAATTATTGCAATAATACATGTTTTGTTATACACGTTTCCTTTGTGTGTAATGGAACACCACAAAAAAACAAACAAAAGCAAATTGGACATAAATGTCACATAAAACCCTCAAAATGAATTGGACAAAATTGTTGGCACCCTCAACCTAATATTTAGTTGCATACCCTTTGAAATAAATAACTGCAATCAACTGCTTCCTATAACAATCCACAAGCTTCTTACACCTCTCAGCTGGAATTTTGGACCACTCTTTTTTGCAAACTGCTCCAGGACTTTCATATATGAAGGCACCGTCTCCCAATGGCAAATTTTAAGATCTGTATACAGATATTCAATGGGACTTAGATCCGGATTCATCGCTCTTTACTTCAGAACTCTCCAGCAGTTTGTTTCCATCCATTTCTGTATGCTTCCTGAAGTATGTTTGGGGTCACTGTCCTGCTGGAAGACCCACAAACTAGGACGCAAACCCAGCTTTCTGACACTTGGCACTACATGACAACCCAAAATCCTTTGGTAATCTTCAGATTATATGATGCCTTGCACAGTCTAGGCACCCAGTACCAGAGGCAGCAAAACAACCCCAAAACATCATTGAACCTCCACCATATTTGACTGTAGGTACTGTGTTCTATTCTTTGTAGGCCTCATTCAGTTTTCAGTAAAAAAGGGAATGATGTGCTTTACAAAAAATCTTAATCTTGGACTCATCAGTCACAAAACACTTTTCCAGAAGGATTTTGGCCTACTCACAAACATTTTAGCTAGCTGCAGTCTAGCTTTATGTGTCTGTCAGCTGTGGGGTTCTCCTGTGTCTCCTTCCATATTGTTTCATTGCATTCAAATGTCAATGGACAGTTTGTGCAGACACTGATGCACCCTGAGACCCTGAGCCTGCAGGACAGCTTGCATTTCTTTGGAATTTGATTAGGGCTGCTTATCCACCACTCAGACTACCCAGTGTTGCAACCCTTTATTAATTTTCTCTGTTGTCCACGTCCAGGAAGAGTAGCTACAATGCCATGAGTTGTAAACTTGTTGATTATGTTGCGAACCATGAACAATGGAACATCAAGATCTCTGGAGATGGACTTGTAACCTTGGGACTGTTCAACAATTTTGGTTCTCAAGTCCTCAGACCGTTCTCTTCTCTGTCTGTTCTCCATGCTTAGTATGGAATACACAGACACACTAGGCAAAGACTGTTGTGAATTCTGTGGCTGAATTCACTCCTGTGGTCACAAGTGGTACTGCAGCTTCTGAGCTTCCTCCCTCAGGTGTTCTGGTGAGCTCGTTAACTGCTTCATTATTTAACTCCGCCTGATGCTGCTATCCTTGCTCCTTGTCAATGTTTCAGTGTTGGATCTGAGCTTCTCCTGATTGTTCCTGTGACCTGCTGCTCTGTATAGCTAAGTGCTTTTTGCTATTTTGTTGCTTTTTTTCTGTCCAGCTTGTCTTTTGTTTTGCTGGAAGCTCTGAGACGCAAAGGGTGTACCGCCGTGCCGTTAGTTCGGCACGGTGGTTTTTTTTTGCCCCTTTGCGTGGTTTTTGCTTTAGGGTTTTTTGTAGACTGCAAAGTTCGCTTTACTGTCCTCGCTCTGTCCTAGAATATCGGGCCCCACTTTGCTGAGTCTATTTCATCCCTACGTTTTGTCTTTTCATCTTACTCACAGTCATTATATGTGGGGGGCTGCCTTTTCCTTTGGGGAATTTCTCTGGGGGCAAGTCAGGCCTATTTTTCTATCTTCAGGCTAGCTAGTTTCTTAGGCTGTGCCGAGTTGCCTAGGTAGTTGTTAGGCGCAATCCACAGCCGCTTTTAGTTGTGTTTAGGATAGGATCAGGTTTGCAGTCTACAGAGTTTCCACGTCTCAGAGCTCGTTCCTGTATTTTTGGGTATTTGTCAGATCACTGTGTGCGCTCTGATCGCTAAAGCACACTGTGTCTCTGGATTGCCTTCATAACACCTGTCATTAGCAAACATAACAGTACAAGGAGCCTAACTAATGATTCTCAATAGAGGGAAAGAAAAAGTTCTGACATCATTTTTTTTTTTCTGCTCTGTGTTCACTTTTTTTTTTTTCCCCTAGACATTTGGGTGATTCTGGACACAGGTGTGGACATGGATATTCAGGGTCTGTGCTCTTCAATGGATAATCTTGTTATAAATGTACAAAAAATTCAAGATACTATTGATCAGAAATCTATGTTAGAACCAAGAATTCCTATTCCTGATTTGTTTTTTGGAGATAGAACTAAGTTTCTAAGTTTCAAAAATAATTGTAAGCTATTTCTGGCCTTGAAACCTCATTCTTCTGGTAATCCTATTCAACAGGTTTTGATTATTATTTCTTTTTTGCGCGGCGACCCTCAAGACTGGGCATTTTCTCTTGCGCCAGGAGACCCTGCATTGAGTAGTGTCGATGCGTTTTTCCTGGCGCTCGGATTGCTGTACGATGAGCCTAATTCAGTGGATCAGGCTGAGAAAAATTTGCTGGCTTTGTGCCAGGGTCAGGATGATATAGAAGTATATTGTCAGAAATTTAGGAAATGGTCAGTACTCACTCAGTGGAATGAATCTGCGCTGGCAGCTTTGTTCAGAAAGGGTCTCTCTGAGGCTCTTAAGGATGTCATGGTGGGATTTCCTATGCCTGCTGGTTTGAATGAGTCTTTGTCTTTGGCCTTTCAGATCGGTCGACGCTTGCGCGAGCGTAAATCTGTGCACCATTTGGCGGTATTGCCTGAGGTTAAACCTGAGCCTATGCAGTGCGATAGGACTATGACTGGAGTTGAACGGCAGGAATACAGACGTCTGAATGGTCTGTGTTTCTACTGTGGTGATTCCACTCATGCTATTTCTGATTGTCCTAAGCGCACTAAGCGGTCCGCTAGGTCTGCCGTCATTGGTACTGTACAGTCCAAATTCCTTCTGTCCATTACCTTGATATGCTCTTTGTCGTCGTTTTCTGTCATGGCGTTTGTGGATTCGGGCGCTGCCCTGAATCTGATTGATTTGGATTATGCTAAACGTTGTGGGTTTTTCTTGGAGCCTTTGCGGTGTCCTATTCCATTGAGAGGAATTGATGCTACACCTTTGGCCAAGAATAAACCTCAGTACTGGGCCCAGCTGACCATGTGCATGGCTCCTGCACATCAGGAAGTTATTCGCTTTCTGGTGTTGCATAATCTGCATGATGTGGTCGTGTTGGGGTTGCCATGGCTACAACCATAATCCAGTATTGGATTGGAATTCCATGTCGGTATCCAGCTGGGGTTGTCAGGGGGTACATGGTGATGTTCCATTTCTGTCAATTTCGTCATCCACCCCTTCTGAGGTCCCAGAGTTCTTGTCTGATTATCAGGATGTATTTGAAGAGCCCAAGTCCGATGCCCTACCTCCGCATAGGGATTGTGATTGTGCTATCAATTTGATTCCTGGTAGTAAATTCCCTAAAGGTCGATTATTTAATTTATCCGTGCCCGAACACGCCGCTATGCGCAGTTATGTGAAGGAATCCCTGGAGAAGGGACATATTCGCCCATCGTCATCACCACTGGGAGCAGGGTTCTTCTTTGTAGCCAAGAAGGATGGTTCGCTGAGACCGTGTATTGATTACCGCCTTCTTAATAAGATCACTGTTAAATTTCAGTATCCCTTGCCATTGTTATCTGACTTGTTTGCTCGGATTAAGGGGGCTAGTTGGTTCACTAAGATAGATCTTCGTGGTGCGTATAATCTGGTGAGAATCAGGCAAGGAGATGAATGGAAAACTGCATTCAATACGCCCGAGGGTCATTTTGAGTATCTAGTGATGCCGTTCGGACTTGCCAATGCTCCATCTGTGTTTCAGTCTTTTATGCATGACATCTTCCGTGAGTATCTGGATAAATTCCTGATTGTTTACTTGGATGACATTTTGATCTTCTCAGATGATTGGGAGTCTCATGTGAAGCAAGTCAGAATGGTTTTTCAGGTCCTGCGTGCTAACTCTTTGTTTGTGAAGGGATCAAAGTGTCTCTTCGGTGTGCAGAAAGTTTCATTTTTGGGGTTCATCTTTACCCCTTCTACTATCGAGATGGATCCAGTTAAGGTCCAAGCCATCCAGGATTGGATTCAGCCGACATCTCTGAAAAGTCTGCAAAAGTTCCTGGGCTTTGCTAATTTTTATCGTCGCTTCATCTGTAATTTTTCTAGCATTGCCAAACCATTGACCGATTTGACCAAGAAGGGTGCTGATTTGGTTAATTGGTCTTCTGCTGCTGTGGAAGCTTTTCAGGAGTTGAAGCGTCGTTTTTGTTCTGCCCCTGTGTTGTGTCAGCCAGATGTTTCTCTTCCGTTCCAGGTCGAGGTTGATGCTTCTGAGATTGGAGCAGGGGCGGTTTTGTAACAGAGAGGTTCTGATTGCTCAGTGATGAAACCATGTGCTTTCTTTTCCAGGAAGTTTTCGCCCGCTGAGCGTAATTATGATGTGGGCAATCGAGAGTTGCTGGCCATGAAGTGGGCATTCGAGGAGTGGCGTCATTGGCTTGAAGGAGCTAAGCATCGCGTGGTGGTATTGACTGATCATAAGAACTTGACTTATCTCGAGTCTGCCAAGCGCTTGAATCCTAGACAGGCCCGTTGGTCGTTATTTTTTGCCCGCTTCGACTTTGTGATTTCGTACCTTCCGGGCTCTAAAAATGTGAAGGCGGATGCTCTGTCTAGGAGTTTTGTGCCCGACTCTCCGGGTTTATCTGAGCCAGCGGGTATCCTCAAGGAAGGAGTCATTGTGTCTGCCATCTCCCCTGATTTGCGGCGGGTGCTGCAAAAATTTCAGGCGAATAAACCTGATCGTTGTCCAGCGGAGAAACTGTTCGTCCCTGATAGGTGGACTAATAAACTTATCTCTGAACTTCATTGTTCGGTGTTGGCTGGTCATCCTGGAATCTTTGGTACCAGAGAGTTAGTGGCTAGATCCTTCTGGTGGCCATCTCTGTCACGGGATGTACGTACTTTTGTGCAGTCCTGTGGGATTTGTGCTAGGGCTAAGCCCTGCTGTTCTCGTGCCAGTGGGTTGCTTTTGCCCTTGCCGGTCCCAAAGAGGCCTTGGACACATATTTCGATGGATTTCATTTCTGATCTTCCCGTTTCTCAAAAGATGTCAGTCATTTGGGTGGTCTGTGATCGCTTTTCTAAAATGGTCCATCTGGTGCCCTTGGCAAAATTGCCTTCCTCCTCTGATTTGGTACCTTTGTTCTTTCAGCATGTGGTTCGGTTGCATGGCATTCCTGAGAATATTGTTTCTGACAGAGGTTCCCAGTTTGTTTCAAGGTTTTGGCGAGCCTTTTGTGGTAGGATGGGCATTGACCTATCCTTTTTCTCGGCTTTCCATCCTCAGACTAATGGCCAGACCGAACGAACCAATCAGACCTTGGAAACATATCTGAGATGTTTTGTTTCTGCAGACCAGGATGATTGGGTGTCCTTTTTGCCGTTGGCTGAGTTCGCCCTTAATAATCGGGCCAGCTCGGCTACCTTGGTTTCTCCATTTTTTTGCAATTCTGGGTTCCATCCTCGTTTCTCTTCAGGACAGGTTGAGTCTTCGGACTGTCCTGGTGTGGATTCTGTGGTGGATAGGTTGCAGCAGATCTGGACTCAGGTAGTGGACAATTTGACCTTGTCCCAGGAGAAAGCTCAACGTTTCGCTAATCGCAGACGCCGTGTGGGTCCCCGACTTCGTGTTGGGGATCTGGTTTGGTTATCTTCTCGTCATATTCCTATGAAGGTTTCCTCTCCTAAATTTAAACCTCGTTTTATTGGTCCGTATAGGATTTCTGAGGTTCTCAATCCTGTGTCTTTTCGTTTGTCCCTCCCAGACTCCTTTTCCATACATAATGTATTCCATAGGTCGTTGTTGCGGAGATACGTAGCACCTATGGTTCCATCTGTTGAGCCTCCTGCCCCGCTTTTGGTGGAGGGGGAATTGGAGTATATTGTGGAGAAGATTTTGGATTCTCGTGTTTCTAGACGGAAACTCCAGTATCTGGTTAAATGGAAGGGTTATGCTCAGGAAGATAATTCCTGGGTTTTTGCCTCTGATGTTCATGCTTCCGATCTTGTTCGTGCCTTTCATGCGGCTCATCCTGGTCGGCCTGGGGGCTCTGGTGAGGGTTCGGTGACCCCTCCTCAAGGGGGGGGTACTGTTGTGAATTCTGTGGCTGAATTCACTCCTGTGGTCACAAGTGGTACTGCAGCTTCTGAGCTTCCTCCCTCAGGTGTTCTGGTGAGCTCGTTAACTGCTTCATTATTTAACTCCGCCTGATGCTGCTATCCTTGCTCCTTGTCAATGTTTCAGTGTTGGATCTGAGCTTCTCCTGATTGTTCCTGTGACCTGCTGCTCTGTATAGCTAAGTGCTTTTTGCTATTTTGTTGCTTTTTTTCTGTCCAGCTTGTCTTTTGTTTTGCTGGAAGCTCTGAGACGCAAAGGGTGTACCACCGTGCCGTTAGTTCGGCACGGTGGTTTTTTTTTTGCCCCTTTGCGTGGTTTTTGCTTTAGGGTTTTTTGTAGACTGCAAAGTTCGCTTTACTGTCCTCGCTCTGTCCTAGAATATCGGGCCCCACTTTGCTGAATCTATTTCATCCCTACGTTTTGTCTTTTCATCTCACTCACAGTCATTATATGTGGGGGGCTGCCTTTTCCTTTGGGGAATTTCTCTGGGGGCAAGTCAGGCCTATTTTTCTATCTTCAGGCTAGCTAGTTTCTTAGGCTGTGCCGAGTTGCCTAGGTAGTTGTTAGGCGCAATCCACAGCCGCTTTTAGTTGTGTTTAGGATAGGATCAGGTTTGCAGTCTACAGAGTTTCCACGTCTCAGAGCTCGTTCCTGTATTTTTGGGTATTTGTCAGATCACTGTGTGAGCTCTGATCGCTAAGCACACTGTGTCTCTGGATTGCCTTCATAACACCTGTCATTAGCAAACATAACAAAAGACTGAGTCAACTTCTCCCCTTTTCATCTGCTTTCACGTGTGATTTTCATATTGCCTATACCTGTTACTTGCCACAGGTGAATTTGAAAGTGAATCGCACGCTTGAAGTAAAGTTGCTTACCCACAATTTTGGAACGGTGCAAATAACTTTGTCAAGAGGGGTTGTGTGTGAAATTATGTCCAATTTGCCTTTTTTTTACCTACTTTTTGTGTTGTTCCAATACACAAAAGAAATAAATGTGTGTAACAAAACGGAACAATTTTGGCAAATTATATATTACACATATAAATACACACCTCTGGGGGAAAAAAAAACAAAAAAGCACTGGTATAAATGCCTGATGAGATACGTGCACGGTCTTCAGGTGTTGCGCACCTATCTTCGGATGGTATGTTTTTTTTTTCTCTACAGGTTTATTGCATTTATTTACAGATCCCACATACCAGAGAAGGCTTTGTACACATCCACGTTGGAGGCTCATCTCAGCGCAGCATGCTAACCGCTAAACTAAGGACTACATCTATGGACACCCAATGGACCTCATCATAAGCAATAGGTGCTGCTGGGTTGCTCATGTGCAAGTTTCGGCATTGCTGTTACTTTTGGATTTCTGTTTCTAAGATGGAGCAGAAATGGAGAAATAACAAGTGCAGGTCCGGGGTTAGGTGTCATGTATGTGGCGCAGACGGGCCGTATGGTTAATTAGGAGACTGCTTTTTAGTTTGGGTATGGGGGTGAGGTAGGGATGGTGACTGTCTGATATGAACGCCAAACATTTGTGTTCAGGTTCGCCATTTCTGTTCAGGTTCGCCCATCTCTAGTTACAGGTTCCAAAAGGGCTGATCTCAGAACAGAGATTTATAACAAATCCAAAGGATATTTCACTCAATTCACATGCATGCTCGGAGCAACTGCCAGACATTGCATATCTTCTTGAAAAGCAAAAGGATCGGACATGTTGAAATCCAACAGCCTGATCCTTCTCCCCCCCCCCCCCCCCCCCCCCCCCAACATCTGCAGTTGGGAGGATTGCAGAGACACCGCCATGTACATTAGACAGTCAACCAGTCCTCACCAGGGATGGCGAGTTCAGCAGACATTCATT
This sequence comes from Ranitomeya imitator, assembly GCF_032444005.1. Classification (NCBI taxonomy): domain Eukaryota; kingdom Metazoa; phylum Chordata; class Amphibia; order Anura; family Dendrobatidae; genus Ranitomeya; species Ranitomeya imitator. The sequence continues at coordinate 53,688,691 of NC_091282.1, read as the reverse complement.
TATATGACGGACATTGATAAAATCTGTGGGAGCTCGAATAGAATCAGCTGAACAGCCGGCTTGTGATAAATGATGATTATATTAGTGCAGGATTAGTAACCTGTACCGCCACTCACCTGACAACAGTTACTATCTACCGCTTATTAGTAAGAGTTCTTTAAGGATAGAGACACAAAAGTTCATCCTATGAATGAAAAATAAAAAATAACGCGATCGAAAGAAGACAAACACCATGAACATGACAAACGTCACAGCCGAGCGCAGGGCCGTACTTGACGCCTTTAACTTCTCCGGTGTTATGTTCGGTGAGCCGCGCTGCGAGTCTGCGTGTAGCCGTAAATTGTGTCCTCAGTGCCACCAGTCGTAACAATGGAGAAACACATTTATATTGTCTCTTCAAAAATAAGTATAAAAAGGTATATTCAGTTCACTATGAAATAAAGGCAAAAAGTACAGGGAAACCTTTACTGACCGTACGGAGCTGAAGTTTTCTTCGGTTTTATCAATATGTGAAAAGTGTGGAAACGGAACAAACTGCTGTTGACGGATCTTTTGTAATAATATAAACCTTATATAAACTATATAAATCCTCTGATTGGATCCTATTTGTTTCTGGCTACAAAGATGTCATTTCTACGCAATGGCCAAATGGCCTACATGGAAATAGTGTTTTTTTCTGTTTTTTTTTTTTTACAATAAAAGGAGCGATTTGGTGACATTTTTGACTTATCCACGTGGAGACCTGAGCAGATTCAGTGCGGCACAGGAGAAGTCCTCAAACAGGACCTGTGCCGATCCATTACGGTGCTCCGATTAGGTCAGACCATGTGACTGCCGTAATAGCACAGCCGTAATACACAACCGGATTCCTGCCGGGATCGGCGATAACTAATCCGCACAGTTAAACCCCTTAGATACCACTGTCAGTAGTGGCTGCGGCATCTTAAGGTGTTTAACAGAAAAGAGATTAAATGTGACCATGCCACTCCATTCAATCTCCAACCCCTTTGACTGAAATGAGGGCTTGAGACCCCCCTTAGGCTGTGATCTGTGGGGTCCTTAGAGATCAGGAATTAATCGTTGGGTGTCCATCATCTAGAAACCCAATCACCGAGCTGCAATACCAGACACGGCAACAATCAAAAGTAGGGAGCTGTGTCCGGAGAACAATGAAAGGGTGAAGGTAATGGAGTGCTGCAGCACCTCCAGTCAGCCGGTTAGTAGGGGGAATATCAGGTGGGCCCCCATCAATGTGAAATTGACAGAAGAAGACACTTTGCTCCCATGTTAATAGCCAGGTTGCACCATAAGCGTAGAATGACTGTTTTCTGGAGGCAGCAGAGACGTTCGGCCTTGACTTTTCATGGCCGGCAGATTAATAATGAGGAATACAAGACATATAGGATCCGTCAGTGAATTTACATTCGTAGTGGGGGTAACGCAGAGAGCTCGTAGGAAGGAAGCAGAGAAGTGACAGAACCAGGACACGGCCGAGCTCTCTGCAACGTCCCCAAGGATTTCACATGATTTATGTGCAGTCAGACGAGCGACCTTCATATATGCAAAATTCCTGAGTTTTAATGATGGAGATTTTTTTTTCTTTCCTGCTCCATATACGTGATATCACTGTTCGATTCACCAGAGGAACATACAATACAGCAACACTGGCATAACGCCACCCCCACAACACCATGCCCAATACAAGGCCCCCTCATTCACACCCAGCACAACCTTTACACCACCGACTGGACAGAACCCCAACGGCGCATACTAGATATAAATCTTGTATATTTCACACTGGCCACTAGACTGTATACTAGACGCTCACTTTCTATACTGTCCAGAAAAGATTTTAGCAGCCTCACTGACAGAATTACGAAAGGTAACACCTCTATATACAGTAGATAACACAGGATCCACCATTCACAATAGCTGATGTCACAGCTCACCTCCTCCTCCTGTACAATGACTGATAACACCTCTATATACAGTAGGTAACAGGATCCACCATTTACAATAGGTGATGTCACAGCTCACCTCTTCCCCCTGTACAATGACTGATACCTCTATATACGGTAGATAACACAGGATCCACCATTCACAATAGCTGATGTCACAGCTCACCTTCTCCTCCTGTACAATGACTGATAACACCTCTATATACAGTAGGTAACAGGATCCACCATTTACAATAGGTGATGTCACAGCTCACCTCTTCCCCCTGTACAATGACTGATACCTCTATATACAGTAGATAACACAGGATCCACCATTCACAATAGCTGATGTCACAGCTCACCTCCTCCTCCTGTACAGTGACTGATAACACCTCTATATACAGTAGATAACACGATCCACCATTTACAATAGGTGATGTCACAGCTCACCCCTCCTCCTGTACAATGACTGATAATCACTCTATATACAGTAGGTAACACAGGATCCACCATTCACAATAGGTGATGTCACAGCTCACCTCCTCCTCCTGTACAATGACTGATAACACCTCTATATACAGTAGGTAACAGGATCCACCATTTACAATAGGTGATGTCACAGCTCACCTCTTCCCCCTGTACAATGACTGATACCTCTATATACGGTAGATAACACAGGATCCACCATTCACAATAGGTGATGTCACAGCTCACCTCCTCCTCCCGTACAATGACTGATAACACCTCTATATACAGTAGATCACACAGGATCCACCATGTCACAGCTCACCTCTTCCCCCACCATTCACAATAGGTGACGTCACAGCTCACCTCCTCCTCCTGTACAATGACTGATAACACCTCTATATACAGTAGATAACACAGGATCTACCATTCACAATAGGTGATGTCACAGCTCACCTCCTCCCTTCTCCTGTACAATTCGCCCAGATTGGACCATGCCAAGTTTATACATTTATTTTATTATACTATTGCTGGCTGTAATGTGGGTGTGAAGCACTAGAAGTAAAAATCTAGTATAAGGTCTAGTGTCCGCGGTCAGTGTGAACATTTATTTTTTATGGCTAGCTTTACTATAAGGAGTCGAGCGCTGGAGCGGACTGATGTGTTGCAGCCGGCATGTGATGCGTCATCCTGCACCTTTTCCCCTGCATCCTTGCCCACACATGCAGCTGCTGACTCCCATGCTGCCCCTTAATAATGATGGACGCCTGCTGCGTTTTTCACCATCATGACACCTGGATCGCTCGGCTGACTCCTGAGACCGGAGTATTTTTTACCGCCCGGCGTTATTGACATTTGGATTTGGTTTCCGCACTTTTTCTGGAATGTGGCAGCCATATAATTACAGATCAGCATCAGTTGTAAGACACTTTCCCCATTAACTAAGAATAACGCGCTCTCTCCCGAAATCTATTACTGGCCGCATTCCTGGCCGCGGATATATCGGTCGGAGCGGCCTTCGTGTCGGTCACTAATAGAAAGTTATGAAACACCACAAATAGCCGGGAAGCTTAATGGAGGGGATCTATCCGCCAGCTTTCACAGGCGATTGGTGCATAATCAGAAGCTCTGGCCAGACGTCTTATTAGATGGAGAGCTGTCGACGGCTACCTACATTTTCCAAGTGACCTATTGCTAGGACCCTCAAAACTGGACCACCAAAACAAGGATGTTGCTGCCCGAGTTGCAAAACCAGACACCTTCACTATTATTGGCTAAATATTGATGGTCTGTCCTTAAAGGGGGCTTCCATTTTTAAGAAAATAGTCACCAAACATCAGGATACTAGTAAAAAAAAAAAAAAAAACAATAATATTTACCGTTCCCAGATCTAACACTGGCAGTCTGACGCTGCTCCGGTCTCTGATAGCAGTAGTGAAGTCACAGCTAAAGTGCACATCACCGCTGCAGCCGATCACTGAGCTCAGAGGTTATGCTACTGTAGACGGCATGAGAAGCGATTGTCTGCAGTAGAGCTGTGGCTTGTAGTCTTGATAACGAGGCTGATGAAGGAAGCCGGCGCTGCACTCGGGCAAGTGACGTTTGTGGAGATTTCTTTTGATTGTTTTTGACGGTTATTCTATAGTTTGGGACATGTCTGAAAGTGGTGTGCGGCCTTGATGAAAAAGGGATAGATTAGTCTGGGAGACCGTGTGACAATTGTGGCAAAATTTGAAGATCACTTTCTAGAGCAAAAAAAAATGGGGCAAAATTAGACGCAAACATATGTGTTTGTTCGTCTGTTATCATGTTTATACTGTACCGCTAGGCTAAATATATTGGCATTTCTGGAAGACGCAGAGGTCGCAGTCAATTACAAATATTTACATTGGAATAATAAAAAAAAGTAGACGTTCACGAGTGTTCAAATCCTGATTATCAATCATCAGCATTAAATATTAACTAAAGTGTTATTTTCTTTTAATTTAGTTATCCTACAGGCATTGCAAATGTTTGTAACAAACTTTATTACCCCTAATACTGTGCTGCAGAGCGGTTTCAATGCACAGTTCATGTTCCTTTATAAACCGCTTTTGTCTGCTGCTCAGCAAAGATCTGTTAACTATACTCAAATTATCGATATATGGAAATTCTTATTTCTGAATGTGGACATGAAAGTAGAAGGGGCCCAGACACGGAAACTCCGTTACACAGATTGTTGGAATGTAAGATATGGATATTGCTGAGGAGCAGATGAAAGGAGCTCCTAAAGGAGCACACACTGGAAATTTAAAAAAATAAAACGTGTAGAAGGTAAATAAGATAAAGTTTATTTACTCTTAGAATGTAAATAAAAGTCACAGTCTAATTGTCTAATATCTATTTTGGGGTCTTTGCTGTTTTTTTAAGCACAGATTTGCTCGGTGACTCTGATGTTTAGGTTATTGGAGTCTTCGGAAATCCAAAATTCATCACTTTACGTATTACAGAATGAGACTTCCATGCTGTCTCTTTTCCATGCTTTACACTGCTTTTTTCTTTTAATTTGCTAAGCCTAAACTCTTCATGTGGAAATATATTTTTGATGACAGAATGGTTATAAAGTACACGTAGCTAATAAAAAGCTGTTACGTGACAGCTGCCCATACAGTGCGGGAAGCGAGCCTAGGAATCCACAATAAACCCTCCTTTTTATCTTCGCCCATAATTTTACATGTAAGCGGCTGGGTAATGCCGCACATTCTTCACTTTGATGGTCTCGCGCAATTCATGTCACGTCGGGGCTGCAGTCTAAATTACACCGGCCGACAAGCAAGTGTTCATCGGTGTAGATTTGTGGACTAGGAGTAATGTCGAGGTCTGCAGAAACGCAGAAGGTTCCATTCACTTTAGGTCTGTGAATCACAGAAATGGCGGCGTATGCATACGGCGCTATTCAACCAGGCATGCTGCAACGAAAAAGCTAAATATCTGGGACCATATAACAATGTTCCCCATCGATAGAGTCAGACAACTTCACTTTAATGTGTATGGGGGGGGGGGGCTACCAGCTTCTAAACTGTACAAGATCAGCAAAAAAAAACACCCATGCTATAATACTAGAGCTAAATAGCTTCCAAATGCTTGTGGACATTGCTCCATTGACAACCAGAGCTGAATTCAGAATTCAGCTCATTCAGGTCTAAAGCTCACACCTTCTGGTCTCTACAGAGCACGTTGTACAATGTATAATGGTGTCTAGTGGAAAATGGATGGATTAGATCAGACACTGCAAAATTGAGACATTTCGACAGAATAAGTGATAACTTGTAGGTTGCTCGTGGTCCTACTGCTGGAATCGCTATTGGTCCACAGAAAAGGGCTTTTGAAGGAGAATTTGTCAGTAGGATCAATGCTCCTTAGCCATCTATATGGGCATGTAGGCCGTAGGAAGCTGAATAAAAACAATATCTTGATATCTGCGATTTGATATCGTATTACCGAGCAATCCTCATTTTTCTTAATATGTAAATGAGCTAAGATCTATGGGCCGGACACAGATCTCCCCGAGAATCTGCCTCCAGAGATTATTGTAAATGAAGGGGGTGTTACCAGTTTGAGACATGTAGATCAGGATAGCACAGTCATATGTCTCACACTGGTAACGCATCCTTTCATTCAGGCCGGACATAGATCTCCCCGAGAATCTGCCTCCAGGGCTTATTGTAAATAAGCCGAATCTGCCTCCAGGGCTTATTGTAAATAAGCCCTGGAGGCAGATTCTCGGGGAGATCTATGTCCGGCCCATAGATCCTAATGGCTAATTTACATATTAACAAAAATGAGGATTACTCCGTAATAAAACATTGGATCAGAGATATCAAGGTATCATTTTATTCAGTTTCCTATGACCTACCTATATATACTATATAGGTTCACCTTAAGTACCCCGTTGAAGCAATGGCCGTTGCAGACGCATCACCTCACCATTCATTCTTGAAGGCACAGACACAGATATACAAGAATTGCACTTTGCCACCTCCAGCACACCGAGAGAATTAAGGGACATCGCTTCAGTCTAAGGGGGAACCCGTTTGTAGGAATGGCGGGACCCCTTCGATGATCAAGTTTGTGCCAATTCGGTGGATAATTGATAACTTGCCAAGTTTGGACAACCCCTTTAAAAGATTTTTTATTTTAGGAGATTCCCCATTACATATTCAAAAAAAAAAAAATAGAACAACCTCTTTACTTATAGCTTCCAAAAAAAAAAAAAAGAAGAAGCCGTCAATTTTTCTTGCATCTCCAATAGGAGAAGTAATTTGCATTCCCTTTCTTCAAACAGTTCCCAAAACGCGAAGTTTCCAGGAAAAGCAACACTTGTGCTCGTGATCTCTGAAGGAACCCATTGAAGTTCGGAGAGATAGTCTTGCAACATCTTTCTTCAATCGTGGCCGACGTAAAACAGCCCCTCATTACGCCATCTTCCAGTGTTTTTTGTCCGAGCTTCAAATGAATTAATAAAACCAGGGAGACATTTTTATCTTTTACTTTTAAGTCGGAAAGAATAATTGCTCGTATGTTCCTTTAACTATCACATCTTCTTGAAAGAAAGAAAAAAAGAAAAAAAAAAAAAATAGAATACAAAAAGGACCATGACTTCCTGTTTTCATGCCGAGAGGAAGACATTTGTGTGTAAATCAAAACGTATTCTCCGAGAACCTCACAGCAAATGAAGAACACATGTGAGCTCCGACGAGCCGGTGGCTGATTTCAGAAGATTTCCTAAAAAATTTTATTCTTAAAATTTACTTAGGATTTTTAAAAAAATTATAAAAAAAAAAAACCACCACATACTTTGACACGACCATCAGGGATATTTGTCACGCAGTTGTTAATATTGCAGAAGAGGAATCCAGTCCTGGTCCCACATTTGGAGCAGTGGGAGAAAGAATTTTTTTAGCTATTGTTGTTGTTTGGTCTTTCACATCTCAACAAAGTCCAGATGGTAACAACCATCGGCCCCCCGCACACCAAGGCGAAATTCCACAATTAAATCTTGTGCGAGACGTGTTGTTCTCCAAATTTGTATCACATCGGCTTTTAGGTTCCTCGAATCCTTAACTTTGCGGCGCCGAGTCACACAATTTGTGTCCATGACTTGGCAGCCATGAAAGCTTAGAGATGATTTTTGGAACTCAGCGGGAGCCAGATTCAAGTTTTGTACAAGAGTTGTGGAGCTCAAACGTTCTACAAATCTGGTCTCTTGGACAAACGCTTGAAGTAGGGAGGTGCCCAAGTCTAGTATGGTTGGTGGTCCAGGTCCACCAACATATCCAACAGAAACGTAAAAAAAAAAGAAAAAAAAAAAAGTGTTGCAAAAGGCCTGCCCACTTCCACATCACACGGTGACGTCACGTGGACAGGTGCCGGGCAGGACTTGTGTTTGACCAGCAAGTATCACGAAAGAGGGATATCGGCCGGCCTCTCGAGTTGGTGCATACAGATTCGCAGGATGCGGTCCAGTCAAATCAGTAATCCAAGCCCCAAGAACAGTCTCTTACTCAACAACATCTACAGCTCTTTTGATTACCGTATTTGACCTTGTGCAATGTCCTCCTTGTGGTGTGACGTTGTGTCCACTGGCTCATCAAACGAAAAGCTGTGGATGTAGTCGGCTAAAAAGCAGTTTTCATAGCGTCCACAGATTAGGCTAGGTTCAGATTGCGTTAGTGCAATCCGTTTAGCGCCTAGCGCTAGCGGATTGCGCTAACGCAATGTGTTTTAAAGGGGTCGCGTTAAACGTCCCCGCTCTCGCAGATCTCCGATCTGCGAGAGCGGGGAACGGACCGTGGGCGCGCCTCTGACGCTGCGCCACAAAACACCGGCACATCGCTAGCGCGTGCCGAAAATGGCACGCGCTAGTGATGTGCGTCCCCATTGCTGTTAATGGGCGCGCTAACTGACGCGTTGCACGGTGTTAATTTCGCCGTGCAACGCTGTCCGTTAGCGCGGTCCCATTAACGCAATGGGAACTTAGCCTTACAAATGTGACAAATGGACCGGGTCTTGTGAATCTATTCACCCACCAACTCTACCGACCACACAGGACCTGTCGATAGGATTGTAATCTGCATCCCTAACTTCGTGATGCGGAAGTGAGTGGTCGTGGCGCAACCCATTAAAAGACCATTTTTGGGAGTCTTTGAAAGACCATCAATTTTAGATCAGTGTAGGTCCAACTTTTGCCACCACTGTGACTGTCCAGCATTTGTTATATTCTCTCCATTTCAGATGGCGGGGCAGCGCGCCACACCCTCGGCCCGGGGCAACGCGCCACATCCTAGGCCCAGGGCAACGCGCCACACCCTCGGCCCGGGGCAACGCGCCACACCCTCGGCCCGGGGCAGCGCGCCACACCCTCGGCGGCAGGTATTACGGTAACTGAAAACAAATTCCAGCCAAGGGGGCATAGTTGAATAAAAAATAAATCGTAAAACCTGGTACTTGCATAAACACCGGTCAAACCTCCTGAATTCCACCGATCGCTGATCAATTTCTGGTCCGGGACAACAGCTCATTATAAGTGGTGTGACGTCCAGCATAAATGAGATGCCGAGATTCAGCAAGAATCAGACAATAGTGTGGGCTATACGGAGACGGGGTCTTTGTGGTCAGACTTTCCCACGTCTCATCACGTCTATAGATCCCATTTCCTTCCAACATTTGGGGTAATAATAAGAGCACACATCCACCCGGTCTACTGACCGCAGCTTATGGGAAACACATATTAGTGAATAAACACTCAGCTATTTGTGGATTATTTCCTTCTCCCCTCTCGCTCGTGGATGGAGCTTTCGGACTTCCACAAAGACGTGCCTAATCGCTCGCGCTCCTTTTATCATCCACTAACTCTTATGGATCGACTTGTCGCCTCTGCTGAAATGTCAGTTTTGGTAATTACTTGTACACTCCATGAAATAACAATTCTGATGGAACTTTCCTTGGAACACCATAGTGCGATGTTCCTCCGTTATTCCTCCTGAAAGTATATGAAAACACACTCTGATGCCGTCCAATCAGTGCTAGGGACACACCCACAGGTGGCACTGATTGGACGGCATCACAGAGTGCAGGGGGACACAATCCAATTGGTAAAAGCCAATTCTCACTTTATTAATATATTCATAGATTTCCAGGAGGAGTAACAGAGGTGTCACAATGTAGAAATCTAACTTTCCATTTTTTCTCTCCCATGGGTGACAACGATTTAGCAATACAGACATATCCGGAGAGCTGATGGGTCCTCTATAAAGAGCTTTTCCAGGACCTCATACTTTCAGGAGCTATAGAAAGGTTACAACAATGTTCATTCTGATCCAGGAATCTAAAGCTAGAAATACTCTTGAAAGAAATCCTGACCAGATCCATCTCTGTCTCTTAAGTCAAAGGGATGGTGCTTAGTGATTTCTTTGGTGTACAGCACAGGGGAGAGGCTCCTGCTGCAGCCAGTTGTCTTACAATCATACACAGGACAGTGAGAAGGAGGTCGGCAGGCATGACCAAATCCAACACAAGTTTTCCGGACATCTTTCTCCGTTTTAGGCCACGTTCAGTATTTTACATCAGTATTTGTAAGCCAAAACCAGGAGTGGGATAATCAGGGAAAAAGTATAATAGAAACGCGTCACCACTTCTGTATTATCACCCACTCCTGGTTTTGGCTTATCAATACTGATGTAAAATACTGACCGAATACTGAGCGTGTGAGCGTGGCCTCAACTGCACTATTTTCCTATTCGTTTTGTGCATTTTCTGTTTCTTTATAGGCGTTGTCCCATCCTCAACCATGGCATATGGAGTAGGTGGTGGTGGGGGCACAAGGTTGTGGACATCCCCTATATTAGCAATAGTGGGGAGACACGACGAGGAGCGACTCCTGCTCCGAAGTACTCAACGCAACCACATAACATATCAATTTGATAATTTAAATTGGTGTAAACTGTATTGCATATGGCGGTCGTCCAGGTGAGATGACCCAATTTCTAGGTCAGAGCCACAATTCCTCTGACAACTAAATCTCTGCTAGGCTCAAGGTTGCCAAACAACTCATATTACTGGCAAGTAGGAATAAGCGGACCTGTGGATGGTCGCGTTCGACCAAAAGTTAGTCCAAAGTAACTCTACGCGAAGTGAATGGGGACCAGAACTTTGTCCCGGAACTCTGAACACTAGAACAGACTATCAGGAGAAGTCATTATTCGGGATTCAGGAACGGACACTAGGGTTCTGGTACAAACCTACTGGTAAGACCTGATAGGACTGTCGGCACGTCTACTGCATGGTCTCAAAGTTGCCTGCCTGAGCGAAGACGCTGCGTGAGATTCATCTCTGCCACATCCATCTACAAATGGATGACAGCTACCCAAGATCTTGCTGAATTTTAGCTAAAAAAAAACAAAACATGGTGCTGTCCCAACTTATGCTCATCCCCAGCACCCAATGTTTTGTACCTTGCGTTCCAACTACACTGCAGATGGCAAAAGCCAGACGAACGGGGTCATGTTACTAGTGATTCCATAATAAGCCCTGCGCATTGCAACAAACAGAACAGAAATGCAAAAAAAAAAAAAAAAGTGATTATTATAATTGCCAAGAAAAAAAAAACAACAAACCCCCACAAAAAAAACAGATCGACAGCATTGTGCTTCAGGACACATGGCCAGGCGTGGAACGTCCATCGTTACAATGTATTTATACGGCTCTTACATGTTCCACAGCGTCCTGTATAATTTGGGGAAGGAAATGAAAAACAGACTATTTTCCGTGGTTTTAAGTCTATAATTTCTAAAAAAGCTTTCCATGAAGCGGAGAGGGAGGTGGCGACAGGGGGCCGGGGGCGAATGTCGCTGCACTGAGGACACAATGTGGCCGATATACTAATTCTAATAATTAGCGTAAACTTGCGCCAAATTTATCACAGTGGATGAGAAAAATGCTGCATCCTTCCTGCACTTTTGTCCAACTTTACATACCCTTGGGTACGTAATGATGCATGCTAAAGCAGATCTGGCACCAGACTTTATAATGTGAACTGCATTTATTATTAACTCGATCTTAGTCTTGACGAGGCTGGTGTATTTACTATGAAAAAACATGTTAGAATGGCTAGATTATCTGCTTTGAAAGTTTTCTTAAAACGAGCAGTTCAGTAAAGTTGTCTTGTTGGTAGCCGGGTGAAGGACCACCCATGAGGTGCAGTGTTCCACCAATCAGGGGAACATGTGAGTCACAAACCACACCCACGAGCTGCTACATTGGAGAGAGCGTAACCAGGAACGCTTCTACAAAGAACAGGAAAGGAACAAGAGAATTTCTGATTTTCTCTAGAATTTGGAACACCAGCCAACCTCTTGTCATATTTCTATGAAAGATACAAGTAGCCAAAGTACATCAACTGTACAACAAAAAGAGGCTCGCGACCTTGGATTCTCCATCACTTTGTTTTCCGACCTTGTAGCATTTGGAAGGTATGTGTCCTTGTATGTTTTACAATGAATAGGGCTTCACACGTAATACGCGGACCCGGCTATAGAGACGGACCCCCTCCTACAGATATTCAGTACGGTCTGCTAGAAATGAGATATCAGAGGAATGTTAGGTACAAGTGTGGCCGCGAGAGACCCTGATGGGACACTAGTCTGATAAAATGGCTTATAAGTGGGGGGGGGGAGGTGGGGTCCACTTTGGGGACATGCTATCTAGGCCAAGTGACTAGGAAATGTGTAGGGGTTGTTCAGCAAGTAAAAAAAATGTGACAAAGGGTCCATTGCCCCCCGCCTTTCCTGTTCTTACCCTGCCAGGGGATCTCTCAACTATCTCTACTTCTTGGTCCAATCTCTGCAAAAATGGAAGGAAAGCCGACTCAGAGAATCAATAACTAAGCCAGGGTCCCATAACAGAAAAGTGACTGGCACAGGGGCTTTTTTTTTGTTGAGGCATGACTTCCTTTGCTCAGATAAAATGAAAACTCTACAGCCAACCAGATGTTGATCCCAGCAGAGCGGAGGGAGACATGTCAATGAATACGGAATTTGGAAGGAGTATCAATTTTTTTTAATTTTTGTTTTAGATCTTTTTCACTTCTTCGGATCCAAGAATAAATGGGTTGTCCAGTAGAGATTAAAACAACCACTTATGTTCAAAAGGTCTCTTAAAAGATTTGTCGACCAGCTGTTTGGATCTTTATGGATCAGCTGTGATCTCTCATGGAGTAACTGCTTATTTTACTAACATGACCACCGCAGGAGAAATTAAGGTGTTATCAATAAAAGGTGCTTGCTGTGACCTCCAGGGATAGAGTAACTTAGTAGCTGCTCTTCCCACATCTTAGGTGCAGACAACAATATTTTCGGTCCAAGTGTCAACTGACAAAACATCGGATCGCACTAGGATCAATGTTATTCTATGGGGCTGTGCACATTTCAGACTATTTCGTCGGACGCAGTATTCCCAAGGAAAAAAATTGCAGCATGCCCTATCTGCATCCGATATTAAGATCGCACTTGGTCATGTAAGTCCATCTGCCCATGGAACGAAAAAAATAAAAGAACTTGGAGTGCACTGAGATGTCATGCACTGATAGAATAGAGAACACTCCGACCAACACTCCGACCAACACAATCGACCAACACAATCGACCCAACTAGAGTATTTGGTATGTGCTTTCTTAAAACCAGACATTTCTTTTAATTTCATAGAATATCTCATCATTGAGGGACGGACCTCTGTCTGGTCACTTGCTCCTGGTGCAGAGTTGGCAATGCAGTTACTCCTCAAGTAAGTCTATGGAACTCGGAGGAGGGTAGTAGGCTGGCAGTGGTGCGACAGTTTAAATACCCGGGCATTCAGGTGTCACTCACGATTTCGAGCTATGCAGATCTGAATCCAATTCCACTGCTGAGTAAGTTTAGGAGTAAAGTAGGGGCATGTTGTAAACGATCTTTCAGTAAAGGGAAGAATTAATTTGATTAAGATGATTTTGATGCCCCAACTGTTGTGCGTCTTGCACAATGCCCCTATCTGGTTCCCTAGGCGGTGGTTTCGTACTATTGACTATATTTAGGGATATTGTGTGTGTGTGTGGGGGGGGGGAAGCAGCCGAGAATCAGACTTGAGATATTGCAGAGGCCCAAGGATGGAGGGGGACTGGCGCTTCCGAACCCTTAGCTGCTCATGGCCAACAGATGAGGGGGTGGAGGGATGTGTCTGAGGAAGGTTCAATACAAAGGGTCTTGGTCCAGGTGATGGGGAGGGATCCCTTGGTTCAGGGGTTGGAGGCAGGAAGTTTCAGGAAGATGGGTTTGGTGTATCCTACTTTAGCGCTCAGACAAAGTCTGGGAGGCAATTAAAAAGATTAGGGGTTTGGAGCACTTGACAATTTTTTCCCCGATATGGCAAAACGAGACTAGCGGAATTTGTTAAAATGGGAGAATTTAAAAATTGGATGAGACTGGGAATACTATAGTATAGTATAGTACATGGTTCAGGTGCAGGACACGCAGGGACTGGTGCCCTTTGGAAAGTTGCAGGAGGATTACGGGCTACCGGAGGTCTGCAGATTTCAATATGGGCAGTTTCGGCTTACCTATGTTACGCAGAGCAAGACGATGAATATGGAGATTCACAAGGATATATTGATTGATTATGTCTGCGCAGAGGGGGGAACAAAAGGGGTAGTGTCGGGTATTTATAAGGAACTAATGCATACTTTTATAAATAATTATCCTATTAGAGCACAGGGGAAATGGGAGGAGGAATTGGGTAGGATAGAGACGGGGTCCCCAACTCCAGTCCTCAAGGCCCACCAACATGTCATGTTTTCAGGATTTCCTTAGTCTTGCACAGGTAATAATTGCATCACCTGTGCAATGCAAAGGAAATCCTGAAAACATGACCTGTTGGTGGGCCTTGAGGACTGGAGTTGAGGACCCCTGGGATAGAGGAACATAAATGGGAAGGGATTATGGAATATATACCCCAACTATCACTGAGTGAGCCGGGAAGACTCTCGCAGATATACAGTGCCTACAAGTAGTATTCAACCCCCTGCAGATTTAGCAGGTTTACACATTTGGAATTAACTTGGCATTGTGACATTTGGACTGTAGATCAGCCTGGAAGTGTGAAATGCACTGCAGCAAAAAAGAATGTTATTTCTTTGTTTATTTTTTTTTTTTAAATTGTGAAAAGTCTTTTCAGAGGGTCATTTATTATTCAACCCCTCAACCCACCAGAATTCTGATTGGTTCCCCTAAAGTATTAAGAAGTAGTTCAGGCACAAAGAACAATGAGCTTCACATGTTTGGATTAATTATCTCTTTTTCCAGCCTTTTCTGACTATTTAAGACCCTCCCCAAACTTGTGAACAGCACTCATACATGGTCAACATGGGAAAGACAAAGGAGCATTCCAAGGCCATCAGAGACAAGATCGTGGAGGGTCACAAGGCTGGAAAGGGGTACAAAACCCTTTCCAAGGATTTGGGCCTACCTGTCTCCACTGTTGGGAGCATCATCCGGAAGTGGAAGGCTTATGGAACTACTGTTAGCCTTCCACGGCCTGGACAGCCTTTGAAAGTTTCCTCCTGTGCTGAGGCCAGGCTTGTCCGAAGAGTCAAGGCTAACCCAAGGACAACAAGGAAGGAGCTCCGGGAAGATCTCATGGCAGTGGGGACATTGGTTTCAGTCAATACCATAAGTAACGTACTCCACCGCAATGGTCTCCGTTCCAGACGAGCCCGTAACGTACCTTTACTTTCAAAGCGTCATGTCAAGGCTCGTCTACAGTTTGCTCATGATCACTTGGAGGACTCAGACTGACTGGTTCAAGGTTCTCAAGATCGAGATCTTTGGTGCCAACCACACACGTGACGTTTGGAGACTGGATGGCACTGCATACAACCCCAAGAATACCATCCCTACAGTCAAGCATGGTGGTGGCAGCATCATGCTGTGGGGCTGTTTCTCAGCCAAGGGGCCTGGCCATCTGGTCTGCATCCCTGGGAAGATGGATAGCACGGCCTACCTGGAGATTTTGGCCAAGAACCTCCACTCCTCCAGCAAGGATCTTAAGATGGGTCGTCATTTCATCTTCCAACAAGACAACGACCCAAAGTACACAGCCAAGAAAACCAAGGCCTAGTTCAAGAGGCAAAAAATCAAGGTGTTGCAGTGGCCTAGTCAGTCTCCTGACCTTAACCCAATTGAAAACTTGTGGGAGGAGCTCAAGATTAAAGTCCACATGAGACACCCAAAGAACCTAGATAACTTGGAGAAGATCTGCATGGAGGAGTGGGCCAAGATAACTCCAGAGACCTGTGCCGGCCTGATCAGGTCTTATAAAAGACTATTATTAGCTGCAATTGCAAACAAAGGTTATTCCACAAAATATTAAACCTAGGGGTTGAATAATAATTGACCCACACTTTTATGTTTAAAATTTAACTGAGCAACAAAACTTTTTGGTTTGTAAGATTTATGCATCTGTTAATAAATCCTGCTCTTGTTTGAAGTTTGAAGGCTCTAACTTATTTGCATCTTATTAAACCTGCTAAATCTGCAGGGGGTTGAATACTACTTGTAGGCATTGTATGTGCTCCATAGAGTATATAGGACTCCTGAACGGCTGTATAGAGCGGGTCTTAGACAGAATTCTGAGCGTCCTCGGTCCCGGGGGCTGGAATTCTTCATATGTAATGGCAGTGTCCGAGTCTGTACCCATATTGGACAGCGGTGCTTAATGCCATTGGGGGAGCGTATGGCTGTAGGATTGAGAGGGATCCTGTGGTGTGTATACTGGGATATGTGGAGGAGGTCCAGGTACATAATAAATATAAGGTGGCAATAGCTAGATTATTATATATTGCGCGGAAACTTATCGCCAGATACTGGATAAATGAAGATCCACCGACGTTGAGGGAATTTTTCAGACAGTCTGACTCTATTTTGAATATGGAAAAAAACATTTATGTTAAGAGAAAAGGTATAAGAACATTTGAGACACTATGGACACCTTGGGTGGAGAGAAGATGACCCTGAATGTAGGTTTATTCGCATTATTCGCTGCTCTTGTATGTAATGGGGGAGGGAGGAAGGGAATTTCTGAAACTAATGACGATTGTTAATGTTGTTCTCATTGCGATTTTTGTTTTATTGCTTTGTACCTTGAATTTGGTTAAATAAAAATGTATGATAAAAAAAAAAAAGTAAATCTATGGAAAAATGGTAAAGGCCCGATGAACTCAGCCATTCCTCTATCTCTCGCATAGGTCATTATAAACAGGTCAATAAATAGGACCGGCACTGTAGACATAAAACAATGACATGATTACATCATGGGGGCTTCCTATCCATAGAGACTGTCTTGATTATTTAAGTGGTGGTCTCATTTTCTTAAACGGGTGTAGCTGCAAAGTGCTTGGAAAAAAAACACAACAACTTTGCAATTTACTAATTAATAATCCTCTCCGCTCTCAAAAATGGAGGAATTTTTAATCCAATGGTTTAGTGTTCATTGGAGAGGTTGCAGGCCACTTCTTCAGCCCGTCAGCGGTGGTCGGTATCTTAGGCAAGGAGCACTGCGCTTACAAGCTTTTTGCAAACGCTGCTCTGAAGTCGGCTTCAGAACCGCTGAGCTCTTTCGATGTTGCAGAAGCAAAAATACCTCCGTCTGCTGCAAAGGGGAAGCGCAAAGCTTGGCCTAGAGCAGGGGTGTCAAACTGCGTTCCTCGAGGGCTGCAAACAGGTCATGTTTTCAGGATTTCCTTGTACTGCACAGGTGATAATTTAATCACCAACTCATTATTTGTGAAGGTGATTAAATTATCACCTGTGCAGTACAAGGAACTCCTGAAAACATGACCTGTTTGCAGCCCTTGAGGAATGCAGTTTGACACCCCTGGCCTAGAGCCACTGCCATGCCGCTGGTCTAAACTGTCAATCACCAGGATCGCACCGCCCCCAGCAAACAGGAAGCTGGGGGGCAGATGAGTGGTGCGCTCCTGAAGATAGAATTTCAGAATTAACTATTTATGGCATGGTTTCAAAAAGCTGAAAATGGAGGTTTTTCCAAACTTGGAAGAAAAAAAAGACAAAACCCTTCCGAATCCAAATGATTGATCACTCAATGCTTAAAAATGCAAAAACTATGCCCCAGTTCCTCTAATAATAATATCTCACGGATGAAGGATGAACCTTACAGCTTGCAGCCCGGCACAGTACACAGCGCGTGCACACACCAGACCTGTTTTGTGTCAGGCCGATGCATCTGCTCGGAAAACTTTGGGCACCCGTCCAAATCATGTGCAGAGAAGAATGGCTTTAAATGAGCGGCCTTTAATCATGAGAAGGAATAAAACAAGTTACGAGCACAAATTTGACATATAAAGGAGAAAAAGTTTCTCTTTATGGGAAGGAGACAGAATCTGGAGTAATTGAGAGCATGTGTGCGGACATAAAGGATGTACAGTGTTCTGCTGCGCGGCCATCCTCGCTCTGCGCTCACCGCCGGCTCCCTCTACAAGCTCAAAATGAAATCCATGCAAAATTTAATGGGAGGGAATCTTTCATCCCAAAACGTAGGAATTTGCGTTTGAATAAAAAAAAGAAAAAAAAAAAAGAAAAGAATAAAGTCCGAAACAAACCATGCCGATTGAATTGTAGTTTATTTCATGTGAATTTAGCCCAAAGTCAGATCGTGTCATACTGGAAAACTGCAATTTTCTTATATACTGGGAAAAGCAGAAGTAGGAAGAACTGATATTGCACCAACATATTCTGAAGCACTGTACAAAGACTGCAGTCTCTAGGTTGCGTCCCAGACCCCGGGTGCTGACAATCTAATAATGATATTGACTCGTCACCTTTGCGCTGCATACTCCAATGTGTTTGAGCTTAATGATTAAAAAGGCTAAAGAAAGTCTAAAGGTACCTTCACACATAATGATTTCGTTAACGATATCGTTGCAACGTCACGCTTTTTGTGACGTAGCAACGATCCCGCTAACGATCTCGTTATGTGTGACAGCGACCAGCGATCAGGCCCCTGCTGGGAGATCAGGGGAATGATCAGGACCTTTTTTTGGTCGCTGATCACCCGCTGTCATTGCTGGATCGGCGTGTGTGACGCCGATCCAGGGATATGTTCACTGGTAACCAGGGTAAATATCGGGTTACTAAGTGCAGGGCCGCGCTTAGTAACCCGATATTTGCCCTGGTTACCATTGTAAAAGTAAATAAACAAAAACAAAACAGTACATATTCACATTCCGATGTCTGTCACGTCCGCCGGCGTCCGCTTCCCTGCACTGACTGTGTCAGCGCCGGCCGTAAAGTAGAGCACAGCAGTGACGTCACCGCTGTGCTCTGCTTTACGGCCGGCGCTGACAGTCAGTGCAGGGAAGCTGACGCCGGGGGACGTGACAGACATCGGAATGTGAGTATGTAGTGTTTTGTTTTTTTTTTTTACTTTTACAATGGTAACCAGGGTAAATATCGGGTTACTAAGCGCGGCCCTGCACTTAGTAACCCGATGTTTACCCTGGTTACCCGGGGACTTTGGCATCGTTGAAGACCGTTTCAACGATGCCGAAGTCGTTCCCCTGATCGTTGGTCGCTGGAGAGAGCTGTCTGTGTGACAGCTCCCCAGCGACCACATAATGACTTACTGTATCGTATCGCTGGTTGTGATCGTTGGTAAGTCGTTTAGTGTAACGGTACCTTAAGAAGGGTTTGTCCACTTTTAGTGACAATTTGTTTTTTTCTTTCAATGAATGTATTGGGGGGAAAAAAATCATTTTGCATCTTGACTTTTTCAGACTTTCTTTGCACATTTAACTTTGATGTGGCCGGTGGTCATAAACTCAGCTCATTCTGCAGCGCAACACGGAGGCTAAAAAAGGCAAATGATGCAAAAATTTTAATGAAACCGAATTGCAAAAATGATTTTTAGCTCGTATTACTTGGATGTAAGTTATACATTTAAAAAAAAAAATTAAAATTCCCGAAAGGTGGACCATCCCTTTTAAAATGGCTTATTCAGGCTTACGATAACAATGACTTATTTTAATGGTTTAACATTTTCAGTTCTGGTAGCGGTCAGATGTAAGAAGTAAACAGCTCCACTCACTGTGTAATGGCCATTACTGGGTACTGCAGCTCAGCGCCTATTTACGCACCGCTGAAACAGGGGGCTGAAGACCACTAATTAAATTGAGAGGCAGTTTGGAGCCGACCGGGCAGTTTGGAGCCGACCAGGCAGTTTGGAGCCGACCAGGCAGTTCGGAGCTGACCAATTGGAGCCGACCGGGCAGTTTGGAGCCGACCAGGCAGTTTGGAGCCGACCGGGCAGTTTGGAGCCGACCGGGCAGTTTGGAGCTGACCAATTGGAGCCGACCGGGCAGTTTGGAGCCATCCAATTGGAACCGACCGGGCAGTTTGGAGCCATCCAATTGGAGCCGTCCAGGCAGTTTGGAGCCGTCCAATTGGAGCCGTCCGAGCAGTTTGGAGCCGTCCAATTGGAGCCGTCCGGGCAGTTTGGAACAGTTACTGTTGCTACTTCTGTGGAACTGATGGAAGTAGGTTGGGGGGGTGGGGGAGGATGTCCCTGCACACTAATTCCAACCAATCAGGACAGACGGCACCAGAATGGTGGTGACACCCCCCCGCACAGGGAAAATGGTACCGCCCAGTTGTCAATAGTCATGAAAGTTCAGGAGGAATAACAGAAGAACGGCGCAACCTAGAGTTCTAAGGAAAATGTCTTCAGCATTGGTATTTTGAGGACTTTAAGCATTTACCAAAACAGACATGTCAGAAAGGCTGGCAGGTTCTCCTTAAAGGGGTCAAATGAGAATAGAAAAACATGGTTGCTTTTTTTAAAAAAAAACCACAGCACTTGATGATGGGCTGTATCGTGTCTTGTACTGTAGTTTGGCCTTATTTTCTTGAGTTATATACCAGATTACAAGAGTGGCGCTAGAACAATACAACCAGGTTCTTCTAAATATCCTTGCAAGTTCATCTCAATCTTCAAATCAAGGGTATGAGTGCAAAGGTGAGGGAAAGGACAAAAGACAAAAAAAAAAAAAAAAAGAAAAGAGAAAGAAAGAAAAAGAAAAAGAAAGAGAAAAAAAGAAAAAGAAAGAAAAAAAGAAAAATAGAAAGAAAAAAAAGAAAGTGAAGGAAAAAGAAAATCAAGAAAAAAAAAAGAGAAGACAGGTAATATAGTGCTTGTGATCTTACCTTCGGTCGTTTCTTTTCCTTCGGAATAACTTTTTGGTGTGCGCTATCTCGGCTTCGTGGGGCAGTGGGTGATATCCCTGGGGGAAAAGAAAAAACAAACAAAAAACAGAGCATGGAGTGATTTTGCTTTAGTAAACCACTGCTGACATAACGGCATCGAGCGGCTCAGGGCAATCACTTTTGGACGAGCGGCTCAGGGCAATCACTTTTGGACGAGCGGCTCAGGGCAATCACTTTTGGACGAGCGGCTCAGGGCAATCACTTTTGGACGAGCGGCTCAGGGCAATCACTTTTGGACGAGCGGCTCAGGGCAATCACTTTTGGACGAGCGGCTCAGGGCAATCACTTTTGGACGAGCGGCTCAGGGCAATCACTTTTGGACGAGCGGCTCAGGGCAATCACTTTTGGACGAGCGGCTCAGGGCAATCACTTTTAGACGAGCGGCTCAGGGCAATCACTTTTGAGCGGCTCAGGGCAATCACTTTTGGACGAGCGGCTCAGGGCAATCACTTTTGGACGAGCGGCTCAGGGCAATCACTTTTGGACGAGCGGCTCAGGGCAATCACTTTTGGACGAGCGGCTCAGGGCAATCACTTTTGGACGAGCGGCTCAGGGCAATCACTTTTAGACGAGCGGCTCAGGGCAATCACTTTTGAGCGGCTCAGGGCAATCACTTTTGGACGGCAGTTCTTCGACAACCGCTCCACAGACTGACACGAGTTGTCAGTTTTCCAGGGTGCACAGCCGGCTTTGCAGAAAACCTCTACATAGTGAAGTCTGTCACAATGGCAGAATGTCCTCATTTTAATAGAAAAATGAATGAATACAGTGACACAATGAACCTGTCAAGGACTCCAAGAGCCCGAAGCTCCATACCGGGAGTGGGGGGGCGAGGTCCCGTTTCCTGTCTCTGTGGGGGGTCGGGTCTTTGTACGGTCTCCATACATCTCAAGGTGTCTGCGCTGCCCCTCAGTGTCTCTTATATGCAGCTTCCAGCGGTGTTATTCTGCTATTTGCAGGGCTGGCATTGCTGTCACCTAAGAGTCAGACTGCAGCAGGTTTGCATTGAGGATCTACAAAGTACTGACTTTAGGGGGGCGAATAGTTATGTACACTGAAGTTTTCACTTATTTTGTCCTTATTTGTTGTTTGCTTCACAGTTGTAGGCATGTTCTTTACATTAACTTATGAGAACCCTAAAAAAAAAAAAACAAAATCCATTTTGTGAGGAAGCAAAACACAAAAAATGTTAAGGGGGGTTTGAATACTTTTACAAACCACTGTTGATTTGTTTGTTTTTTTCATTTACTTAGTGTAAATGCTGCTGTTCTCCTGAATCCAGCCTGGTTTTTAATTTGTACTTGCTGCTCACCAAGCCCGAGATACGGCCCCTCTCTTCTCTGCATATAAATCTAATCTTTTTATCCAACTGGGTGTGGTCTCAACAAATACATCCTCGGAGAAGAGCTGATGACTACACCCACTTAGTAAGAGACTAGCATTACATACATACGGCCATATCTCTGGAAGAGAGGAGCATGAACAAAAGAAAAACTACACCAATGTCAGGAGAAGGGCAGCATTTATGACATGTAAAAAGATGACATTTTTGGAAGTGATAGGTCCTCTTTAAAGAAGGTTTTCAAAGCTGCTAGATTGCGCTCATAAAGTATAATGCCAACAAAAGTGTCCCCCAAATACAGTATGATACCCCCACAGCACAGTATGATGACCCTACTGTACAACCCCCCTTATCAAACCCACGGCAAAGTATGGCGACCTCAACATAGTATGATGCCACAACTGGGATCCCCACACAGCCCTCCACACATGGGCCCCATATAGTATAATGGGCCCCACACAGCCCTCCACACAGTATTATGGGCCTCATATAATCCCCATACAGAATAATGCCCTCATAATCCCCCATGTAGTGTAATGGACCCAACATAATCCCCTATACAGTATAATGGGCCCCACACAGGCCTCCAAGCAGTATTATGGGCTTCATATAACCCCCATACAGTATAATGCCCTCATATAATCTCCCATATAGTATAGTTTATTTTGATGACTACAATAAATTACAAAAAACTCTATTTAAGTTAAGTGCCTAAGTTTATGTCTTTCACCGTACAGTATAATGGCCCCACGTAGTCCTCCATACAGTATAATAGTTCCTACTTAAACCCCCATACAGTATAATGGGCCCCACACAGTAGAATGGGCCCCATATAATCCCACATACAGTATAATGGGCCTAATACAGAATAATGGCTCCACACAGTATAATGGGCCCCATATGATTCCCCATACAGTATAATGGGCCTCATACAGCATAATGGCTCCACACACTCCTCCATAGAGTATAATGAGCCCCACAATAGGTCCTCAATACAGTATAATTAAAAAAAAAACTCCTCTCCAGTGCCATTAATCACCCTGCAGGACAGATTTAGTCCTCAAGTCCATAGTTTCACATGTATTGATTAGACTGAATGGGTCTAAATTGAGACAGCGGCTTCTTTATCCAGCATACATTAACAGTATGTGCACACGTATTAGCAGCATTTTTTAAGCGCAATTTTGTCAGAAAAAATGCAACATTTCCTAAACAAAAAAAGAATGAGATTTCTTAAATTTGATGAACACCGCTTAATTTTTCCTGCCAAGAGAAACGTTTTTGGTTCACAGATGTCTGCAGCAAATACTAAATGTATACACATGTGTATGGGGGGGATGGCACCGAGACCCGCAAAGTACCGTGACAAATTGCAAAAAAAAAAAATTCCAACTGGTTCCAACTTGTTTGTCGCGGTTGCGGGAACTTGTGAGTTGCAATGAAACCCCATTGACTTGCATTATGCAAAAAGTGTTATCGCCGAAGTTGCTGCAAAGCCCGAGCCTAAGCGTCCCGAACCTCGAAACAGACGCACATCCAAAGACGTAGATTTTCTTGGTGACGCAGCTTTGGAGGTGTAAGGAGTGGAACACTTTCGGGCAGGAAGGAGGGGCAGCGGTAAGGTCAAAATTGCCAAAGTGGGGAGAGTCGGAGAAGGAATTTCTTTACGCAGGAGATTAGTATTCGCCTTATTAGGACAGCAGTGTAATGAGAACACAAAGTGGAAGAACAAATATTAAAAACACTTTTTTCTTAAAGAAACAGATCCCATATCACCGTCTCCTGTAGAAGGGTCTCTGGGCGAGTATTCGTTTCGCTCTCGCCCGTTGCGTACTGACCTTTTCAACCTCCGCCCCAATTGCAAAAAAACAATTTTTTTTTTTCTTTCCCCCTCCCTCTGGAGATGTTCCGAGCTAATGAAAAAGCAATTATGCTGAAGACTTTCTAGCAGAGCTCAATGTTTTACAGATCATCCGGTGATACAAAAGAGCCGTCAAATGAAGAAAAGCAACACTTCCAACATGAAAGCGTCTGCTTCTACTTACAACAAAGGCCCTTGGATGCGGTACAGAAACAGCTCATTAAAGAGGCTGGTTGCAAGATTCGGCCTTCCCTAGCCCATACTCTCATTTCTTTAACAACCTTTTTCCCACAAACATACAGAAAAAAAAAGTAATAATATAGGAAAAAATAAAAAATAAATATGGTGCCTTAAAAGAGGTTTTCCGCTTGGACATTTCCTAGGAACGCCAATTCAGGAAGATCGTGCTTTAAAAATGAGCGATAGAAGCAGCTTCTTAATATTCACACTTAAAGGTGACCTTAAAAAAAAAAAAAAAAAAGTACACCAGCCTCGCATAAGATCATTGGACGTGACGACTAAGTTGACGTAATGCGTGGTTGATTTGTCGGGGAAATTATCTACGGCTTTGTCCCGCATTTCACGATCAAATCCGCGACTGCTACATTTAGATTTTGCAGCGGATTGCCAATAGAGCCCTTAAAGGGATTTTTACTTTAAGAAAATGGACCCCAGAACTCTTTGTTTATTATACGTGCATTAAACAGGGCAGGAACTCGCTATTCGGACTCTAGTCATTGTGTTCTAGCTGCAGAGGAGACGCGATGACTACAGCGCGCGTCACCGCTGCAGGCAATCATTGCTGGAGTAGACAAAATCAAGCAGCTCAGCGATCGTCTGCAGCGGTGATATGCGCTGTAGTCATGCCATCATTGCTACAGGGAAAATAGACACGAGAGCAGCGGTGGAGAGCCAAGTTCAATTTCACTATCGTCTCTGTTTCAATTAATTTAATTAAAAAAAAAAAATTCTATTTGTGCCTGGAAACCATCAGCAAGCTGTTAATACAACAATCAATTATACTTTATGTCTCAAATTGTGAACATAATATGACATAAATAACATCACTTTTCCCCCCTTATCCCTCCCCCCAAAAAAAATAAATTAGCACTTTTTTACTGGCAGGAAACAAAAAGAATTCTGCTCCTGGAGACCATCAACAAGCTGTTAATGTATTAGTCATTCCTCTATTGTGTTTCATCTTGTGAGAGCAGTATGGTGTGGTATAGACAACATCACTACCCAAAGGAAAAAAGTTATTAGTCTTCACTGGCAGAAAACAAAGAATTTGGTTCCTGCCTAGAAACCATCAACAAGTTGTTGCTAAAGCATCATTTAACTTTGGATTAGGTCTTATCTTGTGACTGTGCTGTGGCTTAAACCCCTCCCTCCCTCCCGCAACCCAAAAAATTATAATAATAATAATAATAATAATAATTATTGCTCCTTTTTACTAGCAGAAAATAAAAAGAAATTTGTTACTGGAAACAGCCAACAAGCTGTTTTTAATGATTGTTAATAATAATAATAATATATTATTATTATTATTATTATTATTATTGTCTCATCTTGTGAGTGTAATGTGGCAGAGACAAAATAACTACCCACACAAAATAATAATAAAATAGTTATTGCTCTTCATTCACAGAAGACACAGAATTCTGTTCCTGCCTGGAAACCATCAACAAGCTGCTGTTAATGTATAAATTAATTCTATTTAAGGTCTCCTTTGAGTGTAGCGTGGCATACCCAACAATACAAAGAAAACGAAAAAAAAGTTTTTGCTTTTTTTATTCTAAACCGGCAGAAAACAAAAATAAAATTGTGTTCCTGCTTGGAAACCATCAGCAAGCGGTTATTAATGTATCATTTAGTTTTATATTATGTTTCACTGTTAAAATTAAACAAAGAAAAGCTACAAAATGCAAAATAGTAAATATTTATATGAAAAGTTAAAAAAAAAAATCCAAGCACAAAGCGTTCCTCGTGAACGCCATCCATGGAGTAGCGTGGATTTGTATGGAGAGGTACATACAATGAGTCACGCTTCCGAAACCTGGCAATAGAAAGCTGAAAGATCCGAGTAATTGAGGAAGTTGAACTGTGATTGTATTTGTTCCAGCTGCATATACATTAACTCTTAGGGCCACAGCTGGGAGCCGCGGCCGAGCGTCTGTACGGAGGGGACGCACAGGAGAAACACCCTCCTCCCGGATATCCAGCAATCCTCTACAAAGCTCAGTAAAGAGCAAAATACATTTCATAGGTTCTGAGGTTCCTCCATTATCAGAGAGTTTCTGAATTTCTCATTATGTTTTTTTCGGACACTCAATATTTATTAGATTTTGTACAAGTTTAATGAGTTTGTGTTATCAGCATTTACATGGACCATAAGGATCTGTGAAATGTTCACTGCTGTGCGGAGCTCATGGTACAAAGAAGAGGAGGAGGTGAGCTGTGACATCAGCTATTGTGAATGGTGGATTCTGTGTTATCTACTGTATATAGAGGTGTTATCAGTCATTGTACAGGAGGAGGAGGTGAGCTGTGACATCACCTATTGTGAATGGTGGATCCTGTGTTATTTACTGTATATAGAGGTGTAATCAGTCATTGTACAGGAGGAGGAGGTGAGCTGTGACATCACCTATTGTGAATGGTGGATCCTGTAGTATCTACTGTATATAGAGGTGTTATCAGTCATTGTACAGGAGGAGGAGGTGAGCTGTGACATTCCCTATTGTGAATGGTGGATTCTGTGTTATCTACTTGTATATAGAGGTGTTATCAGTCATTGTACAGGAGGAGGAGGTGAGCTGTGACATCAGCTATTGTGAATCGTGGATCCTGTGTCATCTACTGTATATAGAGATGTTATCAGTCATTGTACAGGAGGAGGAGGTGAGCTGTGACATCACCTATTGTGAATGGTGGATCCTGTGTTATCAGCCATACAGGAGGAGGAGGTGGTGAGCTGTGACATCACCTATTGTGAATGGTGGATCCTGTGTTATTTACTGTATATAGAGGTGTAATCAGTCATTGTACAGGAGGAGGAGGTGAGCTGTGACATCACCTATTGTGAATGGTGGATCCTGTAGTATCTACTGTATATAGAGGTGTTATCAGTCATTGTACAGGAGGAGGAGGTGAGCTGTGACATTCCCTATTGTGAATGGTGGATCCTGTGTTATCAGCCATACAGGAGGAGGAGGTGGTGAGCTGTGACATCACCTATTGTGAATGGTGGATCCTGTGTTATTTACTGTATATAGAGGTGTAATCAGTCATTGTACAGGAGGAGGAGGTGAGATGTGACATCACCTATTGTGAATGGTGGATCCTGTAGTATCTACTGTATATAGAGGTGTTATCAGTCATTGTACAGGAGGAGGAGGTGAGCTGTGACATTCCCTATTGTGAATGGTGGATCCTGTGTTATCTACTGTATATGGAGGTGTTATCAGTCATTGTACAGGAGGAGGAGGTGAGCTGTGATATCACCTATTGTGAATGGTGGGTCCTGTGTTATCTACTGTATATAGAGATGTTATCAGTCATTGTACAGGAGGAGGAGGTGAGCTGTGACATCACCTATTGTGAATGGTGGATCCTGTAGTATCTACTGTATATAGAGGTGTTATCAGTCATTGTACAGGAGGAGGAGGTGAGCTGTGATATCACCTATTGTGAATGGTGGATCTCATATTATCTACTGTATATAGAGGTGTTATCAGTCATTGTACAGGAGGAGGAGGTGAGCTGTGACATCACCTATTGTGAATGGTGGATCCTGTGTTGTTTACTGTATATAGAGGTGTTATCAGTCATTGTACAGGAGGAGGTGAGCTGTGATATCACCTATTGTGAATGGTGGATCCTGTGTTGTCTACTGTATATAGAGGTGTTATCAGTCATTGTACAGGAGGAGGAGGATGTGAGCTGTGATATCACCTATTGTGAATGGTGGATCTCATATTATCTACTGTATATAGAGGTGTTATCAGTCATTGTACAGGAGGAGGAGGTGAGCTGTGACATCACCTATTGTGAATGGTGGATCCTGTGTTGTCTACTGTATATAGAGGTGTTATCAGTCATTGTACAGGAGGAGGAGGATGTGAGCTGTGATATCACCTATTGTGAATGGTGGATCTCATATTATCTACTGTATATAGAGGTGTTATCAGTCATTGTACAGGAGGAGGAGGTGAGCTGTGACATCACCTATTGTGAATGGTGGATCCTGTGTTGTCTACTGTATATAGAGGTGTTATCAGTCATTGTAATTGAATCTGTGAACTGGAGATGTGGAATAGTCTTATGTACCGATCCGAACCAGAAGTGTCAAACTATTTTGAGGCTCAGTTTGAAAACTGCAATATTTCAGGATTTTAATAGACATTGACAGAGAAAATAAAATAAAATGAGTGACACACATTTGCCATCAGAGAAACAACAGGAAGCGACAGAACGTTTCCAATATGGAGGATCTCATACCAGTTGCTGGAGGGGCGAGGTTTCAGTATAACGTTAGGGGTAAGCTTACACCTCGGGGTGGTCCCAGCACCTGTCACTGCGAAGTGCAGCTATGCACTGACACCATAGACCTGCACAGTGGCCGGACAATGGCAGGAAGAGGGTGGGCGAGGGAGCGTCACACGCTCACCCCAGCATTGTTCCCAGTCCTGCAGCCCGCTTCCTCGCCACGCGCTGCCTCTCCGGCTAAAAGTCACATCGGCCGAGCGAAGAGTCATTCATAAATACCTGCGGCTCATCACGTACACCGGCTCTCTGCTAAAAAGGAAACCCAACAAAGCAAAGTTTTTATGTCTTTATTAATTGTTCCAAAAAGTAGAACTTGGCAAATTATCTGAGGTGGCCAGAAATTCCAGACTTCGAAAACAAAGTGGAAAAATGGGGGCAGGCGCAGGTCAAAGGAATGAAGATATTACATGTAATTTAAAAATAGGCATTAAATACCGTACAGGCACGAAGACACCGAGTCCGCCACTCAATATCTGCGGATTGTGGAAAAGAAAATGATCCATGATAACAAGTATAAAAGATCGTAGAATTCCTTCATCACTGGATGTAATTTCAATACACATGTACAAACTTATACTATACGAGATGGTGGCCCGATTCTAACGCATCGGGTATTCTAGAATATGCATGTCCACGTAGTATATTGCCCAGCCACGTAGTATACAGCACAGAGCCACGTAGCATATTGCACAGCCCACGTAGTATATTACCCAGTCACGTAGTATATTGCCCAGCCACGTAGTATATTGCCCAGTGACGTAGTATATTGCCCAGCTATGTAGTATATTGCCCAGTCACGTAGTATATTGCCCAGTCACGTAGTATATTGCCCAGCCACGTAGTATATTGCCCCGCCACGTAGTATATTGCCCATCCACGTAGTATATTGCCCAGCGATGTAGTATATTGCCCAGCCACATAGTATATTGCCCAGCCACATAGTATATTGCCCAGCTATGTAGTATATTGCCCAGTCACGTAGTATATTGCCCAGTCACGTAGTATATTGCCCAGCCACGTAGTATATTGCCCATCCACGTAGTATATTGCCCAGCTATGCAGTATATTGCCCAGCCACGTAGTATATTGCCCAGCTATGTAGTATATTGCCCAGTCACGTAGTATATTGCCCAGCCACGTAGTATATTGCCCATCCACGTAGTATATTGCCCAGCTATGCAGTATATTTCCCAGCCACGTAGTATATTGCCCAGCTATGTAGTATATTGCCCAGCCACGTAGTATATTGCCCAGCCACGTAGTATATTGCCCAGCTATGTAGTATATTGCCCAGCCACGTAGTATATTGCCCAGCTATGTAGTATATTGCCCAGCCACGTATGACACAGGTTAAAAAAATTAAAAATAAACATATACTCACCTTCCGCAGGCACGTTGTAGCACGGTCGCCTGTGTGGGGTGCAGGCGGCATCTTCCGGTCCCAGGGTGTGCTGACGTCGCGGTCACATGACCGTGTCGCGGTCACAAGACCGGCGCACAGGCCTTGTGATGATGTCGCGGTCACATGACCGTGACGTCATGGCAGGTCCTTCTGCCAGACCATCTGTGCGACCGAAACATGCCGGTTGCATTGCGAGGAGCGGGAAAGGCGGCGTAGGTGAGTATATAATCATTTTTTATTTTTTTTAATTATTTTTAACATTCAATGTTTTTACTATTGGCGCTGCATAGGCTGCGTCAATAGTAAAAAAAAACTTGGTCACACAGGGTTAATAGCAGCAGTAAAGGACTGCATTACACCGCGGCATAACGCGGTCCGTTACCGCTGCCATTAACCCTGTGTGAGGGCAGACTGGAGGGGAGTATGCGGGCGCCGGGCAGCGAGTGCGGGGAGTAAGGAGCGGCCATTTTCTTCCGGACTGTGCGCGTCGCTGATTGGTCGCGCCAGCCATGACAGGCAGCTGCCAAAACCAATCAGCGAACGAATAACCGTTACAGACAGACAGAAGGACAGACGGAAGTGACCCTTAGACAATTATATAGTAGATACCCCTTTATATAGAAAATAGCTTCAAATCATACTCTGCCCATTATCCCGCAACATGCAGGAGGCTCCAGGAATAGGAGAAGTCCTCCAGGACTACAGAATGAGCAATTAACTACCCCACACCCTGCCGAAAGCACCCGATACAAGAGAGTCTGGAAATATGTAGAAGAACAGGGCAGCGGGGAGGCAGAGCAAGGGCAGCGGGGAGGCAGAGCAAGGGCAGCGGGGAGGCAGAGCAAGGGCAGCGGGGAGGCAAAGCAAGGGCAGCGGGGAGGCAAAGCAAGGGCAGCGGGGAGGCAGAGCAAGGGCAGCGGGGAGGCAGAGCAAGGGCAGCGGGGAGGCAAAGCAAGGGCAGCGGGGAGGCAGAGCAAGGGCAGCGGGAAGGCAGAGCAAGGGCAGCGGGGAGGCAAAGCAAGGGCAGCGGGGAGGCAAAGCAAGGGCAGCGGAGAGGCAGAGCAAGGGCAGCGGAGAGGCAGAGCAAGGGCAGCGGGGAGGGAGAGCAAGGGCAGCGGGGAGGCAGAGCAAGGGCAGCGGGAAGGCAGAGCAAGGGCAGCGGGAAGGCAGAGCAAGGGCAGCGGGGAGGCAGAGCAAGGGCAGCGGGGAGGCAAAGCAAGGGCAGCGGGGAGGCAAAGCAAGGGCAGCGGGGAGGCAGAGCAAGGGCAGCGGAGAGGCAGAGCAAGGGCAGCGGAGAGGCAGAGCAAGGGCAGCGGGGAGGCAAAGCAAGGGCAGCGGGGAGGCAAAGCAAGGGCAGCGGGGAGGCAGAGCAAGGGCAGCGGGGAGGCAGAGCAAGGGCAGCGGGGAGGCAGAGCAAGGGCAGCGGGGAGGCAAAGCAAGGGCAGCGGGGAGGCAAAGCAAGGGCAGCGGGGAGGCAGAGCAAGGGCAGCGGAGAGGCAGAGCAAGGGCAGCGGAGAGGCAGAGCAAGGGCAGCGGGGAGGCAGAGCAAGGGCAGCGGGGAGGCAGAGCAAGGGCAGCGGGGAGGCAGAGTAAGGGCAGCGGGGAGGCAGAGTAAGGGCAGCGGAGAGGCAGAGTAAGGGCAGCGGAGAGGCAGAGGAAGGGCAGCGGAGAGGCAGAGGAAGGGCAGCGGGGAGGCAGAGCAAGTGCAGCGGAGAGGCAGAGCAAGGGCAGCGGAGAGGCAGAGTAAGGGCAGCGGGGAGGCAGAGCAAGGGCAGCGGGGAGGCAGAGCAAGGGCAGTGGGGAGGCAGAGTAAGGGCAGCGGGGAGGCACAGCAAGGGCAGCGGGGAGGCAGAGCAAGGGCAGCGGGGAGGCAGAGCAAGGGCAGCGGGGAGGCAGAGCAAGGGCAGTGGGGAGGCAGAGCAAGGGCAGCGGAGAGGCAGAGTAAGGGCAGCGGGGAGGCACAGCAAGGGCAGCGGGGAGGCAGAGCAAGGGCAGCGGGGAGGCAGAGCAAGGGCAGCGGGGAGGCAGAGCAAGGGCAGTGGGGAGGCAGAGCAAGGGCAGCGGGGAGCAGGGACTGGACATGGAACGCATTGCATCAAAAGGGCTAGTGATTACTGCATCTCTCCTCCTGGCAGGACGCTTTTCTAAACTGAACGTAAAAAAAAAAAAAAAAAACGAATACACATTATTGTTGATGGTCAAATCTATCACTTTCAGGAGGGCCGGCCAACCATATGATGTGCATGGCGGATTTCCTACTGTCCCCAGTAGGGAGAAAAGGATTGGGCATGTTGAATTGCACTGCCCAATCACTTTTTGCTCACTGTGGTGTTTGAGGTGTCAGTAAACAGCTTACTCCACTCTCCCCATTGAAAATGTATGCATGCTCATCGGAGCATAGCGTGCACATGTAGGAATAAGAGGGGAGAAGGGATCATTAGATGGCTCGTACAATGGTCTGCAATCTTTAAAGGGGCCTTCTCATCTTATTAAATAGGTACAGTTGCAAAAATCTTGTAAAAAAAAAAGTTTACTGCTCGGCACGGTACATAGGGCTATCAGAGGTGGTCGGGTTCTCAGGCAAGAAGCATGTGCGTGCAAGCTCTATGCTATATAGCTTGTAAGCGCTGCTCTGAAGCTGGCTGGATCATGGAGTCAGTGGACCTGAGGCCAATCAATCAATCATGCACAATCATGAAGGCGGTAATATGACGGCTGAATGACTTGCCTAATCTGCTGTAACACAGGTGTAGCGATTGCATGCAGCAACCAGTAGAGGGAGCTCACGGTATACCAATTTATACAGAAATTCTACACTGATTAGCTCCCTCTAGTGGTGGCTGAAGATAGTCAGAATTTTGCAATTCACTTAAAAAAATTGTAGCTTTGTGAACCCCAAAAATGTAGACCCTATAGTGACATATGATAAAGCCAGGCTAAATAGGAACTGTAATAAAGCATTAGTGCATTCAGTGCAGATCTCAATGGCAGCTATTTTGATCTATGAATTTTATGAAGAATAAATTCACCCAGAAAAAAAACGTATCACAGCAGAAAACCCATTTTTGAACGTGTCGCTTGTCGCGTCTGATTAGCGCTGCCCATGGGCACGTACTACAGGCATCGTACCGGCCCTCGGGGGCTAGCGGCAGACCCAAGCCGGTGCAGGGACCCCCTCTATCCGGTGTCCCATGATGAGGATCCGTGCTCACATTTACTAGGTCACGTTCTAAATTCAACCTTTTACCTGGCGGCGGCGGCGGACAGGAAGCCGGCGGTGTAAAGAAATCCTAGTCTCTTACATTGTGACTATTAATAAACCAGGGAGGAAATGCTGCGAGGGGACGGCGAGGACTTTCCTAGCAATGGCAGGCGCTCGCAAGGAGCAGGAAACGCTCCGCTGCATTATTTCCTCTGGCCGCCTAGGATTGTTTGATTGAATTGAAAAAATAAAAGGTTTCTCAGGATAGATAAAACTCGGGATTTATTTCCCATAGACACAAACATGGAGGGGAGGAGGGGAGAGGGGTCTGCGGGCGCCACCGACAATGGGAAGCAGAAAGAAGCAGATATGGAGCTCCCCTGTCACTGACGACGGCCGGGAACAGTCTGGGAAAAAGAAACAATAACACATTATAAGGAGAAGGGTTTCTTCAATGGAGACGGAATTAAACTCAGAGCGGGGAAGTGTAATGCAACTGTAACGTGCACAAGCCGCCTTGGCGCTCAGGAAGGAGGCGGCACGTGAAAAATACCGCTACTAGACCGCCAGCAGCAGAGAATATACATAGGGGCAGTATTATAGTAGTTATATTCCTGTACATAGGGGCAGTATTATAGTAGTTATATTCCTGTACATAGGGGCAGTATTATAGTAGTTATATTCCTGTACATAGGAACAGTATTATAGTTATAGTAGTTATATTCTTGTACATAGGGGCAGTATTATAGTAGTTATATTCTTGTACATAGGAGCAGTATTATAGTTATAGTAGTTATATTCTTGTACATAGGGGCAGTATTATAGTAGTTATATTCTTGTACATAGGGGCAGTATTATAGTAGTTATATTCTTGTACATAGGAGCAGTATTATAGTTATAGTAGTTATATTCTTGTACATAGGGGCAGTATTATAGTAGTTATATTCTTGTACATAGGGGCAGTATTATAGTAGTTATATTCTTGTACATAGGGGCAGTATTATAGTAGTTATATTCTTGTACATAGGGGCAGTATTATAGTAGTTATATTCTTGTACATAGGAGCAGTATTATAGTAGTTATATTCTTGTACATAGGAGCAGTATTATAGTAGTTATATTCTTGTACATAGGGGCAGTATTATAGTAGTTATATTCTTGTACATAGGAGCAGTATTATAAGAGTTATATTCTTGTACATAGGGGCAGTATTATAGTAGTTATATTCCTGTACATAGGGGCAGTATTATAGTAGTTATATTCCTGTACATAGGAGCAGTATTATAGTAGTTATATTCCTGTACATAGGAGCAGTATTATAGTAGCTATATTCTTGTACATAGGAGCAGTATTATAGTTATAGTAGTTATATTCTTGTACATAGGGGCAGTATTATAGTAGTTATATTCTTGTACATAGGAGCAGTATTATAGTAGTTATATTCTTGTACATAGGGGCAGTATTATAGTAGTTATATTCTTGTACATAGGAGCAGTATTATAGTAGTTATATTCTTGTACATAGGGGCAGTATTATAGTAGTTATATTCTTGTACATAGGAGCAGTATTATAAGAGTTATATTCTTGTACATAGGGGCAGTATTATAGTAGTTATATTCTTGTACATATGAGCAGTATTATAGTAGTTATATTCCTGTACATAGGAGCAGTATTATAGTAGTTATATTCTTGTACATAGGAGCAGTATTATAGTAGTTATATTCTTGTACATAGGGGCAGTATTATAGTAGTTATATTCTTGTACATAGGAGCAGTATTATAGTAGTTATATTCTTGTACATAGGGGCAGTATTATAGTAGTTATATTCTTGTACATAGGAGGCAGTATTATAGTAGTTATATTCTTGTACATAGGAGCAGTATTATAAGAGTTATATTCTTGTACATAGGGGCAGTATTATAGTAGTTATATTCTTGTACATAGCGGCAGTATTATAGTACTTATATTCTTGTACATAGGAGCAGTATTATAGTAGTTATATTCTTGTACATCGGGGCAGTATTATAGTAGTTATATTCCTGTACATAGGGGCAGTATTATAGTAGTTATATTCTTGTACATAGGGGCAGTATTATAGTAGTTATATTCTTGTACATAGGAGCAGTATTATAGTAGTTATATTCTTGTACATCGGGGCAATATTATAGTAGTTATATTCTTGTACATAGGAGCAGTATTATAGTAGTTATATTCTTGTACATCGGGGCAGTATTATAGTAGTTATATTCCTGTACATAGGGGCAGTATTATAGTAGTTATATTCCTGTACATCGGGGCAGTATTATAGTAGTTATATTCTTGTACATAGGAGCAGTATTATAGTAGTTATATTCTTGTACATCGGGGCAGTATTATAGTAGTTATATTCTTGTACATAGGAGCAGTATTATAGTAGTTATATTCCTGTACATAGGGGCAGTATTATAGTAGTTATATTCTTGTACATAGGAGCAGTATTATAGTAGTTATATTCTTGTACACAGGGGCAGTATTATAGTAGTTATATTCTTGTACATAGGAGCAGTATTATAGTAGTTATATTCTTGTACATAGGAGCAGTATTATAGTAGTTATATTCTTGTACATAGGAGGCAGTATTATAGTAGTTATATTCTTGTACATAGGAGCAGTATTATAAGAGTTATATTCTTGTACATAGGGGCAGTATTATAGTAGTTATATTCTTGTACATAGCGGCAGTATTATAGTACTTATATTCTTGTACATAGGAGCAGTATTATAGTAGTTATATTCTTGTTCACAGGAGGCAGTATTATAGTAGTTATATTCTTGTACATAGGGGCAGTATTATAGTAGTTATATTCTTGTATATAGGGGCAGTATTATAGCAGTTATATTCCTGTACATAGGGGCAGTATTATAGTAGTTATATTCTTGCATATAGGGGCAGTATTATAGTAGTTATATTCTTGTACATCGGGGCAGTATTATAGTAGTTATATTCTTGTTCACAGGAGGCAGTATTATAGTAGTTATATTCTTGTACATAGGGGCAGTATTATAGTACTTATATTCCTGTACATAGGGGCAGTATTATAGTAGTTCTATTCTTGTACATAGGGGCAGTATTATAGTAGTTATATTCTTGTACATAGGGGCAGTATTATAGTAGTTATATTCTTGTACATATGAGCAGTAGTTATATTCTTGTACATAGAGGCAGTATTATAGTAGTTATATTCTTGTACATAGGAGCAGTATTATAGTAGTTATATTCTTGTACATATGAGCAGTATTATAGTAGTTATATTCTTGTACATAGGAGCAGTATCATAGTAGTTATATTCTTGTATATAGGGGCAAAATTATACAGGTCCTTCTCAAAAACATTAGCATATAGTGTAAAATTTCATTATTTACCATAATGTAATGATTACAATTAAACTTTCATATATTATAGATTCATTATCCACCAACTGAAATTTGTCAGGTCTTTTATTGTTTTAATACTGATGATTTTGGCATACAACTCCTGATAACCCAAAAAACCTGTCTCAATAAATTAGCATATTTCACCCATCCAATCAAATAAAAGTGTTTTTTAATAACAAACAAAAAAACCAACAAATAATAATGTTCAGTTATGCACTCAATACTTGGTCGGGAATCCTTTGGCAGAAATGACTGCTTCAATGCGGCGTGGCATGGAGGCAATCAGCCTGTGACACTGCTGAGATGTTATGGAGGCCCAGGATGCTTCAATAGCGGCCTTAAGCTCATCCAGAGTGTTGGGTCTTGCGTCTCTCAACTTTCTCTTCACAATATCCCACAGATTCTCTATGGGGTTCAGGTCAGGAGAGTTGGCAGGCCAATTGAGCACAGTAATACCATGGTCAGTAAACCATTTACCAGTGGTTTTGGCACTGTGAGCAGGTGCCAGGTCGTGCTGAAAAATGAAATCTTCATCTCCATAAAGCATTTCAGCCGATGGAAGCATGAAGTGCTCCAAAATCTCCTGATAGCTAGCTGCATTGACCCTGCCCTTGATGAAACACAGTGGACCAACACCAGCAGCTGACATGGCACCCCACACCATCACTGACTGTGGGTACTTGACACTGGACTTCAGGCATTTTGGCATTTCCTTCTCCCCAGTCTTCCTCCAGACTCTGGCACCTTGATTTCCGAATGACATGCAAAATTTGCTTTCATCAGAAAAAAGTACTTGGGACCACTTAGCAACAGTCCAGTGCTGCTTCTCTGTAGCCCAGGTCAGGCGCCTCTGCCGCTGTTTATGGTTCAAAAGTGGCTTTACCTGGGGAATGCGGCACCTGTAGCCCATTTCCTGCACAAGCCTGTGCACGGTGGCTCTGGATGTTTCCACACCAGACTCAGTCCACTGCTTCCTCAGGTTCCCCAAGGTCTGGAATCGGTCCTTCTCCACAATCTTCCTCAGGGTCCGGTCTCCTCTTCTCGTTGTACAGCGTTTTCTGCCACATTGTTTCTTTCCAACAGACTTAACATTGAGGTGCCTTGATACAGCACTCTGGGAACAGCCTATTTGTTGAGAAATTTCTTTCTGGGTCTTAAGGTACCGTCACACATAGCGACGCTGCAGCGATACCGACAACGATCCGGATCGCTGCAGCGTCGCTGTTTGGTCGCTGGAGAGCTGTCACACAGACCCCTCTCCAGCGACCAACGATCCCGAGGTCCCCGGTAACCAGGGTAAACATCGGGTAACTAAGCGCAGGGCCGCGCTTAGTAACCCGATGTTTACCCTGGTTACCATCCTAAAAAGTAAAAAAAAACAAACACTACATACTTACCTACCGCTGTCTGTCCTCGGCGCTCTGCTTCTCTGGTCTGGCTGTGAGCGCCGGGCAGCCAGAAAGCAGAGTGGTGACGTCACAGCCAGTACAGGAGGAGTGCAGAGCACAGCGCTGGAGGACAGACGGCTGTAGGTAAGTATGTAGTGTTTGTTTTTTACTTTTAGGATGGTAACCAGGGTAAACATCGGGTTACTAAGCGCGGCCCTGCGCTTAGTTACCCGATGTTTACCCTGGTTACCAGCAAAGATATCGCTGAATCGGTGTCACACACGCCGATTCAGCGATGTCTGCGGGGAGTCCAGCGACGAAATAAAGTTCTGGACTTTCTTCCCCGACCAGCGATCTCCCAGCAGGGGCCTGATCGCTGCTGCCTGTCACACTGGACGATATCGCTAGCCAGGACGCTGCAACGTCACGGATCGCTAGCCATATCGTCTAGTGTGACAGTACCTTTACCCTCTTGCTTGAGGGTGTCAATGATGGCCTTCTTGACATCTGTCAGGTCGCTAGTCTTACCCATGATGGGGGTTTTGAGTAATGAACCAGGCAGGGAGTTTATAAAAGCCTCAGGTATCTTTTGCATGTGTTTAGAGTTAATTAGTTGATTCAGAAGATTAGGGTAATAGGTCGTTTAGAGAACCTTTTCTTGATATGCTAATTTATTGAGACAGGTTTTTTGGGTTATCAGGAGTTGTATGCCAAAATCATCAGCATTAAAACAATAAAAGACCTGACAAATTTCAGTTGGTGGATAATGATTCTATAATATATGAAAGTTTAATTGTAATCATTACATTATGGTAAATAATGAAATTTTACACTATATGCTAATTTTTTGAGAAGGACCTGTAGTAGTTATATTCTTCTACATAGGGGCAGTATTATAGTAGTTATATTCTTGTACATAGGGGCAGTATTATAGTAGTTATATTCTTGTACATAGGGGCAGTATTATAGTAGTTATATTCTTGTACATAGGGGCAGTATTATAGTAGTTATATTCTTGTACATAGGGGCAGTATTATAGTAGTTATATTCTTGTACATAGGGGCAGTATTATAGTAGTTATATTCTTGTACATAGGGGGAGTATTATAGTAGTTATATTCTTGTACATAGGAGCAGTATTATAGTAGTTATATTCTTGTACATAGGAGCAGTATTATAGTAGTTATATTCTTGTACATAGGGGCAGTATTATAGTAGTTGTGTTATTGATGAAGGTGGTATAATTATTACATATACATTCTTCTAGTCACTGCAGTAATAGTTGTATTCTTGTTAATAAGGAACAGTAGTTTTTTTTTGTTGAGCACAAGAGAAAATAAACCTGAAATCTCTGATTCATCAGAAACCTGACAAAACATGGGGACTTTTTTATTTTTATGGAAATTTATTTTCATAGGAACTGAAACCGTGACAACTTCAGAAAGCAGAATAGTTCCCAGTTCGCCCAGTCCCAGGGACATCAGAGCCTCCTCCCAGGTTCTTCCCAGCAATGCTCCAGTGTCTAGGGGCTGATCAGCTGAAGTGTAATGGAGCCTTGAATAAACATTTCACACACTTTAGTGTCTTCAGAGGTTTGCAGAAGTGTTTCCTGTCTACTGATACACTGAGCATACAATACATGTCAATCAAGGGTCACTTCCACTGCTGTGAGCCCACCTAGAAAACTTCCAGAGTGAGGAGCCGGGTCACTGATCTACTGGAGGTGCTGATGTCAGATCAGAGACCTCACAATGGAAAGCAGCACTGGCACAATGCAAAACACCAAGGAGCACATCGCTAGTGACATCACAAGCAAAAAAAAAAAATTATATATATATATATATATATATATATATATATATATATATATATATATATATATATATATATATATATATATCAAAATTGGAACAGCTTCACATATTACCGCAGTTGTCGTGCAGCGCTTTCCTAACCAATGTTCAAATGGCTTCCAATAATAGAGATAAAAAAAGGAAAACAGCACAAAAATTTAAAAAAAAAAAAAAA
Source organism: Ranitomeya imitator (assembly GCF_032444005.1). Classification (NCBI taxonomy): domain Eukaryota; kingdom Metazoa; phylum Chordata; class Amphibia; order Anura; family Dendrobatidae; genus Ranitomeya; species Ranitomeya imitator. The sequence continues at coordinate 53,648,764 of NC_091282.1, read as the reverse complement.
AAACGGGCTTTAATGCCTGAACGGCGTGGCAAAGTTTCGGATATGGCTTGAGAAAGGATACCATATCCGAAACGTTGCCACGCCGTTCAGGCATTAAAGTCCATTTTCCTTTAATTTTTGTGCCGATATAGATATACACACACTAGATGGTGGCCTTATCCTAACGCATCGGGTATTCTAGAATATGCATGTCCACGTAGTATATTGCCCAGCCACGTAGAATATTGCCCAGCCACGTAGTACGTTGCCCAGCCACGTAGTACATTGCCCTGTCACGTAGTACATTGCCCAGCCACGTAGTACATTGCCCAGCCACGTAGTACATTGCCCAGCCACGTAGTACATTGCCCAGCCACGTAGTATATTGCCCAGCCACGTAGTATATTGCCCAGTCACGTAGTACGTTGCCCAGTCACGTAGTACATTGCCCAGCCACGTAGTATATTGCCCAGTCACGTAGTATATTGCCCAGTCACGTAGTACGTTGCCCAGTCACGTAGTACATTGCCCAGTCACGTAGTAAGTTGCCCAGTCACGTAGTATATTGCCCAGTCACATAGTATATAGCAGAGCCACGTAGTATATTGCCCAGTCATGTAGTATATTGCCCAGCCACGTAGTACATTGCCCAGTCACGTAGTACGTTGTCCAGTCACGTAGTACGTTGCCCAGTCACGTAGTATATTGCCCAGTCACGTAGTATATTGCCCAGTCACGTAGTATATTGCCCAGCCACGTAGTATATTGGCCAGACACGTAGTATATTGCCCAGCCACATAGTATATAGCAGAGCCACGTAGTATATTGCCCAGTCATGTAGTATATTGCCCAGCACAGAGCCACGTAGTATAGAGACTTAAAAAAATAAATAAACATATACTCACCTTCCAAAGGCCCGTTGAAGTCCTGCTATACTCACCATCCGCCGCCTTTCCCGTTCCTCGCCACACTCCCGGGATCGCTCCACTGCAAGCGGCAGCTTCCGGTGAGGTCCCGTCCCAGGGCTGGTGTGAGCAGGACCTATGATGACGTCGCGGTCACATGACCGTGACGTCACGGCAGGTCCTTGTCGCACACCAGCCCTGGGACCGGAAGCGGACGCTTGCAATAGAGCAATCCCGGGAGCGTGGCGAGGAGCGGGAAAGGCGGCGGAGGGTGAGTATAGCAGGTTTTTTGTTTTTTTTATTATTTGTAACATGACATTTTTACTATTGATGCTGCATAGGCAGCATCAATAGTAAATAGTTGGGGACACACAGAGTTAATAGCAGCGGTAACGGAGTGCGTTACACCGCGGGCAGTTACCGCTGCCATTAACCCTGCGTGAGCGGTGAGTGGAGGGGATTATGGAGCAGGCGCCGGGTAGTGAGTGCAGGGGAGTAGGGGAGGGACAAACGGACTGTGCCCGTCGCTGATTGGTCGCGGCAGCCATGACAGGCAGCTGCCGAGACCAATCAGCGAATGAATAACCGTGACAGAAGGACAGACAGAGACGGAAGTGACCCTTAGACAATTATATAGTAGATATACAATGCTATTATAGAAATTAGTTCTTCTTTTTCCTCTTATGAGCAGTGAGCAGTTTCTCCTCCTGCCATCAACTCATGGGTGCACAATGTTTTAGATCCAAGGCCTGCACTGCCATACTGAACCAATCCCAATGGCCGCAAAACATTTAAAGGGGTACTTACGTGAATACATCACCAGAACCACCATCAGTACATTAATACATCACCAGAAAAATAATTTTGCGTATTTGAGGATGTTTTGGAGAGATTTTGCTTTAAAAAAAAAAATAAATAATAATAATAATGTGTGAACATGCTAACTTTTGGAGCAGAAACTCGCCAAATCCACCTAACAATCTAAAAACTCTAAGTTTTGAGGATTTTTCAAGGAAAATTATCACCAGCAAAAACACTATTAAAAGTGAGTATACAGAGCGGCGGGTACAACAGTGCCCGGCCCTGACTGACACTGACTCTGCATTGTATTCTCAGAGCGGTGACTGAACCTGCACCAACACCGCCCCCATGACCGAAACCGAATGCTGCAGAGAAGAATAAAATTCATTCTCTACCCGCAGTGTTCGGCTAAATGGGGGTGCCGGGCAGGTTAGTAACGCTATTAACCTGCAGATTAACCCATTATCTGCAGGTTAATAGCCTTTTTTTGCTGGTGACAGGTCCCCTTTAAGTTCTAACAGAGCCATGAAGCACATTTTGATTACTATATGTGTACAAGATCAGAACCAACATCAGTACACAAATACAGCACCAGAATCACCATCAGAACATGAATGCATTTGAAAGACTCAAATTCATTTGAATATAGGAAGAAGGGAGCTGGCGTCTCCTCGTCAGCAACAAACCCTTTGGCAGGCCGCAAGCGACCCCCTGGCCACATGTTGTGCATGCCTGCAACATTCATTCTGAAAAACAATTATTGAGCTGCCGACTCACTAAGGGAGCAGATTACAGCTACCTATCTGTATCAACGACAGCGACAGAGCACTGACATTTACAGATGGTGCTGTTTTTTGCTAAGTGTTTTATCTCACCCCAGAACTGGATTCGCAGATACACTGCTCAGTACTGCTGTATAATGACCTCCATTCTGCTACGGCTTCTGACCATGTGCTACATAGAGACAGGAGAGCAGGAATCCTTGATGTCTGTACGGTTTATGGGAAACATAACAGCTAGTTTCCACGAAGCAACTCAGACGACTGAAAACTATGGGTAGGCAAAGGAGGAAACTGGTAAGAAATGCATGATAGACGTCATAAAGGCATGGAAGTGTTACTCCTCATATATACACAACTTATTCTAAAAAGTAACCTAACAACAGGTATACTTCAAGTTAAACTCCCCGACTAGGTCTTAGTCCGCATACAGGGACACACGTCGTTTCAGAGAATGTGTAAGGCTCCTATGACATTTACCGTAATGCTTTATTTTTCGGTTCGATGGTAGGACAGACTTCTAAACCTGAGATTTTCCTGGGCTCCCTTCTCCAGACCTCTCTAAATGGGGGTCATACAAGGTCTGTAATGTTGATCTTACAACAGGAGCTTGGATGAACCTTCACCAAACAGTCTCGCAGTCTTCCAGAAATACATCCGGAATATTTACATTTCCAAAACAAAAAAAATACAAACTTAAGAAATAAGAATCAGCCCCATTAAAAAACAAACAAACTATGCACCACTGACAAGTATGGAAACGTTTTGACCCAATTTTCCCGATAGGAGAAAAGTTAAAAAAAAAAAAAAACAACTTCCTAAAGACGTGAGTATCTATGACGCCTTGTGATCTGAAATGGTCTTTAATTAGAGGCAAGTAATCCACTTTCTGGCCGAATACTCATTAAGGGTCCGGATGAAATGATGCCGTTAAAACTGATTGGGCATGGAGGCGGTCGTCACTCGGGCACACTCTTGTTACAGGAGACCCTCCGGTGATCTTATGACTTTATGGTCCGGTCATAACAGAACCGCTTGTGACTCCTCAGTGATCATACGATCCCTGTGACAATACCCGAGCGGCGCTGGTGCCAAGATGTCTGCAATGTTCTGGCCCGGGAGGCTTGTTGTTCGGACACTTGAACTCTGTTTACAGTGTACATGTAGCTTTGCTGTTACGAGCCAAAAATAGCGAACCCTGCAACGTGGAAAATGTGAGATTACAGAACTCTGCTGCTTCCGCTGGGCAGAACTCTCCGCTTATTGCCAGCTGCAGATGGGCTTTTGGTGCCACCTAGTGGCCAGGTATGAAAACACAACACAAAGTTTTGCTAACTTTTACAGAAGTATTAAAAAAAGGTCAGGTTTCATTATGATGCTCCGTGCACTCAGGATCAGTGTGGGGTCCCGTGGTCTGACAACCACCGATGCACAAGTTTTCACCTGTGGATCATTTTTAATTTCGGGAATAACCATTTAAAGTTCTTAGGGGGTTTGAGGAACTTTACTATTGGTGAATTAACTTTAAGATATTGTCATCAGTGGAGATGGCGCAGATCGATTAGCAGGACCCATTCAGTCATTAATCTGCGGCTGCTGAATGGGGGGCCGTGAGGACAGAGCTCTACCACCAGGACTAGCACAATGCCACCATTGCGGCATGAGGCACGCGACATCTCGCAAGGACGGCTAATGACAACAAGAGCGCGGATGAAAGGAGGTGTCCTCAGGGCTCCGGTCCACTGACCACAGGTTACAAGTGTGGCTGCCCAATATGTGTAGAACGATTTCACCAGCATGTTCATCCAAATCTGTCTGATTCATGAAAACAATTCCAGAACCATAAGTTTGGTAAGAGATCTATAGTAATAAGATGATGCCATTCAGGGCACAGGGATGTGCCTCTTCTATCTTTAGCGCTCCTTGAAGGCAACGGTATAATTTTCTAGCTGTGCGCTTGACAGACATGAGGAGCGCTGGACCCGGATAACAGGGCCCCGGGCGTGTGTAGGACGAGAGCTGCCAGATGCCGAGACCCCGGGGTGGACACCAGCAAGTAAAGAAAACACACACGCTTCTTAAATATACAAAGCATGGCCGACAAGTAGTGTATAAAGGGATAAAGAATAAATCACTGACAAGTCCCATCAGACCAGAGACTGGAAACAGCCTGAAGCTCCGGCCAGGGAATCGCATAGATAACAATTACCTGATGCACGACCATGCCTGCCATCTCCACTGAGGATACCGTCACAGGAAGGCTTCCTGAGGGAAAAGGCCGCAACAGCGAATCCAAGAATGAAGGGCATTTACACAACATGGAGAAAAAGTACAAGGATGCACGACCAGCACTGATATCAGGTTCCTCATTCAGACCGCGATGTACCGCAGCCAGCCCCCCGGCGCATAACTGCCAGCCTCCTCGCCCCCCGGCGCATAGCTGCCAGCCTCCTCGCCCCCCGGCGCATAGCTGCCAGCCTCCTCGCCCCCCGGCGCATAGCTGCCAGCCTCCTCGCCCCTTGGCACATAGCTTCCAGCCTCATCGCCCCCGGCACATAGCTTCCAGCCTCCTCACTGTCGTCCAAACCCCCCCCCCTTCTCCCCCCGGGCCCACGACCAGCACTGATATCAGGTTCCTCATTAAGACCGCGATGTACCGCAGCCAGCCCCCCGGCGCATAGCTTCCAGCCTCCTCACCCCTTGGCACATAGCTTCCAGCCTCCCCGCACCTTGGCACATAGCTTCCAGCCTCCTCGCCCCCTGGCGCATAGCTGCCAGCCTCCTCACCCCCCGGCGCATAGCTGCCAGCCTCCTCACACCCCGGCGCATAGCTTCCAGCCTCCTCGCCCCTTGGCACATAGCTTCCAGCCTCCTCGCCCCCTGGCGCATAGCTGCTAGCCTCCTCACCCCCCGGCGCATAGCTTCCAGCCTCCTCACGCCCCCCGCCCCCCCCGGCCCATAGCTTCCAGCCTCCTCGCCCCCTGGCACATAGCTTCCAGCCTCCTCGCCCCTTGGCACATAGCTTCCAGCCTCCTCGCCCCCTGGCGCATAGCTGCCAGCCTCCTCGCCCCCCGGCGCATAGCTGCCAGCCTCCTCGCCCCTTGGCACATAGCTTCCAGCCTCATCGCCCCCGGCGCATAGCTTCCAGCCTCCTCACTGTCGTCCAAACCCCCCCCCCTTCTCCCCCCGGGCCCACGACCAGCACTGATATCAGGTTCCTCATTAAGACCGCGATGTACCGCAGCCAGCCCCCCGGCGCATAGCTTCCAGCCTCCTCACCCCTTGGCACATAGCTTCCAGCCTCCCCGCACCTTGGCACATAGCTTCCAGCCTCCTCGCCCCCTGGCGCATAGCTGCCAGCCTCCTCACCCCCCGGCGCATAGCTGCCAGCCTCCTCACACCCCGGCGCATAGCTTCCAGCCTCCTCGCCCCTTGGCACATAGCTTCCAGCCTCCTCGCCCCCTGGCGCATAGCTGCTAGCCTCCTCACCCCCCGGCGCATAGCTTCCAGCCTCCTCACGCCCCCCGCCCCCCCCGGCCCATAGCTTCCAGCCTCCTCGCCCCCTGGCACATAGCTTCCAGCCTCCTCGCCCCTTGGCACATAGCTTCCAGCCTCCTCGCCCCCTGGCGCATAGCTGCCAGCCTCCTCGCCCCCCGGCACATAGCTTCCAGCCTCCTTGCCCCTTGGCACATAGCTTCCAGCCTCCTCGCCCCCTGGCACATAGCTTCCAGCCTCCTCACCCCCCGGCGCATAGCTTCCAGCCTCCTCACCCCCTGGCGCATAGCTCCCAGCCTCCTCACCCCCTGGCGCATAGCTCCCAGCCTCCTCACCCCTCGGTTCATAGCTGCCAGCCTCCTCACCCCTGACCTTTAACTTCCAGCCTCCTCACCCCCCATATATAACCTCCGACCACCTTCCTGCCTAGTGCATATCCTCATCCCGTTTTCCTTGCCCTGTCCCCAGCATATAACCTCCGGGTCCCTCACCCCCCCAGCCTATAACCTCCAGCCCCCGCCATACAGTCTACCTTTACTAACACGTGACAGAATGGCCGGTTGGGCAGAGCTCACCGATACCAGCACAGTCCAATAGAAGACGCCAGGATATCACGACTGATATGGACATTTCTTCTTCATCACCTGTGAGCGATTATTGAGAAGTGGAAGGAACTGAAGCAACTCAGCCATGAAGTGGAGACCCCGTAACACTACAGAGCGAGGGACGGAGTGCTGAGACAGAGGGCAGAAAGGTCACCAATGCTGAGTCCATAACTGCAGAGTCCAGACCTCCTCTGGTACAGCATCAGCACAAACATAAATAATAATGAAGGGAAACAGTTTTTTCGTACAGAGCTCTCGTGTAAAATATAAAAGAGAAAATAAATAATGTAAAACAAAAAACAATGGGAGGGAAAAATAGAAAAACCTAAATCTTGCTGTGACGCTGGTATTGGCCCCTTTACATTACATTAGTATGGAAACACATTGTGACTCGTCTGTGGTAAATCACAAATGAGAATTTCCTGTGATTAATTGTCGGTTCCCATGTGACATGAATTAGCCAATGAATGATGACTTCAGTGTTTTAAAAAGCCACATGGTAGGCCCTGTACCTTTGTCACAATGGTGAAGATAAAGGAGCTGTCTGAGGTCATCAGAACTGCTATTATTAGCAAACACAAGACTTCCAAAGGGTATAAGGCCATCTCCAAAGACCTTGGTATGCCAGTTTCAACAGTGTGCAATGCTATTAAGAAGTTTGCCAGGCATGGTATTGTCAAGAACCTCCCTGGACGTGGGGGAAATTGCCAAGAGATGTCTTGGTGCGAATGATGGAAAAAGCACCACCTCACACATCCAAAGACTTGAAGGCCAACCTGGAACAGTCTGGGGTCATGATTTCAACAAGTACCATATGCAGCACACTAAACCAAGCAGAGATTTATGTGCGAAGGCCAAGGAAGAAATCATTGCTGAAGGTAAGACATAAAAAGGAACAACTGATCTTTGCAAAGACTAACTTGAGAAACCACAATCCTTGTGGGGAATATGTTCTGTGGACAGAAGAAACAAAAATAGAGCTTTTTGGCAATGCAAAGCAACAGTTTGTTTACAGACTGCGCAGTTAAGCTTATAAGGAAAAAAACACCCTACTAACAGTTAAGCATGGTGGAGGATCCATAATGCTGTGGGGTTGCATTGCTGCGTCTAGTCCTGGAGGCCTTGACCGTATCACAGAAATCATTAAATCAGAATTATCAATAGATTTTAGAGCGAAATGTCCTACAAAGTGTAAAAAAAAAAAAAACTTGGTTTGAGTCGAAGATCATGGGTCCTCGCACACATCCAAAAGTACATAGGAATGGTTGAAAAAAGAAAAAAAATGGACAACATTGAGTCCTGACCTCAACCCCAATGAAATCTTTGGGGTGAGCTGAAATCTGCCATTGGGGATAAGAACCCTGCAAACATTCAAGAGCTTGAAAAAATTACAAAGGTAGAGTGGGAGAAAATACCGGCTGAGAAGTGGAAGAAGCTTATAGATGGCTACAAGAAACGTTTGGAGGCTGTCATCAATGCCAGAGGGTGGGTAACCAAGTACTAATTAGGAGGCCTTTATTGCTGCACATGCAGCTTATTCTGCTTCTTTGAAGCTGAAACATGTAAGTTGATAAACCATGTTTTATTATTGTATTACTGTGGATCACTAATTAAGAGCAATACACAGCATGGCTTCTGTTTGTTAAAAGGGCTGTCTGGGACTTTAACAATGACAGCCTATCCTCGGTGGGGATGTGACACCCGGCATCCTCGCTGATCAGCTGTTCCTGTTGTCAGCCAGAACTGATCAGCTGCGGAGCTGCACAGCACAGCTCCATCAACTTGACTACTGTGGCCACAGCCGGGTGCCATATCAGGTCACGGCCACTATTCTGGTCGACGGAGCGGTGCAGTTCCGCAACTGAGCATTTGCAGCCAACGCTGGGAACAGCTGATTGGCGCGGGGTGCCGGATCCCCACCAATCAGACTTTGATGGCCTGTAGTAAGGAAAGACCATCAATGTTAACATCCCAGACAACCCCTTTAATATACACCATTAAACTTTTGCTCTTAGATCCTTTAAGACCCTGAAAAATGAAAAGGGAAATAAAAATGTGTCATTTCCGAACTGTCCACTAGATGGCGACAAACAACAGGGAAAAACAAAAACAAATGCCAAGCGTGAAGCTATACAGAGTTTAACCAAGGGTCAGCCAATAGCCGGGGGGCTTCAGAGTCCAGGATAGGCACTACAAATGGCGAGAAATAACTGGGATTACAAGTGTAATCAAAGAGAAGTCAGCTCATACATAAAAAAAAATATATTATATATATATATATATATATATTCGTCTAAGGGGCACTTCCGTCTGTCACGGAAATCCCAAGTCGCTGATTGGTAGCGGCGGCGGCTGCGCTATATACTACGCGGGATGCGCTATATACTACATACTACGTGGCTGTGCTATATCCTGCACCCCGAACCCCCAACATCCTGCGACCAATCAGCGACAGAGGCAGTCGAGCCGCAAATTGACGCGGTATTTACCCCTTTACCCCAAGGGTGGTTTGCACGTTAATGACCAGGCCAATTTTTACAATTCTGGAAAGCTTCAACGGATCCCAGTGATACTGACATTGTTTTCTCGTGACATATTGTACTTCATGATAGTGGTAAAATTTGTTCGATATAACTTGCGTTTATTTGTGAAAAAAATGGAAATTTGGCGAAAATGTAGAAAATTTCGCAATTTTCCAACTTTGAATTTTTATACAATTAAATCACAGAGATATGTCACACAAAATACTTAATAAGTAACATTTCCCACATGTCTACTTTACATCAGCACAATTTTGAAACCAAATTTTTTTTTGTTAGGGAGTAATAAGGGTGAAAAGTTGACCAGCAATTTCCCATTTTTACACCACCATTTTTTTTTTTAGGGACCACATCTCATTTGAAGTCATTTTGAGGGGTCTATATGATAGAAAATGCCCAAGTGTGACACCATTCTAAAAACTGCACCCCTCAAGGTGCTCAAAACCACATTCAAGAAGTTTATTAACCCTTCAGGTGTTTCACAGGAATTTTTGAAATGTTTAAATAAAAATGAACATATAACTTTTTCACAAAAAATTTACTTCAGCTCCAATTTGTTTTATTTTACCAAGGGTAACAGGAGAAAATGGACCCCAAAAGTTGTTGTACAATTTGTCCTGAGTACACAGATACCCCATATGTGGGGATAAACCACTGTTTGGGCGCATGACAGAGCTCGGAAGCGAAGGAGCGCCGTTTGACAAAATTGACAGGAATTGAGATGGGACGCCATGTTGCATTTGGAGAGCCACTGATGTGCCTAAACATTGAAACCCCCCACAAGTGACACCATTTTGGAAAGTAGACCCCCTAAGGAACTTATCTAGAGGTGTGGTGAGCACTTTGACCCGTAAAAATAAAAAATCATTTTTTCACAAAAATTATCTTTTCGCCCCCAATTTTTTATTTTCCCAAGGGTAAGAGAAGAAATTGGACCCCAAAAGTTGTTGTCCAATTTGTCCTGAGTACGCTGATACCCCATATGGGGGGGGAAACCACTGTTTGGGCGCATGGGAGAGCTCGGAAGGGAAGGAGCAGCATTTGGAATGCAGACTTAGATGGAATGGTCTGCAGGTGTCACATTGCGTTTGCAGAGCCCCGAATGTACCTAAACAGTAGAATCCCCCACAAGTGACCCCATATTGGAAACTAGACCTCCCAAGGAACTTCTCTAGATGTGTTGTGAGAACTTTGAACCCCCAAGTGTTTCACTACAGTTTATAACGCAGAGCTGTGAAAATAAAAAAAATCTTTTTTTTTTTTCCCCCAAAATTATTTTTTAGCCCCAAGTTTTGTATTTTCCCAAGGGTAACAGGAGAAATTGGACCCCGAAAGTTGTTGTCCAATGTGTCCTGAGTACGCCAATACCCCATATGTTGGGGTAAACCCCTGTGTGAGCACACGGGAGAGCTCGGAAGGGAAGGAGCACTGTTTTACTTTTTCAACGCAGAATTGGCTGGACGCCATGTCGCGTTTGGAGAGCCCCTGATGTGCCTAAACAGTGGAAACACCCAATTATAACTGAAACCCTAACCCCAACACACCCCTAACCCTAATCCCAGCGGTAACCCTAACCACACCTCTAACCCTGACACACCCCTAACCCTAATCCCAACCTTATTCCCAACCGTAAATGTAATCTAAACCCTAACCCTAACTGTAGCCCCAACCCTAACTGTAGCCCCAACCCTAACTGTAGCCCCAACCCTAACTGTAGCCTTAACCCTAACTGTAGCCTTAACCCTAACTGTAGCCTTAACCCTAGCCCTAACCCTAGCCCTAACCCTAGCCCTAACCCTAACCCTAGCCCTAACCCTAGCCCTAACCCTAACCGGAAAATGGAAATAAATACATTTTTTTAATTTTTCCCTAACTAAGGGGGTGATGAAGGGGGGGTTTGATTTACTTTTATAGCGGGATTTTTAGCGGATTTTTATGATTGCCAGCCGTCACACACTGAAAGACGCTTTTTATTGCAAAAAATATTTTTTGCGTTACCACATTTTGAGAGATATAATTTTTCCATATTTAAGTCCACAGAGTCATGTGAGGTCTTGTTTTTTGCGGGACGAGTTGACGTTTTTACTGGTAACATTTTCGGGCACGTGACATTTATTGATCGCTTTTTATTCTGATTTTTGTGAGGCAGAATGACCAAAAACCAGCTATTCATGAATTTCTTTTGGGGGAGGCGTTTATACCGTTCCGCGTTTGGTAAAATTGATAAAGCAGTTTTATTCTTCGGGTCAGTACGATTACAGCGACACCTCATTTATATCATTTTTTTAAATGTTTTGGCGCTTTTATACGATAAAAACTATTTTATAGAGAAAAATTATTTTTGCATCGCTTTATTCTGAGGACTATAACTTTTTTATTTTTTTGCTGATGATGCTGTATGGTGGCTCGTTTTTTTGCGGAACAAGATGACGTTTTCAGCGGTATCATGGTTATTTATATCTGTCTTTTTGATTGCGTGTTATTCCACTTTTTGTTCGGCAGTATGATAATAAAGCGTTGTTTTTTGCCTCTTTTTTTCTTACGGTGTTTACTGAAGGGGTTAACTAGTGGGACAGTTTTATAGGTCGGGTCGTTACGGACGCGGAGATACTAAATATGTGTACTTTTATTGTTTTTTTTTTTTTTTTTTAGATAAAGAAATGTATTTATGGGAATATTTTTTTTTCTTTTAGGATTTTTTTTTTTTTTACACATGTGGAAATTTTTTTATTTTTTTTTTTAACTTTTTTACTTTGTCCCAGGGAGGGACATCACAGATCGCTGATCTGACAGTTTGCACAGCACTCTGTCAGATCACCGATCTGTCTCAGAGCACTGCAGGCTTCACAGTGCCTGCTCTGAGCAGGCACTTGGTAAGCCACCTCCCTCCCTGCAGGACCCGAATGCCGCGGCCATCTTGGATCCGGGCCTGCTGCAGGGAGGAGAGGTAAAAGACCCTCGCAGCAACGCGATCACATCGCGTTGCTGCGGGGGTCTCAGGGAAGCCCGCAGGGAGCCTCCTCCCTGCGCGATGCTTCCCTATACCGTCGGCACACCACGATCATGTTTGATCGTGGTGTGCCGGGGGTTAATGTGCCGGGAGCGGTCCGTGATGTCAGCTCCGATAGGCAAATGACACCCGACCACGATCGGCCGCGCTCCCCCCGTGAGCGCAGCCGATCGCACTGGACGTACTATTCCGTCCTTGGGAAGTAAGGCCCACCCCACCTGGACGGAATAGTACGTCCAATGGCAGAAAGGGGTTAAACACAGCTTCGGTCATTGGTCGTGCCAGGCTGGCCGCGACCAATGAGCGGCTGGCGCAGTCCGGCCGCGAATTGGTGCCAGATTTGAACCACGCTTCTCTGATCGGCAAGCTGGGCACGACCAATCAGCGATATTGGCGCGGAATTTCACCCCCACTCACAGCGTGACGTACATACATATTCTAGAACACCCGATGCGTTAGAATCGGGCCACCATCTAGTTTTTACATATGGAAGGAGTGGTAGGGATCTGGACGCTAATAATAATGACACCTTTTTTGCACAGTGTTATGATTTTTTTTTCCATAGCCAATAGTTCCACTTTCAGTAAAGATTTTTCCTTTATTTTGCTCCTGTACAGAGAGAAGTCTCACCTGCCATGTGGGGAGAACTTTCTCTATGTCATTGAGGTTGATCTCATCTCCGCCATCTTCACATTTGCCTTTACCAAACCTGAAAAAAAAAAAACACACAATGTGATGAGTTCTAGAGCAGTTTCTGATGGAAGAACCAATATTCAGTCTAGTACATTTCATGGTAGTACGAGCCCCCCATTGCAGTGACAACTTATGGTGGGCTTCTGCTTCTACACAGCAGCCAATCAGAACACACAGACCGGCAGATCCTGAGGGAGGGTCTCTAATGAGGGAGGGGCGATGGATTTCATGCTACATCCAACTAAACCAGTACCAAAACCGTACTATAAAATAAGCTTCAAACATACTGACCCTTCTCGGTCTATCTGGGGGAGCGGATGCTTTGGAGGGTTTCGAGGCTTTCGGTGAAACTGGGTGAAGTCCAATTTCTCTGGCTGCAAGTCCCATGTTGCCCCACTAAAAGAAAAAATAAATAAATCCTAAACAAATAATTGCAAAACAAAAACAATTTTACAATTACAGTTAAAAAAGTTAAGGCATTTTACAAAAGTTTTGTGCTGCTGTTTTTGCTCCGTTTTGTGTTGCACCTTTTAAATCACATCAAGAGCGGATATTAAAATTCCGCTGGTTGCCCCCGGTAACAGACTACATCTCGTTGTCAGACAGCGGAGCTCTCACAATGAAGTGATCAGAAGAAACCAGGAGAAGTCACAACTTCGCTTTAGACATGAGTGCCGTTATGTGACATCTCCGATAACGGTAAGGCAGGGATTTTCAAAAATTGGCTGTTGCAAAGCTACAGCCTCATGTATGCTGGGAGTTGTAGTCCTACGACCACAACTCAACTGGGATGAGTCAGGGTTAGAATTGGAAGGGACCTCCAGGGCCATCCAGGATTCAATAAACCATCTCAGACAGGTGTCTGTCCAAGACTTCCATTGAAGGAGAACTCACCACTCTCATAGCAGCCTGTTACACTCATTGATCACCCTCACTCAAAAAGGGTTGTGTTTTTTTTTTATTTATTTTTTATATCTAATCTGCATCTTCTCCCTTTCAGTACGTCTCAGGTTTCCATGTGCTAAAGTACAGTTGTGCTCAAAAGTTTACATACCCCGGCAGAATTTTTGCTTTCTTGGCCTTTTTTCAGAGAATATGGCATCAGCTCCTTTGGCAATGACAACCCTGGATGTGAATCGTTTTATGAGCTTCGGTGGCAATAATGGGCACAGTTTTCTGTTTAGGGTTTATTTTATCCGATGTAAAATAAAGCGCGGAGAAAAAGTAACATTAGCGAGCGGAGGCGGACAAAATGATCGGTCTCACCTTATGGAATCAAATGTGCTCGCTGCCCAAATGTCTGTCCCCAGCATGTCCAGAGCGCCATCCTTGTTACCATTCTATGGGAAGGATAAAAGACAATTATTACTCTGGTATGTATAGAGGCACTGTAGTAAATTGCACAAGGCCACAGACAAGGATCTTACAAGGTCAGATAAGGAGGATTATATACAGCTAGTGGCTGTGATTTGACTTGCTGACACTAGGGGGCGCTCTGCTCCTTCTTACACACCCTCTTGTTCTAGATGCAGCGGGGTTTGTCACATGCACAGAAAATAGAAAGTAATAAATGGCTGCTCACCAAGGCTTGGGCTCTAAATTACAACATTAATTAACAGAGTGACTTTAATGTGTCATTGATCCGTACACCACTGCTACATCAGTAGAACATTTCCCTTACTGAGCACAGAAAAGTCAATTCTTTCCCATTGAGGACGACCGTATAGGAGAATTTGCAATAAAAGAGAATAATCACTGAGCGAGGGCCGTGTCCATAAATGAGTAAGCAAAGCAGCTGTAAAAAGCATGGAGGATAGATGGAGCAGCCGAAACAGTTGAAAAGATAAGAGGTGCAGTGTATCATGGACACTGGTACTAGTATAGGTGATTATTTCTAATATTGGGTGTCAATAATCAAGACCTTCATTCATAAAGTATTACAAGGTCTAACCCTGGGTCTAAAAGGGTATTTCCAGCACCTCTTACATCTGCATCAGTGACATGGTTTCAGCCAGGTGTCCTGCACAGCTTGGAAAATTCCTGCCTGTGTCCTACTGTAACTAATAAGACAGGTGTAAGATATCTGTTGTGCATAAAGCAGCTCTGCAGATGCCTGGCAAGCAGCTGCCGAATATATGGAAGCAGTGCATCTCACCTCTCGAAGCAGAAGGGAAAAGCTCTGGATAATTTATGCTATGAATCTAGGGTTACTTAGTTGTTTTTTTTATGCAAGACTAAAAATAGACAGTCTTTTTGCTCATTTTAGTGATAGGATTACCTCAGCAGTTGGTACAGCTATGGGGTCCAAATTCTCCCCATATAGCCTTTAGCAATGACCAGAGTTGTCAATATACTAAAAAGTTACTAGTATTGAAATATTGATAAACAGCAACATCAAAATAGCGTAACAAACACCATATGAGAAATACAAGTAGGAGGAACAGTGATGGGATCAAACCATACCCCATATGACTGGCATCAGTGACTCATAGCAACATAGCATATTGTCAGCCCTGAGCATTGCTGTTAAGTGGTCAAAAACAAAACTTATGACAATTGCAATGGCAATTTCTTCATTAACCCCTTCAAGACTCAGCCCTTTTTCGGTTTCGCTTCCCTCCTTCCCAGAGCCATAACTTTTATTTTTCCGTCAATACGGCCATGTGAGGACTTATTTTTTGCGGGACGAGTTGTACTTTTAAACAACACCTTTGTTTTTACTATGTCATGTACTAGTAAACTTGAAAAAAATTCCAAGTGTGGTGAAAATGCAAAAAAAAGTCCAATCCCACACTTGTTTTTTGTTTGGCTTTTTTTTGCTAGGTTCACCAAATGCTTAAACTATCCTGCCATTGTGATTCTCCATGTCATTACGAGTTCATAGACACCAAACATGTCTAGGTTCCCTTTTATCTAAGTGGTGAAAAAAATTCCAAACTTTGCTAAAAAAAAAAAAAAAAAAAATGCGCCATATTCCGATACCCATAGCGATTCCATTTTTCGGGCTCTTGGGTCAGGTGAGGGCTTATTTTTTGCGTGCCGAGATGACGTTTTCAATGATACCACGATTGTGCAGATATGTCCTTTTGATCGCCCGTTATTGCATTTTAATGCAATGTCACGGCGACCAAAAAAAAGTAATTTTGGCGTTTTTAATATTTTTTCTCGCTACGCCATTTAGCGATCAGGTTAACCCTTTTTTTAGTTGATAGATCGGGCGATTCTGAATGCGGTGATACCAAATATGTGTATGTTTGAATTTTTTTATTGTTTTATTTTGAATGGGGCAAAAGGGGGGTGATTTAAACTTTTATTTTTATTTCATATTTTTTAAAACAATTTTTTTTTACTTTTGCCATGCTTCAATAGCCTTCATGGGAGGCTAGAAGCTGGCACAACTAGATCGGCTCAGCTACATAGGAGAGAACATCAGATCGCTCCTATGCAGCTTAATTACAGGCTTGCTATGAGCGCCGACCACAGAGACCTCAGGTTGCCATGCCGATGCATCGCTGTGACCGCCCTATCACATAATGGGGGTCGGCGATGCGCGCATTTCCGGCCCGATGAGGTAGTTAAATGCCGCTGTCAGAGTTTGACAGCGGCATTTAACTAGTTAATAGCGGCGGGTGGATCACGATTCCACCTGCCGCTATTGCGCACACGTCAGCTTTACAAAATAAGGTAGATGGCGAGGCCTGCTACTACTGTAATACGATGTTAATAATAAAGTATGAGGAAAAGAGTGTCACTTTACACATTAAAATCTATGAAAATCTGAGAAGTAGGCACAGTTATGGGGTCAAACTTAACCCCAAATCATTGCTGCACTCTGGGTGTCGGATACAGTCATTGATGAGGTTGCTTGTAAAGAAGCCCATGCAAAAAAGGTAAATGTCAAATGAAATTCTGCTAATTTTGACAGAATTATCAGACTACTGAGTAAGTATTGGGTCATCAGACTATTTCTGGTGGCAGGTGACGGAAGGAAAAAAAATGATAGGTCACGTTTAATTTTCATATGTCTGATCCCTTGCTCCCTCAGGAGCCCTGTCAGTGGTGTCTGGCAGTGTCGTGCATGCACACTTGGTCAACCTGAAAGTACATTTCCTTTACTTATCTTCCTAGATGTTTATTCAAAAGGCTGACATTTAATTAATATCTAATTACTGGAAAGAGTGGAGAGTCTTCATTAGTGCTGCTGAAATCGTCAGGTTGGGTTTATTTTACGACTGTAGGGCAGGTGCTATAGGTATTGTTTGGGGAGGAGAGGTAGTGAGACCACCAAAACCAACAAATATTTGGCTGATGGCCACTCTCATTCTATGGGGACTTTAATATTTCAACTACATCCAAATAAGACGAACTCTGCGAGTTAAATCTCTGCAGCAGAAACCTCTCCCCCTTCTCTTGAGAATTTTGCAACATAGTATCTGCACAGGTGAAAATGTATCATCGTGGGAGATCAAGTCCTTGAGTTTTGATGCCCCTTGTATAACCAGTATCTATTCGTAAGCTGATCACACAATCTCGGGGTCTGCAGTACAGTGGAGGTAGACAGAGTTCAACAATGAAGGCTCCGAATTTGTAAAAAAAAAACCTGTTGAAGTGACGAATTACCTGGTTGTGGGTGTGGGAAGGAGATTTCTTTTTTGGTGACGTCCGGCTTACATCCAATTGTTCGTTACATTCCACAGTCCACTGCATAAAAAGAATACAGGTCACACGATCAGCGAGATCGGCGCAGTTACATTCATCCGCTCATGGCTGTAACCAGTGAAGGACAAAGCCACTTAGTTGGGTTTTTCATCTTCTTAAAAAGGGGAAAAAAACTGAAAAAATAATGCACTCCTGTAAAAACAGCACAGTCTTACGCTGTGTGCACATGTTGCGTTTTTTCGCTATAAAATGTGATAAAAACGCATAAAAAAGCATACATATGCATCCCATCACTTAGAATGCATTCCGTAATTTTTGTGCACATGATGCGTTTTTTCCGCAAAAAAAAAAAACCGCATCACGGTACAAAAATGCATCATGTTCATTAATTTTGCGGATTTTTCACGTTTTTCCCACTATTTAATGCATTGGAAAAAAACGCGAAAAACGCACAAAAAAACGAGTAAAAAACGCATGCGGATTTCTTGCCGAAAATGTCCGGTTTTCTTCAGGAATTTTCTGCAAAAATCCTGACGTGTAAAAAAAAAAAAAAAAAATCCTGACGTGTGCACATACCCTTAGGGTATCCTGAACAGACAGCGCTTTGGACGCAACGCAAGAGAATTGACATGCTGCAGTCTAGAGAAACGCGTCGCATGTTCGGTTATGCAGGGAGGCCGCGGGCGTCTCCGGACGCATAGTGGACATGGAATTTCTTGAAATCCCATCCACTATGATGTAACAACTGGCCGTTGTAGGTTGGACGCTGCACAAGTACGCTTCCCCCAACCAGCAGAATGTACTGACCGTGTGCAGCAACCCTCAGACTATGTTCACATGTCCAGTAATGACCCATTAGAACAGATCCAGCAGCAATCCGTTGGCAAAAAAGTTGACAGAACATTTTGAACACTGATCTCCACTGGATCCTTTTTTTTTTTTCTTTTTAAACATTGAAGTTTATGAAAAACGGATCCATTAATCAGCCATCCGTTTTCTTCCATTTGGTACGGATACTGTAAGCAAAAGACAGATCCTTTACAAATGAAAATAAAACAGATGTCTATTTAACGGATTAGTTCTCCACAGACTGTTATAAAAAAAAAAAAAAAGAAAAATGGATTCAGCATACATCAGTTTAAAAAAAAAAAATGGACTAAAAAGTTCTGTCTGCACAACTTTTTGCCAACGGATTGGTGCTGGATTCATTCTAACGGATGATAACCAGACATGTGAACATAGCCTTACCCTGCAGTAACAAAGGACGACAGAATCAGACCACACAGGGCTCCTCAGGGGTCTGCCGCCACCGCGAGAGACACACACGGGTCTGCCGCCACCGCGAGAGACACACACACGGGTCTGCCGCCACCGCGAGAGACACACACACACACACACAAGGGTCTGCTGCCACCGCGAGAGACACACACACACGGGTCTGCCGCCACCGCGAGCGGCACACACACACACGGGTCTGCCGCCACCGCGAATGACACACGCACGGGTTTGCCGCCACCGCGAACGACACACACACGGGTCTGCCACCACCGCGAGCGACACACACACGGGTCTGCCACCACCGCGAGCGACACACACACACGGGTCTGTCGCCACCGCGAGAGACACACACACGGGTCTGCCGCCACCGCGAGAGACACACACACACACACACACACACGAGTCTGCCGCCACCGCGAGAGACACACACACGGGTCTGCCGCCACCGCGAGAGACACACACACACACACGGGTCTGCTGCCACCGCGAGAGACACACACACACGGGTCTGCCGCCACCGCGAGCGGCACACACACACGGGTCTGCCGCCACCGCGAGAGAGAGACACACACACGGGTCTGCTGCCACCGCGAGAGACACACACACACGGGTCTGCCGCCACCACGAGAGAGAGACACACACACACACACACACACACACACGAGTCTGCCGCCACCGCGAGCGACACACACACACGGGTCTGTCGCCACCGCGAGAGACACACACGGGTCTGTCGCCACCGCGAGAGACACACACACGGGTCTGCCGCCACCGCGAGAGACACACACACACACACACACACACACACGAGTCTGCCGCCACCGCGAGAGACACACACACGGGTCTGTCGCCACCGCGAGAGACACACACACGGGTCTGCCGCCACCGCGAGAGACACACACACACACACACACACACACGAGTCTGCCGCCACCGCGAGAGACACACACACGGGTCTGCCGCCGCCGCGAGAGACACACACACACGGGTCTGCCGCCACCGCGAGAGACACACACACACGGGTCTGCCGCCACCGCGAGCGACACACACACACACGGGTCTGCCGCCACCGCGAACGACACACACACGGGTCTGCCACCACCGCGAACGACACGCACGGGTCTGCCACCACCGCGAGCGACACACACACGGGTCTGCCGCCACCGCGAGCCACACACACACACACACACACACACACACGAGTCTGCCGCCACCGCGAGAGACACACACACACACACACACACACACACGAGTCTGCCGCCACCGCGAGAGACACACACACGGGTCTGCCGCCACCGCGAGAGACACACACACACACACACACACACACACGGGTCTGCCGCCACCGCGAGCGACACACACACACACGGGTCTGCCGCCACCGCGAACGACACACACACGGGTCTGCCGCCACCGCGAACGACACACACGGGTCTGCCACCACCGCGAGCGACACACACACGGGTCTGCCGCCACCGCGAGCCACACACACAAGGGTCTGCCGCCACCGCGAGCGACACACACGGGTCTGTCGCCACCGCGAGAGACACACACACGGGTCTGTCGCCACCGCGAGAGAGACACACACACACACACACACACACACACACACACACGAGTCTGCCGCCACCGCGAGAGACACACACACACACACACACGGGTCTGCTGCCACCGCGAGAGACACACACACACACGGGTCTGCCACCACCGCGAACGACACACACGGGTCTGCCACCACCGCGAGCGACACACACACACGGGTCTGCCGCCACTGCGAGCCACACACACAAGGGTCTGCCGCCACCGCGAGCGACACACACGGGTCTGCCGCCACCGCGAGCGACACACACGGGTCTGTCGCCACCGCGAGAGACACACACACGGGTCTGCCGCCACCGCGAGAGAGACACACACACACACACACACACACGAGTCTGCCGCCACCGCGAGAGACACACACACGGGTCTGCCGCCAACGCGCGAGACACACACACACGGGTCTGCCGCCACCGCGAGAGACACACACACGGGTCTGCCGCCACAGCGAGAGACACACACGGGTCTGCCGCCACAGCGAGAGACACACACACGGGTCTGCCGCCACCGCGAGAGACATAAAAACATAAAAGGAAAAAAAAAAGCTATTGCTATATGAACCAGTGCTATTCTTACAGGGGAGATGTTCAAAGAGGTCATGATCCATTGGATCAATATACTAGGCCATGGCGGAGCATGTGAGAGGAAAGAGGGGTGGGGAACTACGGAGAAGGGCGATGTCAGCCATTTTCTTGAAGGACTAAGCACTAGGTCTTCTAATTATAGGATAAAAAGTCTCCATTATGTCACCAATAAAAAAAAAAAACTATCCTGCAAAAAAGTAGACAAATATGTAACAACCCACAGAATAAATGTTTTCATATCATTTATATTGAACAATTAAAACAAGACTCTAAAAACATACTTTCCAAGTATAAAAAAAAAAAATTATAAAAGTTAGGTAATGCAATATATTTACCCAAAATGAGGCCATAAAAAAATACAAAAACAACAACTTGCCCTCCATTAAAAATACAAAACAAAATCGGAGCGATAGCTTATCACGGGCCGGGTGGGCACTTGAAAAACCTGGGTGCTGCTCCAAGAAGATGTGGCTTAGTGAAGCAGAGTCATGGAAAATTAGACAGAGGGGCAAGAAAGGTAAAATTTTGCACCCAAGTAGAATTTGGCGTCCAGTTCAAACACGTCACGTTATGCCGCTGCCAATGTAAACTTATCTTTTCGCTTTACGGTTTGTTGTTTACCATTTCCAATTGCTTACAGTTTAGGTATATGGTATGCACATTTAAAGGTGATGTCCACATCCCCTTCTGAATCGCCCCCTCCCCCAGTAAAATAATAAAAAGTATACTCGCTCCTAGCGCCGTTCATGGGGTGCCAGCACTAGCTCTCCCAGGGTTCACATGACATTATGTCATGTGATCACTGAGGCCAACCAGCTGCCACTTCCCTCTTCTTTCCTAAGGATGAACCAAGACATTAAGATGATGTGAGGGTAAATGCAGCGCTCGCTTCCTCCGGATGTCAATCAAGTCCATAAGAGAGGAGCAGGAAGCCAGCGCTGACAGGCCAAAGGGATCAGAGGACATAATGTCATGCATTCCTTGGGAGAGGCAGTGCCGAAGCCGCAGGAATGGCACCAGAGGGGAGGTAAAGTGTTGTAATTTTACTGGGGGGACACGTAGGAATTCAGAAGGTGTTGCTCCAGTAGTGGACAGCCCCTTAAATATACACCTATTTGGATAGGGGGAAGGTCTGGGTTGTTGACACATCTTGTCTTGACACTGCTTTCGGGTGTGCTTTAAAGTGTTTAATCAAAACGCCAATTGTTGAAAAATTTTTGCGCAACTTCAAGCTTTAGAACATTTTAAGGCATTTTTTGCTAAAACTCTGCAAAAACACTTCTATGGACCAGGCATTAAGTTTACTCTGTATAAATTTTAAAAAGAAAGTCTGTGCAAAAGTGGAAAATATTGTACGAGTAACCTGAAGAAGATCTCCCGACCATAGCGCGTGTGTGACCGACATCATTACCTCACCTGGCATATATTAGATGGGGTTTTGTCGCTTTCGCCGTCGCCTTCGGTCTTGTCGGTCAGCAGCCCCTGAACCTGGTACTCCAGAACGTAACTGTCGATGAATCTTTCCAATTCTTCAATCTCTTGGGAACGACTGCTGCCAGCTTCAGAGGAGGCCGAGGCCACGGACGAGTTCTCCATCACTTCGTGGCGCTGACGGGAGACATAAGACAAAGACGTCAGGTACGAACAGTGTTTCAGTTTTATTACTTGGTCTCGTGCAAGACAGGAATCATACAATCGACGTCAATGGAGAGGTTGATTGCAACCGAACAATCGTCAAGCTTGGCGTTTCAGTGGCAGATGCCTTAGACCGCAGATCTCAATGTGATTCCATTGACGATGGTCAGATACGAGATGGCTCTCTCCAGGTTAATGACACATCCTGTATTATACCCCAGAGCTGCATTCACTGTTCTGCTGGTGCAGTCACTGTGTACATACATTACATTACTGATCCTGAGTTACATCCTGTATTATACCCCAGAGCTGCACTCACTATTCTGCTGGTGCAGTCACTGTGTACATACATTACATTACTGATCCTGAGTTACATCCTGTATTATACCCCAGAGCTGCACTCACTATTCTGCTGGTGCAGTCACTGTGTACATACATTACTGATCCTGAGTTACATCCTGTATTATACTCCAGAGCTGCACTCACTATTCTGCTGGTGCAGTCACTGTGTACATAATTACAGAGTTGTACTCACTTGTCTGCTACCGGTGACTGACATGCCATAATTACCACACTATAGATTAAGCGGTATGTAAACAATGAACTAGTGAGGAGAGCAGGGAGCTTCAGCCCTGAAGGCTGCAGAATTATGTAAGAGAATACTCTCCAAGACATGAAACTGAGTCAGACACAATAAAACCTAGACAAGTAGTAAAGAGGAGGCAGAAGCGGCAGGTTGTCAGCATTGTCTGACTTCTCACCCTCTTAAAACCCTTATGGGGATGACAGCTACAGCACAGTCCTAGCATCAGCTCTGCAGGCGAGTAAAGCCAGGTGAGCCTCAGTGTGTGAGCGCTGCTCCGTAGTCAGGTACTATAATAATACATACAGTGGCTTGCGAAAGTATTCAACCCTTCTCCATCCCCTTAGCATTTTCCGTGTTTTACTACTGTACAACCTAAAAATGTTCACTTTTTTTTTGAGAGTTTGCATCAGGTCATGTAAAGAACATGCCTACAACTGTGAATATTTGGATTTCTTTTTATTGTGAAGCAAACAACAAATAGGACAAAAATAACTGAAAACTTCAGTGTGCATAACTATTCACACCCCTAAAGTCAGTACTTTGTGGAGCCTCTGTTTGCGGCAATTACGGCTGCAAGTTGCTTTGGATAAGTCTCTGAGCTTTCCACATCTTGCCACTGGGATTTTCCCCATTTCTCAAGGCAAAACTGCTCCAGCTCCTTCAGGCTCTAGCCTGGTTTCCCCTGGTGAACAGCAATCTTCAGCAATTTCGCACCATCCATCTTCCCTTTGACTCGGACCATTTTCCCTGTCCCTGCTGCCGAAGAATATCCCCACAGAATGAAACAGCCATCACTATGTTTAGCCATGAGGATGATGAGCTGTGTTGGTTTGGCACTAGACATAGGGTATAGTTTGGTGGCCAAAAAGTTTAATTTTGGTCTCCGCTGACCATAGCACTTTCCTCCATACATTTCGGGAGAGTTTCACATCTTTTGGCAAACTCAAAATGAAGGCTTTTTTCCGCTCTCTTCCATAAATCCACCTCTGTGGACTGTATGACATATTGTGGTCACATGGACGTATACTCCAGTTTCTGTTTGGGAACTCTGCACCTTTGGTCTGTCTGAAGCCTCTACGATTAATGTCCTCCTTCCCAGGGCTGAGCGTTTTGGTGGGCGGCCCTCTCTTGGCAGGTTTCTTATGGTACCATTTTCTTAACATTTGATGATAATGGATTTGATGGTACTCCGGGAGATCATCAGAGATTGGGATATTTTTTTTAATTTTTTTATTTTTTTATAACCCAACCCTGACTTGCTCTTCTCAACAACCTTGTCCCTGACTTGTTTGGCGATCTCCTGGGTCTTCAAGGTGTTGTTTGGCGATCTCCTGGGTCTTCAAGGTGTTGTTTGGCGATCTCCTGGGTCTTCAAGGTGTTGTTTGGCGATCTCCTGGGTCTTCAAGGTGTTGTTTGGCGATCTCCTGGGTCTTCAAGGTGTTGTTTGGCGATCTCCTGGGTCTTCAAGGTGTTGTTTGGCGATCTCCTGGGTCTTCAAGGTGTTGTTTGGCGATCTCCTGGGTCTTCAAGGTGTTGTTTGGCGATCTCCTGGGTCTTCAAGGTGTTGTTTGGCGATCTCCTGGGTCTTCAAGGTGTTGTTTGGCGATCTCCTGGGTCTTCAAGGTGTTGTTTGGCGATCTCCTGGGTCTTCAAGGTGTTGTTTGGCGATCTCCTGGGTCTTCAAGGTGTTGTTTGGCGATCTCCTGGGTCTTCAAGGTGTTGTTTGGCGATCTCCTGGGTCTTCAAGGTGTTGTTTGGCGATCTCCTGGGTCTTCAAGGTGTTGTTTGGCGATCTCCTGGGTCTTCAAGGTGTTGTTTGGCGATCTCCTGGGTCTTCAAGGTGTTGTTTGGAGAGCTCCTGGGTCTTCAAGGTGTTGTTTGGAGAGCTCCTTGGTCTTCAAGGTGTTGTTTGGAGAGCTCCTTGGTCTTCATGGTGTTTTTTCTTTAGTGGTGCTTCTTGCTTAACCCCTAGTGACCGAGCTAATTTTGACCTTAATGACCGGGTTAAATTTTACAATTCTGACAAGTGTCCCTTTATGAGGTAATAACTCTGGAACATTTCAATGGATCCCAGTGATTCTGACAATGTTTTTTGTGACATATTGCACTTCACGATAGTAGCAAAACATTTTTATTATGACCTGAGCTTATTTGTTAAAATATCGCAATTTTAGCAATAATTTAGAAGAAAAAAAAAACCCACAATTTCCAAACGTTCAATCTTTATATCCTTTAACCAGTTAGTCGCGCTGTACAAAATAATTAATAAATAATATTTCCTATGTCTCTACTTTACATTGTTTTTTTCAAACGTCCTTTTATGCTGTTAGGATGTTAGAGGGGTTAAAAGTTTAGCAGCAATTTCTCATTTTTTTCAACAAATTTACAAAACCCATCTCTTTAGGGACCTATTCAGATGTCAATGGACCTTCAGGTGCCTCTATGGTGCCTTAACAGCAGAAATAGCCCCCACAAGTGACCCCACTTTGATTGCCCGTGTTTGGCAAGCAATCCCGCATATTTTGAGTGTCCAACAGCTGGGAAACATGTGATCGATAGTCTGTGCATACTCAGTCACCCGATGAAAACTTGAGTAGCGAGCACTTGCGCTCAACACTAGTCGTCATATCATCTTTTTTTTTTTTTTTCTTTAAACTTTTGTAAATTTCCTAACCCCAAAAAATGAATAAAATTTTTTTTTTTAATCTCAGAAATTTTATCTAAGAAATTGACAATGGAGGGGGAAGATTTACCAATTCTAGGGCTTAACACAATGATCAAAATCGAAAATTCCCTACTGTTTCCGGCTGGACGATCTTGACTGATTTTTTTTTCGCGGAGGGCCCAAGGATGGCGGCGGTACAGTGGGGGTCTTGGGGACATCATTAGTCTCTCCTCCGACATGATATATTAGGTCAGAAGCAAGAAAAACTATTTTTATAGTGAACACTTTTTTTTTTGCATTATCAGGAACTGGAAAAAAAACGGCCCTGATCATGTCCTCCATGGTCTGAGCTACCCCCCCAATAGCTAGCCGACACCCTGGATATTTTTGGACTCTGGGGGGGCGCTTTAGACTTATTCACAATCGCTGTTGTAAAACCATGATGAGGGGATAAACGTCCCTTAGCGGCTGCCGAATTAATGTGTATCGGCGGTTGTTAAGGGTTTAATAACGGCTGAAAGCGTTGGCATACTTGAAATTAACTTTTTCTCCCAGAAAATTATCACAACTACACGTTTTCATTATTTCCTTTGTGTATTGGAACACACAGAAAAAAGAAAAAAAGGCAAAATTGGACATAATGTCACACAAAAACCCCAAAATGGACCTAACAAAATGATGTGTAAACAACTTTGTTTCAAGCATGTGATGCTCGTTCACAGTCACCTGTGGCAAGTAACAGGTGTGGGCAATATGAAAGTCATACCTGGAATCAAATAAAAAGGGGAGAAGTTGACAATCTTGGCATTGTGTGTCTGTGTGCGCCACACTAAGCATGGAGAGGGGAAAAAGGAGGAGAAAACTGTCTTCGGACTTGAGAAACAATATTATTGAATAAATCTCAAAGTTTCAACTTCATCCCCAGAGATCTTGATATTCCTTTGTCCATGGCCTCACGCTGTATTCCCGGTCTAGCGCCACTTTCCTCTAGTTTACAGACAAGTCGCTGGCTCCGATACACTGATGGGAATAGCGCAGAGGAGCTTGAAGTGCGCCGTTACGCCCCAGTGAACTTTCAGACACCTAAATACAGAACTGCAGAATGGACTACTCCCTGTTGGATCATCGCTTGAGAGTCATGAAAGCATCTACTTGTTTATCTTTTAAAGGGTTTAACAGTCATAAAAATAGTTTTGGGGGAGGGGAAAAATTTATCTTTTAAGAAAACAATTTCGGAAAGATCATTTTGACTAGTTTCCAATCAAGAGTCAAGGCCTAAAGTGCGAAGCGGAGCTTTTCTACTGCCGATGCTGTCAGGTGGCAGCAAGCGTCAGACCGACTCGTAGCCAAAATTATAAAGGAGTTACTTTTGTGTCTTCGTCATGGATACGAGTGACACATTCAGCATTGGACAGGCAATGAGAGCATGCAGGGATGTGAATGGATTAGGCGGATTAATAATGACGGCGACTGACTGATCCCAGCGCTCACCTATACCCCAGACTGCGAGTGCGCGTGATCAGCCGGTAGGCAGGCTTACTCCATGATGGGGGTTATCCAGCCTTCTCTCGCCTCCTACAAGACATCCCTAGAAAACACAACATCATACAGATCAAACGTATCACAGGTCACCACGTCAATGTGACGCATAAGACACCAGCATCAATTAAAGTCAACCTCTCCATTTATTAAAGGGGTTGTTGTGGCATGTGGCAAATGGGAGCGAGCAAAGGGATCAACCGAAAAAGGAAATTAATGGGCAACCTATACATGGACGGCTCTACGTTCTGACAAGTCTCGGACCCCCTCTAGGATATACATTGGAGAAAATAAGTATCTGATACACTGCCGATTTTGCAAATTTCCCACCTACAAAGAATGGAGAGGTCTGTCATTATTATCGTAGGTACACTTCACCTGTGAGAGACAGAATCTAAATATAAAAACTAGAAAATTACATTGTAGGATTTTTACATATTTCATGCAATAAAATTAAATTTAATTAAGTATTTGATCACCTACCAACCAGCAAGAATTCTGACTCTTACAGACCTGTTCGTTTTTCTCCTACTCTGCACTCATCTACTATATAAAGCTGAATGTGTGTGTGTGTGTGTGTGTGTGTGTATGTCCGGGATTGGCATCTGCACCGTCGCAGCTACAGCCACAAAATTTTGCACAGTCACACGTCTGGACCCTGAGGGCGTCATAGGCTATGTTGTGAGGCGAAATTTTAACCCCGCGCTTTCCAATTCACCAAACAATTTTGCCCCTATCTACATAATGGGGAAAAAAGTGAAAGGAAAAGTGTTGGAAGCGTCGCAGCTACAGCAACAAAATTTTGCACAGTCACACGTCTGGACCCCGAGAGCGTCATAGGCTGCGTTGTGAGGTGAAATTTTAACCCCGTGCTTTCTAATTCACCAAACTATTTTCCCCTATCTACATAATGGGGAAAAGTGAAAGGAAAAGTGTTGGAGGCAAATTGACAGCTGCCAGATGTGAACAAGGGGGACTTAAAGAATGAGAGCGATGGCGCCAAAGAGTATATACCGTACAGTTGCTAAGGTGGGGCCCCAACATGGGATACTCACCACACACGGGGATATGAACACACACACAAAATGCGCCATACACTACCACGTGCTTGAACACATATACCACCCTCAGCACACATTTCGCCACATAAAAGTCGAAACACAAAAGTCGCCGCTTAAAACTCGCCACGCGCAAAACTCGCCACATGCAAAAACTAGGCTCACGCAAAACTCGCCACAAGTGCAAAACTCACCTCATTGAAAACTCGCCACACGCAAAACTTGCACACGCGGAAAAATTGCCACATGCACAAAATTTGCAACACATGCAAAAGTTGCCTCACACAAAACTTGCACATACTCAAAAGGCACCAGACATAAAACTCACCACGCTCAAAACTCGCCATGCGCAAAACTTGCTGCACACAACTTGCTACACTAACCCGTCACATGCAACTCGACACACAAAGAGTTGCTACACGCATGTTGCCACACAAAACTCATCTCACAAAAGTCGCTACATGCATGTCGCCACACGCAACTCAACACACACAACTTGACAAACAAAACTCGCCCTAAAACACACACAAGTCTGGTATTAGCCTTCAAAAATAAAAATCTGATTAATAAGCAGACAAACTACAAGAGCAACAAATGTACCATATAGGAAATACAGCAGCTGTCAGTCACATGACCTGTCTATTATGTGTATGTGTGAGCTAATATATACTGCCAGGGGGAGGGCTTCCTGTTGGCTGGGGATTTATCAGGCTCCCAATTTAGCTTACAAATACTGAGGTAAAAATACTGAGCAAATAATGTGTTAACGAGGTCTAATACAGGAGATCACACAGGTATATACTATATACAGGGGAGATGACACACAGATATATACTATATACAGGAGGAGATGACACACAGGTACATACTATATACAGGAGGAGATTACATACAGGTATGTACTATATACAGGAGATTACCTACAGGTATATACTATATACAGGAGGAGATGACATACAGGTATATGCTATATATAGAAGATGACATACAAGTATATACTATATACAGGAGGAGATGACACACAGATATACAGGTCCTTCTCAAAAAATTAGCATATAGTGTTAAATTTAATTATTTACCATAATGTAATGATTACAATTAAACTTTCATATATTATAGATTCATTATTCACCAACTGAAATTTGTCAGGTCTTTTATTGTTTTAATACTGATGATTTTGGCATACAACTCCTGATAACCCAAAAAACCTGTCTCAATAAATTAGCATATCAAGAAAAGGTTCTCTAAACGACCTATTACCCTAATCTTCTGAATCAACTAATTAAACTCTAAACACATGCAAAAGATACCTGAGGCTTTTATAAACTCCCTGCCTGGTTCATTACTCAAAACCCCCATCATGGGTAAGACTAGCGACCTGACAGATGTCAAGAAGGCCATCATTGACACCCTCAAGCAAGAGGGTAAGACCCAGAAAGAAATTTCTCAACAAATAGGCTGTTCCCAGAGTGCTGTATCAAGGCACCTCAATGGTAAGTCTGTTGGAAGGAAACAATGTGGCAGAAAACGCTGTACAACGAGAAGAGGAGACCGGACCCTGAGGAAGATTGTGGAGAAGGACCTATTCCAGACCTTGGGGAACCTGAGGAAGCAGTGGACTGAGTCTGGTGTGGAAACATCCAGAGCCACCGTGCACAGGCGTGTGCAGGAAATGGGCTACAGGTGCCGCATTCCCCAGGTAAAGCCACTTTTGAACCATAAACAGCGGCAGAGGCGCCTGACCTGGGCTACAGAGAAGCAGCACTGGACTGTTGCTAAGTGGTCCCAAGTACTTTTTTCTGATGAAAGCAAATTTTGCATGTCATTCGGAAATCAAGGTGCCAGAGTCTGGAGCAAGACTGGGGAGAAGGAAATGCCAAAATGTCTGAAGTCCAGTGTCAAGTACCCACAGTCAGTGATGGTGTGGGGTGCCATGTCAGCTGCTGGTGTTGGTCCACTGTGTTTCATCAAGGGCAGGGTCAATGCAGCTAGCTATCAGGAGATATTGGAGCACTTCATGCTTCCATCGGCTGAAATGCTTTATGGAGATGAAGATTTCATTTTTCAGCACGACCTGGCACCTGCTCACAGTGCCAAAACCACTGGTAAATGGTTTACTGACCATGGTATTACTGTGCTCAATTGGCCTGCCAACTCTCCTGACCTGAACCCCATAGAGAATCTGTGGGATATTGTGAAGAGAAAGTTGAGAGACGCAAGACCCAACACTCTGGATGAGCTTAAGGCCGCTATTGAAGCATCCTGGGCCTCCATAACATCTCAGCAGTGTCACAGGCTGATTGCCTCCATGCCACGCCGCATTGAAGCAGTCATTTCTGCCAAAGGATTCCCCACCAAGTATTGAGTGCATAACTGAACATTATTATTTGTTGGTTTTTTTGTTTGTTATTAAAAAACACTTTTATTTGATTGGATGGGTGAAATATGCTAATATATTGAGACAGGTTTTTTGGGTTATCAGGAGTTGTATGCCAAAATCATCAGTATTAAAACAATAAAAGACCTGACAAATTTCAGTTGGTAGATAATGAATCTATAATATATGAAAGTTTAATTGTAATCATTACATTATGGTAAATAATGAAATTTTACACTATATGCTAATTTTTTGAGAAGGACCTGTATACTATATACAGGGGACATGACACAGGTATATACTATATAGAGAAGGAGATGACATACAGGTATATACTATATATAGGAGGAGATGACATACAGGTATATACTATATATAGGAGGAGATGACATACAGGTATATACTATATATAGGAGGAGATGACATACAGGTATATACTATATATAGGAGGAGATGACATACAGGTATATACTATATACAGGGGAGATGACACACAGCAGGTATATACTATATACAGGGGAGATGACATACAGGTATATACTATATACAGGAGATGACATACAGGTGTATACTATATATAAGGGAGATGACAAACATGTATATACTGAGGTGAAAATGAGAGGTGTGAGGTGAAAATGAAAAGGTGTGAGTGCAAAATGAGAGGAGTGAGGGAAAATAGTGGAGTGATCGGAAAATGACAGATGTGAGGTCGAAATGACAAGTGTTAGGCGGGAATGAGAGGCGTGAGGGAGAAAATGAGAGGTGTGAGGGAGAAAATGAGAGATATGAGGGGGAAAATTAAAGATGTGATTGGGAAAATGAGAGGCATGATGGGAAAATAAGAGAAGTGAGGTGCTATAACTAACCACAGATATTTATTATGCCCAGGCAACGCCGGGCTCTTCAGCTAGTTACCTGTATAAATTGCTCCTGTTTGAACTCGTTACTTGTATAAAAGACACCTGTCCACACAATCAATCACACTCCAACCTCTCCACCATGGCCAAGACAAAACAGCTGTCTAGAACACCAGGGACAAAACTGTAGACCTGCACAAGGCTGGGACGTCTACAGGACAATAGGCAAGCAGCTTTGTGAAAAGGCAACAACTGCTGGCACAATTATTAGATTATTATTATTATTATAGCGCCATTTGTTCCATGGCGCTTTACATGTGAGGAGGGTTATACATAATGAAAACAAGTACAATAATCTTAAACAATACAAGTCATAACTGGTACAGGAGGAATGAGGACCCTGCCCGCGAAGGCTCACAATCTACATCTATTAGATGTCTATCTATTAGATAACTAGATGGTGGCCCCATTCTAACGTATCTGATATTCTAGAATATGTAGGTAGTATACAGCACAGGCTACGTACTATATTGCACTGTGACGTAGTATATAACACAACCGACGTAATATCTAACATACAGTAGCTACGTAGTACATAACAGAGCTACGCAGTACAAAACAGAGCTACGCAGTACATAACAGAGCTACGCAGTACATAACAGAGCTACGTAGTACATAACAGAGCTACGCAGTACATAACAGAGCTACGTAGTACATAACAGAGCCACGTAGTGTATTGCACAGGTATGTAGTATATTGGTCAGCCACGTAGTATATATCAGAGCCACGTAGTACATTGCGCAGCCACGTAGTACATTGCACAGCCACGTAGTACATTACACAGCCACGTAGTACATTACACAGCCACGTAGTACATTGCACAGCCACGTAGTACATTGCACAGCCACGTAGTACATTGCACAGCCACGTAGTACATTGCACAGCCACGTAGTACATTGCACAGCCACGTAGTACATTGCACAGCCACGTAGTACATTGCACAGCCACGTAGTACATTGCACAGCCACGTAGTACATTGCACAGCCACGTAGTATATTGCACAGCCACGTAGTATATTGCACAGCCACGTAGTATATTGCACAGCCACGTAGTATATTGCACAGCCACGAAGTATATTGCACAGCCACGAAGTATATTGCACAGCCACGAAGTATATTGCACAGACACGTAGTATATAACAGTCATGTAGTATATTGCACAGCTATGTAGTGTATTGCACAGCCACGTAGTATATTGGTCAGCGACGTAGTATATAGCAGAGCCACATAGTATATACCATAGCAACGTAGTATATTGTAGAGGCACGTAGTATATTGCATAGCTACGTAGTATATTGCACAGCCAAGTAGAATATAACAGAGCCACGTAGCATATTGCACAGTCGACGTAGTATATAACAGAACCGACACAGCTACATAGTATATTGCACAGCTACGTAGTATATAACAGAGCATGTAGTATATAGAACAGCCACGTTGTACAGGACAGCACACGACGTCGGAGGGTGAGAATAACCTTTTTTTTTTTATTATTTGTAACAGATCTTTTTACTATTGATGCTGCATACGCAGCATCAACAGTAAAAAGTTGGTCACACCGGGTTAATAGCTGCGTTAACGGAGTGCATTACACCGCGGTCCGTTAACACTGGCATTAGCCTGTGTGAGCGCTCAGCGCCGACTGTGGGGCAGTAAAGTAGCGGCGATTTCGCTGCCAGACTATGGCCGTCGCTGATTGGTCGTGGCAATGGTTGTGGGCGTTTTGCCACGACCAATCAGCGACTTTGATTTCCATGACAGACAGAGGCCGCGACCAATGAATATCCATGACAGACATACAGACGGAAGTGACCCTTAGACAATTATATAGTAAATCAGGGGTGTCAAACTGCATTCCTCGAGGGCTGCAAACAGGTCATGTTTTCAGGATTTCCTTGTACTGCACAGGTGATAATTTAATCACCAACTCATTATTTGTGTAGGTGATTAAATTATCACCTGTGCAGTACAAGGAAATCCTGAAAACATGACCTGTTTGCAGCCCTCGAGGAATGCAGATTGACACCCCTGTAGTAGATGGAAGAAACACAAGATGACTGTCAATCTTCCTGGGTCTGGGGCTCCAAGCAAAATCTCGCCTCGTGGGGTAAAGAGGATTCTGAGAAAGGTCAGGAATCAACACAATTACACAGGAGGACCTGGTCAATGACCTGAAGAAAGCTGGGACCAGTCTCAAACATTACCAATAGTAACAATACACTGTCATGGATTAAAATCCTGCAGGACACGCAAGGACCCCCTGCTAACGTCAGCACATGTCCAGGTCCATTTGAAGTTTGCCAATGACCATCTGGATGATCCAGAGGAGGCATGGGAGAAGGTCATGTGGTCAGATGAGACCAAAACAGAACTTTTTGGTATCAACTCCACTCGCTGCGTTTGGAAGAAGAAGGATGGGTACAACCGCAAGAACACCATCCCAACCGTGAAGCATGGTGGGGGAAACATCATTCTTTGGAAGTGCCTTTCTGCAAAGAGGACATGACGACTGCACCGTAGTGTAGGGAGGATGGATGGAGTTATATATCGTGAGATTTTAGTCAACAACCTCCTTCCCTCAGCAAGAGCATTGAAGATGGGTCATGGCTGGGTCTTCCAGCATGACAATGACCCGAAACACACAGCCAGGGCATTTAAGGAATGACTTTGTAAGAAGCATTTGAAGGTCCTGGAGTGTCATAGCCAGTCTCCAGACCTGAACCCAATAGAAAAGCTTTGCAGGGAGCTGAAACTCAATGTTGCACAGTGACATCCCCAAAACCAGAAAGATCTGTAGAAGATCTGTATGGAGCATGGGGCCAAAATCCCTGCTGCACCGAGTGCAAACTTGGTCAAGAACTACTGGAAACGTCTGACCTCTGTAATTACAAAGATTTCTGTAACAAATACCGTATATACTCGAGTATAAGCCGAGATTTTCAGCCCAAAAAGTGCCCCTCTCGGCTTATACTCGAGTCACGGTAGCGGTGGGGTCGGCGGGTGAGGGGGAGAGGGCGCTGAGGCATACTTACCTAGTCCCAGCGATCCCGGTGCTCCCCCTGCCCGTCACACGGTCTTCCGTGCTACAGCTCTTCCTGACAGCGGTCACGTGGGACCGCTCGTTAGAGAAATGAATACGCGGCTCCACCTCCCATAGGGGTGGAGCCGCATATTCATTTCTCTAATCAGCGGTGCCGGTGACCGCTGATAGAGGAAGAGGCTGCGGCACCGAAGACCGTGTGACAGGCAGAAGGAGCCGGACGCAGGCAAGTATGTAATATTCACCTGTCCCCGTTCCAGCCGCCAGGCGCCGCTCTGTCTTCGCGTCTCTCCGCTCTGACTGTCCAGGTCAGAGGGCGCGATGACGCATATAGTGTCCTCTGCCTGATCAGTCAGAGCGGAGAGACGCCGGGACCGGACGCTGGGAGCTGCAAGCAGCGAGGTGAGTATGGCATTTTTTTTTTTTAAGCAGCAGCAATGGCACAGATTTATGTGGAGCATCTATGGGGAAATATGAATGGTGCAGAGCACTATATGGCACAGCTATGGGGCAATACTGAACGGCGCAGAGCACTATATGGCAGCTATGGGGCAATAATGAACGGTGCAGAGCACTATATGGCACAGCTATGGGGCAATAATGAGCGGCGCAGAGCACTATATGGCACAGCTATGGGGCAATAATGAACAGCGCAGAGTACTATATGGCAGCTATGGCGCAATAATGAACGGCACAGAGCACTATATGGCAGCTATGGGGCAATACTGAACGGCGCAGAGCACT
This sequence comes from Ranitomeya imitator, assembly GCF_032444005.1. Lineage (NCBI taxonomy): Eukaryota > Metazoa > Chordata > Amphibia > Anura > Dendrobatidae > Ranitomeya > Ranitomeya imitator. The sequence continues at coordinate 53,613,280 of NC_091282.1, read as the reverse complement.
ATATGGCAGCTATGGGGCAATACTGAACGACACAAAGCACTATATGGCAGCTATGGGGCAATAATGAACGGTGCAGAGCACTATATGGCAGCTATGGGGCAATAATGAACGGTGCAGAGCACTATATGGCACAGCTTTATATGGCACATCTATGGGGGCAATAATGAACGGTGCAGAGCACTATATGACAGAGCTTTCTATGGCACATCTATGGGGCAATAATGAACAGTATGGAGCATTATATGTGGCACAGCTTTATATGGAGCATCTTATGGGGCAATAATGAACAGTATGGAGCATCTATTTTTATTTTTGAAATTCACTGGTAGCTGCTGCATTTCCTACCCTAGGCTTATACTCGAGTCAATAAGTTTTCCCAGTTTTTTGTGGCAAAATTAGGGGGGGTCGGCTTATACTCGACTATATACGGTATTAACTTCTGCTTTTCTATTGTATCAAATATATATTTCATGCAATAAAACGCAAATTATGCAAAAATCATACAATAAGATTTTCTGGTTCTTCTTTTTAGATTCTGTCTCTTACAGTTGAAGTGGACCACTACCTAACATAAAAGTTACAGACCTCTCAATTCTTTGTAGGTGGGAAAACTTGCAAAATCATCATTGCATCAAATGCTTATTAATTTTTCTTTATTTTTTGGTTGTTTTATCTCTTCCACTCACAGGAGGTAGACAATCACAACTCAAATCCAGCTGTGGAGCAGATTTTCACCAAGCATTTATGCAACGCAAAGCATAGGGTGAAATGCAGTGCAAAATCTGCAGCAGAAATCCCACAACAAATACATATGGACAAGTGAACGTCCACATGAGCTGGAGATGCTGGGGAATTTCCAGAAGTTTGAAAGAATGGTGAGGATACAGCCGCAGCAAATTTATGGTAAACTTTATCCTCTGGATTGAAATTAGTGAAATTTGCAGCATAGAATGACAGTCTGCGGATGTAACACCATTTTAGGCTGTGAATATACCCTTAATGATGATCAATGACTGCAGCAGCTAACACTTCTGATGGGACTAAGCTCTGAAAAGACAGACATTGCCACCTCTATATAGAGTAGATAACACAGGATCCACCATTCACAATAGGTGATGTCACAGCTCACCTCCTCCTCCTGTACAATGAATGATATCACCTCTATATACAGTAGATAACACAGGATCCACCATTCACAATAGGTGATGTCACAGCTCACCTCCTCCTCCTGTACAATGAATGATATCACCTCTATATACAGTAGATAACACAGGATCCACCATTCACAATAGGTGATGTCACAGCTCACCTCCTCCTCCTGTACAATGACTGATATCACCTCTATATACAGTAGATAACACAGGATCCACCATTCACAATAGGTGATGTCACAGCTCACCTTCCACTCCTCCTCCTGTACAAAGACTGATAACACTTCTATATACAGCAGATAACACAGGATGCACCATTCACAATAGGTGATGTCACAGTTCACCTCCTCCTCCCCCTGTACAAGGTCTGACAGCACGTGTGACGACTGTTTATTCTTAATTATTTAGTTGGCCCAGGGGGACATGAGCTATTGCTCATACGAGTCCGAACGTTGACAATTATTGTAGGTTGAATTGATTTTTGTTGATGGTGTTTGCTGACTACCTATTGCATCAGTCCCGGTGAGCCAGCGAAAAAGTGAGACTGTCATTTGCACCAGATTGTGTATTTGCTGGGACCGTACACTATGTTATTGACTGTTGTTGATCCAATAAATTACCATAGTTTGTTACTCTCACCCTGTATTGTCTGCGTAGTATTCTGCCCACAGGGAAGGAGTGGGATGAGTCCTGGTCCGTGCGGTCTTTCTAAAGACAAAAAGGCCAGCGGACGAAAGCGGTTCCTATTGGACTCCTGATCATTAGTGAGGAGCGAACGTGGTCGGATAAAGTGTTATCTGAGTATGCTCGGGTGCTAACCGAGTGTCTTCTGCGTGCTCGAATACGTTCAGAGGCCCGAGCAAATTCGTTCAACTCTACATATAAGAGTTCACCGAGGTCACGGCCCTTGTGCAGAGCTAATCCTGCGAATGACAGGCTTAATCTAATGTTACTGATATTATAATTCCCCTTACAAATAGATTTTACATAAAGCCCTGCTGATCTACACAACAGCTCATTTTCTGATCACACATTACCAGTTTTTTTAGCTCTGGACTATTGTTGGCTCCGAGCATGCTGGGAGTGGTGGTTTCACAGACTGGGAATCACTGGCTGCGTCACACACTGATCTAATGGAAGGTAACTGTAAAAGGCCACTACTGACAACCAGCAGCGCCCCCGCCAGCTACTGACCGCAGGGATTAGGCGGCTTTCATTAGCGCTAAAGCCGGGCTGTTAAGTGGACGATAGGATTAGAATACAGAAGTGTGGAGAGCGGGTGGTCAGGACGGGGCCGTCTAAAGCATGATCATGGAGAAAGGTGATTAATGTAATTGGGGTGTGCCCGCTCTGAGAACAGGGCAACCTCTGATGGGAAAAAAAAAACCCAGGCCAGGAAGCTGCAAGCACCCCAGAGTATTAGGCTATGTTCACACGTTGCGTCGGGTCCCTGCGGGCTCTCCCGCAGCGGATTTGATAAATCTGCAGTGCAAACCCGCTGCGGTTATCCCTGCAGATTTATCGCGGTTTGTCCTGCTGTTTCCGCTGCGGGATTTACTCCTACTATTGATGCTGCATATGCAGCAATATGCAGCATCAATAGCAATATTAAAAATAATAAAATAATGATATACTCACCCTCTGACGTCCCGATCTCCTCGGCGCTGCAGGCGGCGGTCCGGTTCCAAAGATGCTGTGCGAGAAGGACCTTCGTGGTCATGTGACCGCGACGTCACCGAAGGTCCTGCTCGCACAGCAAACCTGAGACCGGATGGCCGCGTGCAGCGCTGAGACTTCAGAGGTGAGTATAACATTATTTTTTATTTTAATTTTTTTTTTTTTTTTTTTTTACTCAAATATGGTTCCCAGGGCCTGGAGGAGAGTCTCCTCTCCTCCACCCCGGGTATAACCCGCACATTATCCACTTACTTCCCGCATGGTGGGCACAGCCCCATGCGGGAAGTAAGCGGATCAATGCATTTCTATGGGTGCAGAATCGCTGCGATTCTGCACAAAGAAGTGACATGCTGCGGATTGTAAACCGCTGCGTTCCCGCGTGGTTTTTCCCGCAGCATGTGCACAGCGGTTTGCGGTTTCCATAGGGTTTACAGGTTACTGTAAATGCTATGGAAACTGCTGCGGACCCGCAGCTGCAAAATCGCTGCGGTAAAAACCGCAATGTGTGAACATAGAAGCAATAGCGGTTGGATACTAGATAAAACTTAGCTTTTATTTACCGTATACTAAGAGTAAAAAATAAATGACTGCTAAAAGACACAAGATACAAAAAAACAACAACAAAAAAACCAGGGATCTGTGATACATGTGCCCTAAAACCAAACACAGCAAGGGAAAAACACATAGACGTGGACATACAACAGACAATTGACTGTGATAATTGGTCCTATTATATGGATTAGAGACCAAAAGACAGATAGCATATAGTACCAAAGAAAATGGGAAGTACTAGTCAATATATGCCACTCGCTATATTGGTGTGGTAATGTGGTGTCACATATGTTTCACCAAAAATCATATCCACCTAATGGCTAAAAAAAAATGACACAGTCATAAATAGGGAGTGTAAACTAGAACATACCCTTGGTTACTATATAATTGTTGCTACCAAGCGCACGTAGCGCTAACACCATAAGCTGGTTGTATAGAACAACGACAAATGTGCTAGGTGTATGTTAACAGTCAATGACTTGCGTAGGCCTCTAGGGTGCCAACCCCCGCGCTAGGTAGGCTATAATTGATAGGGAAAGATGTCCCCATCCTCTATATTGATCTCCCTTTAACCAACCAATGTATCCTTTTCTATCTCCCATGCACAATTCAGGGATAAAATAGGGCTATGCAGATAGGGATAGCCGCCGTTGAGTGGGGGCGCCACTTTCTTTGCGTTTTCTTATAGGGTGCCAACCTCCGCGATAGGTAGGGTATAGACAGGACAAGAGGGTTTAGTTCTATATAGGGCGTCCAGGTTCCCCAGCACTACCCCTTCACTCTCTGTTTCCTATTGGCACTCGGGTCCGTGGTGTCACGTCCAAATAAATGAATTCATAGCCTACTTAGCCTTTTATACTCCCATTGCACATATTTTCTTTCTTTTTTTTTTGGTCATCTTTGCTTCCTAGGCCATCTTTTTTTCCTTATGGTGGGTCATACCACTAATAGTATAGGTTTATTCTGTATCATGCCGCTTTGGGTAAGGGTCGGCGCTGGATTTTTGTGTGCCCGCCCCTTTCTGGGGTCTGCCCTTAGAGGGTGTTTGTATATATTGATTATTTCATCCCTATTTGGTTCAGCCCCATCAGGGATCCTTTATATTTTATCGGATTCCATATTATGAGTACGGCTATATAGTCAGTAACTGCCCTTGGTCTACGGCGCAGGCGCACCTTGTGGGAGCTATGCGTCCCACTGAGATGCATCGCGTGCGTTCCAAGTATCCCGGACGACTGACTCACTATACCGGAAGTACTCGATACGACCTCAGACGCCATGGGCGGAGCTTTGCTCACGCGCGGTTGGTCCGAACATACAAATGACACGGCAGTGAGGAAGACCGGTAAGGCGGTTGAATCATACCTCGCTCCCCTGATGATTCCGGTAGGATGAAACGCGTCGGGAGACGCTGTCTTATGTCACGGCCTCACCATTATCTTACCACGGCAAACTAGACCGACGGACTCTGGTGAGATCCACCCACAACAGTGGGCTATACGAGTGGTAATCCCAGCCCGCAACAGCAGGCGGGATCTGTTTTGCAATCCCATATGTTTGTACAGCAATTGGGTTGTATGCAGGTATAACGGTGTACCCACACCAAAGGTATATGGTTTGCACTGAGCACCGTCATAACTATTATTAGCTATCCTAAGGGTTTTTACATAGGTGCGCTATATAAGGGTCCAGTGCATTATAGATGTTTTATGAGGCTTTTGTGACTACTGCTTGTCATTGACTGTTAACATACACCTAGCACATTTGTCGTTGTTCTATACAACCAGCTTATGGTGTTAGCGCTACGTGCGCTTGGTAGCAACAATTATATAGTAACCAAGGGTATGTTCTAGTTTACACTCCCTATTTATGACTGTGTCATTTTTTTTTAGCCATTAGGTGGATATGATTTTTGGTGAAACATATGTGACACCACATTACCACACCAATATAGCGAGTGGCATATATTGACTAGTACTTCCCATTTTCTTTGGTACTATATGCTATCTGTCTTTTGGTCTCTAATCCATATAATAGGACCAATTATCACAGTCAATTGTCTGTTGTATGTCCACGTCTATGTGTTTTTCCCTTGCTGTGTTTGGTTTTAGGGCACATGTATCACAGATCCCTGGTTTTTTTTTTGTTTTTTTTTTGTATCTTGTGTTTTTTAGCGGTCATTTATTTTTTACTCTTAGTATAAATAAAAGCTAAGTTTTATCTAGTATCCAACCGCTATTGCTTCTGCAATTCTCTTGTTTGGATTACTACCCAGCTATAGTATAATGTGTGAACATAGCCTTATACTGCGAGACCTGGAAACACAGCAATGTATGCAGCCATCATACCAGTCATTCCTATACATTTAGATTAAAGGGAACCTGTCACCCCGTTTTTTCAGATTGAGCTATAAATACTGTTAAATAGGGCCTGCGCTGTGCGTTACTATAGTGTATGTAGTGTACCCTGATTCCCCACCTATGCTGCGAAATACATTACCAAAGTCGCCGTTTTCGCCTGTCAATCAGGCTGGTCTGGTCAGGTGGGCGTGTTCACAGCGCTCTTTTCTTCCCCAGCTTTCTGTTGGTGGCGTAGTGGTGTGCGCATGTCCAAGGTCTGAATTCCCTGCGCCCACGTGAAGACACAGCGCGCGATCTGCGCTGTAATCCCTTGCATCGGTGGGGGCGGCCATCTTCCTGGGGCCGCGCGTGCGCAGATGGAATGCTCTGCTGCACGGGGCTTCAGGAAAATGGCCGCGGGATGCCGAGCGTGCGCATTAGAGATCGCGGCGGCCATTTTCCCAAAGCCGAGATGCAAACTCGGCTTTGGGAAAATGGCCGCCGCGATCTCTGGTGCGCACGCGCGGCATCCCGCGGCCATTTTCCTGAAGCCCCGTGCAGCAGAGCATTCCATCTGCGCACGCGCGGCCCCAGGAAGATGGCCGCCCCCACCGATGCAAGGGATTATAGCGCAGATCGCGCGCTGTGTCTTCACGTGGGCGCAGGGAATTCAGACCTTGGACATGCGCACACCACTACGCCACCAACAGAAAGCTGGGGAAGAAAAGAGCGCTGTGAACACGCCCACCTGACCAGACCAGCCTGATTGACAGGCGAAAACGGCGACTTTGGTAATGTATTTCTCAGCATACATGGGGAATCAGGGTACACTACATACACTATAGTAACGCACAGCGCAGGCCCTATTTAACAGTATTTATAGCTCAATCTGAAAAAATGGGGTGACAGGTTCCCTTTAAGAATATTGCATATTGGAGCATTATTACATATTATTGCACATAGGAGCAGTATTATAGTAGTTATATTCTTGTAAATAGGAGCAGTATTATCTATATATATAATTGCCTAAGGGTTTTTCCGTCCGTCTGTCTGTCTGTCTGTCTGTCTGTCCTGGAAATCCCGGCTCTCTGATTGGTCGAGGCCACCAGGCCTCGACCAATCAGAGACCGGCACAGCATCGACGTAGAAATCCCGCGTCTCTGATTGGTCGAGGCCGCCAGGCCTCGACCAATCAGCAATGGGCACAGCGACGATGATGTCATAAAGGACGTAGAAATCCCGCGTCTGATTGGTCGAGGCCGCCAGGCCTCGACCAATCAGCAACAGGCACAGCGACGATGATGTCATAAAGGACATAGACATCTCACGTTTCTGATTCAGCGACGGGCACAGTATCGACGTAGATGTCATAATGGTTGCCATGGCGACGATGATGTCATAAAGGTTGCCTCGACCAATCAGTGACGGGCACAGTCTGCCGCGAATTCTGGAATCATCATTGTCCATATACTACGGGGACATGCATATTCTAGAATACCCGATGCGTTAGAATCGGGCCACAATCTAGTAGTAGTTATATTCTTGTACATAGGGGCAGTATTATAGTAGTTATATTCTTGTACATGGAGGCAGTATTATAGTAGTTATATTCTTGTACATAGGGGCAGTATTATAGTAGTTATATTCTTGTACATAGGGGCAGTATTATAGTAGTTATATTCTTGTACATAGGGGCAGTATTATAGTAGTTATATTCTTGTACATAGGGGCAGTATTATAGTAGTTATATTCTTGTACATAGGAGCAGTATTATAGTAGTTATATTCTTGTACATAGGGGCAGTATTATAGTAAGGGGCAGTATTATAGTAGTTATATTCTTGTACATAGGGGCAGTATTATAGTAGTTATATTCTTGTACATAGGGGCAGTATTATAGTAGTTATATTCTTGTACATAGGGGCAGTATTATAGTAGTTATATTCTTGTACATAGGGGCAGTATTATAGTAGTTATATTCTTGTACATAGGGGCAGTATTATAGTAGTTATATTCTTGTACATAGGGGCAGTATTATAGTAGTTATATTCTTGTACATAGGAGCAGTATTATAGTAGTTATATTCTTGTACATAGGGGCAGTATTATAGTAAGGGGCAGTATTATAGTAGTTATATTCTTGTACATAGGGGCAGTATTATAGTAGTTATATTCTTGTACATAGGGGCAGTATTATAGTAGTTATATTCTTGTACATAGGGGCAGTATTATAGTAGTTATATTCTTGTACATAGGGAGCAGTATTATAGTAGTTATATTCTTGTACATAGGGAGCAGTATTATAGTAGTTATATTCTTGTACATAGGGGCAGTATTATAGTAGTTATGTTCTTGTACATAGAGGCAGTATTATAATAGTTATATTCTTGTACATAGGGGCAGTATTATAGTAGTTATATTCTTGTACATAGGGGTATTATAGTAGTTATATTCTTGTACATAGGGGTATTATAGTAGTTCTATTCTTGTACATATGAGCAGTATTATAGTAGTTCTATTCTTGTACATAGGGGCAGTATTATCTATATATATAATTGCCTAAGGGTTTTTCCGTCTGTCTGTCTGTCTGTCCTGGAAATCCCGGCTCTCTGATTGGTCGAGGCCGCCAGGCCTCGACCAATCAGAGAGCGGCACAGCATCGACGTAGAAATCCAGCGTCTCTGATTGGTCGAGGGCGCCAGGCCTCGACCAATCAGCGACGAGCACAGCGACGATGATGTCATAAAGGACGTAGATATCCTGCGTCTGATTGGTCGAGGCCGCCAGGGCACAACGACCATGATGTCATAATGGTTGCCATGGCGACGATGATGTCATAAAGGTCGCACAACAGACAACCATACACAAATATGCACAAATCATCATTGGCCATATACTACGGGGACATGTATATTCTAGAATACCCGATGCGTTAGAATCGGGCCACAATCTAGTAGTAGTTATATTCTTGTACATAGGGGCAGTATTATAGTAGTTATATTCTTGTACATAGGGAGCAGTATTATAGTAGTTATATTCCTGTACATAGGGAGCAGTATTATAGTGGTTATAATCTTGTACATAGGGGCAGTATTATAGTAGTTATATTCTTGTACATAGGGGCAGTATTATAGTAGTTATATTCCTGTACATAGGGAGCAGTATTATAGTAGTTATATTCTTGTACATAGGGGCAGTATTATAGTAGTTATATTCCTGTACATAGGAGCAGTATTATAGTAGTTATATTCCTGTACATAGGGAGCAGTATTATAGTAGTTATATTCTTGTACATAGGGGCAGTATTATAGTAGTTATATTCTTGTACATAGGAGCAGTATTATAGTAGTTATATTCTTGTACATAGGAGCAGTATTATAGTAGCTATATTCTTGTACATAGGGAGCAGTATTATAGTAGTTATATTCTTGTACATAGCGGGCAGTATTATAGTAGTTATATTCTTGTACATAGGGGCAGTATTATAGTAGTTATAATCTTGTACATAGGGGCAGTATTATAGTAGTTATAATCTTGTACATAGGGGCAGTATTATAGTAGTTATATTCCTGTACATAGGGAGCAGTATTATAGTAAATAATAATCTTTATTTTTATATAGCGCTAACATATTCCGCAGCGCTTTACAGTTTTGCACACATTATCATCGCTGTCCCTGATGGGGCTCACAATCTAGAATCCCTGTCAGTATGTCTTTGGAATGTGGGAGGAAACCGGAGTGCCCGGAGGAAACCCACGCAAACACGGAGAGAACATACAAACTCTTTGCAGATGTTGTCCTGGGTGGGATTAGAACCCAGGACCCCAGCGCTGCAAGGCTGCAGTGCTAACCACTGCGCCACCGTGCTGCCCTTAGTAGTTATATTCTTGTACATAGGGGCAGTGTTATAGTAGTTATAATCTTGTACATAGGGGCAGTATTATAGTAGTTATATTCCTGTACATAGGGAGCAGTATTATAGTGGTTATATTCTTGTACATAGGGGCAGTATTATAGTAGTTATATTCTTGTACATAGGGGCAGTATTATAGTAGTTATATTCTTGTACATAGGAGCAGTATTATAGTAGTTATATTCTTGTACATAGGGGCAGTATTATAGTAGTTATATTCTTGTACATAGAGGCAGTATTATAATAGTTATATTCTTGTACATAGGGGCAGTATTATAGTAGTTATATTCTTGTACATAGGGGTATTATAGTAGTTATATTCTTGTACATAGGGGTATTATAGTAGTTATATTCTTGTACATAGGGAGCAGTATTATAGTAGTTATAATCTTGTACATAGGGGCAGTATTATAGTAGTTATATTCTTGTACATAGGAGCAGTATTATAGTAGTTATATTCTTGTACATAGCGGGCAGTATTATAATAGTTATATTCTTGTACATAGAGGCAGTATTATAGTAGTTATATTCTTGTACATAGGGGCAGTATTATAGTAGTTATAATCTTGTACATAGGGGCAGTATTATAGTAGTTATATTCTTGTACATAGGGGCAGTATTATAGTAGTTATAATCTTGTACATAGGGGCAGTATTATAGTAGCTATATTCTTGTACATAGGGAGCAGTATTATAGTAGTTATATTCTTGTACATAGGGAGCAGTATTATAGTAAATAATAATAATAATAATCTTTATTTTTATATAGCGCTAACATATTCCGCAGCGCTTTACAGTTTTGCACACATTATCATCGCTGTCCCTGATGGGGCTCACAATCTAGAATCCCTGTCAGTATGTCTTTGGAATGTGGGAGGAAACCGGAGTGCCCGGAGGAAACCCACGCAAACACGGAGAACACGGAGAACATACAAACTCTTTGCAGATGTTGTCCTGGGTGGGATTAGAGCCCAGGACCTCAGCGCTGCAAGGCTGCAGTGCTAACCACTGCGCCACCGTGCTGCCCTTAGTAGTTATATTCTTGTACATAGGGGCAGTGTTATAGTAGTTATAATCTTGTACATAGGGGCAGTATTATAGTAGTTATATTCTTGTACATAGGGGCAGTATTATAGTAGTTATATTCTTGTACATAGGGGCAGTATTATAATAGTTATATTCTTGTACATAGGGGCAGTATTATAGTAGTTATATTCTTGTACATAGAGGCAGTATTATAATAGTTATATTCTTGTACATAGAGGCAGTATTATAGTAGTTATATTCTTGTACATAGGGGCAGTATTATAGTAGTTATATTCTTGTACATAGGAGCAGTATTATAGTAGCTATATTCTTGTACATAGGGGCAGTATTATAGTAGTTATATTCTTGTACATAGGAGCAGTATTATAGTAGCTATATTCTTGTACATAGGGGCAGTATTATAGTAGTTCTATTCTTGTACATAGGGGCAGTATTATAGTAGTTATATTCTTGTACATAGGGGCAGTATTATAGTAGTTATATTCTTGTACATAGGAGCAGTATTATAGTAGCTATATTCTTGTACATAGGGGCAGTATTATAGTAGTTATATTCTTGTACATAGGAGCAGTATTATAGTAGCTATATTCTTGTACATAGGGGCAGTATTATAGTAGTTCTATTCTTGTACATAGGGGCAGTATTATAGTAGTTATATTCTTGTACATAGGGGCAGTATTATAGTAGTTATATTCTTGTACATAGGAGCAGTATTATAGTAGCTATATTGTTGTACATAGGGGCAGTATTATAGTAGTTATATTCTTGTACATAGGGGCAGTATTATAGTAGTTATATTCTTGTACATAGGAGCAGTATTATAGTAGCTATATTCTTGTACATAGGAGCAGTATTATAGTAGCTATATTCTTGTACATAGGGGCAGTATTATAGTAGTTATATTCTTGTACATAGGAGCAGTATTATAGTAGCTATATTCTTGTACATAGGGGCAGTATTATAGTAGCTATATTCTTGTACATAGGAGCAGTATTATAGTAGCTATATTCTTGTACATAGGAGCAGTATTATAGTAGCTATATTCTTGTACATAGGGGCAGTATTATAGTAGTTATATTCTTGTACATAGGGGCAGTATAATAGTAGTTATATTCTTGTACATAGGAGCAGTATTATAGTAGCTATATTCTTGTACATAGGAGCAGTATTATAGTAGTTATATTCTTGTACATAGGGGCAGTATTATAGTAGTTATATTCTTGTACATAGGAGCAGTATTATAGTAGCTATATTCTTGTACATATGGGCAGTATTATAGTAGTTATATTCTTGTACATAGGGGCAGTATTATAGTAGTTATATTCTTGTACATAGGAGCAGTATTATAGTAGCTATATTCTTGTACATATGGGCAGTATTATAGTAGTTATATTCTTGTACATAGGGGCAGTATTATAGTAGTTATATTCTTGTACATAGGAGCAGTATTATAGTAGCTATATTCTTGTACATAGGGGCAGTATTATAGTAGCTATATTCTTGTACATAGGAGCAGTATTATAGTAGCTATATTCTTGTACATAGGAGCAGTATTATAGTAGCTATATTCTTGTACATAGGGGCAGTATTATAGTAGTTATATTCTTGTACATAGGGGCAGTATAATAGTAGTTATATTCTTGTACATAGGAGCAGTATTATAGTAGCTATATTCTTGTACATAGGAGCAGTATTATAGTAGTTATATTCTTGTACATAGGGGCAGTATTATAGTAGTTATATTCTTGTACATAGGAGCAGTATTATAGTAGCTATATTCTTGTACATATGGGCAGTATTATAGTAGTTATATTCTTGTACATAGGGGCAGTATTATAGTAGTTATATTCTTGTACATAGGAGCAGTATTATAGTAGCTATATTCTTGTACATATGGGCAGTATTATAGTAGTTATATTCTTGTACATAGGGGCAGTATTATAGTAGTTATATTCTTGTACATAGGAGCATTATTATAGTAGCTATATTCTTGTACATAGGAGCATTATTATAGTAGCTATATTCTTGTACATAGGGGCAGTATTATAGTAGTTATATTCTTGTACATAGGGGGCAGTATTATAGTAGTTATATTATTCTACATAGAAGTACTATATTTTTTTACATTTTCAAGATTAGACATTTGGACAACCCCGTAACAATAAATGCTTTATATTATTTTACAAGTCAAAATAATTTCCATGAATAATAAAAGTGATGGTATTGAGAGACATGGATTGCTCTGTAATAAGCTCAGCTGCTGATCAGCGCAACGTACGAGTCTAATAAACTAATAGGATATATAGAAATAGGGCAGAATACTGCAGGGAGTGTACAGGACTATAGTATGGACACTTGCCGCCTGCTCCTCGTGCCAAGGACATTCCTGTCATTCCTGATGGATGGCGGCTTGTCCTGAAGCTCTGCATTCCGCTCTGCTCCTCAGTGATTGATGTCGGTCGCCCGCCACTTCCTATTCTGCACCTGTGCTGCGAACAGCTGAGGCTCCGTGTGACCGCCCACCGTCATCGCTTTGTCACTGGGCCACAGTCCAAAAGACAACGGATGGCAATATCGCCATGTAAACATCTGATAAGAGAACGGCTAATTATCTGGTATAATAATAAATATGGGAAGGAGAAAAAAAAGTACCGCAATACTAATAACATGTTATACACAAATACTACATTGCGGTGTTTATTCTACAAGCCTCACCTGTATTTAAAAAAAAAAAAATGGCCCGGAAGCCTCACTGGGAAACAGACTAATTATGCATTAATGGACAGAAGGCCTGTTGTTATAATTGCTTTCCTAAAAGTATGTCCCGCACAATGGCAGCCATGCACACAGCCAGAATCGGGCTATGAAAACAATGCCAGGGGTCCCTCCCAGTATACCCAGCATGGTCAGGACATTTTTTATGATTCACTATGTCTCTTTCCTCGTGTGCAGGCATTGCAGGACCTTAGGTATCCATGGTTACGACCACTGATGTAGTTGACAGTTAGTTGCTGGTGGTCGTAACCTCGGCTACCTAAGGTCCTGCAATGCCTGCACATCAGGAAAGAGATATAGCAAATCAGAAGAACTATACTACTTATCTAATTGCAGGTATTTGATAATATTACTACATATTGAGATAGAATCTTGGAGAGGGGAATAAGCATCAATATCCAGCGAGGGAAGTCTCCCTCTTATAGGTTTTTTTCTTCTTCTTTCACCCTAAGCCCACTAAGATTTTAAAGCAGGGGTCCACGTCTTGGTACGACTCTGCATAGGAAGTGGCACAGCTCCGTTCATAGTGTTTTGATCATGAGTGATCATCCACACCGCAAAGCTGCGGTACCAATCATGGCCACTTACGGTGAACCTCAGCGCCTCGGATCAGCAAATCCGTGTAGGTGTCGGAAGTCGGATTCCTATCGACCTGACATTGATGTCCTATCCTAAAAAATAGTAAAGTCCCAGAATAAGCACTGGAGAAATACTGAAAGAGCATGGTACACTAAACTCTGCAGAATTACGCATGCAGCTCTGAAGTGCACCGATGGTTCTATTTCCTATAGACGGACTGAGGGTTATAAGACATTTCGCATCTGAAAAGCCCCATCACATATAGCTCCCAAATGAAATATCCCGAAATGCTCAATTAGAGGGAAAATTGTCAGGAGTGGGAACAAGTCTTCACAATCATGGAGATTGATGAGTGTTCCTTTATACATGGAGAAATACACAGTATTCGGTCAAATGAGGGGAGAGATTGGGGACTTGTGAGGTCAGGCATTCTGGAGGTAAGCAGGGACGAGGGCCAGGTGATAATCAGCCGTCTTAGAGGTCTGCGGATGTTGCCTGGGAACGGACTGAAGATTACAGCTCCGCACACGACGATGAGGGTCTCACCACGGACAAAAGCGATCAAGTGCTTAGTCTAGACAGAGCGGGCCGCACCTGGAGATCACTAGCCGCATCTCGCGGAAGGAAGCGGCACAACTTGGGGGACGCAAGGGCAAGGACCTCCAGGCTGCGGGTATATGGCTGTCACTTTATATTCACTAGGAAATGCCGTTCCTTTAAGATTGCAGGGGTCCCACTTCTCCAATGATGGTAAAGGAGGGTCCACAGTACCAGCGTAGTTGGCCGTCCATCTGTAATGGGCATTTCACTGTTCAGTGCTCTTGTACACCATAGATCAGGGGTGGGGAACCTCAGGCCCCAGGGCCATTTACGGCCCTTGATGACCTTTTATCAGGCCCCTGGGCAGATTCTCAGGGACCGCATTCTTGGGCAGGGAGGTGTATTTTGATTACAATCAGCTCATTAATTTCTTCTTGCTCTGTTAGCACACACACGTAGTGTTCACTACTGAACATTGAAGGGCATGCAATGAAAGATTACGTCCGGACACCAGTGCCAGAGTTAGGATGTACTTTGTGGGCGGAGTTTGTATGGCCCCCGAAGGATGGTATAAATATCCAAATGGCCCTTTGCAGAAAAAAGATTCCCCACCCCTGCCATAGATAGTTGCATGGTCTACCAGGTCAGGTCTCCGCGCATGCCCCTTATAGAGACCGTGTACCAACGCAGGACCCCCCTATACTCTAAGAGAAAGCAGGAGCCAGATTCCTCCCATCTCCAGAAGATCACAAGGATCGGCCATTGGAAATCCAATAAGTCGGATCCTTCTCCTCCACCCCGAGGAAGAAAGACAAAGCAGTTCTCACTGTGGCAGACGTGGCCTTTTAACAAACGTCATGCAATACCACGTTTCATCCACAGGGGGTCGCTGCATAGGATCTGTAATATCTGACGATCACTGGGGGGTTAGGCCTCTTTCACACTTCAGTCTTTTGGCGTCAGTCACTACCGACATAGTGACGGATTGACGGATCCGTCACAATTGTTGCGAAAACGGTTCTAACGGATCCGTTTTTTTGACGGATCCGTTACTTGGGGGTTGTCTGGGAGAAGTATCTACTTTTTGGAGCATGCGCAATTGAAAAAACGGATTGGGGCGACGGATCCGCCGAAAAAACGGTTGCGGCGGATCCGTCGCCCATAGGCGCCCATTCTATGGAATGGCGGACGCAACGGATCCGTCGCGATCCGCCATTTCGGCGTTGACAAAAAACGTTCCAATGTCCGTCTATTTTCAGAAAACGTCCGCCAAATGTCGACGGATCCGTCGCATGGCGGATGGAACGGACGACCATCCGTCACAATCCGTCACTAATGCAAGTCTATGGGAAAATAACGGATCCGTCAAAAAAAATGACGGATCCGTTATTTGAGGAAAATGGCGGTTTTAGACTGACGCCAAATAACTGAAGTGTGAAAGAGGCCTTAGAGATGGTAAACTGGCAGCGATCAGCGCTATAGGAGGGGGCTTTTTTATGTGTATGTTTTACCTGAATCTTGCCAAATAATAATACCACCATATAGCATCGAAGTAAAAATACCTGCATAATTCTGTATAGCCCCGAAAAACACTGACGCACTGTCACGTATGACTGTATATGTCACACACAACACTGCCATTCAATGCACAAATAAAACAGAGATTTGGTATTAAAAAAAAATACTGCCATACAGTGTCAAAATAGTAAAAAAAAAAATAGTGGAAAAGAATCCTGGATGGTAGAAAGCAGTGAAAGTTTAGACTTACTGGTTGTTTTTAGGGGTCCCCGTTCTTGGAAGCCCTGGGTTACTGCGCAGTTTGCTACCTCCAAAAGCTTCCGATAAATGATAGAGGAAAACTGCAAAAAAAAATGTGGTCAGAACTGGAAGTGATGAAAGGTGGAAGAGTCGATTGCCAGAGACAATGCGGTCAAACAGGATTCACCTCTTCCACCTGATCGGGAGATTGTGGGGAGATCCAAAGACAATGGAGGTTCTGATGCAGCAAGCTACACACTAGGGGGTCACATAGAAAATCTGCACAATGGAAGAAAATAAGCAGATGACGACGGCGGGGTGTGGTGGCAGTCAGTAGTCTGCAATAAATGCACAGACTACAGGCTGCCATAGCCAGCGGCTTCCTGCTGGGCAACGTCCTGAGTGAAGCACATCCGACAACGCCACCGTTTAAAGGGAACCTGTCACCCCGTTTTTTGAGATTGAGCTATAAATACTGTTAAATAGGGCCTGCGCTGTGTGTTCCTATAGTGTATGTAGTGTACCCCGATTCCCCATGTATGCTGAGAAATAACTTACCAAAGTCGCCGTTTTCGCCTGTCAATCAGGCTGGTCAGGTCGGGAAGGCGTGGTGACATCGCTGGTTCTTCCTCAGCTTTACGTTGGTGGCGTAGTGGTGAAGACACAGCGCGCGATCTGCGCTGTCATCCCTTTCGTCGGTGGGGGCGGCCATCTTCCTGGGGCCGCGCGTGCGCAGATCGAGTGCTCTGCTGCACGGGGCTTCAGGAAAATGGCCGCGGGATGCCGCGCGTGCGCATTAGAGATCGCGGCGGCCATTTTCCCAAAGCCGAGTTTGCATCTCGGCTTTGGGAAAATGGCCGCCGCGATCTCTAATGCGCACGCGCGGCATCCCGCGGCCATTTTCCTGAAGCCCCGTGCAGCAGAGCACTCGATCTGCGCACGCGCGGCCCCAGGAAGATGGCCGCCCCCACCGACGAAAGGGATGACAGCGCAGATCGCGCGCTGTGTCTTCACCACTACGCCACCAATGTAAAGCTGAGGAAGAACCAGCGATGTCACCACGCCCTCCCGACCTGACCAGCCTGATTGACAGGCGAAAACGGCGACTTTGGTAAGTTATTTCTCAGCATACATGGGGAATCGGGGTACACTACATACACTATAGGAACACACAGCGCAGGCCCTATTTAACAGTATTTATAGCTCAATCTCAAAAAACGGGGTGACAGGTTCCCTTTAAGGAGTTGCCACTTAAGCGAATTTCATGTAGGGTCTTCCCAGGTTACAGACAGATATTTTCTGCACCCATCCTTCTTCCAGCAGGAATATCCGCATACGACAGAAGCAGGAAGCTGCCATTTCATTCTGAACAAAGACCCCGAAGCTCCGGCTGAAATCACATCGCTCCAACATCAGGGGCCAGAGGGTGGGCCGGCTGCCAAGATCAGGACTGTAGACAAAAGAAGGCAACATGCGTGGAGTCCGGCGCTGGCAACCGGTGCCAGATCTGGTGTGTACAATGCAGCCTGTGCCGAGACGGTGGGCAGCTAACCTCCAGCCAGTGTCATCGACTGCAGAAGTCAGGGGATCGCATCAGGCTTTGACTGTGACCGTGGTGGCCATCACAGGATTTTTCCATGACCAAATGCCACCATGTAGCCCTTGCCTTTAAGAGGGACTGTCCAGATAAAAGCAAAATATAACATAGTTCAGATCCCCCGGCTGCCTGCACGACCCTCCTTCGGTCCCGCACCGACCCTCCAGCTGCCTGCATCATCCTCCTTCGGTCCCGCGCCGACCTTCCGGCTGCCTGCACGACCCTCCGTCCCGCACCGACCCTCCGGCTGCCTGCACGACCCTCCGTCCCGCACCGACCCTCCGGCTGCCTGCACGACCCTCCGGCTGCCTGCATCATCCTCCTTCGGTCCCGCACCGACCTTCCGGCTGCCTGCACGACCCTCCTTCAGTCCCGCACCGACCCTCCGGCTGCCTGCACGACCCCCCGGCTGCCTGCACGACCCCCCGGCTGCCTGCACGACCCCCCCGGCTGCCTGCACGACCCCCCCGGCTGCCTGCACGACCCCCCCGGCTGCCTGCACGACCCTCCTCCGGTCTCGCACTGTAAAGTAGCTTGGCATGTTACCACAAAAACTGGACAGTCTAGGAAAATTTGAGACAGTTAACATGAGCCAGACCCGTGTGTGAAGGGGGCTGGGTGATGACTGCTCATTTCAATAGCTAAACCAGACCCCTTCTGTCACAGACAATGCATAGACAGAGAAGGGGTCTGGCTTAGCTATTAAAATGAACAGTCAGCCAACCCCCCTCATACAGGGGTCTTGCTCATGCCAACTGAGTCAAATTTGATGAAACTGCCCCTGATTATCTGCAGTGTCGCAGAGAGAAAATAGGTGGGGGTTCACATAGTATCCAAATACTAGTACCAGCACAATGATGACCTGCCCCTACCATCAGCCCATCACATGCTGTTACTTTGTGGTCCTACTGATCTCAAAAGCGGTGTTAGTGAGCATGTGCGACCACCGCTCCTATAGACAGTGACGGCAACAGTGGTCGCACATGCTCGCTACAGCTCCACGCGCAAAGGGGACTTGTGCCAAAAAACTGTGCTCACAGCTGCTATTTGCTACAATGTTTCTCCATCATAGGTAATATTATGAAAGGTTTTTTTTTCTCCCTTTGCCTTCCAGATCAGATCCACAACACTAACGCTCTCACCCTACTTATCCCGGCTGGCGGAGCAGCTGGATGAGCCGGTGCAGGCAACAATAGGCTCCATTCCCCCGCACCTCCTAGCACACGAGACAGATCGTGTCCCATCAGATGTGTAAAGCTTCGCTGTGACAGCATTATTGTTCGGACAATGCCCTCCGGGCGGCTGAATGGGCCGCAGTATGGCCACTAACTGGGCCGACACGCTCCCACTCTTCTGCTTTGTGACAGATGCGGTGGCGCTCCTATGTGTCTGCGCTGACCCCTCATAACACTGCTCCTGTATACAGCACCAACACTACAAAGCAAACAGCCTTAGGCCTCATTGACATCAGTATTGTCCATGGAGGAAAAAAAAAAAAAAACGGATCAAATTTTTTGTTCAATACCAGTTTCATAAAAAAATTTTCTCCACCTTCTCCATTCTGACAGTCCTTGAAAATCTAGCATGTCTCCAATCTGTACGCAAAAAATCACAGGAATGAGTATGGCCACATAGGTTATCATATGTATGAGTGCTGTCCGTGAAAGTCTATGGGGCCGTGTACATGCCCGATATTGTCCTCGGACCAAGCGATCAGTAGAAAATAATCAGAAGCATGTCAGACTTAATCCAGGGATCGGATCAAAATCGCCAATGCAAAAAAAACAAAAAACGGATAATATCCGAGTGCAGTCCCATTTTCATGGAGTGGCACAAAGGAGAGGGTGCAGAAACTTTTTCCTTTCTGCGC
Source organism: Ranitomeya imitator (assembly GCF_032444005.1). Classification (NCBI taxonomy): domain Eukaryota; kingdom Metazoa; phylum Chordata; class Amphibia; order Anura; family Dendrobatidae; genus Ranitomeya; species Ranitomeya imitator. Next base: position 53,593,485 of record NC_091282.1, on the reverse strand, counting down.
TTTTGTCTCCAAGTACAAGAAAAACAGATGCCACTCAGACCAAACTCTGATCAGAATAATCGGTCCTTCCTTCTCATACGTGGAAGGTAGCGGCATCTGAACGAGGCCTTGTAGAGTCTTGCAGAAGTGGGGGTTTTGGCAGCGGGGCTGCGGAGTCGGGGTCATTGAGGAGTCGGAGATTTGTCTTTCCGACTCCACAGCCCTGTTTGGCACCTTAGCTTTCTTCAGGTTCCAGCAGAAAACTAAAAAAAAGGTCTCGACATTCCCACCGGGTTCCAGAGCCCCAGTCTCGGGATCGCTGGCGGTCTCAGTAGTCGACACTGACTGACGAGATTCGCTCTAATTTATGTGAGAAATTGGCGCAAATTTTTTTGGGGGCGCAAAAGTTTTTGCACCAAAAAAAAACAGCAAAACCTGATCCCTGCGTTTTTTGCACTTGCGCAGTGCTTCTATAGGTGAAAGAACACAAAGAGGCGACATGCTGCAGCTTTGCTAAATCGGTCAGAAAAAAAAAAAAAAAAAACTTAAAGGGTTATTTCCATCCTTATAGATGGGCATTATTGGATAGTGTTTGCAGATACTAACAGTTTTCAGATTTACTGCTTATTAAAATTTGCATCAGATCTTAAAACATTAACACTTTTCTTTATAGGAGCTTGTTGCCTTGGAGACCGACCACCGCTGCTAGACAGAACACGGGCAGTGCTTACCAATTCTTTTTTGTTGTGCCTGTAAGCGCTGTTTTGAAGCCGACCGGGATCACTGGTTCTCTCTCATCTCCTAACCCCGGCCTTTTTCAGAGCAGTGCTTACAAACTAGAAAGTGGTCGGTCTCCTAGGTAACGAGCTGTAAACAAAAGAAAAAAAAAGTGTTAATATCTCAAGAACGGCTGCAAATTTTAACAAGCGGTAACTGGCTGCTGGAAGACGTGTCGATTCCAAGACTGGGGGTCCGGAAATCCTGTGTGTGACCAGCGTTCATTCAGTGCAATGTCGGCCACCGATGAGAACTTTATGAGGACGCACAAGCCTTCTGGAGGAGGATGGGAGTCATGGGCCGCTCCTAATATCACACATTATATTACTTACAAACTATAAAAGTTCAAAGGCAGCGGCTACAGATACAGAGGGAGGCATCCCACCTATAACCGAGGCCAAACCTGCAATTAATGGAGAACGACGGCAGCCAAGCCCCAGCATGATGGGTGTAGTAATCCGGCAGCAACAAGGTTGTGGCTCTATGAAAGAGGTTGCCCAGCAAAAAAAAAAAGCATTTAAAAAAGGTCTTTGTAGGGTGGAGCAATGCCGATCCCCCCTTCTCTAGTAGTAGGCTGTGATAGAGGAGGGGGCTGGCTGCGCCCAGCGTACATCCACAATGAGGTTCATCTGATGGCCAATGCAATAACAAAATCAAAACGTATATATTTTAACCAAAATTACATTTTCAGCCTGAAAAATTCCTCCAAATTGGAGGGACAGATGCCTGCTTGCCCCCCACCCCCACACACACACTTATTGTGGAGAGACAGAGACCCACCCACCTGGAATAGTCGGGAGGGTCTCTACCTCTCTGCTCCTGCTCTCCCATCTGTCACGCTGTGCACAGGTATACCATAGGGGCATACTTTCAGCTCAGGACAGGCAAGCCATTTGACAAAGTCAAGAGTAATCCATGTAGGAAAGGAAAAGGAAGTTCCTGCACCTATAGTACTGGTAGAACACACTTGATAAAACCGCCTACTAAACAAAAAAAAGGCTGAGAATCAGAACAGTTCCTGGATATATAATACTAGATACAGTTGATGTAAAACGTTCAGGTATTCAGTCGCTGCGAGCTATCAGGAACCTGCTAGTTTTTCTGACAGCAAGCAGAGATCTTGTAAATGGCAGAACTTTTTTCACAACCCCGCTCTGCAGCAGAAACCACAGCAACTTTCATTATATTCTTTTTTATATTTTCTTTTGCGGATGGCAGCTTGGATAGGACGAGTGCTGCTGTCAGGGTCCGGCATACATGCAGGCTGGCAGGGGCAGGGACACTGGCAGCCTTCACGTCTTCGGGTCTAGATCTCTCTCTTCTGGCAACGCAATGTCGCGGTTAGAGAGAAGAGGCGATGGGTACATTGCCAAAACACCCAGCACTATAGTTACTACCGCCAACCTTTATAACGGGCACAATGACCCTCACGCCATTAGATGCCAGCGTCCAGGTGTATATTTAGCTCCTGTAATTGAGTATGCCGGGGGCCGCTGCATTGGCACTAATGGACACTGGATGGCAGAATGACAACAAATGAAAGGCGTCTGGGCCGGGAACAGGTCACAGGACCAACAGTCCTAACCCACCGCAGTCAGGGCCTGCTATACAGAGAAAAGAGGGGGAAAGGAGAGAAGTGCGGCAGACCAGAGCAGGAGGGGGGAAAAAAGCACAGCAGGCCAAAGCAGGAGGGGGTAAAAAAGCACAGCAGGCCAAAGCAGGAGGGGGTAAAAAAGCACAGCAGGCCAAAGCAGGAGGGGGTAAAAAAGCACAGCAGGCCAAAGCAGGAGGGGGTAAAAAAGCACAGCAGGCCAAAGCAGGAGGGGGTAAAAAAGCACAGCAGGCCAAAGCAGGAGGGGGTAAAAAAGCACAGCAGGCCAAAGCAGGAGGGGGTAAAAAAGCACAGCAGGCCAAAGCAGGAGGGGGTAAAAAAAGCACAGCAGGCCAAAGCAGGAGGGGGTAAAAAAGCACAGCAGGCCAAAGCAGGAGGGGGTAAAAAAGCACAGCAGGCCAAAGCAGGAGGGGGTAAAAAAGCACAGCAGGCCAAAGCAGGAGGGGGTAAAAAAGCACAGCAGGCTAAAGCAGGAGGGGGTAAAAAAGCACAGCAGGCCAAAGCAGGAGGGGGTAAAAAAGCACAGCAGGCCAAAGCAGGAGGGGGTAAAAAAAGCACAGCAGGCCAAAGCAGGAGGGGGTAAAAAAGCACAGCAGGCCAAAGCAGGAGGGGGTAAAAAAGCACAGCAGGCCAAAGCAGGAGGGGGTAAAAAAGCACAGCAGGCCAAAGCAGGAGGGGGTAAAAAAGCACAGCAGGCCAAAGCAGGAGGGGGTAAAAAAGCACAGCAGGCCAAAGCAGGAGGGGGTAAAAAAGCACAGCAGGCCAAAGCAGGAGGGGGTAAAAAAGCACAGCAGGCCAAAGCAGGAGGGGGTAAAAAAGCACAGCAGGCCAAAGCAGGAGGGGGTAAAAAAGCACAGCAGGCCAAAGCAGGAAAGGGTAAAAAAAGCACAGCAGGCCAAAGCAGGAGGGGGAAAAAACTCAGCAGGCCAAAGCAGGAGGGGGTAAAAAAGCACAGCAGGACAGAGCAGGAGGGGGTAAAAAAGCACAGCAGGCCAGAGCAGGAGGGGGGAAAAAGCACAGCAGGCCAGAGCAGGAAGGGGGGAAAAGCACAGCAGGCCGGGGAAAAAAGCACAGCAGGCCGGGGAAAAAAGCACAGCAGGCCAAAGCAGGAAGGGGGAAAAAAACAGCAGGCCAGAGCAGGGATAAGTGAATATTTCCCTTCCGAGTTAGTGTCAGGCTTTTCTTCAAACTCTGGCAAAAATTATGGAATCACCGGCCTTGGAGGATGTTCGTTCAGTTGTTTAATTTTGTAGAAAAAAAAAGCAGGTCACAGACATGGCACAAAACTGCAGTCATTTCAAATGGCAACTTTCTGGCTTTAAGAAACACTAAAAGAAATCAAGAACAAAAAATGTGGTAGTCAGTAATGGTTACTTTTTTTTAACCAAGCATAGGGGAAAAATAATGGAATCACTCAATTATTAAAAAAAAATGTATGGAATCATGAAAGACAAACAAAAAACACTCCAAAACATCCCTAGTATTTTGTTGCACCACCTCTGGCTTTTCTTACAGCTTGCAGTCTCTGAGGCCTGGACTTAATGAGTGTCACACAGGACTCTTCATCATTCTGGCTCCAACGTTCTCGGATGGCTGTTGCCAGATCAGCTTTGCAGGATGGATTCTTGTCTTGGACCATTTTCTTCATCTTCCACCAAAGATTTTCAATCTATTTGCAGGCCATGACATTGGCCTTATGTGTCTATTTTCAAGGAATGTTTGCACAGCTTTTTGCTCTACGGCAGGATCCGTGCATAGTCTTTGCCAGGGGTTGTATGATCGGCTGACAATCCAGAATCTTTGATAATTATCAGAGGTTTTGGGATTATCAACTGGTCATAGAAAGGCTTATAATCTAGGACTCCATGTCCAGGAATTGGATATTGATGACCTGTCCTTAGCATCAGATGACAATGACAGATCAGCGGTTTCCAGCTCCGGCAGTGAATGGAACCAGAAACCCACATTAGGGGGTCTGACACTCGGCACCACCGCCTGTCAGATGTGTGATGTCCTACATGTGCATCTTGTAGCAGAATCTAGAAGTCCACTAGTTCTCATAGTAGGTGGTCACAAAAATTGGCTCCCGAAAATATCAGATACTGAATGTCCCTTTGGAATTGGGCAGCGGCCGCTCCTGGGACTGCTGACCGGGCCACAGACAAAGGAAGGGGCCAAAAATGCTGTTGTAAATGAGAATTCGGAGCCTTGTTATCATGAGCATTGGGGTCCCAGACGTCAGACCCTCACCCTATTTTGATAGCTACACAAGTCATGCAACCATCAATCGAACCGCAAGGTACGGTGACAAGCAAGAAATCCAACCAGTTCTGCCTTTTTGCACCTTCTTTGCTGCGATCACGGTCCCCGCTGGCCTTACGCTGCAGTATAGCAGCCGCGCAGAGCGATCTATGGCCGTGAGATCTGTGCGGTGGCCACTTTGCCGTGTAGGCCAGCACCAGCCTAAATACTGAGAACAACCTATCGAGGGGCTCAATGCAGAGCTCCTTCAAATATCACTTTCTCAAGTCCTTATTTAAGCCATACAAGCTTGCCGCCACGTCTCCATGGCTTGTGCTGCGGATCAGGACACGGATTTATCTCGACTACCAGACGCAGTTCCCAGACATCCAATCTTTTTTTTTTTTTTTTTTTTTTTTTTATGACGTGCATTTTAAAAACAGAGTCACCAACGATAGGAGAGGCGGAAAGGAGTCAGAATAAACCCTGGAAGCAGGCGCCACATGTCCGTCAACAGGGCGGCAAGGTACCATGTGCGACACAGTGCCCATGTGCTTCACTGGATTAGTGCATTTAAGACTTTATTCATTTCGCTGGAGGCGGCAGTCAGGTCAACACGTGCAAGAATAGTCACCATCATCATCATCGCACTCAAATATTACTTACAACTTCAAATGGGTACTGTACCTTTAAAAAGATCCTTGTTAAGGATGCTTCAGTCTGTGCAAATCGGTCCGAGCACGGACCCAAGCGTGACAGCTGCGTATTTGTCTATGAGGCTGTGATGCTCAGGTTGGGAGAGTACAGGCCTGCCCGTTTTTGGACGGATTTGCACGGACGTCTGATGCAGCCTTACAAACCCCACGACACACTGTCAGAACAAGCTCACTGATGGATTTTCAGTTCACTCATTCTGCAGCCGGCAACAGACAGTTGAACAAAGATGCTATAAGAGGCAAACGGTGCAAAATGTTGAATTAAACCCAATTGCAAAAATTACTATTAACACAAAATAGAAGCAAAAAGAAGTGTTCCTAAAAGCGGACCCCTTTTTGTTTTAGGTTCATCTGGGTCTAGGGAGCAGTGGGTTTTGCTCCCTGCAGCCACCAGATGTTTATGGTGTGATACCACTTTAAACAAATGATACAGAAGTATCACAAGTGATTGTAACATGAGTAAAACCAGTCACATTCAGCTCAGGACAGATACAACAGCCAAAGCCACAATGCTGGGGGATACAGACAGCATAGTGACCCCAAAGGCACAATACCATAAACCAGTAGGTGACCCCCTCAATAAAAACATCCAAGAGTAACAGATCCCACAAGGAACATGACTTTACTGCACAATGAAAAGTTTTGCAACTTTTTTCTAGAATAATTTCTTTTGGAATTTCACTGTTTTCAAGGTTACTGCTTGCTGTCAGTGAATGGGAAAGTTCTCACCTACATTCACATACTCAAGTTTTGTGACACTGTCAGTGTTGAGAATGGTTCTCAGCTCTGAGTCCTGGGAAAAGAAACATTTTCAATTTCCACTGATCTGATTAGTTCGTGTAGGACTGTCCACACCGATACACTGTAGCAAACGTTCAACGATACAAGCAGGACAAGGGTGGGACGAGTTTACAGTCTTCAGTTTTATAGGATGAAAATTGAGAGAGCGGAATTAAAGAGAGAAAGTAAACTGCGATTTTTACAAAGCAGCGACAACTATGAATCGTCTCGCTCAATAAACCCAATCTGGCCATGACGTGTGACGCCACCATTATAGTGTGTACAAGCCTTAACAGGATTCTATTCATTGACAGGAAGCAGACATGACAGTTAGTCAGAAGATTCAGAGCTTTTCATTATACACTGCTCAAAAAAAAAAATAAAGAAAACACTAAAACAGAATATAACTCCGAGTAAATCAAACTTCTGTGAAATCAAACTGTCCACTTAGGAAGCAACACTGATTGACAATTTCACATGCTGTTATACGAATGGAATGGACAACAGATGGAAATTATTGGCAATTATCAATTCACACTCAAAAGGAGTGGTTCTGCAGGTGGGGACCACAGACCACATCTCAGTACCAATGCTTTCTGGCTGATGTTTTGGTCACTTTTGAATGTTGGTTGTGCTTTCACACTTGTGGTAACATGAGATGGACTCTACAACCCACACAAGTGGCTCAGGTAGTGCAGCTCATCCAGAATGGCACATCAATGCGAGCTTTGGCAAGAAGGTTTGCTGTGTCTGTCAGCATAGTGTCCAGAGGCTGGAGGCGCTACCCGGAGACAGGCCAGTACACCAGGAGACGTGGAGGGGGCTGTAGGAGGGCAACAACCCAGCTCAGGACCGTTACCTCAGCCTTTGTGCAAGGAGGAGCACTGCCAGAGCCCTGCAAAATTACCTCCAGCAGGTCACAAATGTGCATGTGTCTGCACAAACGGTTAAAAACCGACTCCATGAGGATGGTCTGAGTGTCCAACGTCCACAGATGGGGGTTGTGCTCACAGCCCAACACCGTGCAGGACGCTTGGCATTTGCTACAGAACACCAGGATTGGCAAATTCGCCACTGGCGCCCTGTGCTCTTCACAGATAAAGCAGGTTTACACTGAGCACATGTGACTGATGTAACAGTCTGGAGACGCCGTGGAGAGCGATCTGCTGCCTGCAACATCCTTCAGCGTGACCGGTTTGGCAGTGGGTCAGTAATGGTGTGGGGTGGCATTTCTTTGGAGGGCAGCACAGCCCTCCATGTGCTCGCCAGAGGTAGCCTGACTGCCATTAGTTACCGAGATGAGATCCTCAGACTCCTTGTGAGAACATATGCTGGTGCGGTTGGCCCTGGGTTCCTTCTAATGCAGGACAATGCCAGACCTCATGTGGCTGGAGTGTGTCAGCAGTTCCTGCAAGATGAAGGCATTGAAGCTATGGACTGGCCCGCCCGTTCCCCAGACCTGAATCCGATTGAACACATCTGGGACATCATGTCTCGCTCCATCCACCAACGTCACATTACACCACAGACTGTCCAAGAGTTGGCGGATGCTTTAGTCCAGGTCTGGGAGGAGATCCCTCAGGAGACCATCCGCCGCCTCATCAGGAGTATGCCCAGGCACTGTAGGGAGATCATACAGGCACGTGGAGGCCACACACACTACTGAGCATCATTTCCTTGTCTTGAGGCATTTCCACTGAAGTTGGATCAGCCTGTAATTTGATTGTCCACTTTGATTTTGAGTATCATTCCAAATCCAGGCCTCAATAAATTTGATTTCCATTGATGACTTTTGTGTGATTTTGTCAGCACATTTAACTTTGTACAGAACAAAATATTCAATGAGAATATTATATTCATTCAGATCTAGGATGTGTTATTTCAGTGTTTCCTTTATTTTTTTGAGCAGTGTTCAATGACACTATCATATATTACTTAGAACCAATAAAGGCACATGAAGTGTATAAGAGAAAATCAATAAAGTTTATTTCAAATAAATACACAAAAATTGTGTCAATCATATATATAATGGATGCCTCAAGGAACAACTAACGACCATCAGCAGAAAGACACACCTAAAGGCATGAAAAATTAGACACAAAATGATGTGGTCAAGTGGTGACAATGGAAACAAAATAGTAGCAATCATAATTAAGGCAAAGTGCCATTCATCAAACCAACATGGTTCAACATAGTAGAAATCTAGTAACCACAATCACCAACAATGAGCACAACTCAATAAAAAGTCTATGTGCATAGTGCTGTTTTACTGTCAAAGTGTATAATCACATGATATTAATACCTGAAAGGTGCGTCAATACTACTGCGCCTCACCCCGACGCGCGTTTCGCCTATTCTTCTTCCGGGGGCATGACACTATCATGTTTGCCAATTTCGGGTTGGTACAGCTACATACCCGATATACCCACAACTGGGGGCAGCAAGAGGCTGACACATATGGGCCGAGTCCACAGATAACCCTCCAAATCGGCCCACTCATTAGTAAGAACGGGACCCCAATATATTGGGGGTCTAATTGGTGGCTGCTGGGGAGCCCCTCGTCTTAGTATATAGAGTGGCTGTAATGAACACACAGCTATTTGACACTTCTCCGGAAACAAATAATATAAGAAAATTGGAAAGAAAAAAAAAAAAAAGAAGTTGAGGTTCGCTGCTGCTATAGCTGTGCCTGGCATCTGGGTGACATAATGCAGATGAATGAGCTTTACATGAGTGCCAGAAGTGATGGGCAGTGTGCCCGCCGTGTGCATGGAGTACTGAGGGTAAAGGGGCACCTTGGTGGTGGTGGGGGTCAGGTTACAAAAGGGTGAAGTAACGCCTGAGGGCTCAGGTCACAACAAAGTGGAGTTGGGGCTGAGGTCTAATCAAAGCAGTGTCGGAGGGGCTCAGACTGCAACAGAGGTAATGCCAGTGGGTAGGCTCAGCGTTGCGTCGGGGGCTTTGGTCACAACAAAGCTGCATCACGGGTGCTTGGGTTGCAAAAAAGCATTATTGGTTTGCAACAAAGCTGCATCGGGGGCTCGGGTCACAATAAGGTCGTTTTGGTTTGCAAATAAGCTGTCTCAGGGGTTCGGGTCGCAACAAAGCAGCGTTAGTTTGCAACAAAGCTAGATCAGGGGGGCTCGGGGCCCAACAAAGCTGCGCCGGGGAGCTCGGGGCTCAACAAAGCTGCGCCGGGGGGGGGGAGGGGGGGCTCGGGGCTCATCAAAGCTGCGCCGGGGGGGGGGTTCGGGGCTCAACAAAGCTGCGCCAGGGGGGGGCTCGACAAAGCTACGCCGGGGGGCTCGGGGCTCAACAAGGCTGTGCGGGGGGGCTCAACAAAGCTGCGCCGGGGGGCTCGAGAATCAACAAAGCTGCTCCGGAGGGTTCGGAGCTCAACAAAGCTGCTCCGGGGGGCTCGGGGCTCAACAAAGCTGCTCCGGGGGGCTCGGGGCTCAACAAAGCTGCTCCGGGGGGCTCAACAAAGCTGCTCCGGGGGGCTCGGGGCTCAACAAAGCTGCTCCGGGGGGCTCGGGGCTCAACAAAGCTGCTCCGGGGGGCTCGAGGCTCAACAAAGCTGCTCCGGGGGGCTCGGGGCTCAACAAAGCTGCGCCGGGGGGCTCGGGGCTCAACAAAGCTGCGCCGGGGGGCTCGGGGCTCAACAAAGCTGCGCCGGGGGGCTCGGGGCTCAACAAAGCTGCGCCGGGGGGCTCGGGGCTCAACAAAGCTGCGCCGGGGGGCTCGGGGCTCAACAAAGCTGCGCCGGGGGGCTCGGGGCTCAACAAAGCTGCGCCGGGGGGCTCGGGGCTCAACAAAGCTGCGCCGGGGGGCTCGGGGCTCAACAAAGCTGCGCCGGGGGGCTCGTGGCTCAACAAAGCTGCGCCGGGGGGCTCGGGGCTCAACAAAGTGGCACAGACGGGCTCAGAAAATGATGAAAGTTTGGTGAAATGAGTTGCGCTTTCCCCGGGCAGTGCCCTGGTGCTCAGTGCAGAGAGGAGAGGACATGCTGCCCCCAATACCAAGCACACCCACCCCCGGGGTCACACAGCTGGCACTCACAGCCTGGTAAACAAAGGGAGGACCCCAGCAGGGAGCAGCATCATCCCAGCCGGGCACAGCCACGTCCACATGGGGCAGCGACCTGCCACACACACAACCCACACCGTAGGCCCAGCCCGGGGAGAAGAGTGCCGGTGCCGCCGGGCACAGGCGGGTACGTACCTGGGCAGTGAGCTCCACCGGAAGCGCCGGCCGCCAGCTCCCTGACACTGGCCGACAGCTCCAGCCTGACACAGGGAATCAAGGAGAGTGACGTCACGGTACCGCCCCTACACGGCACACGTGTCTCCAGCAACGCCGCGGGGCACGCCGGGAATTGTAGTCACAAAAGGAGATAGTGACACAGGGCTCTGTACAATGAGGAATGTCAGAAATGTGCTCAGGAATGAGGCTGACATCACTGCAGACACCACCAGTGTAAAGGCTCACCACACACCTCACTGCAGACACCGCCAGTGTAAGGGCTCACCACACACCTCACTGCAGACACCCACAGTGTAAGGGCTCACCACACACCTCACTGCAGACACCACCAGTGTAAGGGCTCACCACACACCTCACTGCAGACACCACCAGTGTAAGGGCTCACCACACACCTCACTGCAGACACCGCCAGTGTAAGGGCTCACCACACACCTCACTGCAGTCACCGCCAGTGTAAGGGCTCACCACACACCTCACTGCAGACACCACCAGTGTAAGGGCTCACCACACACCTCACTGCAGACACCCACAGTGTAAGGGCTCACCACACACCTCACTGCAGACACCGACAGTGTAAGGGCTCACCACACACCTCACTGCAGACACCACCAGTGTAAGGGCTCACCACACACCTCACTGCAGACACCGCCAGTGTAAGAGCTCACCACACACATCACTGCAGACACCGACAGTGTAAGGGCTCACCACACACCTCACTGCAGACACCGCCAGTGTAAGGGCTCACCACACACCTCACTGCAGTCACCGCCAGTGTAAGGGCTCACCACACACATCACTGCAGACACCGACAGTGTAAGGGCTCACCACACACCTCACTGCAGACACCGCCAGTGTAAGGGCTCACCACACACCTCACTGCAGACACCCACAGTGTAAGGGCTCACCACACACCTCACTGCAGACACCACCAGTGTAAGGGCTCACCACACACCTCACTGCAGACACCGCCAGTGTAAGGGCTCACCACACACCTCACTGCAGTCACCGCCAGTGTAAGGGCTCACCACACACCTCACTGCAGACACCACCAGTGTAAGGGCTCACCACACACCTCACTGCAGACACCGCCAGTGTAAGGGCTCACCACACACCTCACTGCAGACACCCACAGTGTAAGGGCTCACCACACACCTCACTGCAGTCACCGCCAGTGTAAGGGCTCACCACACACCTCACTGCAGACACCACCAGTGTAAGGGCTCACCACACACATCACTGCAGACACCGCCAGTGTAAGGGCTCACCACACACATCACTGCAGACACCGCCAGTGTAAGGGCTCACCACACACCTCACTGCAGACACCAACAGTGTAAGGGCTCACCACACACATCACTGCAGACACCGCCAGTGTAAGGGCTCACCACACACCTCACTGCAGACACCGCCAGTGTAAGAGCTCACCACACACCTCACTGCAGACACCGCCAGTGTAAGGGCTCACCACACACCTCACTGCAGACACCGCCAGTGTAAGGGCTCACCACACACCTCACTGCAGACACCCCCAGTGTAAGGGCTCACCACACACCTCACTGCAGACACCAACAGTGTAAGGGCTCACCACACACATCACTGCAGACACCACCAGTGTAAGGGCTCACCACACACATCACTGCAGACACCACCAGTGTAAGGGCTCACCACACACCTCACTGCAGACACCACCAGTGTAAGGGCTCACCACACACCTCACTGCAGACACCACCAATGTAAGGGCTCACCACACACCTCACTGCAGACACCGCCAGTGTAAGGGCTCACCACTCACATCACTGCAGACACCGCCAGTGTAAGGGCTCACCACACACCTCACTGCAGACACCGCCAGTGTAAGAGCTCACCACACACCTCACTGCAGACACCGCCAGTGTAAGGGCTCACCACACACCTCACTGCAGACACCGCCAGTGTAAGGGCTCACCACACACTTCACTGCAGACACCCACAGTGAAAGGGCTCACCACACACCTCACTGCAGACACCCACAGTGTAAGGGCTCACCACACACCTCACTGCAGACACCGCCAGTGTAAGGGCTCACCACACACCTCACTGCAGACACCACCAGTGTAAGGGCTCACCACACACCTCACTGCAGACACCGCCAGTGTAAGGGCTCACCACACACCTCACTGCAGACACCACCAGTGTAAGGGCTCACCACACACCTCACTGCAGACACCCACAGTGTAAGGGCTCACCACACACCTCACTGCAGACACCCACAGTGTAAGGGCTCACCACACACATCACTGCAGACACCGCCAGTGTAAGGGCTCACCACACACCTCACTGCAGACACCGCCAGTGTAAGGGCTCACCACACACCTCACTGCAGACACCAACAGTGTAAGGGCTCACCACACACCTCACTGCAGACACCGCCAGTGTAAGAGCTCACCACACACCTCACTGCAGACACCACCAGTGTAAGATCTCACCACACACCTCACTGCAGACACCACCAGTGTAAGGGCTCACCACACACCTCACTGCAGACACCGCCAGTGTAAGGGCTCACCACACACCTCACTGCAGACACCGCCAGTGTAAGGGCTCACCACACACATCACTGCAGACACCGCCAGTGTAAGGGATCACCACACACCTCACTGCAGACACCGCCAGTGTAAGGGCTCACCACACACCTCACTGCAGACACCCCCAGTGTAAGGGCTCACCACACACCTCACTGCAGACACCGCCAGTGTAAGGGCTCACCACACACCTCACTGCAGACACCGCCAGTGTAAGGGCTCACCACACACCTCACTGCAGACCACCAGTGTAAGGGCTCACCACACACCTCACTGCAGACACCACCAGTGTAAGGGCTCACCACACACCTCACTGCAGACACCGCCAGTGTAAGGGCTCACCACACACCTCACTGCAGACACCGCCAGTGTAAGGGCTCACCACACACCTCACTGCAGACACCGCCAGTGTAAGGGCTCACCACACACCTCACTGCAGACACCGCCAGTGTAAGGGCTCACCACACACCTCACTGCAGACAACGCCAGTGTAAGGGCTCACCACACACCTCACTGCAGACACCGCCAGTGTAAGGGCTCACCACACACCTCACTGCAGACACCGCCAGTGTAAGGGCTCACCACACACCTCACTGCAGACACCAACAGTGTAAGGGCTCACCACACACCTCACTGCAGACACCAACAGTGTAAGGGCTCACCACACACCTCACTGCAGACACCGCCAGTGTAAGGGCTCACCACACACCTCACTGCAGACACCGCCAGTGTAAGGGCTCACCACACACCTCACTGCAGACACCGCCAGTGTAAGGGCTCACTACACACCTCACTGCAGACACCGCCAGTGTAAGGGCTCACCACACACCTCACTGCAGACACCACCAGTGTAAGGGCTCACCACACACCTCACTGCAGACACCGCCAGTGTAAGGGCTCACCACACACCTCACTGCAGACACCGCCAGTGTAAGGGCTCACCACACACCTCACTGCAGACCACCAGTGTAAGGGCTCACCACACACCTCACTGCAGACACCACCAGTGTAAGGGCTCACCACACACCTCACTGCAGACACCGCCAGTGTAAGGGCTCACCACACACCTCACTGCAGACACCGCCAGTGTAAGGGCTCACCACACACATCACTGCAGACACCGCCAGTGTAAGGGCTCACCACACACCTCACTGCAGACACCGCCAGTGTAAGGGCTCACCACACACCTCACTGCAGACACCGCCAGTGTAAGGGCTCACCACACACCTCACTGCAGACACCGCCAGTGTAAGAGCTCACCACACACCTCACAGCAGACACCGCCAGTGTAAGGGCTCACCACACACCTCACTGCAGACACCACCAGTGTAAGGGCTCACCACACACCTCACTGCAGACACCACCAGTGTAAGGGCTCACCACACACCTCACTGCAGACACCGCCAGTATAAGAGCTCACCACACACCTCACTGCAGACACCGCCAGTGTAAGGGCTCACCACACACCTCACTGCAGACACCGCCAGTGTAAGGGCTCACCACACCTCACTGCAGACACCGCCAGTGTAAGGGCTCACCACACACCTCACTGCAGACACCGCCAGTGTAAGGGCTCACCACACACCACACTGCAGACACCGCCAGTGTAATGGCTCACCACACACCTCACTGCAGACACCGCCAGTGTAAGGGCTCACCACACACCTCACTGCAGACACCGCCAGTGTAAGAGCTCACCACACACCTCACTGCAGACACCGCCAGTGTAAGGGCTCACCACACACCTCACTGCAGACACCAACAGTGTAAGGGCTCACCACACACCTCACTGCAGACACCACCAGTGTAAGGGCTCACCACACACCTCACTGCAGACACCAACAGTGTAAGAGCTCACCACACACCTCACTGCAGACACCACCAGTGTAAGGGCTCACCACACACCTCACTGCAGACACCACCAGTGTAAGGGCTCACCACACACATCACTGCAGACACCACCAGTGTAAGGGCTCACCACACACCTCACTGCAGACACCGCCAGTGTAAGGGCTCACCACACACCTCACTGCAGACACCACCAGTGTAAGAGCTCACCACACACCTCACAGCAGACACCGCCAGTGTAAGGGCTCACCACACACCTCACTGCAGACACCACCAGTGTAAGGGCTCACCACACACCTCACTGCAGACACCACCAGTGTAAGGGCTCACCACACACCTCACTGCAGACACCGCCAGTGTAAGGGCTCACCACACACCTCACTGCAGACACCGCCAGTGTAAGGGCTCACCACACACCTCACTGCAGACACCGCCAGTGTAAGGGCTCACCACACACCTCACTGCAGACACCGCCAGTGTAAGGGCTCACCACACACCTCACTGCAGACACCGCCAGTGTAAGGGCTCACCACACACATCACTGCAGACACCGCCAGTGTAAGGGCTCACCACACACCTCACTGCAGACACCAACAGTGTAAGGGCTCACCACACACCTCACTGCAGACACCAACAGTGTAAGGGCTCACCACACACCTCACTGCAGACACCACCAGTGTAAATGCTCACCACACACCTCACTGCAGACACCGCCAGTGTAAGGGCTCACCACACACCTCACTGCAGACACCGCCAGTGTAAGGGCTCACCACACACCTCATTGCAGACACCGCCAGTGTAAGGGCTCACCACACACCTCACTGCAGACACCGCCAGTGTAAGGGCTCACCACACACCTCACTGCAGACACCACCAGTGTAAGGGCTCACCACACACCTCACTGCAGACACCGCCAGTGTAAGGGCCCACCACACACCTCACTGCAGACACCAACAGTGTAAGGGCCCACCACACACCTCACTGCAGACACCGCCAGTGTAAGGGCTCACCACACACCTCACTGCAGACACCAATAGTGTAAGGGCTCACCACACACCTCACTGCAGACACCAATAGTGTAAGGGCTCACCACACACCTCACTGCAGACACCAATAGTGTAAGGGCTCACCACACACCTCACTGCAGACACCAATAGTGTAAGGGCTCACCACACACCTCACTGCAGACACCAACAGTGTAAGGGCTCACCACACACCTCACTGCAGACACCACCAATGTAAGGGCTCACCACACACCTCACTGCAGACACCGCCAGTGTAAGAGCTCACCACACACCTCACTGCAGACACCACCAGTGTAAGGGCTCACCACACACCTCACTGCAGACACCGCCAGTGTAAGGGCTCACCACACACCTCACTGCAGACACCGCCAGTGTAAGGGCTCACCACACACATCACTGCAGACACCGCCAGTGTAAGGGCTCACCACACACCTCACTGCAGACACCGCCAGTGTAAGGGCTCACCACACACCTCACTGCAGACACCCCCAGTGTAAGGGCTCACCACACACCTCACTGCAGACACCGCCAGTGTAAGGGCTCACCACACACCTCACTGCAGACCACCAGTGTAAGGGCTCACCACACACCTCACTGCAGACACCACCAGTG
The DNA here is from genome assembly GCF_032444005.1 of Ranitomeya imitator. Lineage (NCBI taxonomy): Eukaryota > Metazoa > Chordata > Amphibia > Anura > Dendrobatidae > Ranitomeya > Ranitomeya imitator. Next base: position 53,577,071 of record NC_091282.1, on the reverse strand, counting down.
TAAGGGCTCACCACACACCTCACTGCAGACACCACCAGTGTAAGGGCTCACCACACACCTCACTGCAGACACCGCCAGTGTAAGGGCTCACCACTCACCTCACTGCAGACACCGCCAGTGTAAGGGCTCACCACACACCTCACTGCAGACACCGCCAGTGTAAGGGCTCACCACACACCTCACTGCAGACACCGCCAGTGTAAGGGCTCACCACACACCTCACTGCAGACACCGCCAGTGTAAGGGCTCACCACACACCTCACTGCAGACACCGCCAGTGTAAGGGATCACCACACACCTCACTGCAGACACCGCCAGTGTAAGGGCTCACCACACACCTCACTGCAGACACCGCCAGTGTAAGGGCTCACCACACACCTCACTGCAGACACCACCAGTGTAAGGGCTCACCACACACCTCACTGCAGACACCGCCAGTGTAAGGGCTCACCACACACCTCACTGCAGACCACCAGTGTAAGGGCTCACCACACACCTCACTGCAGACACCACCAGTGTAAGGGCTCACCACACACCTCACTGCAGACACCGCCAGTGTAAGGGCTCACCACACACCTCACTGCAGACACCGCCAGTGTAAGGGCTCACCACACACATCACTGCAGACACCGCCAGTGTAAGGGCTCACCACACACCTCACTGCAGACACCGCCAGTGTAAGGGCTCACCACACACCTCACTGCAGACACCGCCAGTGTAAGGGCTCACCACACACCTCACTGCAGACACCGCCAGTGTAAGAGCTCACCACACACCTCACAGCAGACACCGCCAGTGTAAGGGCTTACCACACACCTCACTGCAGACACCGCCAGAATAAGGGCTCACCACACACCTCACTGCAGACACCACCAGTGTAAGGGCTCACCACACACCTCACTGCAGACACCACCAGTGTAAGGGCTCACCACACACCTCACTGCAGACACCACCAGTGTAAGGGCTCACCACACACCTCACTGCAGACACCACCAGTGTAAGGGCTCACCACACACCTCACTGCAGACACCGCTAGTGTAAGGGCTCACCACACACCTCACTGCAGACACCGCCAGTGTAAGGGCTCACCACACACCTCACTGCAGACACCACCAGTGTAAGGGCTCACCACACACCTCACTGCAGACACCGCCAGTGTAAGGGCCCACCACACACCTCACTGCAGACACCAACAGTGTAAGGGCTCACCACACACCTCACTGCAGACACCGCCAGTGTAAGGGCTCACCACACACCTCACTGCAGACACCAATAGTGTAAGGGCTCACCACACACCTCACTGCAGACACCAATAGTGTAAGGGCTCACCACACACCTCACTGCAGACACCAACAGTGTAAGGGCTCACCACACACCTCACTGCAGACACCACCAATGTAAGGGCTCACCACACACCTCACTGCAGACACCGCCAGTGTAAGGGCTCACCACACACCTCACTGCAGACACCACCAGTGTAAGGACTCACCACACACCTCACTGCAGACACCGCCAGTGTAAGGGCTCACCACACACCTCACTGCAGACACCGCCAGTGTAAGTGCTCACCACTAGAGTTGAGCGACCTTGACCTTTTTAGAGTCGAGCCGGGTTTCGCGAAACCCGACTATCTCAAAAGTCGGGTCGAGTGAAATCGGCCGATTATTACGTAAAGTCGGGATCGACCGAAACACGAAACCCAATGCAAGTCAATGGGGCAGCATAGTCGGCAGTGAGTGGGGGCCAGGAAAACACCTAGAGTGCCCATTTTAATGTCAAAACCATCCATTCTTCTTAATGAAGCTTGTCAAGCGTAATTTACCTTATAATAATTGGAAGGCATTTGAAATTGTGGGTCATTTGGCTAAAGTTGTGTGGGGTAGGGCTGGTTCAAGTAATTAGTGGGCCCAGGAAATCTGGACCACGTCACGGCAGTGGAGCAGGGAGAGGTAAGTATTTCAACTTTGCAAGTGCTGTGAACCTGAGCAAGCAGGGGGGGCCCACTCGTTGGCATTGGCACTGGCACAGGGCCCCTCAAAGTACAGCGGTGTGTTTGCACGGCGGGGGCGCCTCCCACCGGCAGCAACACTTTTGCGTACCATGAGAGGCCCTGTGCCAGTGACGTCGCCAACTAGTATTCCTCCCCCCACCTGATGAAGGAACCTGCACTTTCATCTGCACCTTCCTGTTTGTCCCCGTGTAAGGTGGTATGGTATGCGGGAAGGGGGACCTGACTTTCAGCAGGGTCACAATCTTGCAGTGTAGCGTGCATGTGAAATGTTGCGTTATGGGTCAATGTACCAGCAGACTCATCTATCACTGGCTGGGCAATGGGCAGGATGAGGAGGAAACACAGATATAGGCCCAAAGAATAAAGTGGGCTAAATGCAGTTCAAAATTGGTAACACAGGACTAATCAGGGGGCATTGCAGTGGAGGACAACTGGAATGAGAGGCTGACACAGAGAGTAGGCCCAAATCAGTAAGTAGTCGAAATGCAGTTCAAAATTGGCAACAGTAGTAAACAGGCGGCACAGCTTTGTTCAGTGGAGGAGAACAGCAAGGAGTGGCAGACACCGATAGTAGGCCCCAACCCAACTAGTAGGCCAAATGCAGTCTAACATTAACAACTACTTAACGAGCGCCTGAAAACGGAATTTCAGGACAGGAAACCAGGAGAACAGCAAGGAGCGGCAGACACCGATAGTAGGCCCCAAACCAACTAGTACGCCAAATGCAGTTGTTCCGTTTAACCACAATTTAATGAGAGCCTGAAGATAGAAGTTCAGGAAAGGCAACCTGGAGAACACCTTGGAGTGGAACACACCATCTCTCTACACCCCATACCCAATCTGTAGGCCTAATGCAGCGTAGTTTCCAACAACTACTAAACGAGAGCATGATGATCGAAGCATTGGCGAGGAAACCTGGGGAACACCTTGGAGTGGAACACACCATCTCTCTACAGTGGAACACACCATCTCTCTACACCCCATACCCAATTTGTAGGCCTAATGCAGCGTAGTTTCCAACAACTACTAAACGAGAGCCGGAAGATCGAAGCAATGGAGAGGAAACCTGGGGAACACCTTGGAGTGTAACACACCATCTCTCTACACCCCATACCCAATTTGTAGGCCTAATGCAGCGTAGTTTCCAACAACTACTAAACGAGAGCCGGAAGATCGAAGCTCAGGAAAGGCAACCTGGAGAACACCTTGGAGTGGAACACACCATCTCTCTACACCCCATACCCAATTTGTAGGCCCAATGCAGCGTAGTTTCCAACAACTACTAAACGAGAGCCGGAAGATCGAAGCAATGGAGAGGAAACCTGGGGAACACCTTGGAGTGTAACACACCATCTCTCTACACCCCATACCCAATTTGTAGGCCTAATGCAGCGTAGTTTCCAACAACTACTAAACGAGAGCCGGAAGATCGAAGCAATGGAGAGGAAACCTGGGGAACACCTTGGAGTGTAACACACCATCTCTCTACACCCCATACCCAATTTGTAGGCCTAATGCAGCGTAGTTTCCAACAACTACTAAACGAGAGCCGGAAGATCGAAGCAATGGAGAGGAAACCTGGGGAACACCTTGGAGTGGAACACACCATCTCTCTACAGTGGAACACACCATCTCTCTACACCCCATACCCAATTTGTAGGCCTAATGCAGCGTAGTTTCCAACAACTACTAAACGAGAGCCGGAAGATCGAAGCTCAGGAAAGGCAACCTGGGGAACACCTTGGAGTGGAACACACCATCTCTCTACACCCCATACCCAATTTGTAGGCCCAATGCAGCGTAGTTTCCAACAACTACTAAACGAGAGCCGGAAGATCGAAGCTCAGGAAAGGCAACCTGGGGAACACCTTGGAGTGTAACAAACCCTCTCTCTACACCACGGAAGGGCTGATTCTTAGGAAGGAAGGCTGTCGGAAAGAAGCAGGGCGCGTCCGAGGGTGATTATATTCTTATTAGGTATATACTCACCCTCGGACGCGCCCTGCTTCTTTATTTGTAATGAATGTTTATTTGCAATGTGGTTTTGACTTACTCTATTTTTTTGGTAAATAATGATTTTATTATTTTCATTGTTTTGCATCTTCTTGGCAATAATATAAAGAAGACGCGACAGGACAACACTCGGTGGATGCCATATCTGTGTTTAAAATTGAAAAAACCTTTCAGTTAACTACTTGCAGGAGAAAGTTATTGTAGCTGGTGGCCATTTTTAGTACTGTACCAGATTTTTGTTGTATGTGTTTGTTTTTAATGTTAAAATGTCTGCATTTGATATCTCTCCAGTATTTTCTTTTTTATAAGCAAAATACTTATTTTTATATTTTCTGATGTTGGTTCCAGGGGTACACGGGCAGCAGTGGTGTGGTCAGTGGAGGCCTAGTGGAAGGAGTGACCGCAGACAGGCATCGAAGGCCTAAAATAATAACACATGGCTGTAGGCAATTTTAAATTGGTTACAGGGGTACACGGGCAGCAGTGGTGTGGTCAGTGGAGGCCTAGTGGAAGGAGTGACCGCAGACAGGCATCGAAGGCCTAAAATAATAACACATGGCTGTAGGCACTTTTAAATTGGTTCCAGGGGTACACGGGCAGCAGTGGTGTGGTCAGTGGAGGCCTAGTGGAAGGAGTGACCACAGACAGGCATCGAAGGCCTAAAATAATAACACATGGCTGTAGGCAATTTTAAATTGGTTCCAGGGGTACACGGGCAGCAGTGGTGTGGTCAGTGGAGGCCTAGTGGAAGGAGTGACCGCAGACAGGCATCGAAGGCCTAAAATAATAACACATGGCTGTAGGCAATTTTAAATTGGTTCCAGGGGTACACGGGCAGCAGTGGTGTGGTCAGTGGAGGCCTAGTGGAAGGAGTGACCGCAGACAGGCATCGAAGGCCTAAAATAATAACACATGGCTGTAGGCAATTTTAAATTGGTTCCAGGGGTACACGGGCAGCAGTGGTGTGGTCAGTGGAGGCCTAGTGGAAGGAGTCACCGCAGACAGGCATCGAAGGCCTAAAATAATAACACATGGCTGTAGGCAATTTTAAATTGGTTACAGGGGTACACGGGCAGCAGTGGTGTGGTCAGTGGAGGCCTAGTGGAAGGAGTGACCGCAGACAGGCATCGAAGGCCTAAAATAATAACACATGGCTGTAGGCAATTTTAAATTGGTTCCAGGGGTACACGGGCAGCAGTGGTGTGGTCAGTGGAGGCCTAGTGGAAGGAGTCACCGCAGACAGGCATCGAAGGCCTAAAATAATAACACATGGCTGTAGGCAATTTTAAATTGGTTCCAGGGGTACACGGGCAGCAGTGGTGTGGTCAGTGGAGGCCTAGTGGAAGGAGTGACCACAGACAGGCATCGAAGGCCTAACATAACAAAAATGTCAATACAATGGTATTGTCAGTGGCAGGCATTGAAGGATGTCAGCGCATAGACTAAACATTGGTGGAGCTGTGAGATAATTTTGCAAGTGGTAGAGCACTGTTTGAGCTGGGGTGGGGGGAAACTGTCTTGTGGCCGGCGGTACAGGCCCAGGGCCCCTCATATTACAACGGTGTGTCTGACGTTGGGTGCGCACCACCACCGCCAGAAACACTTTATTGTACTAGGAGGGACCCAGTGGCAGTGCCGTCGACCAAAAGCGGGCTCACCCACCTCTTCAGACAAACTGCACTCTCACGGGTGCTGTCGTCAAGTGTCGATACCACGGCCCCGTGTGTGGAGTTTGGCCATTTAGTGAGGTGTAAACATGTCGTATGCTGGACAATCAGGTGCAGAAAATTACGAGATTGGAAAAGGCATTCAGAATAGTCCACAGGCAAGACCTTTTCATAGGAAAGCTAGGTGTCAGCCGGGCAAGGTGGGGCAAAAGATTTCGAAATCCAGTTGTGGTTCATTTTAATGAAGGTTAGATCATCTACATTTTGGGTAGCCAGACGAGTCCTTTTTTCTGTTAGTATTGAACCTGCAGCACTGAATACTCTTTCTGATAGGACACTAGCTGCCGGGCAAGCAAGCTCCTGCAATGCATATTCTGCCAATTCTGGCCAGGTGTCTAATTTTGATGCCCAGTAATCAAATGGGAATGACGGTTGAGGGAGAACATCGATAAGGGATGAAAAATAGTTTGTAACCATACTGGACAAATGTTGTCTCCTGTCACTTTGAATTGATGCTGCAGTACCTGTCCTGTCTGCGGTCATAGCAAAATCACTCCACAACCTGGTCAGAAAACCCCTCTGGCCAACGCCACTTCTGATTTCTGCCCCTCTAACTCCTCTGGTCTGCTGGCCCCTGCAGCTCGTGTGAGAACGATCACAGGCGCTGTGTGCAGGGAATGCCAGAAGCAAACGGTCAACAAGAGTTGATTGTTTGGTTGCTAATATTAGTTCCAAGTTCTCATGTGGCATTATATTTTGCAATTTGCCTTTATAGCGAGGATCAAGGAGGCAGGCCAACCAGTAATCGTCATCATTCATCATTTTAGTTATGCGCAGTGGCGTAACTACCGCGGTCGCAGCGGTCGCCAGTGCGACCGGGCCCGGCAGGTCAGGGGCCCGGGCCCGGCAGGCAGGCTCGGACTGGCAGTGCCTCCCCCCGCTCCAGGGCCTCCCCCCCGTTCCCCGCCGCCGCTGCCGCCGCCGCTGCTTTGAATACTCACCCTGCTCCAGCGATGGTCTCGGCGTCTGCACTGCAGCTCGTTCCTGCTTGAGCGGTCACGTGACACCGCTCATTAAGATCATGAATATGCGCATATTCATGATCTTAATGAACGGTGTCACATGACCGCTCAAGCAGGAAGAAGGTGCTGCGCCGGCGCCGCCGTCTGGAGTCGGGACAGAGCGCGAGGGATGTCGGCACGGCCGTGCAGTGGGAAGACAGGTGAGTATGAGGGACGAGGGACGGGGGGACGGGGGAACGGGGGGGGGGGGGGTGGATGAAGGAGGACATAAGCCGGCGCGCCGAGCAGGAGCGGAGAGCTAAGCCTGCATACAGGGGGGAATATGAGCCATGCAGGGGGGAATATGAGCCATGCAGGGGGGGATATGAGCCATGCAGGGGGGAATATGAGCCATGCAGGGGGGAATATGAGCCATGCAGGGGGGAATATGAGCCATGCAGGGGGGAATATGAGCCATGCAGGGGGGAATATGAGCCATGCAGGGGGGAATATGAGCAATGCATACAGGAGGGGTAATATGAGCTATGTATATGGGATAGGAGGGAGATGAGCCATGCATACAGGAGGGGGGTCATTATACAGTATTGAGCATCATGTGTGGCCGTAATACAGTATGCAGCATCATGTGTGGCCATTATACAGTATGGAGCATCATGTGTGGTGGCCGTTATACAGTATTGAGCATCATGTGTGGCCATTATTCTATGGGGGTTACATTGAGTTGTATGGCAGGGCTGCAGGGGGGGGGCCCCATTTGGAAGTTCGCACCGGGGCCCCTAACTTTGTAGTTACGCCACTGGTTATGCGTGTGTCCCTTTTGAGGATACGTAAGGCATAATCCGCCATGTGGGCCAAAGTTCCAGTTCTCAAATCTGCGGTTGTGCTTGGTTGAGGGGCAGTTTCAGGCAAATCCACGTCACTTGTGTCCCTCAAAAAACCAGAACCCGGCCTTGCCGCGCCACCAATTTCCAGTGGCCCCGGAAAAGCTTCCTCATTAAAAATATAATCATCCCCATCATCCTCCTCGTCCTCCTCCTCCTCTTCGCCCGCTAACTCGTCCTGTACACTGCCCTGGCCAGACAATGGCTGACTGTCATCAAGGCTTTCCTCTTCCTCAGCTGCAGACGCCTGATCCTTTATGTGCGTCAAACTTTGCATCAGCAGACGCATTAGGGGGATGCTCATGCTTATTATGGCGTTGTCTGCACTAACCAGCCGTGTGCATTCCTCAAAACACTGAAGGACTTGACACATGTCTTGAATCTTCGACCACTGCACACCTGACAACTCCATGTCTGCCATCCTACTGCCTGCCCGTGTATGTGTATCCTCCCACAAAAACATAACAGCCCGCCTCTGTTCACACAGTCTCTGAAGCATGTGCAGTGTTGAGTTCCACCTTGTTGCAACGTCTATGATTAGGCGATGCTGGGGAAGGTTCAAAGAACGCTGATAGGTCTGCATACGGCTGGAGTGTACAGGCGAACGGCGGATATGTGAGCAAAGTCCACGCACTTTGAGGAGCAGGTCGGATAACCCCGGATAACTTTTCAGGAAGCACTGCACCACCAGGTTTAAGGTGTGAGCCAGGCAAGGAATGTGTTTCAGTTGGGAAAGGGAGATGGCAGCCATGAAATTCCTTCCGTTATCACTCACTACCTTGCCTGCTTCAAGATCTACAGTGCCCAGCCACGACTGCGTTTCTTTCTGCAAGAACTCGGACAGAACTTCCGCGGTGTGTCTGTTGTCGCCCAAACACTTCATAGCCAATACAGCCTGCTGACGTTTGCCAGTAGCTGCCCCATAATGGGAGACCTGGTGTGCAACAGTGGCAGCTGCGGATGGAGTGGTTGTGCGACTGCGGTCTGTGGACGAGCTCTCGCTTCTGCAGGAGGACGAAGAGGAGGAGGAGGGGGTGCGAACGGCTACAGCCAATTGTTTCCTAGACCGTGGGCTAGGCAGAACTGTCCCAAACTTGCTGTCCCCTGTGGACCCTGCATCCACCACATTTACCCAGTGTGCCGTGATGGACACGTAACGTCCTTGGCCATGCCTACTGGTCCATGCATCTGTTGTCAGGTGCACCTTTGTGCTCACAGATTGCCTGAGTGCATGGACGATGCGCTCTTTAACATGCTGGTGGAGGGCTGGGATGGCTTTTCTGGAAAAAAAGTGTCGACTGGGTAGCTCGTAGCGTGGTACAGCGTAGTCCATCAGGGCTTTGAAAGCTTCGCTTTCAACTAACCGGTAGGGCATCATCTCTAACGAGATTAGTCTAGCTATGTGTGCGTTCAAACCCTGTGTACGCGGATGCGAGGCTAAGTACTTCCTTTTTCTAACCATAGTCTCATGTAGGGTGAGCTGGACTGGAGAGCTGGAGATCGTGGAACTAGCGGGGGTGCCGGTGGACATGGCAGACTGAGAGACGGTGGGAGATGGTATTGTTGCCACCGGTGCCCTAGATGCAGTGTTTCCTACTACGAAACTGGTGATTCCCTGACCCTGACGGCTTTGGCCTGGCAAAGAAACCTGCACAGATACTGCAGGTGGTGCGGAAAATGGTGGCCCTACACTGCCGGAAGGGATGTTGCGTTGCTGACTAGCTTCATTGGCCGAGGGTGCTACAACCTTAAGGGACGTTTGGTAGTTAGTCCAGGCTTGCAAATGCATGGTGGTTAAATGTCTATGCATGCAACTTGTATTGAGACTTTTCAGATTCTGTCCTCTGCTTAAGGTAGTTGAACATTTTTGACAGATGACTTTGCGCTGATCAATTGGATGTTGTTTAAAAAAATGCCAGACTGCACTCTTTCTAGCATCGGATACCTTTTCAGGCATTGCAGACTGAGCTTTAACCGGATGGCCACGCTGTCCTCCAACAGGTTTTAGCTTTGCCATGCGTTTTGGGCAAGATACGGGCCCGGCAGATGGAACCTGTTGCGATGTTGATGCCTGCTGCGGCCCCTCCTCCTCCGCTTCAGAACTGCTGCCGCCTGCACCCTGTTCCCCCAATGGCTGCCAATCGGGGTCAAGAACTGGGTCATCTATTACCTCTTCTTGTAGCTCGTGTGCAACTTCGTCTGTGTCACCGTGTCGGTCGGTGGTATAGCGTTCGTGATGGGGCAACATAGTCTCATCAGGGTCTGATTCTTGATCAGCACCCTGCGAGGGCAATGTTGTGGTCTGAGTCAAAGGACCAGCATAGTAGTCTGGCTGTGGCTGTGCATCAGTGCACTCCATGTCAGATTCAACTTGTAATGGGCATGGAGTGTTAACTGCTTCACTTTCTAAGCCAGGGACGGTATGTGTAAAGAGCTCCATGGAGTAACCCGTTGTGTCGCCTGCTGCATTCTTCTCTGTTGTTGTTTTTGCTGAAGAGGACAAGGAAGCGACTTGTCCCTGACCGTGAACATCCACTAACGACGCGCTGCTTTGACATTTACCAGTTTCACGAGAGGAGGCAAAAGAGCTAGAGGCTGAGTCAGCAAGATAAGCCAAAACTTGCTCTTGCTGCTCCGGCTTTAAAAGCGGTTTTCCTACTCCCAGAAAAGGGAGCGTTCGAGGCCTTGTGTAGCCAGACGACGAACCTGGCTCCACAGCTCCAGACTTAGGTGCAATATTTTTTTTCCCACGACCAGCTGATGCTCCACCACTACCACTACCCTCATTACCAGCTGACAATGAACGCCCCCGGCCACGACCTCTTCCACCATACTTCCTCATTGTTTTAAAAACGTAAACAAACTAACGGTATTTGTTGCTGTCACACAAATTACACGGTGAGCTATAACTTCAGTATGATTTAGCTACCCCTTTACAGGTGAGTGAGACCACAACGAAAATCAGGCACAATGTTACACACTCTGTTGTTGGTGGCAACAAATGAGAGAGATGCCACACACGCAGGACTGTCACTGAAGCACAAATGTAAATATTAATCTCCCACTGATTTGATTTTTTTTTTTTTTTTCAGGGAGACTTTAGGAAAAAAAAAAATAGAATAAAATGATTTTTTCAGGAAGAATTTAGAAACCAAAGAAAATAAAATGATTTTTTCAGGGAGAATTTAGAAAACAAATAAAACAAAAAAAGGCTTTCTATGGCCCACTGAGTGAGAGATGACGCACACAGGAGTCAGGAGTGGCACACAAGCCCAGAGGCCAATATTTATCTCCCACTGATTGATGTAGTGATTTTTTCAGGTAGATTTTGGAACCCAAATCAAGCTAAAAAAAATAATAGGCTTTCTATGGCCCACAATTGGAGAGAGAGAGAGAGAGAGATGGCACACCCAGGAGTCAAGACTGGCACACAAGCAGAAAGGGCAATATTAATCTCCCACTGATTTGTTTTTTTTTTTTGTTTTTTTTCAGGGAGACTTTAGGAAAAAAAAAAATAGAATAAAATGATTTTTTCAGGAAGAATTTAGAAACCAAATAAAATAAAATGATTTTTTCAGGGAGAATTTAGAAAACAAATAAAACAAAAAAAGGCTTTCTATGGCCCACTGAGTGAGAGATGACGCACACAGGAGTCAGGAGTGGCACACAAGCCCAGAGGCCAATATTTATCTCCCACTGATTGATGTAGTGATTTTTTCAGGTAGATTTTGGAACCCAAATCAAGCTAAAAAAATAATAGGCTTTCTATGGCCCACAATTGGAGAGAGAGAGAGAGATGGCACACCCAGGAGTCAAGACTGGCACACAAGCAGAAAGGGCAATATTAATCTCCCACTGATTTGTTTTTTTTTGTTTTTTTTTTCAGGGAGACTTTAGGAAAAAAAAAATAGAATAAAATGATTTTTTCAGGAAGAATTTAGAAACCAAAGAAAATAAAATGATTTTTTCAGGGAGAATTTAGAAAACAAATAAAACAAAAAAAGGCTTTCTATGGCCCACTGAGTGAGAGATGACGCACACAGGAGTCAGGAGTGGCACACAAGCCCAGAGGCCAATATTTATCTCCCACTGATTGATGTAGTGATTTTTTCAGGTAGATTTTGGAACCCAAATCAAGCTAAAAAAAATAATAGGCTTTCTATGGCCCACAATTGGAGAGAGAGAGAGAGATGGCACACCCAGGAGTCAAGACTGGCACACAAGCAGAAAGGGCAATATTAATCTCCCACTAATTTGTTTTTTTTTTTTTTTTTTTCAGGGAGACTTTAGGAAAAAAAAAATAGAATAAAATGTTTTTTTCAGGAAGAATTTAGAAACCAAATAAAATAAAATGATTTTTTCAGGGAGAATTTAGAAAACAAATAAAACAAAAAAAGGCTTTCTATGGCCCACTGAGTGAGAGATGACGCACACAGGAGTCAGGAGTGGCACACAAGCCCAGAGGCCAATATTTATCTCCCACTGATTGATGTAGTGATTTTTTCAGGTAGATTTTGGAACCCAAATCAAGCTAAAAAAATAATAGGCTTTCTATGGCCCACAATTGGAGAGAGAGAGAGAGATGGCACACCCAGGAGTCAAGACTGGCACACAAGCAGAAAGGGCAATATTAACCCCTTTCTGCCATTGGACGTAATATTCCGTCCATGTGGGGTGGGCCTTAATTCCCAAGGACGGAATATTACGTCCAGCGCGATCGGCCGCGCTCACGGGGGGAGCGCCGCCGATCGCGGCCGGGTGTCAGCTGCTTATCGCAGCTGACATCCGGCACTATGTGCCAGGAGCGGTCACGGACCGCCCCCGGCACATTAACCCCCGGCACACCGCGATCAAAGATGATCGCGATGTGCCGGCGGTGCAGGGAAGCATCGCGCAGGGAGGGGGCTCCCTGCGGGCTTCCCTGAGACCCCCGCAGCAACGCGATGTGATCGCGTTGCTCCGGGGGTCTCCTACCTCCCTCCCTGCAGTAAGTCCCGGATCCAAAATGGCCGCGGATCCGGGTCCTGCAGGGAGGGAGGTGGCTTACCAAGTGCCTGCTCAGAGCAGGCACTTGGTAACGCTGCACTGCTCTCAGACAGATCGGTGATCTGTCAGAGTGCTGTGCAAACTGGCAGATCACCGATCTGTATTGTCCCCCCCTGGGGCAAAGTAAAAAAGTAAAAAAAAAAATTTCCAAGTGTGTAAAAAAAAAAAAAAAAAAAAAATCCTAAATAATGAAAAAAAAAAAAAAATATTATTCCCATAAATACATTTCTTTATCTAAATAAAAAAAACAAAACAATAAAAGTACACATATTTAGTATCTCCGCGTCCGTAACGACCCGACCTATAAAACTGGCCCACTAGTTAACCCCTTCAGTAAACACCGTAAGAAAAAAAAAAAAAAAACGAGGCAAAAAACAACGCTTTATTATCATACCGCCAAACATAAAGTGGAATAACACGCGATCAAAAAGACGGATATAAATAACCATGGTACCGCTGAAAGCGTCATCTTGTCCCGCAAAAAACGAGCCACCATACAGCGACAACAGCAAAAAAATAAAAAAGTTATAGTCCTCAGAATAAAGCGATGCAAAAATAATTATTTTTTTCTATAAAATAGTTTTTATCGTATAAAAGCGCCAAAACATAAAAAAATGATACAAATGAGGTGTCGCTGTAATCGTACTGAACCGAAGATTAAAACTGCTTTATCAATTTTACCAAACGCGGAACGGTATAAACGCCTCCCCCAAAAGAAATTCATGAATAGCTGGTTTTTGGTCATTCTGCCTCACAAAAATCGGAATAAAAAGCGATCAAAAAATGTCACGTGCCCGAAAATGTTACCAATAAAAACGTCAACTCGTCCCGCAAAAAACAAGACCTCACATGACTCTGTGGACTCAAATATGGAAAAATTATAGCTCTCAAAATGTGGTAACGCAAAAAATATTTTTTGCAATAAAAAGCGTCTTTCAGTGTGTGACGGCTGCCAATCATAAAAATCCGCTAAAAAACCCGCTATAAAAGTAAATGAAAAAAATGTATTTATTTCCATTTTCCCATTAGGGTTAGGGCTAGGGTTAGGGTTAGGGCTAGGGCTAGGGTTAGGGTTAGGGTTAGGGCTAGGGCTAGGGTTAGGGCTAGGGTTAGGGCTAGGGTTAGGGCTAGGGTTAGGGTTAGGGCTAGGGCTAGGGTTAGGGCTAGGGCTAGGGTTAGGGCTAGGATTAGGGCTAGGGTTAGGGCTAGGGTTAGGGCTAGGGTTAGGGTTAGGGCTAGGGCTAGGGTTAGGGCTAGGGTTAGGGCTAGGGTTAGGGCTAGGGTTAGGGCTAGGGTTAGGGTTGGGACTAGGGTTAGGGTTAGGGCTAGGGTTAGGGTTGGGGCTAGGGTTAGGGCTAGGGTAAGGGCTAGGGTTAGGGTTAAGGCTACAGTTAGGGTTGGGGCTAAAGTTAGGGTTAGGGTTTGGATTACATTTGCGATTGGGATTAGGATTAGGGGTGTGTCTGGGTTAGAGGTGTGGTTAGGGTTACCGTTGGGATTAGGGTTAGGGGTGTGTTTGGATTAGGGTTTCAGTTATAATTGGGGGGTTTCCACTATTTAGGCACATCAGGGGGATCTCCAAACGCGACATGGCGACCGATCTCAATTCCATCCAATTCTGCATTGAAAAAGTAAAACAGTGCTCCTTCCCTTCCGAGCTCTCCCGTGTGCCCAAACAGGAGTTTACCCCAACATATGGGGTATCAGCGTACTCAGGACAAATTGGACAACAACTTTTGGGGTCCAATTTCTCCTGTTACCCTTGGGAAAATACAAAACTGGGGGCTAAAAAATAATTTTTGTGGGAAAAAAAGAGATTTTTTATTTTCACGGCTCTGCGTTATAAACTGTAGTGAAACACTTGGGGGCTCAAAGTTCTCACAACACATCTAGATAAGTTCGTGGGGGGGTCTAGTTTCCAACATGGGGTCACTTGTGGGGGTTTCTACTGTTTAGGTATATTAGGGGCTCTGCAAACGCAATGTGACGCCTGCAGACCATTCCATTTAAGTCTGCATTCCAAATGGCGCTCCTTCCCTTCCGAGCCCTCCCATGCGCCCAAACGCTGGTTCACCCCACATATGGGGTATCAACGCACTCAGGACAAATTGGACAACAACTTTTGGGGTCCAATTTCTCCTTTTACCCTCGAGAAAATACAAAACTGGGGGCTAAAAAATAATTTTGAGGGGAAATTTTTTATTTTATTTTCACGGCTCTGCGTTATAAACTGTAGTGAAATACTTGGGGGCTCAAAGTTCTCACAACACATCTAAATAAGTTCCTTGGGGGGTCTAGTTTCCAATATGGGGTCACTTGTGGGGGGTTTCTACTGTTTAGGTACATTAGGGGCTCTGCAAACACAATGTGACGCCTGCAGACCATTCCATCTAAGTCTGTATTCCAAATGGCTCTCCTTCCCTTCCGAGCCCTCCCATGCGCCCAAACGCTGGTTCTCCCCCACATATAGGGTATCAGCGCACTCAGGACAAATTGCACAACAACTTTTGGGGTCCAATTTCTCCTGTTACCCTCAGGAAAATACAAAACTGGGGGCTAAAAAATTATTTTTGTGGGAAAAAAATTTTGTTTTATTTTTACGGCTCTGCATTATAAACTTCTGTGAAGCTCTTATTGGGTCAAAGTGCTCACCACACATCTAGATAAGTTCCTTAGGGGGTCTACTTTTCAAAATGGTGTCACTTGTGGGGGGTTTCAATGTTTAGGTACATCAGTGGCTCTCCAAACGCAACATGGCGTCCAATCTCAATTCCTGTCAATTTTGCATTGAAAGGTCAAACGGCGCTCCTTCCCTTCCGAGCTCTCCCATGCGCCCAAACAATGGTTTACCCCCACATATGGGGTATCAGAGTACTCAGGACAAATTGTGCCACAACTTTTGTGGTCCAATTTCTTCTCTTACCATTGGGAAAATAAAAAATTGGGGGCGAAAAGATAATTTTTGTGAAAAAAAAATGATTTTTTATTTTTACGGTTCTGCATTATAAACTTCTGTGAAGCACTTGGTGGGTCAAAGTGCTCACCACACCTCTAGATAAGTTCCTTAGGGGGTCTACTTTCCAAAATGGTGTCACTTGTGGGGGGTTTCAATGTTTAGGCACATCAGTGGCTCTCCAAACGCAACATGGCGTCTCATCTCAATTCCTGTCAATTTTGCATTGAAAGGTCAAACGGCGCTCCTTCCCTTCCGAGCTCTCCCATGCGCCCAAACAATGGTTTACCCCCACATATGGGGTATCAGCGTACTCAGGACAAATTGTGCCACAACTTTTGTGGTCCAATTTCTTCTCTTACCATTGGGAAAATAAAAAATTTGGGGCGAAAAGATAATGTTTGTGAAAAAAAATGATTTTTTATTTTTACGGTTCTGCATTATTAACTTCTGTGAAGCACTTGGTGGGTCAAAGTGCTCACCACACCTCTAGATAAGTTCCTTAGGGGGTCTACTTTCCAAAATGGTGTCACTTGTGGGGGGTTTCAATGTTTAGGCACATCAGTGGCTCTCCAAACGCAACATGGCGTCCCATCTCAATTCCAGTCAACTTTGCTTTGAAAAGTCAAATGGCGCTCCTTCCCTTCCGAGCTCTGCCATGCGCATAAACTGTGGTTAACCCCCACATATGGGGTATCAGCGTACTCAGGACAAATTGTACAACAACTTTTGGGGTCCATTTTCTCCTGTTACCCTTGGCAAAATAAAACAAATTGGAGCTGAAGTAAATTTTTTGTGAAAAAAAGTTAAATGTTAATTTTTATTTAAACATTCCAAAAATTCCTGTGAAGCACCTGAAGGGTTAATAAACTTCTTGAATGTGGTTTTGAGAACCTTGAGGGGTGCAGTTTTTAGAATGGTGTCACACTTGGGTATTTTCTATCATATAGACCCCTCAAAATGACTTCAAATGAGATGTGATCCCTAAAATAAAATGGTGTTGTAAAAATGAGAAATTGCTGGTCAACTTTTAACCCTTATAACTCCCTAACAAAAAAAAATTTTTGGTTCCAAAATTGTGCTGATGTAAAGTAGACATGTGGGAAATGTTACTTATTAAGTATTTTGTGTGACATATCTCTGTGATTTAATTGCATAAAAATTCAAAGTTGGAAAATTGCGAAATTTTCAAAATTTTCGCCAAATTTCCGTTTTTTTCACAAATAAACGCAGGTAATATCAAAGAAATTTTACCACTATCATGAAGTACAATATGTCACGAGAAAACAATGTCAGAATCACCGGGATCCGTTGAAGCGTTCCAGAGTTATAACCTCATAAAGGGACAGTGGTCAGAATTGTAAAAATTGACCCGGTCCATAACGTGCAAACCACCCTTGGGGGTAAAGGGGTTAATCTCCCACTGATTTTTTTTTTTTTTTTTTTTTTTTTTCAGGGAAACTTTAGGAAAAAAAAAAATAGAATAAAATGATTTTTTCAGGAAGAATTTAGAAACCAAAGAAAATAAAATGATTTTTTCAGGGAGAATTTAGAAAACAAATAAAACAAAAAAAGGCTTTCTATGGCCCACTGAGTGAGAGATGACGCACACAGGAGTCAGGAGTGGCACACAAGCCCAGAGGCCAATATTTATCTCCCACTGATTGATGTAGTGATTTTTTCAGGTAGATTTTGGAACCCAAATCAAGCTAAAAAAAATAATAGGCTTTCTATGGCCCACAATTGGAGAGAGAGAGAGAGATGGCACACCCAGGAGTCAAGACTGGCACACAAGCAGAAAGGGCAATATTAATCTCCCACTGATTTGTTTTTTGTTTTTTTTTTTCAGGGAGACTTTAGGAAAAAAAAAAATAGAATAAAATGATTTTTTCAGGAAGAATTTAGAAACCAAATAAAATAAAATGATTTTTTCAGGGAGAATTTAGAAAACAAATAAAACAAAAAAAGGCTTTCTATGGCCCACTGAGTGAGAGATGACGCACACAGGAGTCAGGAGTGGCACACAAGCCCAGAGGCCAATATTTATCTCCCACTTTTTTTTTTTTGTTCCAGGGAAAATTTATAAACCCAATAAAAATAATAATAAATAGGCTTTCTATGGCCCACTATCTGAGAGACAGAGAGAGATGGCACGCTTAGGACTGGCACACAAGCCCAAAGGCCAATATTAATCTCCCTTTTTTTTTTAAGGGAGAATTTATAAAACCAAAAAAAATAAATAAATAGGCTTTCTATGGCCCACTATTTGTGAGAGAGATGGCACGCTCAGGACTGGCACACAAGCCCAGAGGCCAATATTAATCTCCCACTTTTTTTTTTTTTCCAGGGAAAATTTATAAACCCAATAAAAAAAAAAAAAAAAAATAGGCTTTCTATGGCCCACTATCTGAGAGAGAGAGATGGCACGCTTAGGACTGGCACACAAGCCCAAAGGCCAATATTAATCTCCCACTGATTGATTTATTGATTTTTTCAGGTAGAATTTAGAACCCAAATAAAGCAAAAAAAAAAAAAAATGGGCTTTCTATGGCCCACTGAGTGAGTGATGATGCACACAGGAGTCAGGAGTGGCACACAAGCCCTGAGGCCAATATTTTTCTCCCACTGATTGATGTAGTGATTTTTTCAGGTAGATTTTATAACCCAAATCAAGCAAAAAAATAAATAGGCTTTCTATGGCCCACTGAGTGAGAGATGGCACAGACAGGGATGGCACTCTAGCAGAAATGTCAATCTTAATCTCCCACAAAAAAAAAAAAAAACAGGGAGTGTCCTTCAATTACTATCTCCCTGCAGTAATCTCAGCCAGGTATGGCAGGCAGCAATAAGGAGTGGACTGATGCACAAATTAAATAAAAAGTGTGTACAAACCAAAAAGATAGCTGTGCAGAAAGGAAGGAACAAGAGGATTTGTGCTTTGAAAAAAGCAGTTGGTTTGCACAGCGGCGTACACACAGCAATGCAGCTATCAGGGAGCCTTCTAGGGCAGCCCAATGAGCTACAGCGCTGAGGGGGAAAAAAAAAAATGTAGCTTCCACTGTCCCTGCACACCGAAGGTGGTGTTGGGCAGTGGAAATCGCTACAGCACAAGCGGTTTGGTGGTTAATGGACCCTGCCCAACGCTATCCCTGCTTCTGACGAAGCGGCAGCAACCTCTCCCTAAGCTCAGATCAGCAGCAGTAACATGGCGGTCGGCGGGAACTCCCCTTTATAGCCCCTGTGACGCCGCGGACAGCAAGCCAATCACTGCAATGCCCTTCTCTAAGATGGTGGGGACCAGGACCTATGTCATCACGCTGCCCACACTCTGCGTTTACCTTCATTGGCTGAGAAATGGCGCTTTTCGCGTCATTGAAACGCGACTTTGGCGCGAAAGTCGCGTACCGCATGGCCGACCCCGCACAGGGGTCGGATCGGGTTTCATGAAACCCGACTTTGCCAAAAGTCGGCGACTTTTGAAAATGAACGACCCGTTTCGCTCAACCCTACTCACCACACACCTCACTGCAGACACCGCCAGTGTAAGGAAGGGCTCACCACACACCTCACTGCAGACACTGCCAGTGTAAGGGCTCACCACACACCTTACTGCAGACACCACCAGTGTAAGGACTCACCACACACCTCACTGCAGACACCGCCAGTGTAAAGGCTCACCACACACCTCACTGCAGACACCACCAGTGTAAGGAAGGGCTCACCACACACCTCACTGCAGACACCGCCAGTGTAAAGGCTCACCACACACCTCACTGCAGACACCACCAGTGTAAGGAAGGGCTCACCACACACCTCACTGCAGACACCAACAGTGTAAGGGCTCACCACACACCTCACTGCAGACACCGCCAGTGTAAGGGCTCACCACACACATCACTGCAGACACCGCCAGTGTAAGGGCTCACCACACACCTCACTGCAGACACCGCCAGTGTAAGGCCTCACCACACACATCACTGCAGACACCACCAGTGTAAGGGTACCGTCACACAGTGCAATTTTCATCGCTACGACGGTACGATCCGTGACGCTCCAGCGTCGTAACAATATCGCTCCAGCGTCGTAGACTGCTGTCACACTTTGCAATCTACGACGCTGGAGCGATAATTTCATGACGTATGTGCGATGTAGAAGCCGTTGGTTACTATGCGCACATCGTATACGATATATGTTACACCATGCAATCATGCCGCCACAGCGGGACACTAGACGACGAAAGAAAGTTTCAAACGATCTGCTACGACGTACGATTCTCAGCGGGGTCCCTGATCGCAGGAGCGTGTCAGACATTGCGATCTCGTAACTATATCGCTCGAACGTCACGAATCGTGCCGTCGTAGCGATCAAAATTGCACTGTGTGACGGTACCCTTAGGGCTCACCACACACATCACTGCAGACACTCTGGACTGTGACTGGGCCATTCACACACATGAATGTGCCTTGATGTAAACCATCCATTGTAGCTCTGACAGGATGTTTATGGCCGTTGTCCTGTTGGAAGGTGAACCTACGCCCCGGTCTAATGTCTATTGCTGCATTTAACAGATTTCCCTTCAGGATTTCCCTGTATTTAGCTCCATCCATCTTGCCATCAACCCTGAAAATCTTCCCTGTCCCTCTGAAGTAAAGCCTCCCCACAGCATGACGCTGACACCACCATGTGTGATGGTGGGGATGATGTTTTCAGGATGATGTGCAGTGCTAGTTTTCCACCACACACAGCATTTTGCAGTTAGCCCAAAAAGTTCTCCTTTGGTCTCATCTGGCTAGAGCACCGTCTTCCACATGCTCACTGTGTTCCATACATGGTTTTTTGCAAACTGCACATGAGACTTCTTATGGCTTGCTTTTAAAAATGTCTTTATTCTTGTCACTCTTCCATAATGACCAGATTTGTGGAGTATACGACTAGCAGTTGTCCTGTGCACAGATTCTCTTACCTGAGCTGCGGATCTCTGCAGCTTCTCCAGTGGCCATAGGCCTCTTGTCTGCTTCTCTAATTAGTGCTCTCCTTGCTTGGGATGCCAGGATAGGTGGACGGCCATGTCTTGGTAGGTTTGCAGTTGTGCCATACTCCCATTTTTGGATGATGACTGTGCTCCTTGAGATGTTCATAGCTTGGGCTATTTTGTTTTTATAACCTAACCCTACTATACTCTTCTCCACAACTTTATCTCTGACCTGTCTGGTGTGTTCCTTGGTTTTCATGATGCTGTTCGATCCCTAATGTTCCAAACAAATCTCTGAGGCCTTCACAGAACAGCTGTAGTTATACCGAGAATAAATTACACACAAGGGGACTCAATGTACTAATTATGTGACTCCTGAAGGAGACTGGTGACTCAGGATTTTATTTAGGGGTATCAGATTACAGGGACTTGAATACAAATGCATGTCAGAATTTTGAAATTTACAAAAGAAAAAATTAGAAAACCATGTGCAGTGCGCAGGATACCCATTACTTCAGGAATTGGCCTTAGGCCTCATACACACGTCTCTGTTTCCAGTACGTGTGGTATCCATTCTTCTCATGGATCCCACATGTACCCATTATAACCTATGCTTGTCCATATTATTCACTTGTCCATGTTTTTACACAGACAATATGTCTGTTCAAACCATGCAGTGGATTGTCAATTTTTTCCAGCAGCAAGGATGACAAGGGCAAATACAAGTCTATGGGTCTGTGAAAAGCACGCACAGCCCACGTAATGGCCTCAGTGTATAATGCGTGTGCCATCCGTGATTAACATTGGAAAGTACAGTATAGGAGAAGCTTTGTCATTCATTTCTCTATCCATACCGGAAAAACACTGATGGTAAAACGGAAACACATTTCTCAAGCTTTGGGACTTCAACGAACCACAGTGAGAACCATTATCCACAAATGGCGAAAACATTGAACAGTGGTGAACCTTCCAGAAGTGGCCGGTAGACCATAATTACCCCAAGAGCGCAGGAAAGACCTCACAACATCCAAAGAACTGCAGGCCTCAGGTAAGTGTTGTGAATTCTGCTTTTGGGCTCCCTCCGGTGGTTGTAGGTGGTAATGCAGTTGTCCCTGGGCTGCAGTCTTGGACAGGTGTATCTGCTGATTGCAATTCTGACAGGGGTATTTAGGTTTGCAGGACTCATTAGTCCTTGCCAGTTGTCAATGTTTCTTGGGAAGTGTTGGACCTCTGTCTGGCTTCTCCTGCTTAGCTGCCAATTCAGCAAAGATAAGTGTCTGTTCCTTTTACTATGGCACACAAGCTGTGTGCTTGTTTTTTTGATTGTATTTCTGCTCTGTGTGTAGGAGTCTCTGGAGTTGCAGATTCCACGTCTTTAGTTAGATGGAGGAATTTTTTGTATAATCTGCTGTGGATATTTTTGGAAGGGTTTTAATACTGACCGCACAGAACTCTGTCCTATCCTTTCCTATTTTAGCTAGAGTGGCCTCTTGTGCTAAACCCTGTTTTCTGACTGTGTGTGTCTTTCCTCTCCTACTCACAGCCAATATTTGTGGGGGGCTGCCTATCCTTTGGGGTTCTGCTCTGAGGCAAGGTAGAATTCCTATTTCCATCTTTAGGGGTATTTAGTCCTCCGGCTGTGACGAGGTGTCTAGGATTTGTTAGGCACACCCCACGGCTACTTCTATTTGCGGTGTTAAGATCAGGATTTGCGGTCAGTATAGTTACCACCTACTCCAGTGAAAGTTTTCATGCTGCTCCAAGGTCACCGGATCATAACAGGTAAGGTCATTGTGCATGATTCCATTATAAAAAAGAGACTGGGCAAAAATAGACTGGCAGAGTTCCAAGACAAAAAACACTGCTGAAGAATAACATAAAGGCTCGTCTCAGTTTTGCTAGAAAACATCTTGATGATCCCTAAGAATTTTGATAGAATATTCTGTCCACTGACAAGACAAAAGTTGAACTTGGAAGGTGTATGTCCCATTACATCAGGCGTAGAAGTAACAAATGATTTCAAAAAAGGAACATCATACCAACAGTAAAATAAGGTGGTGGTAATGTGATGGTCTGGGACTGTTTTACAGGACCCATGAATTCTGCTGTCTACCAAAAAATCCTGAAGGAGGATGTCTGGCCATCTTTTCATGACCTCAAGCTGAAGCCCGGTGGTTGGCGCTCAAAGCAAGTGAGGTATTCTGCTACATGCAGGCGATCTGATCATCACCTGCATGTAGCAGAGTCGATCGGGTTATGGCAGCTTCTAGTCTCCCATCGAGACTGTTGAAGCATGCCAAAAGTTAAAAAAATAAAAAAAAAATATATAAATATATATATATATATATATATATATATATATATATACAGTGGGGCAAAAAAGTATTTAGTCAGTCAGAGGAGACTCTTAAAGAAGAAGTTACAGGTCTGTGAGAGCCAGAAATCTTGATTGTTTGTTTCTAACCAAATACTTATTTTCCACCATAATATGCAAATAAAATGTTAAAAAAACAGACAATGTGATTTTCTGGATTTTTTTTTCTCAGTTTGTCTCCCATAGTTGAGGTCTACCTATGATGTAAATTACAGACGCCTCTCATCTTTTTAAGTGGTGGAACTTGCACTATTGCTGACTGACTAAATACTTTTTTGCCCCACTGTATATATATATATAGAGTTCAAACTCCCCCCTTTCGCCTCATTCAAAATAAAACAATAAAAAAAAATCAAATATACACATACAGTGCCTTGCGAAGTATTCGGCCCCTTTGAACTTTTCAACCTTTTCCCACATATCATGCTTCAAGAATCAACAACAAGTGGAACACAATTGTGAAGTTGAACGAAATTTATTGGTTGTTTTAAATTTTTGTGGAAATTCAAAAACTGAAAAGTGGGGCGTGCAATATTATTTGGCCCCTTTAACTTAAGGCTATGTGCACACGTTGCGGATTTCCTGCTTTTTATTCCTCGCGGAAACGCTGCAGATCCGCAAGTGATTTACAGTACAATGTAAATCAATGGGAAAAAAATGCACCCATTGACTTGCATTGAGTCGGGCACATCCGCAGCAAAACCGCAGAGGTAAAAAAACGTGCGGTTTTGCTGCGGAGTTGGGTGCGAGAAACGCTGCAGATCGGGAGGGGGAAAAGTGTGTGGGTTGAGTGTGGGCGGAGACTGTGTGTGGGCGGAGACTGTGTGTGTGTGTGCGGAGATGTGCGTGTCTGTGTGCTGGTGTTTGTGTGTCTGCTGGGTTGTGCGGCAATCGCGGGACTGTTCGGGGATCGCAGGGCTGTGCGGGGATCGTGGGGCTGTGCGGGGGTCTGCCGGGGCTGTCGGGGGTCTGTGCGGGTCTGCCGGGGGTCTGTGCGGGTCTGCCGGGGCTGTCGGGGGTCTGTCTGGGGCTGTCGGGGAAAGGGGGGGGGGGATTGGTGGGTGTGTGTGCGTGCAGGCATCGTTCGATGGGACTACAAGTCCCATCAGGCTATGCCTGCTACAGTGACAGTGATTGACACATTAGCCAATGATGGGACAGTAGTAGTCCCATCATCCGGCTAATGTGTTGAATGTAAAAAAACAAAAACACATACAGTACATACAACATAACATACTACATACAACAGTACATACAACATACAACAGTACATACAACATATAACAGTACATACAACAGACATGTTGTACATGTAGACATGTATGTACATGCAACAATACATACAACATACAACAGAACCTACAACATATAACAGTACATACAACATACAACAGAGCATACAACATATAACAGTACATACAACATATAACATATAACATTACATATAACATACAACATATAACAGTACATACAACAGTACATACAGCATATAACATACAGTACATATAGACATACAGCACATACATATAGACTTACAGTACATACAACATAGAGTACATACTCACCATCACCTTGATCCCCAAAGCCAGTGTCACCTGTAAAAAATATTAAAAATAATAAAATAAAAATAATAAACAAACAATATATTCCCTGATCCGCAGATATACAATTAAAACCAGTGTCCCACGACGATCTCCCGTGGAGAGCAGCAGCATCAACTGAGGTATCCTTCCGCAATGTATTCCTCCGGCCCTGTGAGAAATAGTCCCTACTCTCACTTGTGGCACTGCTGTGTGGGAAAATTCCCATGCAGTTTTGCCATAAAGTGAGACCCTGAACTCAGGTAACCTCTTCAGTGATGCACTGCAGGAGCCATTGTCTCCTGTCAGTGTGTCACTGGAGGCCTATAGAGAGGTGACATCACCCGATGTCACTGTTCTATAGGGGAGATCGTCATGGGACACTCGTTATTAATTGTACTACGGCGGACAGGTAGTATACGGTTGGTTTATTATTTTTAATTTTTTGTAGGCGGTCGAGTATGGTAAGTATGGTGAAATTAAGAATATTAAAATACTTTTTTCTGGCTGTGTCTTTTTTTTTAACCCTTTCACTACTATAGGATTAGTAATGGATAGGCGTCTTATTGACGCCTCTCCATTATTAACTGGGCTTAATGTCACCTTACATTAGCAAAATCACATTAACCCCTTATTACCCCATATCCCACCGCTACAGGGGAGTGGGAAGAGAGGGGCTAAGTGCCAGAATTAGCGCATCTTACAGATGCGCCATTTCTGTGGCGGCTGCGGGCTGGTATTTATAGCCGGGGGGGGGCAAATATCCATGGCTCCTCTCTAGACTATGAATATCAGCCCGCAGCTGTCTGCGTAGCCTTTCTGACTATAAAATATAAGTGGACCCCACGTCATTTTTTGGGGGGGTCCCCCTATTTTAATAGCCAGTAAAGGCTACGCAGACAGCTGCGGGCTGATCTTCATAGCCTGGGAAGGGGCCATGGGTATTCCACCCTTCCCAGGCTACAAATATTGGCCGCCGGCCGTCAGCTTTCCCCCTCTGGCGCCATTTTTTTCCTTTTTTTTTTAAATTAAACATGTTAATTAATCAACATTGGCCTTGCTATTATATATCTATGATAATATATGGATATAACTATGGATATATCTATAGATATATTTATAGATAGATATATCTATAGATACATAGATATATCTATCCATATATCTATCTGGGTACTTTCACACATCAGGTTTTTGCTGTCAGGCATAATCCGGCGAGTTTTGAAAAAAAAAATGGATCCATTTTCCGCCGGATCCGTTTTTTTCTCATAGAGTTGTATTAGCGCAGGATTGGGCCTGATGGCCACACGTTTCATTCATTTTTTGCTGGATCCGTCAAAAAAGCTGTTTCCGGGGGACGGAGAAAACGTACAGAAGAACGTTTTTTCCGTCCTGCGAAAAAACGCCCAGCGATGGATCCGGCGAAAAACGTATGAAACTGAGATGTAAAATGATGAATCTGGCCTCCGAATTCGGTTTTTCATGCATTCTTCCATTCAAATCATGCACATTTTCCGTTCTCTATAAAAAAAAAACGGATCAGTTGCATCACTGATTGCCGTATGTGGAGTCGGGAAGGAATTTTTTTCCCCAAGGTGGAGCTTACTCTTTGCCACATGGGTTTTTTTTGCCTTCCTCTCCATCAACATGTTAGGGCAAGTTAGGTTAGGCTATGGGTTGAACTAGATGGACTTAAAGTCTTCCTTCAACCTTAATAACTATGTAACTATGTAAGTTTTTCACTATTTGCAACGGATCTGTTTTTTCAAAAGTTCGCCGGATCCTGCCTGACGGAAAAAAGTGATGTGTGAAAGTAGCCTAACTATCTATCTATCTATCTATCTATCTATCTATCTATCTATCTATCTATCTATCTATCTATCTATTATTATCTATCTATCTATCTATCTATCTATCTCATTCTTTCTATCTGTCTGTCTGTCTATCTATCTCATTCCTTCTGTCTATCTCATTCCTTCTATCTTTCTATATGTCTGTCTGTCTGTCTATCTGTGTGTAATGGAGTGTGGGTTGGACAAATGTAAAAGAGGAGTTTGGACAAGAAATTACATCACAAATCTTTTTTTTTTAATAATATATCTTTATTTAGATGTAAAAAACACGTAAAAAAGTATCAAAACGCAGCAAAAACACACCTGCGTTTTCTGGCAAGAGAGGGAAAAATCTGCACAGGAAATTCCACAGGCAAATCTGCAACGTGTGCACATACCCTAACTTTGTTGCGCTACCTTTTGCTGCGATTACAGCTGCAAGTCCCTTGGGGTATGTCTCTATCAGTTTTGTACATCGAGAGACTGAAATTCTTGCCCATTCTTCCTTGGCAAACAGCTCGCTCTCAGTGAGGTTTGATGGAGATCGTTTGTGAACAGCAGTTTTCAGCTCTTTCCACAGATTCTCGATTGGATTGAGGTCTGGACTTTGACTTGGCCATTCTAACACCTGGATACGTTTATTTGTGAACCATTCCATTGTAGATTTTGCTTTATGTTTGGGATCATTGTCTTGTTGGAAGACAAATCTCCGTCCCAGTCTCAGGTCTTTTGCAGACTCCAACAGGTTTTATTCAAGAATGGTCCTGTATTTGGCTCCATCCACCTTCCCATCAATTTTAACCATCTTCCCTGTCCCTGCTGAAGAAAAGCAGGCCCAAACCATGATGCTGCCACCACCATGTTTGACAGTGGGGATGGTGTGTTCCAGGTGATGAGCTGTGTTGCCTTTACACCAAACATATTGTTTGGCATTGTTGCCAAAAAGTTCAATTTTGGTTTCATCTGACCAGAGCACCTTCTTCCACATGTTTGGTGTGTCTCCCGGGTGGCTTGTTGCAAACTTTAAACGACACTTTTTATGGATATATTTGAGAAATGGCTTTCTCCTTGCCACTCTTCCATAAAGGCCAGATTTGTGCAGTGTACGACTGATTGTTGTCCTATGGACAGACTGTCCCACCTCAGCTGTAGATCTCTGCAGTTCATCCAGAGTGATCATGGGCCTCTTGGCTGCATCTCTGATCAGTCTTCTCCTTGTTTGAGATGAAAGTTTAGAGGGACGGCCGGGTCTTGGTAGATTTGCAGTGGTATGATACTCCTTTCATTTCAATATGATCGCTTGCACAGTGCTCCTTGGGATGTTTAAAGTTTTGGAAATCATTTTGTATCCAAATCCGGCTTTAAACTTCTCCACAACAGTATCACGGACCTGCCTGTTGTGTTCCTTGGTCTTCATGATGCTCTCTGTGCTTCAAACAGATCCCTGAGTCTATCACAGAGCAGGTGCATTTATACGGAGACTTGATTACACACAGGTGGATTATATTTATCATCATTAGGCATTTAGGACAACATTGGATCATTCAGAGATCCACAATGAACTTCTGGAGAGAGTTTGCTGCACTGAAAGTAAAGGGGACGAGTAATATTGCACGCCTCACTTTTCAGTTTTGGAATTTCCACAAAAATTTAAAATAACCAATAAATTTCGTTCAACTCAACAATTGTGTTCCACTTGTTGTTGATTCTTCACCAAAAATTTACATTTGGTATCTTTATGTTTGAAGCATGATATGTGGGAAAAGGCTGAAAAGTTCCAGGGGGCCGAATACTTTCGCAAGGCAATGTATTTGGTATCGCCGCATTCAGAATCACCTGATCTATCAATATAAAAAAATAATCCAATAAGTAAACGGCATAGTGAGAAAAAAATATTTGAAACGCCAGAATTAATATGCAATAAGATGCAATAACAGCCGATCAAAAGATTGTATACACATCAAAATGGTATCAATTAAAATATCATATCAGCGCACAAAAGATAAGCCCTCACCCAACCCCAGATCCCAAAAAATGGAGACACTATGGGTCTCGGAAAATGGCAAAATAATTTTTTTTACAAACTTTCAAATTCTTTTTCACAACTTAAATAAAAATTAACCTAGATATGTTTGGTGTCTGTGAACTCGTAATGACCTGGAGAATCATAATGGCAAGTTAGTTTTAGCATTTAGTGAATATAGTAAAAAAAATCCAAAAAACAAGTGTGGAATTGCACTTTTTTGTAATTTCACCGCATTTGGAATGTTTTTCTCGTTTTCCAATACTTGACATAGTAAAATGAATGGTTCCATTCAAAAGTACAACTCGTACCACAAAAAAAACAAGCCCTCACATGGTCATATTGACGGGAAAATAAAAAAGTTATGGCTGTGGGAAGAAGGGAAGCAAAAAATGGAAACGCAAAAAAGAAAATACCCCTGGTCCTTAAGTGGTTAAGGTGCATCAGTCACCAGTGTACGCGGCCCCATCTTTGGGCAATAAAAGCAAGATCTTGAGTGAAGTGTACTTGTATCCTTTACTGGACTGCGTGCAGTTAGTTCAGATAATAGCACTATTTTGCTCCTGTAGCGCTGAATTCTCATATTTCTGAGCTATAGCACCTCCAGCAATCCCACCAGATGACTGACATTTTTCTTTAGATAAAGCAGCAAAAAACAGGTGTCTGAGTAGTTTTAGACAAGTGCAATCTAAGCAATATGAATTCATAGCTAGCTACCTCCCCCTAGTGGAGATTGACAGTTCCATATTGAATTATTTATGAGCTAGCAACTATTCGGCAATTTATTATCTCAAGTGTCAGTGTCATTATCCTCTACCCCAAGTGTCAGTGTCATTATCCTGTACCCCAAGTGTCAGTGTCATTATCCTGCACCCCATGTATCAGTGTCATTATCCTGTACCCCAAGTGTCAGTGTCATTATCCTGTACCCCAAGTGTCAGTGTCATTATCCTGTACCCCATGTATCAGTGTCATTATCCTGTACTCCAAGTGTCAGTGTCATTATCCTGTACCCCAAGTGTCAGTGTCATTATCCTCTACCCCAAGTATCAGTGTCATTATCCTGTACTCCAAGTGTCAGTGTCATTATCCTGTACCCCAAGTATCAGTGTCACTATCCTGTACCCCGAGTGTCAGTGTCATTATCCTGTACCCCAAGCATCAGTGTCATTATCCTGTACCCCAAGTATCAGTGTCATTATCCTGTACCCCAAGTGTCAGTGTCATTATCCTGTACCCCAAGTGTCAGTGTCATTATCCTGTACCCCAAGTGTCAGTGTCATTATCCTGCACCCCATGTATCAGTGTCATTATCCTGCACTCCAAGTGTCAGTGTCATTATCCTGTACCCCAAGTATCAGTGTCACTATCCTGTACCCCGAGTGTCAGTGTCATTATCCTGTACCCCAAGCATCAGTGTCATTATCCTGTACCCCAAGTATCAGTGTCATTATCCTGCACCCCAAGTATCAGTGTCATTATCCTGCACCCCAAGTATCAGTGTCATTATCCTGCACCCCAAGTATCAGTGTCATTATCCTGTACCCCAAGTGTCAGTGTCATTATCCTGCACCCCATGTATCAGTGTCATTATCCTGCACCCCATGTATCAGTGTTATTATCCTGTACCCCAAGTATCAGTGTCATTATCCTGTACCCCAAGTATCAGTGTCATTATCCTGTACCCCAAATGTCAGTATCATTATCCTGTACCCCAAGTATCAGTGTCATTATCCTGTACCCCAAGTATCAGTGTCATTATCCTGTACCCCAAATGTCAGTATCATTATCCTGTACCCCAAGTGTCAGTGTCATTATCCTGTACCCCAAGTGTCAGCGTCATTATCCTGCACCCCATGTATCAGTGTCATTATCCTGTACCCCAAGTGTCAGCGTCAGTATCCTGTACCCCCAGTGTCAGTGTCATTATCCTGTACCCCAAGTGTCAGTGTCATTATCCTGTACCCCAAGTGTCAGTGTCATTATCCTGTACCCCAAGTGTCAGTATCATTATCCTGTACCCCAAGTGTCAGTGTCATTATCCTGTACTCCAAGTATCAGTGTCATTATCCTGTACCCCAAGTGTCAGTGTCATTATCCTGTACCCCAAGTATCAGTGTCATTATCCTGTACCCCATGTATCAGTGTCATTGTACTGTACCACAAGTGTCAGTTTCTTGCTATCTTGTACCCAGAGACAGACTGGGACTAAATTTCAGACATAGCACTTCACAGCACGCAGACCCATGCTGTCCTGCCCCATTCTATCATGCTGTGATGGTCTTCGTTGAGGAAAAGTAGAGAGCTGCAATAGCCCAGATGAGAATGAATAAGAGCTACACTAAGAGTTTTTGCCGTGTCGAAAGTAAGAAAAGTTAGAATTCTAGAAATGTTTTTGGAGGTGTAGATGACCTGTGCGAGCGTCATCTTTCTGTCTGAAAAGTTTCGAATGTGGTGGATAATTGGACTTGTTGGACACAGAATTTCAGAGGATGGGGGATTCGGGAGAAGTCTTGGAGGTGATTGGGATTTTGGGAGATTAGTTTGGAGATATATGGGGGGACAGATTATGGACGACTTTTTAGGTCAATGTTAGTAGTTTGAACTGGTTTCATTGGGGAGCTGGGAGCCAATGATGGGATTTGCAGAGGGGAGAAGCAGGGGAGTAGCGAGGAGAGAGTTGGATTATTCGTGCAGCAGCAGAGTTAAGGTGGACTGGAGAGGTGCCAGAGGGCTATGTGGGGCCATCATTCTGTTTGGAAGCTATTGTACTGTTTGAAGAACTAAGAGGGCTATTTTACTGTTTAGAGGGTTATGTGGGGGCCATTAAACAGTTTGCAGGAATATGTGGGGGCTATTATAATTTTTGGAGAGCTATGTAAGGGTCATACTGCTTAGAGGATTATGTGGGGGTCATTATACTTGTTATGATAGTGTAGCAACTCCCACAGGAAAATAGGTAACACACTGAAAACTGCAACTGACTCTGCCATTTCCTGTACAGACTAGAGATTCTGACCCCACAGTTCCTAGTGGTACCTATGTGAGCTGAGATAGTTCTAACTACAGACTAGACAATGGAAACTCGGACATATGCTGCCTGAAAGGTCGTCGAGCATGTCATATTCCTCCAAAAGAACCAGAAGGAAGAGCAGAGTGCATATTATCTACAGAAGGGATAGTGTGCCGAAATAGAAGAGATCCCAGAGTGAGTAAAACAAACCATGAAATACAAAATAAAAGATTAAACACGTACTGCTAGATAATATGCCACCTAGTTCTTAAAATGAAACAGAAGATAGGTGCAGGGTAAAGAACATAAGCAGCAGAGAGATAAACTTGCTCCTTTTAGGGGATCCCCAGCAACATCATCCTGAGCATGACATGGCTGAGTTCTGCTGTACTACAAAACACATGATTATCATGCATAATACTAACACCCAAGTTATCAACATTTGAATCATATGAAGTACCAGATTTTTGATGGTTGTCAGGAGAATATTGAGCGACCAACCATCCCATATCAGTCCCAAATTAAACATTTGTGGGAGCTCCTTGGGCACCCATACTTCCCTTAACCTTTTCCCGGCACCTTGGTCTAGGAAAACCCTGGCCATGTAAAGGTCGGCAAACACCCCAATCCCATTATGGGCAGGGTCTTCCCAGGAATAAATTCTTCAGGGAACACAAATTCAAGTTCTGCATCCGTGTTCATGAGCCCCACAGTGATGGTGTCGACTGGTTGTAAGTTTTCATGGGCCCTCCCAGCCGCCATACCCACAAAAAAGTACAGCTGCATTAGACCCCTGGGCCTCAAATATGGGGTTCCTCTTCTGCCTCTCCATGCAGGTGAGCAGGTGAGGCTGATATGGCCAGTTCAGTCTCAGGTATAGCAATAGCAGGAGTCAGATGCTGGCCGGGTACTGGAAGGTGTGGCGAGACCCCCCGATGACCATTTGGCGGGGGCATTGGGTGTCGGCTTACATTGCTTCCAGCTGGCAACGACTTTCACACCTTGGCAGCCTCCTTTGGCTCTCGGCCCATCACGAACTGTCACACTACCACAGGTCAAAGATGAAGAAAGTGGTCCTTCACCATCAGATCCTTTAACTCCTCGAAGCTGGTAACCGATAGACCCTGGACCCACTGCTCAAAGTTGGTTCTGAGCCCGTACACGACATCACCGTAGCTGTTGTGAAGTCCATGTTGGAGGGTCCGGAACCTTTTTTGGTACACCTCAGGAGTAAGCTGATATTTCATTATCAGGGCCTGTTTGATGGCCTCATAGCTTCCATCTTGATCTTAATGGATGGGGTGAACACCTCCAGAGATTTTTCTCAAGGCCCTATGGTTAAATATCGTGCTCACTTGTCATCAGGCAACTGGTACTGCCTACATGCCATTTTAAACTCTCAAAAATGTGTCCAAATCCATGTCATGGTCTATGATAGGAAAATGCTTGGAACAGGTTTTTAAAGTGTTGACATTCATGGACTCACTATTCATTGGGTAAGATTGCACAGTCTAACTCCAGCTGGTAAGTTAACAGGGACCCGTAATGCACATCTCCCCTTCCCCTCTGATCGGTTAGGTAGCAAACTATGATGACCACTTCCACTGGAATTGTTAACATTTTCACCAAAAAAGTTATCAAAAGTAAAAACAAGTGTTGTACTTTAGGGATGTGACTTAACAGGGAGTGCAATTTCAAAGTTAGATACAAAATCAATCATTTTTTGCGGACCATTTACAAAATACAGTGGAAAAAATAGCGAGGGGGTTGATGCAGTCCAGGGTCTTCTGGCACGGGCATACTAGGATGGCCTCTAAGGCGTCAGGCGTAGCACAAGCTCAGCAGGGGAACATCATAGTAACATAGTTAGTAAGGCCGAAAAAAGACATTTGTCCATCCAGTTCAGCCTGATCCCGGAAGGACGTCATCACAGGGTCACCAGCAGACATCAGACAGAAGTCGTTCGGTTCCGGACACCTGACACGACCTACAGGCACCACCACAGTCATCAGGCTCCAAGCTCCAGGCAGCGGTCATCAGGTTCCGAGAATCGGACCTAGGAAGGAACTCAAGCGGGATGGTGCTAGAACTGCAGGATTGCTGGGCCTGCCAGGAGCTAGCAATGCATGGTAGTCAGAACACAGAGTAGTAGATGCTCAGTAGAAACACCGGTTACAAGAGACTCAAAGTCACTGGGTGTGAGGCTCCAGATGCAGAGGGATTCCAGGAACATAACACAGCAGACACAGGTACAGGACAGGTACAGGATCAAGGATTCAGGCCTGGATATACCGCTTCCAGGACAGGTGCCAGAACAGGACATAACAGGAATCAAGGTAAGGACTTTGGTACCAAAACATAGACAGGAGAGGTGCAGGAACACAAATCACACATAGCAAATTTTAGGAGGTTTGTGAGTAGCTCAAGCCCTGCCCATAGGGCAGGGGAACTATATATAGGAGCTGCCCCTCAGCAGTTGGCTGGGGACAGAGTTTCAAGTACACACACTAACCCTGATAAAAGCAGGGGAGGTGTGGCCGTGCACGCCCTTAGCACAAACAGAAACCATTACAGCACAATCAGTGCAGGAACTGAGGCTCAGGGCACCTGGCAGCAGCTGCAAGCCCAGACACACGTGGAAAGTCATGCACCAGCTGCAAATGACCTCACAACCTGTGGACAGCTTCCATAGCGACAACCAGGGACCGCACATGCGGATGGACATGCAGCAGAGCAAAGACCTAACCACCCATGTATGGCTACGCAGCAGAGCAGGGACCTAAGCAGGCTCTATACAGGTAACAGCCAACAGTATCCCAGCTCAATTAGGGAGAAAGGAGCAAAGGGTTTAAGCAAAGACATGCATTGTCACGCCAAAAACCAGATACAGTCAGAACGGCGTCACACCAAGGATAGTTATGGAAACTAATAATTAAGGTGTCCAGAATTTGGCAAATACCCTATTGGAAAATAAACAGACCCGCTGTCATGCAATGTGTAGGAAAGGCTAAGTGCAACACTAGGGGAAAGGAAACCAAACACTAGGGAAGGGTGTAGTGGAGACTCCTAGACAGATCTAACGCCACCCTGTCTGCCCTATCGTCCCTATATAGGTTTTGCACCTATCGCCGAGCAGGATACCTAATCCCTTCCTGACCCTTGCGATAACTCCTGCACCGGGAAGGACAGGATGAGGGCTAGTCAATCCCCATGACTACTTGTGAAGACACAGCCTTGTATCTTAATTAACAAGACATAAATTGTGTAGGCCCAGAATCATAAATGTTGTGAATTCTGTTATCGAACTCCCTCCTGTGGTCATGAATGGTACTTCGGCGAGTTCTGTCCATGGACTCCCTCTGGTGGCTGTGAGTGGAGTTGTTGGTTCTGAGGTTCCTTCCACAGGTGACCTAGGTTATTCTTAGGCTGGCTTCTCTATTTAACTCCACTCAGATCGTTACTCCATGCCAGCTGTCAATGTTCCTGTACTGGTTCAGTTCGCTCTTGGATCTTTCTGGTGACCTGTCTCTTCCTGCAAGAAGCTAAGTCCCCGATTGTTATTTTCTGCTCATTGTTTCCTTGTCCAGCTTGCTTTCATGATTTTGTCTTGCTAGCTGGAAGCTCTGGGATGCAGAGTGGCACCTCCGCACCGTGAGTCGGTGCGGGGGTCTTTTTGCACACTCTGCGTGGTCTTTTGTAGTTTTTTGTGCTGACCGCAAAGATACCTTTCCTATCCTCTGTCTATTTAGTTAGTCTGGCCTCCCTTTGCTAAAACCTGTTTCATATCTGTGTTTGTGACTTTCATCTTTATTCACAGTTAATATTTGTGGGGGGGCTGCCTTTTCCTTTGGGGAAATTTCTCTGAGGCAAGGTAGGCTTTATTTTCTATCTCTAGGGCTAGCTAGTTCTTAGGCTGTGACGAGGCGTCTAGGCCATGTCAGGTACGCTCCACGGCTATTTCTAGTGTGTGTGATAGGATTAGGGATTGCGGTCAGCAGAGTTCCCACTTCCCAGAGCTTGTCCTGTATCGGTTTAACCATCAGGTCATTTCGGGTGCTCCTAACCACCAGGTCATAACAGTACAGCTGGCCCAAAGTATTAATGCATCTCAATAGAGGGATAAGAGAAGTTCTGAGACCATTTTTTTTCTCTGCAGTGTGTTTTGTCTTTCTTTTCCCCTTAATCTCTGGGTGGTTCAGGACACAGGTGTAGATATGGACATTCAAGGTCTGTCCTCTTGTGTGGATCATCTCACTGCAAGGGTACAAAGCATTCAAGATTTTGTAGTTCGGAATCCGATGTTAGAACCTAGAATTCCTACTCCTGATTTGTTTTCTGGCGATAGATCTAGGTTTCTGAATTTCAAAAATAATTGTAAACTGTTTCTTGCTTTGAAACCCCGCTCCTCCGGTGATCCCGTTCAACAAGTGAAAATTATTATTTCTTTCTTGCGTGGCGACCCTCAAGACTGGGCATTTTTCCTTGCGCCAGGAGATCCTGCATTGCGGGATGTTGATGCGTTTTTTCTGGCGCTTGGATTGCTTTATGATGAACCATTACAGTTCATTACACTGGCTACCCATCCACTCCAGAATCCAGTACAAAACTACTACCCTCATCCACAAAGCACTCCATGGCTCAGCACCACCCTACATCTCCTCCCTGGTCTCAGTCTACCACCCTACCCGTGCCCTCCGCTCCGCTAATGACCTCAGGTTAGCATCCTCAATAATCAGAACCTCCCACTCCCGTCTCCAAGACTTTACACGTGCTGCGCCGATTTTTTGGAATGCACTACCTAGGTTAATACGATTAATCCCCAATCCCCACAGTTTTAAGCGTACCCTAAAAACTCATTTGTTCAGACTGGCCTACCGCCTCAATGCATTAACCTAACGATCCCTGTGTGGCCTATTTATAATAAAAAAAAAAAAGGTTCCTCGCATCATGTTCTCATACACTTTATGCAGTATTAGCCCTCTGTGTCTGTACTGCTACATACTGGTTCATGCAGCTTTACATGAACACCTGAGTCTTACACTATAGCTGGTCCGAATAACTAAAGCAATTGTTACCATCCACCTCTCGTGTCTCCCCTTTTCCCCATAGTTTGTAAGCTTGCGAGCAGGGCCCTCACTCCTCCTGGTATCTGTTTTGAACTGTATTTCTGTTATGCTGTAATGTCTATTGTCTGTACAAGTCCCCTCTATAATTTGTAAAGCGCTGCGGAATATGTTGGCGCTATATAAATAAAAATTATTATTATTATTATTATAACCAAATTCAGTGGATCAGGCAGAGAAAATCTTGCTGGCTTTGTGTCAGGGTCAGGATGAAGCGGAGGTATATTGTCAGAAGTTTAGAAAGTGGTCTGTGGAATGAGTGTGCCCTGGCGGCAATTTTCAGAAAGGGTCTTTCGGAAACCCTTAAGGATACTATGGTGGGATTTCCCACACCTGCTGGTCTGAATGAGTCTATGTCCTTGGCCATTCAGATCGATCGGCGTTTGCGTGAGCGCAAAGCTGTGCACCATTTGGCGGTACTCTCTGAGCATAGGCCTGAGCCTGTTATGACCTGGTGGTAAGGACAATAATGGACCTGGTGGTTAAGAGCACACGGAATGACCTGATAGTTACTAATAATATAGGACGAGCTCTGAGACGTGGGAACTCTGCTGACCGCAATCCCTAATCCTATCACACACACTAGAAATAGCCGTGGATTGCTCCTAACGCTCCCTATGCAACTCGACACAGCCTAAGAAACTAGCTAGCCCCAGAGATAGAAAAATAAAGCCTACCTTGCCTCAGAGAAATTCCCCAAAGGAAAAGGCAGCCCCCCATATATAATGACTGTGAGTAAAGATGAAAATTACAAACACAGAGATGAAATAGATTTAGCAAAGTGAGGCCCGACTTACTGAACAGACAGAGGATCGGAAAAGTAACTTTGCGGTCAGCACAAAAAACTACAAAAAGACCACGCAGAGGGCGCAAAAAGACCCTCCGCACCGACTCACGGTGCAGAGGCGCTCCCTCTGCGTCCCAGAGCTTCCAGCAAGCAAGACAAAAATCAAAATAGCAAGCTGGACAGAAAAATAGCAAACCAGAGAAAAACAAGCAGGAACTTAGCTTCTGCTGGGAAGACAGGTCACAAGAACGATCCAGGAGAGAACTAGACCAATACTGGAACATTGACAGGTGGCATGGAGCAAAGATCAAGTGGAGTTAAATAGAGCAGCCAGCTAACGAATTAACCTCGTCACCTGTGGAAGGAAACTCAGAAGCTGCAGCTCCACTCACAACCACCAGAGGAAGCCCATGGACAGAACCAGCCGAAGTACCATTCATGACCACAGGAGGGAGCTTGACAACAGAATTCACAACAGTACCCCCCCTTGAGGAAGGGTCGCCGACCAGGACGAGCCAAATGAAAGGCACGAACCAGATCGGCAGCATGAACATCGGAGGCAAAGACCCAGGAATTATCTTCCTGACCATAACCCTTCCACTTGACAAGGTACTGGAGTTTCCGTCTCGAAATACGAGAATCCAAAATCTTCTCCACCACATACTCCAACTCCCCCTCAACCAACAGCGGGGCAGGAGGATCAACGGATGGAACCACAGGCGCCACGTATCTCCGCAACAATGACCTATGGAATACATTATGGATGGCAAAAGAAGCTGGAAGGGTCAAACGAAACGACACCGGATTGAGAAACTCAGAAATATTATACGGACCAATGAAACGAGGCTTAAACTTAGGAGAGGAAACCTTCATAGGAACATAACGAGACGACAACCAAACCAAATCCCCAACACGAAGTCGGGGACCCACTGTTATGGGATTTGTGTATTCAGGCGCTGCCCTGAATTTGATGGACTTAGAGTTTGCCAGGCGCTGTGGTTTTTTCTTGGAGCCCTTGCAGTATCCTATTCCTTTGAGAGGATTCCTATTCCTTTGAGAGAATAAGCCTCAGTACTGGACTCATTTGACCATGTGCATGGCTCCTGCACATCAGGAGGATATTCGCTTTTTGGTGTTGCATAATCTGCATGATGTGGTCGTTTTGGGGTTGCCATGGCTACAGGTCCACAACCCAGTATTGGATTGGAAATCAATGTCTGTGTCCAGCTGGGATTGTCAAGGGGTACCTGGTGATGTTCCATTGCTGTCAATTTCGTCTTCCACTCCTTCTGAAGTCCCTGAGTTTTTGTCGGATTACCGGGATGTATTTGATGAGCCCAAATCCGGTGCCCTACCTCCTCATAGGGATTGTGATTGTGCTATTGATTTGATTCCTGGTAGTAAGTTTCCTAAGGGTCGACTGTTCAATTTATCTGTGCCAGAACACGCCGCTATGCGGAATTATATAAAGGAGTCCTTGGAGAAAGGGCATATTCATCCGTCGTCATCACCGTTGGGAGCAGGGTTCTTTTTTGTGGCCAAGAAGGATGGTTCTTTGAGACCTTGTATTGATTAACGCCTTCTTAATAAGATCACAGTCAAATTTCAGTACCCTTTGCCGCTACTGTCTGATTTGTTTGCTCGGATTAAGGGGGCTAGTTGGTTCACCAAGATAGATCTCCTAGGGGCGTATAATCTTGTGCGTATTAAACAGGGCGATGAATGGAATACAGCATTTAATACGCCCGAGGGCCATTTTGAGTACCTGGTGATGCCATTCGGGCTTTCTAATGCTCCATCTGTGTTTCAGTCCTTTATGCATGACATCTTCCGAAAGTACCTGGATAGATTCATGATTGTATATTTGGATGATATTTTGGTCTTTACGGATGATTGAGAGTCTCATGTGAAGCAGGTCAGAATGGTGTTCCAGGTCCTTCGTGCGAATTCCTTGTTTGTGAAGGGGTCTAAATGTCTCTTTGGGGTTCAGAAGGTTTCATTTTTGGGTTTCATTTTTTCCCCTTCTACTATCGAGATGGACCCTGTTAAAGTTCAGGCCATTTATGATTGGACTCAGCATACATCTGTGAAGAGCCTGCATAAGTTCCTGGGCTTTGCTAATTTTTACCGTCGCTTCATCGCTAATTTTTCTAGTGTTGTTAAACCGTTGACTGATTTGACCAAGAAAGGTGCTGATGTGGTCAATTGGTCATCTGCGGCTGTAGAGGCTTTTCAGGAGTTGAAGCGTCGTTTTTCTTCTGCCCCTGTGTTGTGCCAGCCAGATGTTTCGCTCCCGTTTCAGGTTGAGGTTGATGCTTCTGAGATTGGAGCAGGGGCTGTTTTGTCTCAAAGAAGTTCGGATGGCTCGGTGATGAAACCATGTGCTTTCTTTTCTAGAAAGTTCTCGCCTGCTGAGCGCAATTATGATGTTGGCAATCGAGAGTTGTTGGCTATGAAGTGGGCATTCGAGGAGTGGCGACATTGGCTTGAAGGAGCCAAGCATC
Organism: Ranitomeya imitator; assembly: GCF_032444005.1. NCBI lineage: Eukaryota > Metazoa > Chordata > Amphibia > Anura > Dendrobatidae > Ranitomeya > Ranitomeya imitator. Next base: position 53,537,270 of record NC_091282.1, on the reverse strand, counting down.
GCGTGGTGGTCTTGACGGATCACAAGAATTTGACTTATCTCGAGTCTGCCAAACGGTTGAATCCTAGACAGGCTCGATGGTCGCTGTTTTTCTCCCGTTTCGATTTTGTGGCTTCATACCTTCCGGGCTCTAAGAATGTGAAGGCTGATGCCCTTTCAAGGAGCTTTGTGCCTGACTCTCCGGATGTTCCTGAGCCGGCTGGTATTCTCAAAGAGGGGGTAATTTTGTCTGCCATCTCCCCTGATTTGCGGCGGGTGCTGCAGAAGTTTCAGGTTGATAGACCTGACCGTTGTCCAGCGGAGAAACTGTTTGTCCCTGATAGATGGACTAGTAGAGTTATCTCTGAGGTTCATTGTTCGGTGTTAGCTGGTCATCCTGGAATCTTTGGTACCAGAGATTTGGTGGCTAGATCCTTTTGGTGGCCTTCCTTGTCACGGGATGTGCGTTCTTTTGTGCAGTCCTGTGGGATTTGTGCTCGGGCTAAGCCCTGCTGTTCTCGTGCCAGTGGGTTGCTTTTGCCCTTGCCGGTCCCGAAGAGGCCCTGGACGCATATTTCCATGGATTTTATTTCAGATCTCCCTGTCTCTCAAAGGATGTCGGTCATCTGGGTGGTTTGTGATCGCTTCTCTAAGATGGTCCATTTGGTACCCTTGTCTAAGTTGCCTTCCTCCTCCGATTTGGTGCCATTGTTTTTCCAGCATGTGGTTCGTTTGCATGGCATTCCGGAGAACATCGTCTCGGACAGAGGTTCCCAGTTTAGTTTCAAGGTTTTGGCGGTCCTTTTGTGCTAAGATGGGCATTGATTTGTCTTTTTCTTCGGCCTTCCATCCTCAGAAAAATGGCCAAACCGAACGAACCAATCAGACTTTGGAAACATATCTGAGATGTTTTGTTTCTGCTGATCAGGATGATTGGGTGTCCTTCTTGCCTTTGGCTGAGTTCGCCCTTAATAATCGGGCCAGCTCGGCTACTTTGGTTTCGCCTTTTTTTTGTAATTCTGGTTTCCATCCTCGTTTTTCTTCAGGGCAGGTTGAGCCTTCGGACTGTCCTGGTGTAGATTCTGTGGTGGACAGGTTGCAGCAAATTTGGACTCACGTAGTGGACAATTTGACATTGTCCCAGGAGAAGGCTCAGCGTTTCGCTAACCGCCGTTGCTGTGTTGGTCCCCGACTTCGTGCTGGGGATTTGGTTTGGTTGTCGTCTCGTTATGTTCCTATGAAGGTTTCCTCTCCTAAATTTAAGCCTCGTTTCATTGGCCCTTATAAGATTTCTGAAGTTCTCAATCCTGTGTCATTTCGTTTGGCCCTTCCAGCTTCTTTTGCCATCCATAATGTGTTCCATAGGTCGTTATTGCCGAGATATGTGGCGCCTATGGTTCGTTCCGTTGACCCTCCTGCCCTGGTGTTGGTCGAGGGGGAGTTGGAGTATGTGGTGGAGAAGATTTTGGATTCTCGTATTTCGAGACGGAAACTCCAGTACCTGGTCAAGTGGAAGGGTTATGGTCAGGAAGATAATTCCTGGGTCTTTGCCTCTGATGTTCATGCTGCTGATCTGGTTCGTGCCTTTCATTTGGCTCGTCCTGATCGGCCTGGGGGTTCTGGTGAGGGTTCGGTGACCCCTCCTCAAGGGGGGGTACTGTTGTGAATTCTGTTATCGAACTCCCTCCTGTGGTCATGAATGGTACTTCGGCGAGTTCTGTCCATGGACTCCCTCTGGTGGCTGTGAGTGAAGTTGCTGGTTCTGAGGTTCCTTCCACAGGTGACCTAGGTTATTCTTAGGCTGGCTTCTCTATTTAACTCCACTCAGATCGTTACTCCATGCCAGCTGTCAATGTTCCTGTACTGGTTCAGTTCGCTCTTGGATCTTTCTGGTGACCTGTCTGTTCTGTCCTCACTAGGTGAGGCAGGCTCATACGTAGCTATACAGTCAGCTAAACCGCTATACCGGGGTCCAATAAGGAGACTGTGGTTGAGTCTGTGCTTTATTAAACGTAGTGGTATATTGATGCGGTGAAACTGTGAACAATGATATACATAGAATCAGTGCATGGTATAGAACAGATACATACTACACATGAGGTACATTATGCATAACATTTAGGAAGCTAGTAACTGAACTGGGAGTACAACTGGTTAAACTAGGCTAAAATAGAGCAGAAATATCTACAGAAAGCATAAAGACATACCGGCAATGCAATCGCAAGGGGGATGAAGTGAAGCGTCTTTCCTTGAAGGCAAACTGAAGAAAGTGAAAGGAAAAATGGAGGGAAATGGAGGCTAAGCTACCATAATGCATTGCAAAGGAGGAGGAGAATCAGACATGGATAATACAAACACAGAAGATTGAACTGTCAACATAACTCTGACCGCTAGAGGGAGCCAAAGCACTAAAAACAAATAAAGATATGAACATCCATACTGAGAAACCTGCAATTACGCAAACAGATAATCAGGGTAACAATATTAGATGGCGGAGACAGAACACTCCCCGTCTGGCATCAACGGATGTCACTACTCCTTTCTTCCGAAGGCAACAATAGGACCAGTTCAGATACCGGTCTGGAAAATGTCTTCGGTTCATTCCCTTTGGTCATCCTTAGCTCAACTTTGCGGACGTTGCCGTCCTTGCTTGGGAACGTTGCGGTAACTAGGCCAAGTGGCCACTGGTTCCTATGAATTTGACAGTCTTTCACAAGAACAAGGTCACCTATGTTCAGATTAGGTTTATTAGATTGCCACTTCGTCCGTGGCTGCAGGGTAGACAAATATTTTTTGCACCACCTGTCCCAGAAAGTATTTGCAAGACTTTGTACCTGTCTCCATTGGCGCTTGTGGAGGTCCTTAGCGTCGAATCCTCCTGGATTTCTGGGTAAGTAAAGTAGATGGATTCAATAACAAGGGCTCCTCAGGGTCGTTAGGAACTGGAAACAGGGGTCTTGCGTTGATTATAGCTGCAGCTTCAGCCATGAAGGTGATTAGGCTTTCGTGGGTAAGCCTCGCTGCTCCTTCTTGAAGAAGAGTGGAGTCAAGAATTCTCCATACTAGACCAATCATTCGTTCCCAAGATCCTCCCATATGTGAAGAGTGAGGTGGGTTGAATGACCATGTGCAACCTTGGTCACTGAGGAACCTCTCGAGAGTCTTATCATTTAGATTTGAAAGTATTCCAAATTCCTTTGCTGCACCGACGAAGTTAGTACCTCTGTCTGAACGTATGTGCTTGATAGGACCACGGATGGCAATAAAACGTCTTAAGGCATTGATGAAGCTTGACGTGTCAAGGGACTCGATGACCTCTATGTGGACGGCTCTGATTGACATGCAAGTGAACATGACTGACCAACGTTTACTATTGGCTTGGCCGCCTCTCGTACGACGTGTAACAACTGACCAAGGCCCAAACTCATCGAGACCAACGCTAGTAAAAGGAGGGTCTGGGCTGAGTCCAGTGGCGTAGGAAGGGGGGGGCGGTCCGCCCCGGGCGGCACAATGCGGGGGGCGGCCGGCGCTGCAGGAGAAGAAAAAAAAAAAAAAGACGCCCCTTTAAATCTTCGGGCGGCGCCGTCCGCCGCCACGACCAGGGCCAGCTCCCCCCACCACCGGACCCCGCCCCCCGCTCTATACTCACCTCTCCTGGTTCCTGCGGCGCCGGCAGCTGCAGCGTCCTCTGACTCTGCGACGTCTCAGAGCAGAGGGCGCGATGACGTCACTACTGTGCGCGCCGCTCTGCCTCTCTGTCCTGAGCATCGCAGAGCCGGAGAGACGCTGACTGCACCGGACCTGCGCTAGGAACGGGAGAGGTGAGGATTTTACTTTTTTTTTTTTTTCTTTATGTCTGACTGTCTGGGGCTGGGGCAATGCTGGACACACTGGGGCAATACTGGAGACCATGGGGCAGATTGCTGGACACACTGGGGCAGTACTGGAGACCATGGGGCAGAATGCTGGACACACTGGGGCAGTACAGGAGACTATGGGGCAGATTGCTGGACACACTGGGGCAATACAGGAGACCATGGGGCAGATTGCTGGACACACTGGGGCAATACAGGAGACTATGGGGCAGATTGCTGGACACACTGGGGCAATACATGAGACCATGGGGCAGATTGCTGGACACACTGGGGCAATACATGAGACCATGGGGCAGATTGCTGGACACACTGGGGCAATACAGGAGACTATGGGGCAGATTGCTGGACACACTGGGGCAATACTGGAGACCATGGGGCAGATTGCTGGACACACTGGGGCAATACAGGAGACCATGTGGCAGAATGCTGGACACACTGGGGCAATACAGGAGACCATGGGGCAGATTGCTGGACACACTGGGGCAATACAGGAGACCATGGGGCAGATTGCTGGACACACTGGGGCAATACTGGAGACCATGGGGCAGAATGCTGGACACACTGGGGCAATACAGGAGACCATGTGGCAGAATGCTGGACACACTGGGGCAATACAGGAGACCATGGGGCAGATTGCTGGACACACTGGGGCAATACAGGAGACCATGTGGCAGAATGCTGGACACACTGGGGCAATACAGGAGACCATGGGGCAGATTGCTGGACACACTGGGGCAATACAGGAGACCATGGGGCAGATTGCTGGACACACTGGGGCAATACTGGAGACCATGGGGCAGAATGCTGGACACACTGGGGCAATACAGGAGACCATGTGGCAGAATGCTGGACACACTGGGGCAATACAGGAGACCATGGGGCAGATTGCTGGACACACTGGGGCAATACTGGAGACCATGGGGCAGAATGCTGGACACACTGGGGCAATACAGGAGACCATGTGGCAGAATGCTGGACACACTGGGGCAATACAGGAGACCATGGGGCAGATTGCTGGACACACTGGGGCAATACTGGAGACCATGGGGCAGAATGCTGGACACACTGGGGAAATACTGGAGACCATGGGGCAGAATGCTGGACACACTGGGGCAATACAGGAGACTATGGGGCAGATTGCTGGACACACTGAATACTGGAGACCATGGGGCAGATTTCAGGACACATTGAGGCAATGCTGGAGACCCTGGGCAGACTTCTGGACATACTGGGGCAATACTGGAGACCATGGGGCAGATTGCTGGACACACCAGGGCAATACTGCAGACCATGGGGCAGAATGCTGGACACACTGGGGCAATACAGGAGACCATGGGGCAGATTGCTGGATACACCGGGGCAATACTGGAGACCATGGGGCAGAATGCTGGACACACTGGGGCAATACAGGAGACCATGGGGCAGATTGCTGGACACACTGGGGCAATACTGGAGACCCTGGGGCAGATTTCTGGACACATTGAGGCAATGCTGGAGACCCTGGGGCAGACTTCTGGACACACTGGGGCAATGCTGGACACTGGGGCAGATTGCTGGACACACTGGGGGTAATATGCTGGACACACTGGGGCAATGCTGGACACTGGGGGTAATATGCTGGACACACTGGGGCAGACTGCTGGACACACTGGGGAAAGGCTGGACACTGGGGCAGATTGCTGGACACACTGGGGGCAGTGCTGGACATACTGGGGCAGATTGCTGGACACACTGGGGGTAATATGCTGGACACACTGGGGCAGATTGCTGGACAACATGGGGGTAATATGCTGGACACACTGGGGCAGATTGCTGGACAACATGGGGGTAATATGCTGGACACACTGGGGGCAGGACTTGAGGCATGGGCAGAATGTAGATACGGGGCATGATTGGAGACACGGGGCAGGATTGGATCATGGGGCAGGACGGATACGATGGAGGCTGGTGGGGCAGGATGTGGAGATCATATGGGGTAGAATGGATACTCATGAGGGCAGGATGCGAGAACATATGGCTGGAGCCAGGAATGAGAAACGGGGCCAGGGTGGGGAATATTATTACCATAGGGGCTAATTAAGGGATATTATTACTGCAGTGATGTATTTATTTTATTTTTTGAGTATACTGTTTTAAATGGGGGGGGCGGTCCTGTTACTGTGCAGAGTGACACTATATCACCTTTTTTTCTTCATGTGATGTAATGTAGAAGTTGTGAAAAATTAAGTAATGTGTTCTGCAAGCGGAGCTCGAGATAACTGTGTTATTTCCTGCAGAAACGAGTCCTGGCTGGAAGGAATGATGGCGGTCTGTGCTGGATGAAAGATGAAGGACTTCACCTAGAGACGTCACTGGTGAGTCAGTGTTACCTATACACTGACACTATACACTGTATACTATATAGAGGTCCTGTGTATAATGTCACCAGTGATCTCTGTATTACCTCTACACAGACACTGCATACTAAGTACAGATCTCCTGTGAATACTGGCACTTATGGTGATAGTATTGTGGTTTTTTTTTTATTACTGATCAGTATTGTAGTATTCAGTCACTATGTGGTGGTAATATGTGGTCTGGAAATGGTGTTGTGGTATTTGTCCCTTGTATGTAGTATTATTCGGTCACTATGTGGCCTGGTCATGGTGTGGTGGTATTAAGTCACAGGTGTGGCATGTGGGGGTGACACCATTAGGCCCAGTTTAAGTTCTACAAAACAGGAAAACCGTTTTTGGTAACCTTTGTGTGTATTGAGCCGGGGGGGGGGGGGGGGGGCGCCAAACTCGGGAACAGCCCCGGGCGGCAAAAGCTCTAGCTACGCCTCTGGCTGAGTCTATCTGCTGGTAGGTCAGCCATCTTTTGGGTTTGAGTTGAACCACGAAGCTTACGGCAGGTGACACATTTGTAGATGACACTACTGATGAGTCTTTTTGCACCGATGATCCACACGCCAGCAGATCTGATGGCTCCTTCTGTAAATAGTCTTCCTTGGTGCTTGACCAGATTGTGGTAATGTTGTACGATTAGGTAGGCAACATGACATTTTCCGGGAAGTATAAGAGGGAATTTCTCCACAAACTCCATCTCAGCTTCTTTGAGTCGGCCTCCTACTCTCAGTGGGCCGCTGTTGTCGATGAATGGGTCGAGTTTTCTCAATACGCTGCTCGCTGGTATTGGAGCTTTGTTAATAAGACATTGGATTTCTGCAAAGTAGGTTTCTCTTTGAACAGTGAGGATGATGTGATTTCTAGAGAACTCTAAGTCGGAGGTAACGTAGGTATTTTTACAAAGATGCCAACCTTTACATTTTTCTGTGCCACAAGTTCTGGTGGTCCTGAATGAGCGAGCTATATGAGTCAGGCAGGTAATGGCTCGAGTAAGTGACTTCCAACTTGAGAATCTGTCGAACCTGCAAGATCCAAGCTGGATAACAGAGGTCACTGTATGTAGTGTAGACACCTGAGGGCGGATTTCAGCATCTGAGTCCTCTCCTATTAGTTCAAAGGTGTCTGGAAAACATTCCTCAATGTACAATAGTTTTGGTCCCGAGAGCCACGTTGTGCTTCCTAGTCGACTTGCGTCAACTGCTCTAGTTGTATGATCTGCGGGATTCTGGTCTGTGGGTATGTAATGCCACTGCTTTGGATGAACTGATCTCCTGATTCGTAGCACTCTGTTATTGACATAAACGTAGAATTGCCTGGTTTCGTTGTGGATATATCCCAGGACTACTTTGCTGTCTGAGTAGAACTTGGCCTGTGTCAGGTCGATATCCATTTCAGATGCGATGAACTCTGCTAACTCAACGGCTAAGACTGCGGCACAAAGCTCTAACCTGGGTATAGTGTGCTCTGGTTGTGGTGCGAGTTTGGCCTTTCCCATGATGAAACCAATGTGGCACTGACATTTGGAGTCTACAGTTTTGAGGTAGGCAACAGCGGCAATTGCTTTGACAGAAGCATCTGCAAATACGTACAGTCTTTGGCTCTGTATCTCAGTAGATGGCACAGGGATGTATGGTCTTGGCACATGCAGGTTGGAGAGTGCTGCTAACGAGTTCTTCCACTCTTCCCACTGGATCCTCTTATCAGGTGGCAGAGGTGCATCCCAGTCAGATGTTTCCCTAGTTAAGTCTCTTAGTAGGGCCTTGCCTTGTATAGTAACAGGAGCTGCGAAACCCAAGGGATCGTACAGACTGTTGATGGTAGACAGGACGCCTCTACGTGTGAAAGGCCTTTCTTCCTGGCTGACCTGAAAGGTGAAAGTGTCTGATTGTAGATTCCAGAGAAGCCCAAGGCTGCGTTGCATTGGTGCGGGGTCTGACCCCAGGTCCAGGTCTCTGAGACCATTACATAGGTCTTGAGAAGGGAACGCTTCCATGAGTTCTTGGCTGTTTGAGGCTATTTTATGAAGCCTAAGGTTTGAGCAGGCAAGCATGTCCTGGGCTCTCCTGAGAAGACTGATGGCAGTCTCATTTGAAGGCATGGCTTTTAGACAGTCGTCGACATAAAAGTCCTTTTCTATGAATTGTCTGACATCTGCTCCGTATTCTGCTTCTCCTTCCTGAGCCGACCTTTTGAGTCCGTAAATGGCGACTGCAGGTGAAGGACTGTTGCCAAAGATGTGCACTCTCATGCGATACTCTGTGACTTCTTTAGTAGGATCATTGTCTCTGTACCAGAAGAATCTTAGGAAGTTCCTGTCTCTCTCTCTCACAAGGAAACAATGGAACATTTGCTGGATGTCAGCGATGAAGGCAATGGAATCCTTACGGAAGCGCATAAGTACACCCAGTAGTTTGTTATTGAGGTCTGGTCCTGTCAGTAGAACGTCATTCAGGGAGACATCATTAAACTTAGCACTGGAATCAAACACGACTCTGATCTGGCCTAGTTTTTTAGGGTGGTATACTCCGAACATGGGTAGGAACCAGCATTCTTCAGAGTCTTTGAGGGTGGGAGCTAGTTCTGCGTGACGGTTTTCAAAAATCTTTGACATGAAGGAGAAAAAGTGATCTTTCATCTCTGGTTTCCTTTGCAGATTACGTTTGAGAGAGGAGAAACGTTGTAATGCCTGATTTCTGTTGTTCGGTAGACGTGGTCTGTGGGTTTTGAAGGGAAGAGGTGCGACCCAGCTCTTGGTCTCATCTTTAACGAGTCCCTTGTCCATTACCTCTAAGAACAACTTGTCCTCTACCGACATTGCCACTTGGTTGTCCTGTTTAGTTCTCTGGAAGACTGTGCACCCTAACTGATCCTCATAGCTTCCCGACACTATATTGCTGTCGTGAGTAAAGTCTATTAAATGATCAGGTAGTTGGATGCTGTGTGGCAGTTCCCTGACATGGAACTCATTGTTACAAGGTTGAAACAGAGATGGACGTCCTTTCTCCAATGTATTTGTCAGCATGCTTGTCACAGAAGATGGGGCGTGCATGCGTCCCAAGCATACATTGCCAATTATGACCCATCCTAGGTCTAGTCTTTGGGCATAGGGAGCATTGTGGAGTCCATTGATATGACGTCTCACTTTATGAACCTGTAGGATATCTCTCCCCAACAGCAGAATTATCTGGGCCTGATGGTCGAGTTCCGGTATAAGGTGTGCTATTTGTTTTAAGTGAGCGTGATGGATTGCTACATCTGGCGTAGGGATTTCAGATCTGTTGTCTGGGATCTGGTTACATTCGATGATCGTAGGTAGCGGTAGGCAGAATTGTCCGTCTAAAGACTCGATCTGGTAGTCAGTAGCTTTCCTGCCTGCTGTTGTCACAGTACCTGCACACGTCTTTAAGGAGTAGGGAGTGCTTGGCCCTTTGATGTTGAATAGGTCAAAGAATGTTGATCTAGCCAAGGATTGATTACTTTGATCATCCAAGATAGCATACAGTCTTACAGCTTGGTCTCTATGGCCCTTCGGGTATACTTTGACGAGGCATATTTTTGAACAGGACCTACTGTCTATTGTCCCTTTGTAGACCTCGGTGCATTGTGAAGTGATCTCTGGCGTAGCTGTATCAGTGTTCCTTTCCTCCCCGCCATGCTCACTGTCAGCAAGCGTGTTTTGTGTACTCCATGGAGCTGGGCCAGGGTGTAAAGCGGTGTTATGGTCTGTGGTGCCACATTCTGTGCATTTTACACTGACCTTGCAGTCCTTGGCGAGATGAGCTGTGGACGAGCAGCACTTGTAGCAGATACCGTTTTCTTTCAGGAAGCTTCTGCGATCTGGCATAGATTTTCCTCTGAAGGCTTTGCATTTCAGGAGAGGATGAGGCTTCTGATGAAGTGGGCACTGCTTGTCAGGGTCCTGCACCTTTGTCTCTGATTGGGAGCAGCCAGCAGACCTGTAATTAGAACCTGAAGAAGAAACATAAGTCTTGTGTACTGCCACAGATGTTCTGCGTGGATTTGCAGGTGGTGACAGTGTGGCATATGGTATTGCAAAGTCAAAGCTGGGATCGTTTCTAATTCTTGCTTGTTGGTGTATGAAGTCTACAAAAACGGAGAAGGGAGGGAATGGAACGCTGTGTTTGTATTTGTACGTGGAACCATGTGTGAGCCACCTCTCCTGTAGATTGTAGGGCAACTTCTGGACTATAGGGTTAACACCTCTGGCTGTGTCGAGAAATGCAAGTCCCTGTGGGTCGTCCTCGTATTTGGCAACTTGGACTTCCATTAGCAAGTCGCTTAGCTCTCTAAGTTTCTGGAGACCTTTGTTAGATATTTTAGGAAAGTCATCGATTCTTTTGAACAAGGCTCTTTCTATTACTTCTGCTGAGCCGTAACACTCATCCAGCCTTTTCCAGATCTCTTTGAGGCCAGTCTCAGGGCGGTTTATATTAATGTCTCTGATCCTTACTGCGTGTTTGACTGACTCTTCTCCCAGGTATTTGACTAACAGGTCTATCTCTTCCCTGTGTTGTAGCCCCAAGTCTCTAATGACATTTTGGAAGGAAGCTTTCCAAGCTCTGTAACCTTCAGCTCGGTTAGTGAATTTCATGAGTCCCTTGGCAACAAGTTCACGTCGTGTGAAGAACTTGGCAAATTCTGTCGTGAACCGGTTGTCAGCAGAGTATACTGGTGATGGGTCGCCCTGATAGTGATGTGAGGTGCGTTCGTACCTGTTAGTGTCCTCAGGGTGGCGCCAGCCAGTGTCGTATTGCTTCGGCCTGATGTAAGGTGTGTCAGCAGGGTGATCCACGTTGGTTACCTGATGAGGGGCAAGGTAGTCATTAGCTGGGTTGTTTTGCCTCACATTTTCGAGTTTGTTTCTGTCCTGAGCCTCGTGACGACTCTCGCTCACTTCGCTGGAGGTGTCGTATTCTGGTTTTGGTACTGGTTCAGGGTTATAGTTTGGATCAGGAAGTTCATTAACATACTGAGATGTGCGTTGTGGTGAGTCTTGCAGTGGAAACTCCAGACTCGGCGTACTGCTTTGGCTATGCAGCTTGGGATTTTGCGCGGCTTCTAGCGATTCTGCTTCGGCGAGGGCTGCGGCAGCTTCCCTTTTTGCTGCTAGGCTTTCTAAGGCGGCATCCACACGTGCCTTCTCTAACTGCGACCTTCTCTCTTGATCGGCTCTCTCATCATCTATGCGTGCTTTTTCTAACTGCAACCTTCTCTCTTGATCGGCTCTCTCATCATCTATGCGTGCTTTTTCTAACTGCAACCTTCTCTCTTGATCATCTAGGCGTGCTTTTTCTAATTTAAGTTGCATCTCTTGGTCAGCAAAGCTCGCTTGTATTTTGGCAGCTTCAGCATTTGCGCGGGCAATGGCGAAAGCCAGGGCCGTATTTAGAGTTTCTGCTGCCCTAGGCACTTTTAGTGCTGCCTCCCCCATTGGTGAGTATGACACTATCCGCAGTGACTTTGGCAAGAATCGCTGATGTGAAAGTCGCCTTTTGCAGCAGATCGGGCAGTTTTTCTGCATCTGCCGCGTAACGGATCACTTACGGCAACACTGCGTTTGGTTTCATTCATTCCCTATGGGATTTGCGGTACTTGCTGTGATCTGGGAAATGCGGTACCATACCCCCCAACGTTTGAAGAAGGGAAAAAGGTGTAAAGGTTGCGGCGCATGTAGTGCGCCGCGGCAAATTTTGGGCCACGCCTCTGACCACACCCATTTCACAACTAATCACACCCATATCCAAGTCCCAACCACACCCATTCAGCACTGCTGATCACACTGTTTCATATACAATAATTAAAACCAAAAAAATATGGCCACGTAGTGCTCCATACTGTATAATAGCTACGCAGTGCTCCACATACTGTATAATGGCCCTACATGATGCTCCATACTGTATAATGACCTCACATGATGCTCCATACTGTATAATGACCTCACATGATGCTCAATACTGTATAATGACCACACATGATGCTCAATACTGTATAATGGCCACACATAATGCTCAATACTGTATAATGACCGCACATGATGCTCCATACTGTATAATGGCCATACATGATGCTCCATACTTTATAATGGCCCCACATGATGCTCAATACTGTATAATGGCCGCACATGATGCTCCATACTGTATAATGACCGCATATGATGCTCAATACTGTATAATGACCACACATGATGCTCCATACTGTATAATGGCTGCACATGATGCTCAATACTGTATAATGACCGCACATGATGCTCCATACTGTATAATGGCCCCACATGATGATCCATACTGTATAATGACCGCACATGATGCTCCATACTGTATAATGGCCGCACATGATGCTCAATACTGTATAATGACCGCACATGATGCTCCATACTGTATAATGGCCACACATGATGATCCATACTGTATAATGACCGCACATGATGCTCCATACTGTATAATGGCCGCACATGATGCTCCATACTGTATAATGGCCACACATAATGCTCCATACTGTATAATGACCGCACATGATGCTCCATATTGTATAATGGCCCCACATGATGCTCAATACTGTATAATGACCTCACATGATGCTCAATACTGTATAATGACCACACATGATGCTCAATACTGTATAATGGCCACACATAATGCTCAATACTGTATAATGACCGCACATGATGCTCCATACTGTATAATGGCCATACATGATGCTCCATACTTTATAATGGCCCCACATGATGCTCAATACTGTATAATGGCCGCACATGATGCTCCATACTGTATAATGACCGCATATGATGCTCAATACTGTATAATGACCACACATGATGCTCCATACTGTATAATGGCCGCACATGATGCTCAATACTGTATAATGACCGCACATGATGCTCCATACTGTATAATGGCCCCACATGATGATCCATACTGTATAATGACCGCACATGATGCTCCATACTGTATAATGGCCGCACATGATGCTCAATACTGTATAATGACCGCACATGATGCTCCATACTGTATAATGGCCACACATGATGATCCATACTGTATAATGACCGCACATGATGCTCGATACTGTATAATGGCCGCACATGATGCTCCATACTGTATAATGGCCACACATAATGCTCCATACTGTATAATGACCGCACATGATGCTCCATACTGTATAATGGCCCCACATGATGCTCAATACTGTATAATGACCGCACATGATGCTCCATACTGTATAATGACCCCACATGGTGCTCCATACTGTATAATGGCCGCACATGATGCTCCATACTGTATAATGACCGCACATGATGCTCCATACTGTATAATGACCGCACATGATGCTCAATACTGTATAATGACCACACATGATGCTCCATACTGTATAATGGCCGCACATGATGCTCAATACTGTATAATGACCGCACATGATGCTCCATACTGTATAATGACCCCACATGATGCTCCATACTGTATAATGGCCACACATGATGATCCATACTGTATAATGACCGTACATGATGCTCCATACTGTATAATGGCCGCACATGATGCTCCATACTGTATAATGGCCATACATGATGCTCTATACTGTATAATGACTGCACATGATGCTTCATACTGTATAATGGCCCCACATGATGCTCAATACTGTATAATGACCGCACATGATGCTCCATACTGTATAATGACCCCACATGATGCTCCATATTGTATAATGGCCATGGCTCATATCCCCCTCCCCTCCTCCTGTATGCATGGCTCATAATTCCCCCCCCTCCCTATGCATGGCTGATGGCTCATAATTCCCCCCCCCCTCCCTATGCATGGCTGATGGCTCATAATTCCCCCCCCTCCCTCCCTATGCATGGCTGATGGCTCACAATTCCCCCCTCCCCCCCTATGCATGGCTGATGGCTCATAATTCCCCCCCCTCCCTCCCTATGCATGGCTGATGGCTCATAATTCCCCCCCTCCCTCCCTATGCATGGCTGATGGCGCTCATAATTCCCCCCCCTCCCTATGCATGGCTGATGGCGCTCATAATTCCCCCCCCTCCCTATGCATGGCTGATGGCGCTCATAATTCCCCCCCCCCTATGCATGGCTGATGGCGCTCATAATTCCCCCCCTCCCTCCCTATGCATGGCTGATGGCGCTCATAATTCCCCCCCCCTCCCTATGCATGGCTGATGGCGCTCATAATTCCCCCCCCTCCCTATGCATGGCTGATGGCGCTCATAATTCCCCCCCTTCCTCCCTATGCATGGCTGATGGCGCTCATAATTCCCCCCCTCCCTATGCATGGCTGATGGCGCTCATAATTCCCCCCCCTATGCATGGCTGATGGCGCTCATAATTCCCCCCCCCCTCCTTATGCATGGCTGATGGCGCTCATAATTCCCCCCCCCTCCCTCCCTATGCATGGCTGATGGCGCTCATAATTCCCCCCCCCTCCCTATGCATGGCTGATGGCGCTCATAATTCCCCCCCCCCTCCCTATGCATGGCTGATGGCGCTCATAATTCCCCCCCCCCTCCCTATGCATGGCTGATGGCGCTCATAATTCCCCCCCCCCTATGCATGGCTGATGGCGCTCATAATTCCCCCCCCCCTATGCATGGCTGATGGCGCTCATAATTCCCCCCCCTCCCTATGCATGGCTGATGGCGCTCATAATTCCACCCCGCCTCCCTCCCTATGCATGGCTGATGGCGCTCATAATTCCCCCCCCTCCCTATGCATGGCTGATGGCGCTCATAATTCCCCCCCCTATGCATTGCTGATGGCGCTAATTCCCCCCCCCTCCCTATGCATGGCTGATGGCGCTCATAATTCCCCCCCTCCCTCCCTATGCATGGCTGATGGCGCTCATAATTCCCCCCCCCCCCCTATGCATGGCTGATGGCGCTCATAATTCCCCCCTCCCCCTCCCTATGCATGGCTCATTTCTCCACCCCCTCCCCGCTCCTTCTCCCGAGCCATCTTGCATGGCACGGGTGGCTTCCCATCCTCCCCCCGCCCCCCGTCCCTCAGTCATACTCACCTGTCAGCTGCCTGTCTGTCCCACACGCCGCGCCGACATTCCTCCGGCTCTGTCCCGCGGCGCCGCAGCGCCTTCGTCCTGACTGAGTGAGCGGTCATGTGGTACCACTAATTAAGGTCATGAATATGCGCATATTCATGACCTTAATTAACGGTGCCACGTGACCGCTCACTCAG
Organism: Ranitomeya imitator; assembly: GCF_032444005.1. Taxonomy (NCBI): domain Eukaryota; kingdom Metazoa; phylum Chordata; class Amphibia; order Anura; family Dendrobatidae; genus Ranitomeya; species Ranitomeya imitator. The sequence continues at coordinate 53,521,804 of NC_091282.1, read as the reverse complement.
GATGCGCTACAGACGCTGAGACCAGGCATCGCTGGAGCAGGTGAGTATCGTCTTCAGGGAGGGTGGGTGGGACTCGGAGACTTGGAGGTGGGGGGACTCGGAGGTGGGGGCCTGGGGGGACTCGGAGGCGGGGGGGCGGGGCCATTGGGCGCGTTTTTGACCCGGGCCGGGACTTATTAAAAAAAAAACAAAAAAACACACCTTGCTCAGGTGCCGCCCCCCGCAATGTCGCCGCCCTAGGCATGTGCCCTCGCGTGCCTAGTGGCAAATACGGCCCTGGCGACAGCGCTGCTGATGGATGTTGTCTTTGAGGAGACGGAAGTAACAGATCTTGTCCTATGCGATTTGTGAGACATGGTGTCTTGGGAAAGTGCTTGGCTGTGCAGAGATTGCTGTAGCTGTATTTAGTCTCTGAGTAGCCGGTGACTTGAATCCCACTAGTTGGATGGCTGCCGTTTCACTGTTCTGTCCTCACTAGCTGAGGCAGGCTCATACGTCGCTATACAGTCAGCTAAACCGCTATACCGGGGTCCAATAAGGAGACTGTGGTTGAGTCTGTGCTTTATTAAACGTAGTGGTATATTGATGCGGTGAAACTGTGAACAATGATATACATAGAATCAGTGCATGGTATAGAACAGATACATACTAAACATGAGGTACATTATGCATAACATTTAGGAAGCTAGTAACTGAACTGGGAGTACAACTGGTTAAACTAGGCTAAAATAGAGCAGAAATATCTACAGAAAGCATAAAGACATACCGGCAATGCAATCGCAAGGGGGATGAAGTGAAGCGTCTTTCCTTGATAGGGCAAACTGAAGAAAGTGAAAGGAAAAATGGAGGGAAATGGAGGCTAAGCTACCATAATACATTGCAAAGGAGGAGGAGAATCAGACATGGATAATACAAACACAGAAGATTGAACTGTCAACATAACTCTGACCGCTAGAGGGAGCCAAAGCACTAAAAACAAATAAAGATATGAACATCCATACTGAGAAACCTGCAATTACGCAAACAGATAATCAGGGTAACAATATTAGATGGCGGAGACAGAACACTGTCTCTTCCTGCAAGAAGCTAAGTCCCCGATTGTTATTTTCTGCTCATTGTTTCCTTGTCCAGCTTGCTTTCATGATTTTGTCTTGCTAGCTGGAAGCTCTGGGATGCAGAGTGGCACCTCCGCACCGTGAGTCGGTGCGGGGGTCTTTTTGCACACTCTGCGTGGTCTTTTGTAGTTTTTTGTGCTGACCGCAAAGATACCTTTCCTATCCTCTGTCTATTTAGTTAGTCTGGCCTCCCTTTGCTAAAACCTGTTTCATTTCTGTGTTTGTGACTTTCATCTTTACTCACAGTTAATATTTGTGGGGGGCTGCCTTTTCCTTTGGGGAAATTTCTCTGAGGCAAGGTAGGCTTTATTTTCTATCTCTAGGGCTAGCTAGTTCTTAGGCTGTGACGAGGCGTCTAGGCCATGTCAGGTACACTCCACGGCTATTTCTAGTGTGTGTGATAGGATTAGGGATTGCGGTCAGCAGAGTTCCCACTTCCCAGAGCTTGTCCTGTATCGGTTTAACCATCAGGTCATTTCGGGTGCTCCTAACCACCAGGTCATAACACATAAACTGTTGTCTGAAGTATTGATTCTTCTTGTAGGACTAATATTTACCTCTAATATTATCTCCTACAGTTTGTTTTCTGTTATCTTTGCAAATCAGTCACCAGAACCACAATCAGTACATGAGTGTCACCAGAACGACCATTAGTACATGAATACATCACTAGAACCACCATTAACACATGAATGCATTACTAGATCCACTGCCGGTACATGAATACATCAATAGACCCAGCACCAGTACTTGACTACGTAGCTAGAACCACCATCAGTAAATTAATATGTCATCAGAACCTCCATCAGTACATGAATATGTGACCAGAACCAACATAAGTACATGAATACACGACCAGAACCAAGAGTACTTGAATTCAAGAACCAAACTTAGTACAAAAATCAATTGTAATATCAAATCAGCCCCATAAACAATTGTAGGGTTGTAGGTTCATGCAATACAACTCCCAGTATGTCTTTAACAATGGTGAGGAGAAACTGGGAGAAGTTATTAACAGCCATCATCACAGCCAGATTACAATGATCTGGTGTAAAACAACTATACTTACGACCACCTTTAGGGTTCGTTCACACAACTGTTTAAATCGGACGAATGAGTGATAAGGTCATTAAGATCTTATGTCACTGACCACTACAACATCTACAGGATTGCACTGTTACTGGCAGCAACATTTCTCTGTAATTGCATAGGTGTGTGTGATCCCAATAGGACAACCAATTTTTGTCTTTTTATAGCTTTGTTACCTCTATTTTATGAAGCAGTCAGAAGTAAATATCATACTGATGGGCTGCGACTCATGGGCCACTGTTGTGTGCTTGCCTCCCAGGCTAAAATTTGCCAGTCTGATATCGAACATTGATATTTACTCATACAAAAAATTGTCTGGGGCTGCATGTTAGACCGTCAGCCGAACCCAACAATATAAGCAGGTTTGTCCAACATTAGTATAATATGCATCAATGGCTTGAGGCCGAATTCAGTACCGCTTGGACGCAGGTATCCTGACTCAAATTGACAACCTCAGGTCAGGAGAACCACGGCTAGTCCAATGCATGGACATCTGAATTCGGCATTAACATTTTTAGTACCAAGTCTAAATGTCTCCTCAAAATCAAACCTAGAGAAGAATAAAGGCCATCTATTTTATCCTGGGATTAGCCTCTTGACTAATTCGAGAAGCGCAAGATTTTTGTGGTGTTTGATAACAGTGATGTTATGTTTAGCACCTTCTAGAAAATTATGCCTTTCCTTGAAGGCCCACTTGACTGCCAGTAAGTCTTGATTTTCCAAATCATAATTCCACTCTGAAGATGAGAGTTGTTGTGAAAAGTAGGCGCATGGATGAAGCTGAGAGAGAGTAGGAGTACCTTGTGATAACATTGTCCCAACCACAATGACATCAACCTCCACTACAAAAGAACATTCTAAGTCAGGATCAACTAATACAAGGCCTAATGAGAAGCGTTCCTTTTAACTTAAAGAAGGTATGGACTTTCTCAGATTTACAATTCAGCATATCTGCCTCCTTCTTAATTAAACAAAGCTGAACCCGCTCTGCAAGAGTCTGGACCACGTAGGCCAATTCTTGCATTTGTTTGACAACTTCTTAGACATGATCCATAAATATTGGTCAACTATACTGTAATGTAGCTCTGCTTGTGGTAGTCGGGCAGCTCTTCATTCTGTTAAGCAAGTCCCTGGGAAATCCTGGTATTCACCCTCTAACCCCTGTACATGGATATGGATGTATGCAGGGCCCCTTGGATTGCGTTCATGGAGTAGCTGCTGGCCGGTGGTGCGAGTTTTCAAGTAGGGTTGTTTACCAAGAGGTCAAGGTCAGGGTGTGGTGAAATATGTGTATATATATCTATATGTGTGTAATGACATAAGTCTAGGGTTATATGTGTGACTAATGATAATGTGTGGTGAAATACGTGTATATATATCTATATGTGTGTAGTGACATATGTCTAGGGTTACATGTGTGACTAGTGATAATGTAACATCTGTCCTGAAGGCAAGTCGCACCTAGGTGTTAATAGGTACTTCCTTGGGACTAGTAGAAATTGTGTCTTCATATCTCACCAGGAGGTCTGGCTAAGGCCAAGAAGAAAGGAACACTTGACACCCCCTAGTGCTTGGAGGGGAGATGCTAATTGCGGCCCGAGGGTTAGCTATTCCTGGGAACCATCTCACAAGTATCTCCAGAGGAAAATAATATATATTCATTAGTAGAGCGGCCGTGCCCAGTCAAACAGACTGCAATTATGATATTAACCTGGGGGGCCAGTCTAGAAACCTGACCTCAGACCAAAGTTATAAATTTAGGCTGCAGACAGAGAATTGTGTTCACATGATGGGGGCAGCCTGAGAAGCTGGTGTGATCCAATCTACATTCTTCCTACCCTCAGGGAGCAGAAAGCAACTACCAGTTAGATAATTTCTGTAAATTTCTCCTGTTTATTTTGACACTGTTTGCATAAGTTGTATGTCTTTTTATTATCATATTTTTATACCTTTTTCTTGAAAGCATTGAACCTTTTGTTATTAAAGTATAAAACTTTAACCAATTGAACCTTGAATGTTCAAAAAGAATCCATAGCCTAAGGTGTGTGAGCCTTATGAGTGATAGGCATATTTTTATTAGTATTGTTAGTTCGCCCGTGTATTCGATGAGTGGTGGCAGCGTGTATGAGCGGGTGTGTGGCCTGGGTTGGTGTGTGATTTATGCTCCCATTACAACATAGGACAGAGGTTGAATGCTGGACTGAGAGAGGGGAGATAGATAACCCTTGCAGGCACAACCCCAAGTCATGTGTGAGAGCAGGCACGTGACGAATAAGTGACACCACGGAGAAGGGATCCGTGACACAGGGTCAAAATTATGAGAGTGTCGAGTAAACAGAAAAACAAGCCCAAGTCAGGAACAAATTGACTTGAGATACAGGATACTAGGGCTAAACAAAGCAACAGATCGGGGTAATAACACACAAAAGCTGACACCTAGAAGTAGCTGCCGGAGGATTAAATAAGGAGTGGTTCTGCCTAGAGCTCACAGTAGAAAAGTGATTGCAATAGATAATCAGCACCCTGGGTGCTCCTTGTCTGGGAAGGACCTCAAGTCCCATCCAGACTAAAGTAAAACAGAGCCCCCAACACCACTGGCAGCGCAAGTGCGCCAGCTCCTAGTGGCAAAAGTAGATGTCGTAGGAGAGGGATCAGACATGGATGTAACAGCATTGCAGTCCAGCCAATATGAAGAATGCATTTATAACATTCCTAATTCTTCTTGTTCCATTATATATGTTATAATATTATTTTGTTACATTGTATCTTATATTATCACCCTGTTATTAGTCGCGCTCTCACCTTCCATTTTTCTGATTGGAGCAGTCATGTTCTATTAACCACAGGCTATTTATAGCAGACGGATCGACTATCCGCAGGGAAGGAGGGCGGCCGCGTTCTCCCTGTGCGTGCGGTGATACATAATGCCGATCAGATACAACGCTGGACTCAATTACACGTATAACACTCGCTGTGATAGAGGTTACCAGCCGCAAACGCCGCAGATCTGAGAAAATGAAGAGACTGGAAATGACCGCCGCTGCTCTAAAAGGGTTTTCGGTTTTATGTACAGTAAGTAAAGTTTAATCACGATATAAATGGAAAGTTCGACAACTTTCTGATAAGTGCAAAAAAGTTACAGATTTTTTCAGAGGGCATATTTACACCATTTACACCACCCTGCACATTTTTGGGGAAAAAGGCCCTCATCACCACTTTTAGGCTATTTTCTCACTATAAGATTTTGGTGAGTTTTTGACGTTGCAGATTTTCTGCACGATTTCTTCACCCATTAAATTTTTTTTTTTTTTTTTTAAATACGTAGCGCAAAAAACTCACCAAGAGCTCATTGTGGGGTGATTTTTACCATATACTATAATCAAGCGCCACAAGGGGACCAAAAAAAAAATGTGATTTGAAGTCAGAAAAAGTTTTAAAACTATAAAAAAAAACTAAAATTTCAAATCAACACTTTTTCTCCAGGTAAAAATTTAAGAAACTTTTTTCTTTTTTAAAAAAAAGTATACTTGGTATCATCACATCTGTGAAAATTCAGTCTATAACAATATAAAATGATGAAACTCATAACGTATAACACCATAAAGAAAAATAAAAAGTGAAATGTAAAAATTGCCATTTTTTGGGGGCACCGCACCTTTCCAAAAATGTAGTAAAAAGAGATCATCGTATTAGCAGTACGTCAAAATGGTGCCAATAAAAACTACAGCTTGCTATAAAAGAAACAAAACACTCACTCAGCTCCATCAATGGACAAGTAAAAAAGTTACGGTTCTCAAAAAATGGTAGCACAAACAAAAAGAAAAAAAAAAAAGTATACAAGTCTGGTATCACAATAATCGTACTGACCTGGAGAATCATGACGCCGGGTCATTTCTACCCATCAATGAATACTGTAGAAACAAAGCATAAAAAAATGGTGGAATTGCAGTTCTATCACCAATACTGCGGACTGGGGATTTTGTTTCTCAATTTACAGTACATAGTGAGCTAAAATGAATAATGTCATTTAAAGCTACAACTTGATCAGCAGTAAAAATAAATAAATAAAGCCAGTGTAAGGGGAACAATCAGACCGCGGGTACCTGCGTGCCATGGCCGGAGCTGTCGAGGCTGGATCCCCTAATGTCTGGGGGAAGCATTAACCAGCCAGACCTTCCTGCTCCTTTTGCTATTAGACTGTTTATTCCCCTGGTTAACCCAGTAAAACTGTTAACCCTTGCTCTGCCTCCTGTCCGTCACTGCATCTTGCAACCTGCTTATGTAACACCCCAGGTAACAGGTTATTACAGTGGCATTGCTTTTCTCACGGGGAGAGTGATGCCATGCTTGGAAGTGAGGAAGGATCCCTTTAACAGGTATTCAGCACATGCAACACTGTTCTGATTCCAGGCAAGAAGGGAGAGCTCTGAACCCGGTTTCAGGGGAACTTGCCTATATATTCTGACTGGAGGAGGAAGTTAGTCAGATTGTGAGAGGAGAGTGAGGAGTGAGGAAGGAAAGCTGGGGCCATGCAGAGAGAGAGTTCTGCAGCTCCTAGGAAGACCAAAGAGAGCAAAGCAAATTGTAAAGAGACTGAGAGGGAAGAGAAGTAAAGGAGAGAGAAGGGCTGGAGGGAAGCTGCGACTGAGCTTCCTCCACGCTTAAGCGCAGAATACCGGTAGCCGGGAGACTGAGGTTGTGGGGGTAACTTTATGCCCCACGGCAGAAACCGGTGGACAGAAGGATCCACCTGTCTACCATTAACACCCAAAGGCACACAGTAACAGATAGAGCCTGGAGTCATCCTGTGAGACCCTGTAAAAAGGCTCGCGTTACCTGCCATGCGGGTAGTGTCCTACCTAAAGGTGGACAGAGAGAAAGTGAGGACCTTGTGTGAGGCCTAAGGCAGCAATGGACTACAACACAGCGCATAGAGAAAGACTTCTGATCCCACCTGGCTAGGGGGATTCCTGAATCGCTTCCAAGCCGGCCGGACCATACCAACACCCGTGATCTGTACCCTGGACTGTGGCTGCCTTTCACCAGTAAAGAGGTAAAGAGACTGCAACTTGTGTCCTCTGATTCTTTCTATACCACCTACCACCTGTCCCTACTACAGCAGGAGCCCTGGAGACCCAGCTTCACCTGTGGGAAGCCATACAATTCCTGCTGCCATAACATCACCCCAGTGGACCCCTTTAAGCAGTGTCGGTCCTCCCTGACCGAATATCACAGGTGGCGTCACAAACATTTCTTATTTCACAAACCCCTTTAAAGACCTTCCCTTTAACATGGGCGCCCAGGGCCACGGACTGGGTCACCGCCGCCGTGACACATCCCTTTAAGTACCGGACCCAGTACTGAGTACCCCACGGCCCTGGCGGGCGTTCCACATACACCCTTGTTATGACCTGGTGGTTAAGAGGCCACACTGATATGACCTGGTGGCTAAAACGCAACATGGAGCGAGCTCTGAGAAGGTGGTATCTCTACTGACCGCAGTCCCTAATCCTAACAACAACACTAGAAATAGCCGTGGGATGTTCCTGACTCTCCCTAGACACCTCTTCACAGCCTAAGAAATAACTACCCCTAAAGAAGGAAATAGAAAGCTATCTTGCCTCAGAGAAAACCCTCAAAAGGAAAGATAGCCCCCCACAAATATTGACTGTGAATGGAGAGGGAAATGACGTACACAGAAATGAAATCAGAATTCAGCAAAGGAGGCCAATACTAAACTAGATAGACAGAGAGAAAAGGATACTGTGCGGTCAGTATAAAAAACTACAAAATCCACGCAGAGTTTACAAAAATGAACTCCACACCGACTCACGGTGTGGAGGGGCAAATCTGTTTTCCCAGAGCTTCCAGCTAGCCTGAATAAGACATAGTGACAAGCTGGACAAAAAGAGACATATTTGCAAAGCAATAGAGTCCAAACAAATGGACAAACAAAAACTAGCAAAAACTTATCTTTTGCAGACAAGGACTGGCCATATGAAAATTCCAAGGAGAGAACCAAATCCAACCAAGAACATTGACAGCAGGCATGGACTAAAGCCCAGAGCAGGTTTAAATAACAAACCCAGGCAAGGCGATTAGTGAAGGCAGCTGCTACAGCTACCTAGAGGAGCAGCAGTTCCACTCGAAACCACCAGAGGGAGCCCAAGGGCAGAACTCACAAAAATACCATTAGCAACCACAGGAGGGAGCTCCAGAACGGAATTCACAACACACCCTCATAGCACTTTTGTGGGAACAGTTTGGGGAAGTCTCTTTTCTGTTCCCCATGACTGCGCCCAGTGCACAGGCTCCATACAAACATGGAGGGGGAAGAACATGAGTGGCCGCACAGAGCCCCAACACCAACCCAACAGCTAGACTGGAAATTGTGATCCCGGCCTTCCCCCAACAGCAAGGTCTGACCTCACAAATGCTCTCCTGGATAAAGGGGTTAAAATTCCCCAAATCTTGTAGAAATCCTCCTTAGAAGAGCGGGAGCCGTTACATCTGCAGAGGGGAAGACTCCATAGTAATTTCTGTGGATGTAGGATGGGAGGTCAGAAAAGCTCCTGGAGGGGAATGTGAAGTCTGCAGACAGAGCTGTTAAGGATATTACAGATTTCTGCAGAATTGCTTTGTGCTTGTCTTCATCCTCCATTATTGTTACCTTGGTTACCAAGGACATAGGCGCCAATGTTGTGAGGAAGATCTGACTCTCATCATGCAGCTCACATCTGTTCAGTGATAAGATGTACAAGCCGAGACCCCCCAAGAGACACATCCTTGGGGCCTGACATCACTGCTCCGCCATATTATGGTCCATATACAATTTGAACAGCCTCGGCTGAGGGCCATGTCATATGTTACCATGGCTAATTGCATTATTGGCATTAGGCAGAACATGGGCCCTGTTTATGGCAGCGGAAATGGCCCACTAACAGACGTGGTTGGTCATACTGCTCTTTGAGCAGGGAAGATGTTCAGAAACCCCCAACATACACCTGACCAGTGGTGGATTAGAATGAGGTCAATCTGGGCGGTAGCCCAGGGCCCAGTGGTGTAGCCTCAGGGCCGCAATCAGGGCATTACTGCCCTGACTGGCGTATGGGGCCCGGTGGGCAGAGGGGGCTTGCATCGAGCCCCATCTCATCTGCTCACCGGGCCCCTACCGGCAGGCTAGACCGGGCCGTTAGCGGAGCTGCATCAGTTTAACATTATTGACATGCGGGTGCGGGCCCGCACGTTAATAGTTAACAGCCGCCAGCCAATCGGAGGCTGGCAGCTGACGTCAACCGCAATGCGCACGTCGCCGGCTTCTGACGTCATTGTCAGTCGCCGGCGAGTGCGCGCTTCAGCTGCGTGGACGGAGCTTCGCCGCAGGAACGCGGCAAGGTAAGAAGTTTTTTTCTTAATTGAGAGTGGCGATCCTGGGGTCCGGGGCAGACTGTGAGACATGGGGGCAGAATGCTGGACAGGGGGACAGAATGCTGGACACGGGGCAGAATGCTGGACACAGGGGCAGAATGCTGGACACGGGGGGAAGATTGCTGGACACGGGGGGCAGAATGCTGGACATGGGGACAGAATGCTGGACACGGGGCAGAATGCTGGACACGGGGGGCAGAATGCTGGACATGGGGACAGAATGCTGGACACGGGGGGCAAAATGCTGGACATGGGGACAGAATGCTGGACACGGAGGGGCAGAATGCTGGACACGGAGGGGCAGAATGCTGGACACGGAGGGGCAGAATGCTGGACACGGAGGGGCAGAATGCTGACACGGGGGACTGAATGCTGGACACAGGGGGCAGAATGCTGGACATGGGGACAGAATGCTGGACACGGAGGGGCAGAATGCTGGACACGGAGGGGCAGAATGCTGGACACAGGGGCAGAATGCTAGCCACAGGGGTAGAATGCTGGACACGGGGCAGAATGCTGGACACGGGATAGAATGCTGGACACGGGAGCAGAATGCTGGACACGGGGACAGAATGCTAGACATGGGGCAGAATGCTGGACACGGAGGGGCAGTATGCTGGACACTGGGGACAGAATGCTGGACACGGGGGGCAGAATGCTGGATACGGGGGGCATAATGCTGGACACGGGGGGCAGAATGCTGGATACGGGGGACAGAATGCTAAACATGGGGACAGAATGCTGGACTCGGGGGGCAGAATGCTGGACACGGGAGGCAGAATGCTGGACACGGGGGCAGAATGCTGGACACGGGGGCAGAATGCTGGACACGGGGCAGAGTGCTCAACACTGGGGCAGAATACTGGACATGGGGACAGAATGCGAGACACGGGGGCAGAATGGAGATATGGGGCATGATTGGAGACACAGGTGGCAGGATGAAAGACATGGGGGCATGACTGGAGACACTGGGGGCATGACTGGAGACACTGGGGGAATGACTGGAGAAACTGGGGGCAGGATTGGAGACACTGGGGGCAGGATTGGAGACACTGGGGTAGGATTGGAGACAGATGGGGCAGGATTGGAGACAGATGGGGCAGAATGGAGACACAGGGCAAGATTGCAGACATGGGGGCATGATTGGAGACATAGGGGGCAGAATGGAGATACGGGCATGATTGGAGACACGGGGCAGGATGAAAGACATGGGGGCATGATTGGAGACAGATGGGGCAGGGTTGGAGACAGATTGGGCAGGATCATGGGGCAGGATGGATACGATGGAGACAGATGGGGCAGGATGGGGAGATCATATGAGGCAGAATGGATACTCATGAGGGCAGGATGCGAGAACATATGGCTGAAGCCAGGAATGAGACACATGGGGGCTAGGATGGGGAATATTATTACCATGGGGCTAATTAAGGGATATTATTACTGCAGTGATGTATTTATTTTATTTTTTGAGTATACTGTTTTAAATGGGGGCGGTCATGTTACTGTGTAGAGTGATACCATGTCGCCTTTTTTTCTTCATGTGGTGTAATGTAGAAGTTGGGAAAAATTAAGTAATGTGTTCTGCAAGCGGAGCTCGAGATAACTGTGTTATTTCCTGCAGAGACGAGCCCTGGCTGGAAGAAATGATGGCGGTCTGTGCTGGATGAAAGATGAAAAACAAAGATGAAGGACTTCACCTAGAGACGTCACTGGTTAGTCAGTGTGTTACCTATACACTGACACTATACACTGTATACTATATACAGAGGTCCTGTGTATAATGTCACCAGTGATCACTGTATTACCTATACACTATATACAGAGCTCCTGTGTATAATATCACCAGTGATCACTGTATTACCTGTACACAGACACTGCATACTAAGGACAGATCTCCTGTGTATAATGGCACTTATGGTGATAGTATTTTTTTTATTATTACTGATCAGTATTATTATTATTATTATTTATTTATATAGCACCATTAATTCCATGGTGCTGTACATGAGAAAAGGGGTTAAGTACAGGGTTATAGATATTGTTTACAGTAAACAAATTTACAATGACAGACCGGTACATAGGGGAGAGGACCCTGTCCTTGCGGACTTACATTCTATGGGATAATGGTGAAGAGACAGAAGGTCGGGGGTGCGGTAGCTCTGTTGGTGGTGAGACGGCAGCTCTGGTGGTGGTGAGGCGGCAGTTCTGGTGGTGGTGACGCGGCAGCTCTGGCGGTGGTGAGGCGGCAGCTCGGGTGGTTGTAGTATTGTAGTATTGAGTCACTATGTGGTGGTAATATGTGGTCTGGACATGGTGTTGCAGTATTTGTCCCTTGTATTTGCTATTTGGTTACTTTGTGGTGGTAATATGTGGCCTGGTCATGGTGCGATGGTATTTATCCCTTGTATGTGATATTATTCGGTCACTGGTGGTAATATGTGGTCTGGACATGGTGTAGCGGTATTTGTTCCTTGTATGTGCTATTTGGTTACTTTGTGGTGGTAATATGTGGTCTGGTCATGGTGTTACGGTATTTGTCCCTTGTATGTGCTATTTGGTCACTTTGTGGTGGTAATATGTGGTCTGGTCATGGTGCGGTGATATTTGTCCCTTGTATGTGATATTATTTGGTCACTGGTGGTAATATGTGGTCTGGACATGGTGTTGCTTTATTTTTTTTTTAACAATGGCCACTACTAATGTTGTAGATGGTGGAGCGCCCTGCAGACTGGTGGGTAGTGCTGCCGTTAAGGGCAGGCAAACTAGGCATTTGCCAAGAGCCCAATTTTGTCTAAAACCGGACCTGTAGACTGGTGGGTTCACCTCATCAACTCCTCAATATACAGTGGGTACGGAAAGTATACAGTGGGCACGGAAAGTATTCAGACCCCTTTAAATTTTTCACTCTTTGTTTCATTGCAGTCATTTAGTAACTTTAAAAAAGTTAATTTTTCTCTCATTAATATACACTCTGCACCCCATCTTGACCGAAAAAGAACAGAAATGTAGAAATTTTTGCAAATTTAAAAAAAATGAAAAACAAATATCACATGGTCATAAGTATTCAGACCCTTTGCTCAGTATTGAGTAGAAGCACCTTTTGAGATAGTACAGCCATGAGTCTTCTTGGGAATGATGCAACAAGTTTTTCACACCTGGATTTGGGGATCCTCTGCCATTCTTCCTTGCAGATCCTCTCCAGTTCCGTAAGGTTGGATGGTGAACGTTGGTGAACATCCATTTTCAGGTCTTTCCAGAGATGCTCAATTGGTTTAGGTCAGGGCTCTGGCTGGGCCAGTCAGGAATGGTCACAGAGTTGTTCTGAAGCCACTCCTTTGTTATTTTAGCTGTGTGCTTAGGGTCATTGTCTTGTTGGAAGTTGAACCTTTGGCCAAGTCTGAGGTCCAGAGCACTCTGGAACAGGTTTTCATCCAGGATATCTCTGTACTTGGCCGCATTCATGTTTCCTTCAATGACAACCAATCGTCCTGTCCCTGCAGCTGAAAAACACACCCATAGCATGATGCTGCCACCACCATGTTTCACTGTTGGGATTGTATTGGGCAGGTGATGAGCAGTACCTGTTTTTCTCCACACATACTGCTTAGAATTATCACCAAAAAGGTATATCTTCGTCTCATCAGACCAGAGCATCTTATTTCTCATAGTCTGGGAGTCCTTCATGTGTTTTTTAGCAAACTCTATGTGCGCTTTCATATGTCTTGCACGGAGGAGAGGCTTCCGTCGGGCCACTCTACAATAAAGGCCCGACTGGTGGAAGGCTGCAGTTGACTTTGTGGAACTTTCTCCCATCTCCCTACTGCATCTCTGAAGCTCAGCCACAGTGATCTTAGGGTTTTTCTTTACTTCTCTCACCAAGGCTCTTCTCCCACGATTGCTCAGTTTAACTGGACGGCCAGGTCTCGGAAGACTTCTGGTGGTCCCAAGCTTCTTCCATTTAAGGATTATGGAGGCCACTGTGCTCTTAGGAGCCTTGAATACAGCAGAAATTCTGTTGTAACCTTGGCCATTTCTGTGCCTTGCCACAATTCTGTCTCTGAGCTCCTTGGCCAGTTCCTTTGACCTCATGATTCTCATCTGGTCTGACATGCACTGTGAGCTGTGAGGTCTTATATAGACAGGTGTGCGCCTTTCCAAATCAAGTCTTATCAGTTTAATTAAACACAGCTGGACTCCAATAAAGGAGTAGAACCATCTCAAGGAGGATCACAAGGAAATGGACAGCATGTGACTTAAATATGAGTGTCTGAGCAAAGGGCCTGAATACTTATGACCATGTGATATTTCAGTTTTTCTTTTTTATTACATTTGTAAAAGTTTCTACATTTCTGGGTTATTTTCAGTCAAGATGGGGTGCAGACAGGCTCGGACTGGCCCACCGGGGAACCGGAGGATCCTCCGGTGGGCCCTGGCACTGACACCTGCTGGCAGGGCCCACCCCCGCTCCAGGGCCCCCCCGCTGCCCGCCTTGAATACTCACCCTGCTCCAGCGATGGTCTCGGCGTCTGCACTGCAGCTCGTCCTGAACGAGCGGTCACGTGACACCGCTCATATGCGCATATTCATGATCTTAATGAACGGTGTCACATGACCGCTCAAGCAGGAAGAAGGTGCTGCGCCGGCGCCGCCTGGAGTCGGGACAGAGCGCGAGGGATGTCGGCACGGCCGTGCAGTGAGACAGGTGAGTATGGGGGACGGGGGGACGGGGGACGGGGGGGGGATGAAGGAGGACATAAGCCGGCGCGCCGAGCGGGTGCAGAGAGATAAGCCGCCATGCAGGGGGGAATATATGAGCCATACAGGGGGGAATATGAGCCATACAGGGGGGAATATGAGCCATACAGGGGGGAATATGAGCCATACAGGGGGGAATATATGAGCCATACAGGGGGGAATATGAGCCATACAGGGGGGAATATATGAGCCATACAGGGGGGAATATATGAGCCATACAGGGGGGAATATATGAGCCATACAGGGGGGAATATATGAGCCATACAGGGGGGAATATATGAGCCATAAAGGGGGGAATATGAGCCATACAGGGGGGAATATATGAGCCATACAGGGGGGAATATATGAGCCATACAGGGGGGAATATATGAGCCATACAGGGGGGAATATATGAGCCATACAGGGGGGAATATGAGCCATACAGGGGGGAATATATGAGCCATACAGGGGGGAATATATGAGCCATACAGGGGGGAATATATGAGCCATACAGGGGGGAATATATGAGCCATACAGGGGGGAATATATGAGCCATACAGGGGGGAATATATGAGCCATACAGGGGGGAATATATGAGCCATACAGGGGGGAATATGAGCCATACAGGGGGGAATATGAGCCATGCATACAGGGGGGAATATAAGCCATGCATACAGGGGGGAATATGAGCCATGCATACAGGGGGGAATATGAGCCATGCATACAGGGGGGAATATGAGCCATGCATACAGGGGGGAATATGAGCCATGCATACAGGGGGGGACTATGAGCCATGCATATAGGGGGGAATAGGAGCCATGCATACAGGGGGGGGGGATATGAGCCATGCATAGGGGGGGTCATTATACAGTATTGAGCATCATGTGTGGCCGTTATACAGTATGGAGAATCATTTGTGGCCATTATACAGTATTGAGCATTATGTGGGATCATTATACAGTATGGAGAACTGTGTGGCCGTTATACACTATGGAGCACTATGTGTGGGTGGCCATTATACAGTATGGAGCACTGTCTGGCCATTATACAGTTTGGAGCAATGTGTGGCCATTATACACTATGGAGCATCATGTGTGGCCATTATACACTATGGAGCATCATGTGTGGCCATTATACAGTATGGAGCATCATGTGTGGCCATTATACAGTATGAATAACTGTGTGTGGCCATTATACAGTATGGAGCATCATGTGTGGCCATTATACAGTATGGAGCATCATGTGTGGCCATTATACAGTATGGAGCACTGTCTGGCCATTATACAGTATGGAGCAATGTGTGGCCATTATACAGTATGGAGCATCATGTGTGGCCATTATACAGTATGGAGCATCATGTGTGGCCATTATACAGTATGGAGCACTGTCTGGCCATTATACAGTATGGAGCAATGTGTGGCCATTATACAGTATGGAGCAATGTGTGGCCATTATACACTATGGAGCATCATGTGTGGCCATTATACAGTATGGAGCATCATGTCTGGTGGACATTATACAGTATTGAGCATCATGTGTGGCCATTATACAGTATGGAGCACTGTGTGGCCATATTTTTGTTTGCTTATAATTATCGTATATAAAACAGTGTGATCAGCAGTGCTAAATGGCTGTGGTTGGGACGTGGATATGGGTGTGACTAGTTGTGAAATGGGTCTGGTTAGAGGCGTGGCCTAAAATTTGCCGCGGCGCACTACGCGCGCCGCAAACTTTATACCTCCTTCCCTTCTTCAAAAGTTGGGAGGTATGGTACCACATTTCCCAGATCATGGCAAGTGCCGCAAATCCCATAGGGAATGAATGAGGCCGAACGCAGTGTTGCCGTAAGTGATCTGTTATGCAGCAGATGCAGAAAAACTGCCAGAACTGCTGCAAAAGGCGACTTTCACATCAGCG
Source organism: Ranitomeya imitator (assembly GCF_032444005.1). NCBI lineage: Eukaryota > Metazoa > Chordata > Amphibia > Anura > Dendrobatidae > Ranitomeya > Ranitomeya imitator. Next base: position 53,505,521 of record NC_091282.1, on the reverse strand, counting down.
ATTCTTGCCAAAGTCACTGCCGATAGTGTCATACTCACCAATGGGGGAGGCAGCACTAAAAGTGCCTAGGGCAGCAGAAACACTAAATACGGCCCTGGGGGGCTACATTATATTCTGTGGGGGGACTGCATTATACTCAAGGTACTACATTATATTATGGGGGGCTACATCATACTATATGAGGGGTTACAGTATACTCTATGGGGGGCTGTATTTTATTCTGTGGTGGGGCTGCATTATTCTCTCAGGGGACTACATAATATTATGGGGGCTACATCATACTATATGAGGGGGCTACAGAATACTCTATGGGGGGGCTGCATTATATTCTGTGGTGGAACTGCATTCTCTCGGGACTACATTATATTCTGTGGTGGGTGGCATTATACTATATGGGGGGGGGGCTGCATTATACCCTATGGGGTGCTACATTATATTCTATGGTGGGGACTGCGTCATACCTGAGAGGGTTGCATTATATTTTGTGGGGTGCTGCATTATATTCTATGAGGGGGGACTGCATTATATTTTATGAGGGGGCTACATTATATTCTGTGAGGGGGCAACCACAACCCTTGCTACATAATTAAGACGTGAACTACCTTATATTATACCCTAATATTAGCGCTTTTTACCGCACAATTGGTGGTCTTGTATCTATTTCTATGAAGCTACATAGTGGGCCCCAAGAATGATTTTCTCTGGTGGGCCCAAGGTGCTCCAGTCCGACGCTGGGTGCAGAGTGTACATTAATGAGAAAAAAAATGAACTTTTTTGAATTTACCATTTGACTGCAATGAAACAAAGAGTGAAAAATGTAAAGGGGTCTGAATACTTTCCGTACCCACTGTACAATTTAGCTGCCAATTCATTGCTCTGTGCCCAATGGTGCCTGACCTGTGCAGCTCTGTCTCCTGAGCAATCAGTGAGGGCCTCAAGACCCGGTCTCCCACCAATCTGCAGGGTGTTTCAGCCCCTACAACATATAGAAAAACTTGGTATAGGACCCCTGATCAAACAGAGCAGCACCAGCCTATTTTTGACCGTGAAGAACAGCATTTCATTTTTTTATTATAACGTTTATTGTCATATTTTTTTTTTCAACAATGTTGCCATATAAGGCTATGTGCACACGTTGCGGAATGGGGTGCAGAAATGCGGAATTGATGTGGATTTTCTGCGGTTTTTACCACTGCGGATTTTATAATGGAGGGGTGCAGAAACACTGCAGATCCGCACAAAAGAAGTGACATGCACTTCTTTTAAATCCGCAGCATTTCCACACTGATTTTTCCGCACCGTCTGCACAGCTTTTTTTTTCACATTGATTTACAATGTACTGTAAATCACAGTGCGGATCTGCAGCGTTTCTGCGCGGAAAAATCCGCTGTGGATCCCCACTAAATCCGCAACGTGTGCACATAGCCTAACAGCGTGTTTCTTTTATGGGACAAGTTGTACCTTACAACTGAATTCATTTTTTAGGATACGTATAACTTTTTATAACTCTTTCTCTGAGATAATTAAAGAAAAAACCCAAAATAAATTAAAAACAATAACAATTTGGCCTTTATTTTTTTCTTAAATGTTTTTTTTTCATTATGCATTATTAATAACATATTAACCATATTCTAAGGGTCAGTACGATTACTGAATTTTTATAATATTTTTATTTTTCAACACTTTTCAACAATAAATACACTTAAAAAACAAAATTATCAAGTTTTTTAAGGGGGTGGAGGAGATTGTGGTTTATGTGGTGCCATAATGTAAAAGTTAATGTGAGTACTTTTCTGTCCAATGATGACATAAGTATTCTGGGAGTGATACCTTTATTGGCTAACCAGAAAATAATATGTTTGCAGCTTTCAGAGCACAGAGGCTCCTTCTTCAGGCAAGATTACAAATAGATTAATAAGAAACAAGCACAACATTTAAAGAATACTACAGTAGGACGTTTGTTAGGGGGTGGGAAGTGTGATGAGTCCATAGATAAGCCAAGATAATCAAATTAGGCATTTTCTTAAGGTACCTTCACACATAACGATTTTGTTAACGATATCGTTGCTTTTTGTGACGTAGCAACGATATCGTTAACGAAATCGTTATGCGTGACAGCGACCAACGATCTGGCCCCTGCTGGGAGATCGTTAGTCGCTGGGAATGACCAGGACCTTTTTTTTTGGTCGCTGATCACCCGCTGTCATCGCTGAATCGGCGTGTGTGATGCCGATCCAGCGATGTGTTCACTGGTAACCAGGGTAAATATCGGGTTACTAAGCGCAGGGCCGCGCTTAGTAACCTGATGTTTACCCTGGTTACCATTGTAAAAGTTAAAAAAACAAACACTACATACTTACATTCCGGTGTCTGTCCCCCGGTGTCAGTTTCCCGCACTGACTGTGTCAGCACCGGCCGGCCGTAAAGCAGAGCACAGCGGTGACGTCACCGCTCTGTTTTACGGCCGGCGCTGACACAGTGCAGGGAAGCTGACGCCGGGGGACAGACAGCGGAATGTAAGTACAGTTATGGCCAAAAGTATTGACACCCCTGCAATTCAGATAATACTCAGTTTCTTCCTGAAAATGATTGCAATCACAAATTCTATGGTATTATTATCTTCATTTAATTTGTCTTAAATGAAAAAACACAAAAGAGAATGAAGCAAAAAGCAAAACATTGATCATTTCACACAAAACTTCTTTGGCAATCTGCTCCAGGTCCCTGATATTTGAAGGGTGCCTTCTCCAAACTGCCATTTTTATATCTCTCCACAGGTGTTCTATGGGATTCAGGTCTGGACTCATTGCTGGCCACCTTAGAAGTCTCCAGGGCTTTCTCTCATACCATTTTCTAGTGCTTTTTGAAGTGTGCTTTGGGTCATTGTCCTGCTGGAAGACCCATGACCTCTGAGGGAGACCCAGCTTTCTGACACTGGGCCCTACATTATGCTGCAAAATTTGTTGGTAGTCTTCAGACTTCATAATGCCATGCACACGGTCAAGCAGTACAGTGCCAGAGGCAGCAAAGCAACCCCAAAATATCAGGGAACCTCCGCCATGTTTGACTGTAGGGACCGTGTTCTTTTCTTTGAATGCCTCTTTTTTTCTCCTGTAAACTCTATGTTGATGTCTTTGCCCAAAAAGCTCTACTTTTGTCTCATCTGACCAGAGAACATTCTTCCAAAACGTTTTACGCTTTTTCAGGTACGTTTTGGCAAACTCCAGCCTGTTTTTTTTATGTCTCGGGGTAAGAAGTGGGGTCTTCCTGGGTCTCCTACCATACAGTCCCTTTTCATTCAAACGCAGACGGATAGTACGGGTTGACACTGTTGTACCCTCGGACTGCAGGGCAGCTTGAACTTGTTTGGATGTTAGTCTAGGTTCTTTATCCAACAACCGCACAATCTTGCGTTGAAATCTCTTGTCAATTTTTCTTTTCCGTCCACATCTAGGGAGGTTAGCCACAGTGCCATGGGCTTTAAACTTCTTGATGACACTGCTCACGGTAGACACAGGAACATTCAGGTCTTTGGAGATGGACTTGTAGCCTTGAGATTGCTCATGCTTCCTCACAATTTGGCTTCTCAAGTCCTCAGACAGTTATTTGGTCTTCTTTCTTTTTTCCATGCTCCATGTGGTGCACACAAGGACACAGGACAGAGGTTGAGTCAGCTTTAATCCATGTCAACTGGCTGCAAGTGTGATTTAGTTATTGCCAACACCTGTTAGGTGCCACAGGTAAGTTACAGGTGCTGTTAATCACACAAATTAGAGAAGCATCACATGATTTTTCGAACGGTGCCAATACTTTTATCCACCCCCTTTTTTATGTTTGGTGTGGAATTATATCCAATTTGTCTTTACAACAATTCTTTTTGTGTTTTTTTCATTTAAGACAAATTAAATGAAGATAATGATACCAAAGAATTTGTGATTGCAATCATTTTCAGGAAGAAACTGAATATTATCTGACAGAATTGCAGGGGTGTCAATACTTTTGGCCATGACTGTATGTAGTGTTTTTTTTAACTTTTACAATGGTAACCAGGGTAAACATTGGGTTACTAAGCGCGGCCCTGCGCTTAGTAACCCGATGTTTACCCTGGTTACCCGGGGACTTCAGCATCATTGGTCGCTGGAGAGCTGTCTGTGTGACAGCTCTCCAGCGACCACACAACGACCTAAACAGCGACGCTGCAGCGATCGGCATCGTTGTCTATATCGCTGCAGTGTCGCTAAATGTGACGGTACCTTTACAAAAGGCAGTGGGAATAATGTTCTTAGTTATCTGGAGTACATCAGGTGGAGTTGTGAATTGTATCCATGTAGTGACTCATAAATCCAGGTGTTAAATTGAGCCCTAGTGTCAACGAATTAAACATCTTCATTAGTTTGTATTCCCAAATTTTTCTTTCCCTGTGGTCCTTAAAATTACCTTTTAGTATTAAGACTTTTAAATCTGTCATACTGTGTCCAGGTCCAGAGAAATGTTTTCCCACCGGTGTGTCCACTTCATTCCTGATTGTGTGTCTGTGTAGGTTCATCCTAGTTTGTAGTCTTTGCATAGTTTCCCCAATATAAATGCTTCCAGGGCACCTCGCACATTGTATCATGTACACCACGTTGGAGGATGTACAAGAAAAGGAACCCATGACCTTATAGTCCTGATTTGTGTTTGGTACATGGACTATATTTGTTGATAATATGTGGGTACACGTTTTGCATTTTTTATCGTTACAGGGGAATGTGCCGGTCACTGATGGTGATGAGAGGACACTTCTGACAAGGAGATTCCTTAAGTTAGGGGGCTGTTTGTAGGAGAGAAGTGGTAGTTCTGGGAATATGTCTTTCAATTCGTGATCTCTATGGAATATGGGTTGGAGATCAGCACCAATTTTCCTTAGGATGCTCATGTGGGGGTTGTATGTGGAGACGCCCTGTTGTTATCTTCTCGCAGTTTGTAATCCAGGAGGCTGTTTCTTGGGATCCTTGTAGCCCTGTGGATCTGCTCATCTATTACCAGTGGATGGTATCCTTGTTGTAGGAATGTGTTCCTCAGTGATCGCAGCTGTAGTTCCCGGTCTTTGCTGTCTGAACAGATCCGAATATACCTCAGAGCCTGACTGTAGATGATGGATTTTTTTGTGTCTTGGATGAAAGTTGTTCCATCTACGATTAGCCGGACGTCCGGTGGGCTTGTGGTAAATGGATGTCTGTACGGCGTTGTCCTTGATGTGTATGGTCATGCCCAGAAAATGTATTTGGGCCTTTGAAAAGATGAGGGAGAGCTTGATGGTTGGGTGGTACTTGTTGAAGTTATCGTGGAAGGTGAGTAGATCATCTTTTGAGCCTGTCCATATTATTAGCAGATCATCAATATAGCGGAAGTATGCAAGAGGTTTAACAGAACAAGATGACGAAAATTTTTCCTTTAGTTTCGCCATAAATAAGTTAGCATATTGTGGGGACATTTTGCTTCCCATGGTGCTGCCCATACACTGTTGGTATAAATTGTTCCCAAAAGAAAAATAGTTGTGATGGAGCACAAACCGGATAAATTGCAGTAATACATGGATACAATTCACACCTCCACCAGACGGACTCCAGATAACTAAGAACATTGTTCCCACTGCCTCTCCATTTGTAAGAAAATGCCTAATTTGATTACCTTGGCTTAAGGCCCCGTCACACATAGCGACGCTGCAGCGATACCGACAACGATCCGGATCGCTGCAGCGTCGCTGTTTGGTCACTGGAGAGCTGTCACACAGACAGCTCTCCAGCGACCAACGATCCCGAGGCCCCCGGTAACCAGGGTAAACATCGGGTAACTAAGCGCAGGGCCGCGCTTAGTAACCCGATGTTTACCCTGGTTACCATCGTTAAAGTAAAAAAAAACAAACGCTACATACTTACCTACCGCTGTCTGTCCCCGGCGCTCTGCTTCTCTGGTCTGGCTGTGAGCACAGCGGCCGGAAAGTAGAGCGGTGACGTCACCGCTCTGCTTTCCGGCTGCCCGGCGCTCACAGCCAGAGCAGAGAAGCACAGCGCCGGGGACAGACAGCGGTAGGTAAGTATGTAGTGGTTGTTTTTTTTACTTTAACGATGGTAACCAGGGTAAACATCGGGTTACTAAGCGCGGCCCTGCGCTTAGTAACCCGATGTTTACCCTGGTTACCAGCGAAGACATCGCTGAATCAGCGTCACACACGCCGATTCAGCGATGTCAGCGGGAGAGCCAGCGACGAAATAAAGTCCTGGCCTTTCTGCCCCGACCAGCGATATCACAGCAGGGGCCTGATCGCTGCTGCCTGTCACACTGGACGATATCGCTATCCAGGACGCTGCAACGTCACGGATCGCTAGCCATATCGTCCAGTGTGACGGTACCTTAAGGCTAAGTGCGCACGTTGCAGAATTGCCGTGGAAATTTCCACAGCAATTCTGCGCCTCCTGCCACGGGTATATCGCCATCGGAATTGGCATGCATATTCCCGCAGGAAACTAGTGTTTTGCAAGCATAATTAGCTTGCAGAATGCTAGCGTTCTCCAAGCGATATGTAGCATTGCTTGGAAAACTGATTGACAGGTTGGTCACACTTGTCAGTGTTTGACAAGTGTGACCAACTTTTTACTATTGATGCAGCCTATGCCGCACCAATACTAAAAGATAGAATGTTAAAAATAATAAAAAATAATAAAAAATGGTTATACTCACCTACCGCAAACAGCCGATCTCCTTAGCGGCTTCCGTTCCTATAGATGGTGTGTGTGCAGGACCTTCGATGACGTCGCGGTCATGTGACCGCGACGTCATCGCAGGTCCTTCACACACCATCTACAGGAACGGAAGCGGCCGCGTGCAGCGCTGAGGGGCAGGAAGACTCCGGGGCCACCGAAGGTGAGTATATCGCGATTTTTTAAAATTTAATTCTTTTTTTTTACCAATTATATGGTGCCCAGTCCGTGGAGGAGAGTCTCCTCTCCTCCACCCTGGGTACCAACCGCACATGATCTGCTTACTTCCCGCATGGTGGGCATGGCCCCATGCAGGAAGTAAGCAGATCAATGCATTCCTAGGTGTGCGGAATCCCCGCAATTCCACAAATTTAATGAACATGCTGCGTTTTTTTCTGGAATGCGAATCTGCTCAGGAAAAAAAATGCAGCATGTGCACAAAAAATGCGGATTGCATTCTATTAAATAGGATGCTTAATGTGAGCGGTTTTTTTCGCGTTTTTATAGCGTTTTTATAGCGAAAAAACACGAAAAAAACGCGAAAAATCTGCTACGTCTGCACACAGCCTAAATGTTGTGCTTGTTTCTTATTAATCTACTAGATGGTGGCCCGATTCTAACGCATCGGGTATTCTAGAATATGCATGCCCACGGAGTATATTGCCCAGCCACGTAGTATATTGCCCAGCCACGTAGTATATTGCACAGCTACGTAGTATATTGCCCAGCCATGTAGTATATTGCCCAGTCACGTAGTATATTGCCCAGCCACGTAGTATATTGCCCAGTGACGTAGTATATTGCCCAGTGACGTAGTATATTGCCCAGTTACGTAGTATATTGCCCAGTGACGTAGTATATTGCCCAGTGACGTAGTATATTGCCCAGCCACGTAGTATATTGCCCAGTGACGTAGTATATTGCTCAGCCACGTAGTATATTGCCCAGTGACGTAGTATATTGCCCAGTTACATAGTATATTGCCCAGCCACGTAGTATACAGCACAGAGCCACGTAGTATATTGCCCAGTTACGTAGTATATTGCCCAGCCATGTAGTATATTGCCCAGTCACGTAGTATATTGCCCAGCCACGTAGTATATTGCCCAGTGACATAGTATATTGCCCAGTCACGTAGTATATTGCCCAGCCAAGTAGTATATTGCCCAGTCACGTAGTATATTGCCCAGCCAAGTAGTATATTGCCCAGTTCCATTGTATATTGCCCAGCCACGTAGTATATTGCCCAGTCACGTAGTATACTGCCCAGTCACGTAGTATATTGCCCAGCCACGTAGTATATTACCCAGTCACGTAGTATATTGCCCAGTCACGTAGTATATTGCCCAGTCACGTAGTATATTGCCCAGCCAAGTAGTATATTGCTCAGTTACGTAGTATATTGCCCAGCCACGTAGTATACAGCACAGAGCCACGTAGTATATTGCCCAGTCACGTAGTATATTGCCCAGCCACGTAGTATATTGCCCAGCCACATAGTATATTGCACAGCCCGCGCAGTACCACGCACACAGTATATAACACAGGCCACGTAGTGTATAACTCATCCCGCACAGTACATTGCACAGCCCACGTAGTATATTGCCCAGCCACGTAGTATACAGCAAAGCCCACGTAGTATATTGCATAGCCCACGTAGTATATTGCCCAGCCACGTAGTATACAGCACAGCCCACGTAGTATATTGCACAGCCCACATAGTATATTGCCCAGCCCACGTAGTATATTGCACAGCCACATAGTACATTGCCCAGCCACGTAGTAGTATATAATACAGCCCACGTAGTATATTGCCCAGCCACTTAGTATATTGCCCAGCCACGTAGTATATTACTTAGTATATAATATAAGTAGTATATAATACAAGAGAAGATAGTATTCTGCTACAGATGGATCTGGATAAGTTGGAAACTTGGGCTGAAAGGTGGCAGATGAGGTTTAATAATGATAAATGTAAGGTTATACACATGGGAAGAAGGAATCAATATCACCATTACACACTGAACGGGAAACCACTGGGTAAATCTGACAGGGAGAAGGACTTGGGGATCCTAGTTAATGATAAACTTACCTGGAGCAGCCAGTGCCAGGCAGCAGCTGCCAAGGCAAACAGGATCATGGGGTGCATTAAAAGAGGTCTGGATACACATGATGAGAGCATTATACTGCCTCTGTACAAATCCTTAGTTAGACCGCACATGGAGTACTGTGTCCAGTTTTGGGCACCGGTGCTCAGGAAGGATATAATGGAACTAGAGAGAGTACAAAGGAGGGCAACAAAATTAATAAAGGGGATGGGAGAACTACAATACCCAGATAGATTAGCGAAATTAGGATTATTTAGTCTAGAAAAAAGACGACTGAGGGGCGATCTAATAACCATGTATAAGTATATAAGGGGACAATACAAATATCTCGCTGAGGATCTGTTTATACCAAGGAAGGTGACGGGCACAAGGGGGCATTCTTTGCGTCTGGAGGAGAGAAGGTTTTTCCACCAACATAGAAGAGGATTCTTTACTGTTAGGGCAGTGAGAATCTGGAATTGCTTGCCTGAGGAGGTGGTGATGGCGAACTCAGTCGAGGGGTTCAAGAGAGGCCTGGATGTCTTCCTGGAGCAGAACAATATTGTATCATACAATTATTAGGTTCTGTAGAAGGACGTAGATCTGGGGATTTATTATGATGGAATATAGGCTGAACTGGATGGACAAATGTCTTTTTTCGGCCTTACTAACTATGTTACTATGTTACTATGTTATATTGCCCAGTCACGTAGTATATTGCCCAGTGACGTAGTATATAATACAGCCCACGTAGTATATTGCCCAGCCACTTAGTATATTGCCCAGCCACGTAGTATATTGCCCAGTCACGTAGTATATTGCCCAGCCACGTAGTAGTATATAATACAGCCCACGTAGTATATTGCCCAGCCATGTAGTATATTGCAGAGCCCACGTAGTATATTGCCCAGTGACGTAGTATATAATACAGCCCACGTAATATATTGCCCAGCCACTTAGTATATTGCCCAGCCACTTAGTATATTGCCCAGTCACGTAGTATATTGCCCAGCCACGTAGTAGTATATAAATACAGCCCACGTAGTATATTGCCCAGCCATGTAGTATATTGCCCAGTCACGTGGTATATTGCCCAGCCACGTAGTATATTGCCCAGCCACGTTGTAGTATATAATACAGCCCACGTAGTATATTGCCCAGCCATGTAGTATATTGCCCAGTCATGTAGTATATTGCCCAGTGACGTAGTATATAATACAGCCAACGTAGTATATTGCCCAGCCACTTAGTATATTGCCCAGCCACGTAGTATATTGCCCAGTCACGTAGTATATTGCCCAGCCACGTTGTAGTATATAATACAGCCCACGTAGTATATTGCCCAGCCATGTAGTATATTGCCCAGTCACGTAGTATATTGCCCAGCCACGTAGTAGTATATAATACAGCCCACGTAGTATATTGCCCAGCCATGTAGTATATTGCCTAGTCACGTAGTATATTGCCCAGACACGTAGTAGTATATAATACAGCCCACGTAGTATATTGCACAGCCTACGCAGGATATAGCAATGTGGGCACCATATCCCTGTTAAAAAAAAGAATTAAAATAAAAAATAGTTATACACTCACCTTCTGTTGGCCCCCGGATCGAAGCGGTTATCGACGCTCCTCGCGCGCTCCGGTCTGAAGAGTGCATTGCGGTCTCGCGAGATGATGACGTATCGGTCTCGCGAGACCACACGTCATCATCTCGCGAGACCGCAATGCATGGAACGGTCACCGGGGCGTCGCGAGGAGCGGGAAAGGCCAGTTCCTGATCCGGGGGGGGGCCGACGGACGGTGAGTATATAACTATTTTTTATTTTTTTATTATTTTAACATTAGATCTTTTTACTATTCATGCTGCATAGGCTGCATGAATAGTAAAAATTTGGTCACACAGGGTTAATAGCAGCGATAACCGAGTGCGTTACACCGCGGTCAACGCTGCCATTAACCCTGTGTGAGCGCTGACTGGAGGGGAGTATGCGGGCGCTGGGCACTGACCTGCGGGGAGTAAGGAGCGGCCATTTTTCCGCCGGACTGTGCCCGTCGCTGATTGGTCGCTGCAAAACAGCCACGACCAATCAGCGACTTGGATTTCCATGACAGACAGAGGCCGCGTCCAATGGATATCCGTGACAGACAGAAAGACAGACAGACGGAAGTGACCCCTAGACAATTATATAGTAGAATTGTAATCTTGCCTGAAGAAGGAGCCTCTGTGCTCTGAAAGCTGCAAACATATTATTTTCTGGTTAGCCAATAAAGGTATCACTCCGAGAATACTTCTGTTATCATTGGACAGAAAAGTATTCACATCGGTTTTTCTGGCTAACACGGTACCACAATACAATTTGTTATTGTACATCAATGTAAAAGTTAGAAATGTAACATCGCCACCTTGTGGTAATAATATGGAATTGCAGCCGAAACCAAACATGCAGGTTTTTTATTTTCCTTTCTTTTGTTTTAACAGTTTATATTGATTTTACTATTCTGTCATTCAAATTACTTGTCTTCCCATGTTTTTGGTATATTTTGCGTTGTAACAGACATACAGTTAGGGCCAGAAATATTTGGACAGTGACACAATTTTCGCGAGTTGGGCTCTGCATGCCACCACATTGGATTTGAAATGAAACCTCTACAACAGAATTCAAGTGCAGATTGTAACGTTTAATTTGAAGGGTTGAACAAAAATATCTGATAGAAAATGTAGGAATTGTACACATTTCTTTACAAACACTCCACATTTTAGGAGGTCAAAAGTAATTGGACAAATAAACATAACCCAAACAAAATATTTTTATTTTCAATATTTTGTTGCAAATCCTTTGGAGGCAATCACTGCCTTAAGTCTGGAACCCATGGACATCACCAAACGCTGGGTTTCCTCCTTCTTAATGCTTTGCCAGGCCTTTACAGCCGCAGCCTTCAGGTCTTGCTTGTTTGTGGGTCTTTCCGTCTTAAGTCTGGATTTCAGCAAGTGAAATGCATGCTCAATTGGGTTTAGATCTGGAGATTGACTTGGCCTTTGCAGAATGTTCCACTTTTTGGCACTCATGAACTCCTGGGTAGCTTTGGCTGTATGCTTGGGGTCATTGTCCATCTGTACTATGAAGCGCCGTCCAATCAACTTTGCAGCATTTGGCTGAATCTGGGCTGAAAGTATATCCCGGTACACTTCAGAATTCATCCGGCTACTCTTGTCTGCTCTTATGTCATCAATAAACACAAGTGACCCAGTGCCATTGAAAGCCATGCATGCCCATGCCATCACGTTGCCTCCACCATGTTTTACAGAGGATGTGGTGTGCCTTGGATCATGTGCCGTTCCCTTTCTTCTCCCAACTTTTTTCTTCCCATCATTCTGGTACAGGTTGATCTTTGTCTCATCTGTCCATAGAATACTTTTCCAGAACTGAGCTGGCTTCTTGAGGTGTTTTTCTGCAAATTTAACTCTGGCCTGTCTATTTTTGGTATTGATGAATGGTTTGCATCTAGATGTGAACCCTTTGTATTTACTGTCATGGAGTCTTCTCTTTACTGTTGACTTAGAGACAGATACACCTACTTCACTGAGAGTGTTCTGGACTTCAGTTGATGTTGTGAACGGGTTCTTCTTCACCAAATTAAGTATGCGGCGATCATCCACCACTGTTGTCATCCGTGGACGCCCAGGCCTTTTTGAGTTCCCAAGCTCACCAGTCAATTCCTTTTTTCTCAGAATGTACCCAACTGTTGATTTTGCTACTCCAAGCATGTCTGCTATCTCTCTGATGGATTTTTTCTTTTTTTTTCAGCCTCAGGATGTTCTGCTTCACCTCAATTGAGAGTTCCTTTGACCGCATGTTGTCTGCTCACAGCAACAGCTTCCAAATGCAAAACCACACACCTGGAATCCACCCCTGACCTTTTAACTACTTCATTGATTACAGGTTAACAAGGGAGACGCCTTCAGAGTTAATTGCAGCCCTTAGAGTCCATTGTCCAATTACTTTTGGTCCCTTGAAAAAGAGGACGCTATGCATTACAGAGCTATGATTCCTAAACTCTTTCTCCGATTTGGATGTGGAAACTATCATATTGCAGCTGGGAGTGTGCACTTTCAGCCCATATTATATATATAATTGTATTTCTGAACATGTTTTTGTAAACAGCTAAAATAACAAAACTTGTGTCACTGTCCAAATATTTCTGGCCCTAACTGTACCTTACATGACTAAGCCTTTCCTGCACAGCCCTATATTAGTACAATACTCTGCAGGAAGCAACACATTGGGATACCCAGCTGAAATGCACGGCATCAGAAAGGTGTTTAACTGCTTAGATGCCATAATTTGAGTCGTTCATACCAAACTGATTGGCTGCAGTGGTCATATGGTGTTTGATTGTAAGCAAAAGAATGGCAGGACCACCGAAGCATCTGCGCATTTGATATGTTACTTTTTTTCCCCAAAAAAAGTTGAATAACCCCTTTAAGTCTACTGTAAAACAGTTTGCTTTAAGCTCTCTTTGGTGGCAGCTGCCAGTAACTTTTAAAATTTTTACAAAATTGTATTTTTAAGGTAAATATTAGTGATGAGCGAATATACTCGTTACTTGAGATTTCTCGAGCACGCTCGGGGGTCTGCCAAGTATTTTTAGTGCTCGGAGATTTAGTTTTCATCGCCGCAGCTGAATGATTTACATCTGTTAGCCAGCATAAGTACATGTGGGGGTTGCCTGGTTGCTAGGGAATCCACACATGTAATCAAGCTGGCTAACAGATGTAAATCATTCAGCTGCGGTGAAGAAAACTAAATCTCCGAGCACTAAAAAATGCTCGGCGGACCCCCGAGCGTGCGCGAGAAATCTCGAGTAATGAATATATTCGCTCATTGCTAGTAAATATAAATTCATATTTAAAGGGTTATCCCCAACATTAAAAGCTATCACCTATCCAAATGATAATGCAGGCCCATTGGGACCACCAACAGGGGTGGATATCCAAAGCATTTATTTTTATTTATTATTATTTATTTATATAGCACCATTAATTCCATGGTGCTGTACATGAGAAGGGGTTACATCAAAATACAAATATCACTTACAGTAAACAAACTAACAATGACAGACTGGTACAGAGGGGCGAGGACCCTGCCCTTGCAGGCTTACATTCCACAGGATTATGGGGAAGCAGACAGTAGGTCGAGGGTTGCAGTAGCTCCAATGGTGTTGAGGTGGTCGTGTGGTCTTTACAGGCTGTAGGCTTCTTTGACGAGATGGGTTTTCAGGTTTCTTTTGAAGGATCCAAAAGTAGTGGATAACGGGATGTGTTGGGGCACAGAATTCCAGAGGATGGGGGATATTCGGGAGAAGTCTTGGAGGCGATTGGGTGAGGGACAAATAAGCATGGAGGAGAGGAGGTATTGGGAGGATCGAAGATTACGTGAGGAAAGATAGTGAGAGATTAGTGTGGAAATATACAGAGGAGAAAGGTTATGGATGGCTTTGTAGGTCAGTCTTAGTAGTTTAAACTGGATACGTTGGGAAATTGGGAGCCAGTGAGGGGATTTGCAAAGAGGGGAAGCAGGAGTGTAGCAAGGAGAGAGATTGATTAGTCGGGCAGCAGTGTTAAGGATGGACTGGAGGGGTGCGAGAGTGATAGAAGGTAGGCCACAGGGGAGGATGTTGCAGTAGTCGAGGCGGGAGATGATGAGGGCGTGCACGAGCATTTTCGTAGAGTGAGCGTTGAGCAAAGGACGGATTCTGGAAATATTTTTGAGCTCTAGGCGACAGGAGGTGGCGAGAGCTTGGATGTGCGGTTTGAAGGACAGGGCAGAGTCAAGGGTTACTCCGAGGCAGCGGATTTTTGGGACGGGGGAAAGTGTGAATTCATTTATTGTGATAGATAGATCAGGTAGGGAAGATATGCGAGATGTAGGAAAGATAATGAGTTCGGTTTTGTCCACATTGAGCTTGTGGAAGCGAGAGGAGAAGAAGGAGGATATGGCTGATAGACACTCTGGGATTCTGGAGAGCAGAGCGGTGACGTCTGGGCCAGAGAGGTAGATCTGAGTGTCATCGGCATATAGATGGTACTGGAAGCCATAGGACCTTATGAGTTGTCCCAGGCTGAGCGTATAGATTGAGAAGAGAAGGGGTCCTAGGACAGAGCTCTGAGGGACACCAACAGAGAGGGGGCGACATGAAGATGTAGTATGGGAGTAGGAAACGCTAAATGTGCAGTTGGCAAGGTATGAGGGGATCCAAGATAGGGCGAGGTCTTTGACTCCAAAGGAAGAGAGGATCTGTAGTAGGAGGCAGTGGTCAACTGTGTCGAAGGCAGAGGACAGGTCTAGAAGGAGGAGTATAGAGAATTGTCTGTCAGCTTTGGCTGTAAGTAAGTCGTTAGTAATTTTGGTCAGGGCAGTCTCAGTGGAATGGTGGGGACGGAAGCCAGATTGTAGGTTGTCGAAGAGAGAGTTAGATGCAAAGTGAGAGGAAAGTTCAGCATGGACGTGCTGCTCAAGGAGTTTGGAAGCAAATGGGAGCAAATATATGGGCCGATAGCTGGACATAGCGCTTGGGTCAAGGGATGGCTTTTTGAGGATAGGTGTGATTGTGGCATGTTTGAAAGCAGAAAGGAAGGTACCAGAAGTTAGTGATAGGTTGAAGAGATGGGTTAGGGATGGGATTAGTGTAGTGGTGAGGTTGGGGAGGAGATGGGATGGGGTCAAGTGCACAAGTGGTGAGGTGTGATTTGGAGAGAAGATGAGCAAGCTCCCCTTCAGTAAATTTGGAGAGGGAAGTTATGGGGTTGGGTTTGGGCATTGGTCTGGTATACAAAGGGGTTGTGGTGGTTTAACAACAAAGACTTGCCTTGTTTGGTCTATCTTATTTATGAAGTGCGTGGCAAAGTCCTCGGCAACGATTAGGGAACTCGGAGGGGGCAGTGGTGGGCATAGGAGGGAGTTGTGCATTTTGAGGAGCTACTGGGCTGCAATGGGTCCATATATTGTTCTTACACAGGGGCTTCTTCTGTCTGTGTCCGCCAGTGACACCCCTCCCCAATCAGCTAGTCCTGGGAAACCCCTTTAATTTTTTTTCTTTACACCATTTATCGTGTGATATAATTAACATCTTAACTTCCTTCTATGTATTGTTACACTGATGGCTACCTCCAAAAAATCTCAATTTTTTTTTTAAATTTCCTTTGTTGAATAATAATAACTATTACGGTATGTAAAACTTTTTTATTCTTTTTAGTTACATAGTTGGTGGATTAAAAAAAACAAAAAAGCAATTTACATTTAAAACTTTTACATTTTACATATTTAGCCAGGTACTGATGTAGCACGGAGAATGTATGCAGAGGATTTTTTTTTTTTTGTGGCAAAATCTACATTTTAGAAGAACAATTGGTTGCAGATTTTACCCAGTGCAGTGCAAAAAAAAAGTGAAATCTGCATTTTTTTCCTAAAATGATGAGCATGTTGTGGATTTGAAAATACTGTGTAGACTTTTTCCAGTGCGTGTGAATTGGGCAAATCTGCTGCTTCTGCACCCGGCCGTAGATAGGAGGAAGGATCTGCACACAGAGGGACGCATTAAATAGGATATGAGTTTCTCATATCCATGAATCACACTGCAGTAGGCACAGAAATACCGTAAATGTCACCACATTAAGGTTATAATACCCTTTATCAGCCGTGTAGGCAAGGGTCACTGCAGATACGTTACGAAGGTCCAGGGGACGGAGTGGCCTCTGAGACACAACCCTACATTTGGATCTTATACCCAAAACATGCCACTTACAACTTTACTTACTGAGGTATGATTAATGGGTGTGAGATGCTCATAACAAATGGAAATTAAAGTGTCAACACAGAATGACTGTTCAAACCAAGCACAAGCGCTCAGTGCACCCTTGACGTGGCCAAACCATTCATTGCACCTTCCTACCTGCTCGTTTTTCATCCTAATTTTGTTTTTTAGAAAACTAATCAGATTAGTTTTAAAACTTCTGTCACTTATAATGTTATTTTCTACCACATACTCTTGTGAATAATCCCATACGAGCCTCTCAAATATTTTCCCCACAAGTTTACTGGCCTGTAATTATCAAGCCCTTTAGGGTTCAGCTCAGGGGGAACGAAACAACTCAGTTGGCCCCTAACTGATAACCTGGATTGTGGGTATAGGAGAACCTCAGCAGATGACCACGCTATTACTGAAAATAGTCTCCACACAAAGACCAACACTGATATTACCGCCATATGGTGACCATAAAGTGGTAGATACCAGTCCTGGAGAACATGTACGAGATCACAGTACAGGTATAGATGGTGTCTTGCAGCTGACGCTCTTTCTGATGGAGTCTCTTACTTTTCCAGTCTTTTCTGGCCCAGATCGTCATGATAACTTCTCCAGCCAGAACTAGTCTGCAGAAGTTACAACAAAGACACATTTGACTTCTCACAATCCCATCCTTGACCCCATCTATCCCCAAGCTGCACAAATTCCTCATCCTGCTGATACCCCAATACTGAGCTGCCATTGCTGTATGTGTCCCTATTGCTGCACCTGCCGTTTGACACAATAACAACAACTTTTAATGCCCCACATAGTAATGCCACCACTGTGCCCCTTACATTGTAACAATGCCTTCTTTGTGTCGGCTAGATGGTAAAATTACCCCCCCTAAAAATATTACTGCCCTGTACAAATGCCCTAAAATACAGTGCCCACATTTTACCCTAGAAAGTAATAATGCCCCTGTGGACTTTTGACACCTGTGCCAGACCCGGGCTGTGCTCCCCTCGCTTTAGTAGGCTGAACTCTCTGGTTCTCCACGTTGGGCTTTGCAGGAGGCTCAGTGTGATCACATACGGTCATCTGCCTAGACCTATATAAGGCCTACCAAGACACACACCTGTGTCTTAGTATTAAGACTTTCCAGTTGCTCCAGAGTTCTGTCTGCTATGTGTTTGCCTGTGGCTTCCAGGATGTCTCCTGCCTGCCTGTTATGTCCAATACCTCTGCATTTCTTCGTCTTCCTGTGGATTCCAGGACCTCTACTACTTTCTCCACTCTTCCAGAACCTCTGCTTCCTGTTCCCGGTCTTCCAGTTCTTCTGCTACTTGTTCCACCCTTATGGAACCTCTTCTACCTTTCTGCAGCTTCCAGGACTTTTGCTCCCAGTTTTGGGAAACTGGTCTGTCTATGGTCTCCTTTGTCTCTTCTACCTATTTCCCGTGTGTCTCAACTGCCTGCTGCACCAATTCCAGCACCGACACATGTGTGCCCACCCAGACCTTGGGCTTCGAGGATGCACCTCACCTAGTGAGCCTAACAGACAGCCACAATACTCTTAGTGTCTCTATAACAATAATGCTTCTTAAGTGATGGGTCCACAACTCCCCTATGTGCAATATAATGGAAACACAGCTCCCCTATACAAAGTATATTGGGCTAACAGCTCACCTATACACAGTATAATGCCCCCACAGCTCCCCTATACACAGTATGTTGAGCCCACAGCTCCCCTATACGCAGTATGATACCCCCACAGATAATTTATATATAGTATTATGTCCCCACTGCGCCCCCAAAATACAGTATAATGACTTTCACAGTAGCCCTCACATTGCATAATGGACCAGACAGTGTACAGCGGTCCCCACACTGTATAATGGCTCCCACAGTAGTCCCTACACCTTATGATTGCCCTCACAGTTGGCCTCAAACTGTAAGATGGCCCCCAAATTGGCTCCTACACTGTATAATGTCCACTCAAGCTGTGTAATGGCCCCTGCATTAGCTCCAACACTGTGCAATGGCCCCCACTTTAGCCCCCAAACTTTATAATTGTCCCTACAATGTATGAGGACCCTATTGTTTATTATGCCCCCGAAGTCACACAAGTTTTAATTAAAAGAAAAAACATTACGACTCCACCGGCATGGCCCGGGTGGACCAACGTGTTGATGTCATAGCGCCGATGCATGTGTAACACCCCAGGATGCCGGTTGTTACAGTGATGTTGCCTTCCTTTCGGGGAGGGTGATGCCATGCCTGGAAGGGAGGAGGATCCCTTTAACAGATGGTACATACATGCAACATGTTCTGATTCCAGGCCAGAAGGGGGAGCTCAGAACCCGGTTTCAGGCGAGCTTCCCTAGATACATGTTTTGGCTTGGAGGAGGAGTTGAGCAGTCTGTGGCACACAGTGAGAGAGACAGTTGGGGGAGAGAGGAGAGTGAGCAAGAAACCTGGAGCCGTGCAACTACACTACATGGTGCTGCAGCTTCAGGACACGGAGAGGAGAAGCAGACAGCGTTGCACCTGTAGAACGTGCCAGAGGGAGGAAGCACAGGAGAATTAAGGAGCTGGAAGGGAGCTGCGACTGGGCTCCTTCTATGCTGAAGCGCAGGAACTGGGCACCAGGAGCCCGAGGCTGTGTGGAACTGTATGTCCCATAGCAGAACAAAAGGGCAGAAAACTACAGGTCATCTGTCTGCACCCACATCCGAAGGTACAGCAACATCCAGAGCCTGCAGTCATCTAAGAAACACCTGTAAAAAGGCTTGCGTTGCCTACCATGTGGGTACTGTCTTAGGACAGGGAAAGAGAGGACCTTGTGTGGAGCCTTAGGCCGCAAGGGTTTTCGCCTTGACCAGTGCATCACCCTGCAGTTCTATAGACCAAATGCTTAAATCAACCTGCGGTCTACAGGGCGGAGAGCGGTAATGCAGGCAGATCGTGTCTCCCTGCTCTACCCCAGAGCTTAACTATATCGGTGTGCTGCACATGCCGATAAACAGATAAGAGTGGTGGTAGCTCTGGGTGGGCCCCTCTGAGCGGGAAGCCCAAGCCCAAGATTACAAGACCTTCACATTCTTATTAAAAGGTGCTTGTTTCTTTTAGCGGTGCAGGGGTTAATATGCTCAGTTGAGAGCTCTTGGAAATTTTCCTGCATTAAGGCTCTCAGCTGTTCACTGTTAGTCACTCCCGTCTCCTATATATTGTGGGCCCTGGCTGGCACTCATTGCCAGAGCAAGGTTCTCCCTGCATGGTTTGGGAGTTTGTCGTTGTTTGAGAATGTTTGGTGGATTTATCTGAGACTGTTGCTTGCTTTTGGTTGTGTGCTAATCCCCCTCCTTCTCCTACTTTGGTTTTACCCCATCCTCCACTTCCCAGTTTTTACCTCTGTTGTTTATGTGAGTATATTTGTATGTTTGATACTTTCCTTTATCCCTGTTTATATTACCTTGTTAGTCTGGTTGGTATATTACGGTACACTACTGTTCCTCTCTTCCCTGGGTGGGGGAAGGGGGAGTGCGGATTCAGGAGCTAAGGAAAGGTATGTGGCCCCGGCGTCTTCACCATCAGAAGTAATACTGGGAGCAGGACGAGCTAGGGCGCCCCTCGGCGTAAGGACAAGGAAGGAGCCCCTGGTCACGGAACACGCGACAACAGAGTCGTGACACACAGTGCCCCAATGTGTTTTAGTACCTGCATTCTTTTAGTTGTCAGGATAGAGAATCTGCTGCATTTTACAGCACCAGTATTGTGCACTCTCTGTGAAAAATACCTGCAATGTAAACTTCATCATGTCAGATTATTCTGCGGATGTCAATTTCTGAACGTAAAATGTCATCTTCCAAAGACATACAGATAGGGAATTTAGATTGTGAGCCCCATCGGGGACAGTGATGATAATGTCTGTAAGGCGCTGCGGAACATGTTAGCGCTATATAACAATAAAGATTATTATTATCTACAGGTCTGCAACATGTCAATTCATTAGCAGAATTCAGAGCGGATTTCATCCTTTTGCAATTCAATGATTAATACGGAAAAATCAGCAGAACAAACTTTACGTAACACACAGGGGTTTCAATGCAGGTAATAATTAGATAAGTTTCGGAAAAATTTGCTGCGACTACTCAATGTAAAAATAAATACCCTAAAACATTCAAAATAGAAAACAGTCAAACGTTAGCACAAGAACGAATTTCCTACCCAGATAAAAAAAATAAAAAAATTCAACCAATAATTGTCTGAAATAATTTGTCACCAAAATGGACCCTCGTAAGAACTTGAGTGTTACCATAACATAAGCCCACAATCTCACTCGGTTTTGCAATGCCAAAAAATCCGACAAATTATT
The DNA here is from genome assembly GCF_032444005.1 of Ranitomeya imitator. Classification (NCBI taxonomy): domain Eukaryota; kingdom Metazoa; phylum Chordata; class Amphibia; order Anura; family Dendrobatidae; genus Ranitomeya; species Ranitomeya imitator. The sequence goes on along the minus strand of NC_091282.1, from coordinate 53,484,531 downwards.
TTTCCAATTTTTCGCGATAAAAGCCTCGTCTCGGGGAAGCATGTAAATGAACAATGTAATGATTTGCACATTTATCTGCTTCATCGTGATCTCCGATTAGACAAAAATATCCGGCAAGTTGTCCTTTTTTTTTTTTTAAGTGACAGAGTCACAAAGTGACCGCAGGCGTCGGCGCTCGCTGTAATTGCCTTCGTGTATGTGTCCCTACAACTCGCGCTCGGCTATTGTACCTGAACAAGCAGCCTGATTAGAAGCGTTCGGGATAATGAAGCCTCCGGCGTTTTAGCGCTGTAAACCTGCGCCTGGAACAATCACTATTCATCCGAGTGACCCCAGCGACCTCACACTTCCCCTCGCACTGTTTGCCGCTTATTAAAATTCTGTGCTGTGGATCCAGGCTGACCGCGTCCTGCGCGCGCACATCAGTCATCATGGCTCCTTCGTACCGGGTCAAACGACTTTTTCACTCTCATTATTCTTTCTGCATTGGTCTCGGTAGAAGACGAGTGATCTTCTATCGCCCGTCGCATTGATGCATTAAACCATGTATCTCACCAGGTTAGCAGATTGTCGATGCAGCCGCGTTGAGGCTGCGACGAGGAGGATCGGGGAAGAAATAAAAGTTTTTGCAGCGGGGTTCAGATTACTCACGAGGACTGTTTTATTCATATAATTCCTAAGATTCGGCATCCGATAGTCTTGAAATTTTGATAATCGGGCACAATGTTGCAAGATCGTCTAACATTTTGCAAAACCAGGAGTCGAAATTAGATTTTGCATTGTGGCTTTTATTTATCGATTTTACTCACTTATATAGCGCCATTAGATCTACAGACATCATCATCCCTGTCCCCGATGGGGCTCACAATCTACATTCCCTAGCAGTATGTCTTTAGAGTCTGGAAGGAAACCACTTAGACACAGACAGAACATACAAATTCCTTGGTGGGATTTGAACCCAGGACCCCAGCACTACAAAACAGTGCTAACCACTGAGCCACCATGCTGCTGTGGTTCAGAAGCTTCAAGTTACATCTGTGGTTACCCAAACTCCTAAATGGTCTCTTGCGTTTTAACAAACTTTGCATAAATCAACAGTACAAGAGAATATAAGAAACATTGTAACATATCAGAGAAATATTCTTTTTCTACACTTATGAGCCACTTCTCCTCCCCTCTGCTTCTTGAGCTCACCATTGTCTCTGGAATAGTATTTCAATCAGTTCAGCTCAGAAAAACTGCCAGTTCACTAAGGGAAGAGATAACAGCTGGCTGTTGAAGTCTATGAGGGAAGGAGATAGAAAGGGGTGAAAGAGAGAAGAGGGGGGAGAGGGAGTGAAGAAGAGAAAAGAGAGAAAGGGGTAAAGAGAGAGAGAGGATGAGGAGATAGAGTGGTGGAGAGGCAGTGAGGAGAAAAGAGAAAGGGGTAAATAGAGAGAAGGGGAGGGGAAGAGAGAGAGGGGAGAGAGGATGAGGAGAGAGAGTGATAGAGAGAGAAAGAAGGGAAGTGAGAGGAGGTAGAAAGGGAAGGAGAGAGAAGAGGGGAGAGAGGGCTACAGAGAGAGGGAGGGGACAGTGAGAAGGGGAGAGAGGAGGGAGAGAGACAGAAAGGGAAGGATAGAGAGAAGGGAGAGAGTGAGGGGGCGAAAGAGAGGGAGAGAGGGGTAGAGAGAGGTTGGGAGAGAGAGAGTGGGGTGGACCGAGTGGGGGAGAGAGGGAGACAGAGAGAGAGAAAGACACATACAGACTGTTGCTCACTAGTAAGTGTTTTAGCGCACCCTAGATTTGGATTCACAGCTACACAGCTCAGTACAGGTGTATAATGTCCCCCATGTTGCTGCTGCTTCTGAACATGTGCTATGGAGCGACAGTAGAGCGGTAATCTCATGTCTGTATGTCCTATGCATGGGAGACATCATTTTATTATTATTATTATTATTATTATTATACATTTTTATAGCGCCATTTATTCCATGGCGCTTTACATGTGAATACGGGGCAAATATAGACAAATACATTAAACATGAGCAGATAACAAGGCACACGAGTACATAAGGAGGGAGGGGACCCTGCCCGCGAGGGCTCACAGTCTGCAGGGGGTGGGTGAGGATACACTAGGAGAGGGAAGAGCTGGCTGTGCGGCTGTTCAGTAGGTTGAGGATCACTGCAGGCTGTAGGCTTGTCGGAAGAGATGAGTCTTCAGGTTCTTTTTGAAGGTTTCTATGGTAGGCGCGAGTCTGATGTGTTGGGGTAGAGAGTTCCAGAGTATGGGGGAAGCACGGGAGAAGTCTTGGATGCGGTTATGGGAAGAAGAGATGAGAGGGGAGTAGAGAAGGAGGTCTTGGGAGGATCGGAGGTCGCGTGTAGGTAGGTACCGGGAGACCATGTCACAGATGTATGGAGGAGACAGGTTGTGGATGGCTTTGTATGTCAGTGTGAGGGTTTTGAACTGGAGTCTCTGGGCGATAGGAAGCCAGTGAAGGGCTTGACACAGGGGAGAGGCTGGGGAATAGCGGGGGGACAGGTGGATTAGTCGGGCAGCAGAGTGTAGGATGGATTGGAGTGGTGCCAGAGTGCTAGAGGGGAGTCCAGAGAGTAGGAGGTTGCAGTAGTCGAGGCGGGAGATGATAAGAGCATGCACTAGCGTTTTTGCAGTGTTGCGGTCAAGGAAAGCACGGATCCGGGAAATATTTTTGAGTTTGAGACGACAGGAGGAGGCAAGGGCTTGGATATGTGGCTTGAAAGAGAGGGCAGAGTCGAGGATCACCCCGAGGCACCGGGCGTGTGGGACTGGGGATAGTGAGCAGCCATTGACATTGATGGATAGGTCTGGTGGAGGGGTAGAGTGAGATGGGGGAAAGATGATGAATTCTGTTTTGTCCATGTTCAGTTGTAGAAATCGAGCAGAAAAGAAGGCTGAAATGGCAGACAGACAGTGCGGGATTTTGGTAAGCAAGGAGGAAAGGTCAGGTCCAGAGAGGTAGATCTGCGTGTCGTCAGCGTAGAGATGGTACTGCATACCGTGGGATTCTATGAGCTGTCCCAGGCCAAAAGTGTAGATGGAGAAGAGTAGGGGTCCTAGAACAGAGCCTTGAGGAACACCGACTGACAAGGGGCGAAGTGAGGAGGTGGTGTGGGGGAGGGAGACACTGAATGTACGGTCTGTCAGATATGACGAGATCCAGGAAAGGGCCAAGTCTGTGATGCCAAGGGATGAGAGGATTTGTAGCAAAAGGGAGTGGTCTACAGTGTCAAAGGCAGAAGACAAGTCCAGGAGAAGGAGGACAGAGTAGTGTCGCTTGCTCCTGGCAGTTAGTAGGTCATTGGTGACTTTAGTTAGGGCAGTTTCAGTTGAGTGATGGGAACGGAAGCCTGATTGTAACCGATCAAAGAGGGAGCAGGAGGAGAAGTGGGAGGACAGTTCAAGATGGACGTGTTGCTCCAGCAATTTGGAGGCATAAGGGAGAAGAGATATTGGGCGATAGCTAGACACAGAGGATGGGTCGAGGGAGGGCTTTTTGAGGATGGGTGTGATCTTGGCATGCTTGAAGGATGAGGGAAAGACACCTGTTGTGAGTGAGAGGTTGAAAAGGTGCGTTAGGGTTGGGATGAAGACCGTGGAAAGGTTAGGGATGAGGTGGGATGGGAGCGGGTCAAGCGTGCAAGTGGTGAGGTGTGATCTTGACAGGAGGGTGGAGAGCTGATCTTCTGTCATGGTGGAGAAGCTGGTTTTGGAGGAGCAGGGTTGAGCAGCTAAGAGGGGCAGTGGGCGCTGTGGGCCAAAGCTTTCTCTGATCGTATCGATCTTCTGTTTAAAGAAAGAGGCGAAGTCATCAGCAGAAATGAGGGGGGAAGGAGGAGGTGCGGGGGGACGGAGTAGAGAATTGAAAGTGTTGAAAAGCTGTTTAGGGTTGTGGGACAGGGAGGATATGAGGGATGAGAAGTAAGTTTGTTTTGCGGCAGAGAGCGCAGACTTGAAGCTGGCGAGGGACTGCTTGTATGCAGTGAAGTGGTCGGCAGAGTGGGATCGCTTCCATCTCCGCTCAGCGATCCTGGAAGCCCGCCTCAATTCTTTGGTCAGGCTGGTCAGCCAGGGCTGCCTGTTAATTGTACGAGTTTTACTATGCATGAGTGGGGCGGCCGAATCGAGTGTTGCTGTTATTGTGGTGTTATAAAAAGTGGCAGCAGCATCTGTGTCATGAAGGGAAGCTATGTCTGTGAGAGGGAGAAGGGACTCAGAGAGTGATTGTAAGTTGAGATGTTTGAGATTTCTGCGAGGGTGAGTGAGTTTGTGGAGTGGGGGTTGCACATTAGGAGAGGAGAGGGACGAGAATGTCAGTAGGTTGTGGTCAGACAGGGGGAGGGGTGTGTTAGTGAGGTTAGTAAGGGAGCAGAGGCGGGTGAAGATGAGGTCCAGCGTGTGGCCATCTTTGTGAGTGGCCTCAGAGGACCATTGAGTGAGGCCAAAGGAGGCAGTCAGTGATAAAAGTTTAGAGGTAGCTGAGGTGAAAGTGTCAATGGGGACATTGAAATCACCCATGATGATAGTGGGGATGTCAACAGAGAGGAAATGAAGTAGCCAGGTGGTGAAGTGGTCGAGAAAGGTGGAGATGGCTAGTTCTGGGGGGCGGTAGATGACAGCCAGCTGGAGGTTGGAGGGGGAATAGATGCGGACAGAGTGCACCTCAAACGAGGGAAGAGTAGTGGAGGGTGGTAGCGGCATTGGAGTGAAGGAGCAGGTGTCAGACAGGAGCAAGCCAACTCCTCCACCGCGTTTGTTGCTGGGGCGAGGGGTGTGAGAGAGGTGGAATCCGCCATAGGAGAGCGCAGCTGGAGAGGCCGAGTCAGATGGGGTGAGCCAGGTTTCAGTGAGGCCGAGGAAGGAGAGTTTGTTGGTGATGAAGAGGTCATGGATAAATGTCAGTTTGTTGCAGATGGAGCGTGCGTTCCATAGTGCTCCAAGTAGGGGGAGCTGGGGAGTGGGGGCTGGATGAATGGGTATGAGGTTGTCGTGGTTGGGAAAACGTGCGGAGGATCGTGGCAGGGGGTTAGAAACGAGTGTGGGGATGAATTGGGGAGGGCCGGGATTTGGGGATATGCCACCAGCAATGAGGAGTAACAGACAGATCATTAGAAGGTGGGAGCAGGATAGGACATGATGCGGCCGTGTGTGTCTGGAGAAAAAGGATTGTATGTGGAGGAACAGTTCTGAGGAGAAGGCGAGATGGCTGGCGAGGATGGAGGGAGAAATGACTAGTTCCTTACTAGGTGGAGGGATTGCAGGAGATTGTAAGAAGGAAAGTAGTATGGGGGTGAAAGAGAAAAGAAACCGAAACATTGTAGTGGTTGGTGTTCTGTTACCTTCCAGTCAATTCCAGTCCAATTCAGTCTAATTCAGAATCATAATTAAAAAGATGGAAGTTAAAAGATGGAAGTTAAAAGATGATTTTCAGCAGACTGAGTCTATAGCAGACTCCTGCATGTGAATATATCCCCAGTTAAGGGCAATCAGGTGTGAATGAGGGGGTGGCTGGGTATGGGAGACCAGATGTAGAGAGTTAAGCAGAGGTCATAAAGTGAGGGAGGGGTAAGACTGACCACTCAAAGAGATGCCAGGATCACACAATGAGAGACATGAAAACAGGTCGTGGAAACAAGCTCATAGGTGAGAAAGCATACTAAAAGGATTATATGTGCTGCACCAAGACACTCAGATCCAGGGGAAGCATAGAAAAGCCAGTGCAATATACAGAGACATTCAGAAGCCAGGGAGAGCTGGGTAAAGTCAGTGCATACCATGGAAAATCAATGCAGTATACAGAGATATTCTGGAGCCAGGGAGAGCTGGGTAAAGTCAGTGCATACCATGGAAAATCAATAAACCTGAAGACACAAAAGAGAATAGTAAAACCAAAAACACTCATTTTGAAAAAATGTTGCAGTAATCCGCAAGTGCTAGTAAAAGATGTAAAAAACAGGGTATTTGGTTGATACGTTTTTTGCATAAAATGTATACTAAGCTGCTCTACCAATCTTCACGGTATACCCTTATCAGAGCAGTCCTAACTAATGTATGCAATCCCTATCTGATGTATTTAAAAACCTGATCATCTGTATATTACCTGTGTGAACAGGGTTCAGAGAGGAAAAATCCATGTGTGCATACAGGGTAGAACAGCTTTTGTGCAGATAGCCCAAGAGGAGTGGTGGAACTCCCCAGTCTTGTAGACACAAGAGAACAATTATGGAAACAGGAACACATGGGCTACTTGCACAGTGAACAAGTCTGTATGATCATGTTCACACACCACCAAGAAACCTGAAGACACAAAAGAGAATAGTAAAACCAAAACACTCAGTTTGAAAAAATGTTGCAGTAATCCGCAAGTGCTAGTAAAAGATGTAAAAAACAGGGTATTTGGTTGATACGTTTTTTGCAAAAAATGTATACTAAGCTGCTCTACCAATCTTCACGGTATACCCTTATCAGAGCAGTCCTAACTAATGTATGCAATCCCTATCTGATGTATTTAAAAACCTGATCATCTGTATATTACCTGTGTGAACAGGGTTCAGAGAGGAAAAATCCATGTGTGCATACAGGGTAGAACAGCTTTTGTGCAGATAGCCCAAGAGGAGTGGTGGAACTCCCCAGTCTTGTAGACACAAGAGAACAATTATGGAAACAGGAACACATGGGCTACTTGCACAGTGAACAAGTCTGTAGGATCATGTTCACACACCACCATGAAACCTGAAGACACAAAAGAGAATAGTAAAACCAAAAACACTCAGTTTGAAAAAATGTTTTTAAATACATCAGATAGGGATTGCATACATTAGTTAGGACTGCTCTGATAAGGGTATACCGTGAAGATTGGTAGAGCAGCTTAGTATACATTTTTTGCAAAAAACGTATCAACCAAATACCCTGTTTTTTACATCTTTTACTAGCACTTGCGGATTACTGCAACAATTTTTCAAACTGAGTGTTTTTGGTTTTACTATTCTCTTTTGTGTCTTCAGGTTTCTTGGTGGTGTGTGAACATGATCATACAGACTTGTTCACTGTGCAAGTAGCCCATGTGTTCCTGGTTCCATGGAAAATCAATGCAGTATACAGAGATATTCTGGAGCCAGGGAGAGCTGGGTAAAGTCAGTGCATACCATGGAAAATCAATGCAGTATACAGAGATATTCTGGAGCCAGGGAGAGCTGGGTAAAGTCAGTGCATACCATGGAAAATCAATGCAGTATACAGAGATATTCTGGAGCCAGGGAGAGCTGGGTAAAGTCAGTGCATACCATGGAAAATCAATGCAGTATACAGAGATATTCTGGAGCCAGGGAGAGCTGGGTAAAGTCAGTGCATACCATGGAAAATCAATGCAGTATACAGAGATATTCTGGAGCCAGGGAGAGCTGGGTAAAGTCAGTGCATACCTGTGGGAAGAGGAGAACAGCTCGATTAGATGGTGCAGATGATGATAATATTGTAGTAGTGATGAGTAGCCAAATGCATTGTAGAATTCAGTCTAATTCAGAATCATAATTAAAAAGATGTAATTTAAAAGATGGAAGTTAAAAGATGATTTGCAGCAGACTGAGTCTATAGCAGACTCCTGCATGTGAATATATCCCCAGTTAAGGGCAATCAGCAGCTAGTCTCTTTCCACTAGCTCATTGATAATAGAAAAAGATATATCTTGGGGAGAATTGATGAAAAATGCAGGACAGAAGTCAAATAATGGTCGGACATAGTGTTATTCTTCATGTCCACACAGCTCTTTCTAATAAGTTACCTAAAGTGACATGAAATAGTGACTTTTCAGAAAAGCTGTTTTGGTCACTTTCTGAATGGACAGCCCCTTTAAGTTAAATTAAAGATCCCAGTGATACTGCCACCTAGACATTCACCCCAGAAATAGAAGGGTACAAATCAAAGCACATTTTCACTGAACATATGTATATATATATATATATATATATATATATATATATATATATATATATATATATATATTCCGGAGTTGTCTCGCTGATTTAATGGAGCCTTTATAGGATTTATTTTGAGGGGTAAATTTCACTTTATCATCTTCTCCAGCAGAAAAAAAAAAAATCAAAACCAAAACGAATAGTGCCTAAAATATGAACTTTTAGGCAAATGAACACAAGATGGCGCTGGTGAGCTGATGGAAGATTTGAGTAGTAGCTGTTGTTGGGTGTCAGTGGGAAAAAAATAGTGTTTTGCAAAGTTTCTAAACTGGGCGTAGACAGCGGAAAGTATGAAATGGAAATTGGTGGGGCTGAACAGTGTCATGGTGACCTCAAAACTTGGATTTTAAAGGGCAAGTACTGCACAGAATTTATTTTAAAGCTTTAAATGTAATTACAATAAAAATACTAAAAAAAAAAAATCTAAATGTTTTTGTTGTGCTCTTATTTAACAACTGGCATCCGAGTGTAACCTTCTGTGAAGAAATTAGAAATTATTGCTGGATGTCAATGGGATTCTCATGGCAGCTGAGGAGGCCACTGAAGGCCCTTGTGTCTGCCATCTTTGTACCCATGTGGCAGAGCTTCATAGGGGATCAGTCATATTTCAATATTACAGTATTGCAGTGTATTGTACAAGTGATGAAGGGATTGCAGGTTCAAATCCCCTAGAAACACCAATACAAAAATTGTAAAAAATATGTGTGTGTGTGTATGTATATATATATATATATATATATATATATATATATATATATATATATATATATATAATTTATTTATTTATTTATTTATTTAAATTAAATATATATTTTATATATATTTTTTATATATATAATATATTATATAATATATATATATTTAAATTAAAAGTTGTATAAAAGTTCATATCACCACCAGAATCACAGTTTTTTTGTCACTTTGTCTCGCAAAAAAAATGGAATGAAAAGAGATCAGAAAGTTCTATGGATCCCACTTTATTAAGGATCAAAACTACAGCTGGTACTGCAAAAAAACAAGCCCTGGTAGCACTCTATCAATAGAAAAGTATAACAGTTACAGCTCTTGAAAACCCAAGGGCATAGTGGTTAGGACATCTATACTTAAAGGGGTTGTCCAGCCATGGACTACAAGTTGACATATACTCTATGTGACTGCAGGCTTGTGAATCATCACACCGTGCACAGTGCACGCTGTCAAGATTCTCTGGTGCAGGCGCCGGACGTGTGACCGCAAGTAAGTGATATGCATACATGCGGTCCTGTACAGACTAGACGTGCATGGCTTCGCCATACAAGTGAATTGAGTGAGGATGGACACGTCTAGTTAGAATGTGGCTGGGAGTATGCAGATGACATACTTGCAGTCACATGACCGCTCGCATCTGACGCCAACACCTGACACCATGCACCAGGTGTGCTGTGAGGACTCACACATCTGCAGTCATACAGACAGACTGCAGACTTGTACCCCAAGCCTGGACAACCACTTTAAGCGAGCTAGTAGCTAAATGGCCCCAAAGTGGTAGCGGGTGAGTTGCCCCTGGGGGGCTGTACATGCCACTTTTACAGGGGATTGGCTGTGATTTATTAGGGATGTGGGCATCACAGTTAGGTACGTCTAATAGCTTTTGACTCTCCATTGTATTGTCCATATATAACTCTGTGTCATGCAATATGACTTTTTGACTGTTCTCTGTCTCCCATTACTTTACACTGCAGCTCTTCTTGTTCAGACTGGCTGCCGAGTATTAGCAGAAGCCCTTTAACAATTAATCACAGGGGGCTGCCTCATCTTCTTTCTTCAGTGCATGGCTCCTCTGCAGCCTGACTTCCTAAATAGAATGCTCCTTGCCTAGGAGACCAGCCGCTGCTGATAGACTGTAGAGTTGGTCGGTAACTTAGGCTACTCTCACACATCAGGTTTTCGCTGTCAGGCTCAATCCGGATCCAGCGAATGTTGCTGCCGGATCATTTTTTTCCCCATAGACTTGTATTAGTGCTGGATTGCGCCGGATGACATTGCGTTTTGTGTGTTTTTCGCCAAATCCGGCAAATCTGCTGTTTTCCGAAAAAAACGTCCATAGCAATGTTTTTTGTCTCCGGCGAATAAGCCGGAAGCACCAGATCCAGCGCTTCTGGCTGTTTGCTAGAATGGAAGCCTATGGGAGCCGCAAGGTGCCGGATCCAGAAAATGACAGATTCCGGCGCCGGATTCCGTTTTTTTAAACTGAGCATGCTCCAAATTTTTTTTATCCAATAATATAGATTTGTTAGCTGGATCCGTCGAAAAAACGGATCCATCACATCAGTTTTTCACAATCTGCATCGGATCCGGCTTTTCCAACATTCACCGGATTGTGCTTGATGCAAAAAACCTGATGTGTGAAAGTAGCCTTAGGCTATAAAATTAAAGATCCCTTCATTCTTGAGAAGTAAATTGCAAAGTTGCTTGTTTTTTTGCCTCTAATTCACCACCTGGTCACCAGAGAGTGTGAACAGGCTCCATACTGGAGAAAAAGAAAAACGTATCCGTCAGCCTTAATGTGACGCTGAGTCACTTCTCACAGACAAGCCATGAGTCGGGATAATCAAGCCGGAGTCACACTAGAGCGAGAGACAGCCGAGTCTCGAAGGTTAAAAACAAGCTCTGGCGCCGGCACTCCGGAGCGGAGCGTGCAGCTCCATGTATTGCTATGCGGCCGCACGCTCAGCCCCGGAGTGCCGGTGCCAGAGCTTGGTTTTAACCTGCGAGACTCGGCCGTATCTCGCTGTGTGTGATCCGGCCTAAGGGGCTGCTCTCACACATCAGTTTTTTGCCATCAGTCACAATCCTGTGAACTTTGAAAAAAAACAGATCCGGCAAAAGTTGCCGCTGGATCAGTTTTTTTCTCATAGACTTGTATTAGCGATGGATTGCAACGGATGGCCTCACGTTGCTACAGATCCGTCGCTGTCCGACGTTTGCTAGAATAGAAGCCTATGGCCCCGGATCCGTCAAATGACGGAATCCGGCGATGGAATGTTTTCTTTGGCCGGCTTCACACTCAGCGTATGAAAATACGGTCCGTATATTACGGCTGTAATACGCTGAAATGTCCCGAAAATAGTGGTCCGTAGCTCCTCCGTAAGCAGGGTGTGTCAGCGTTTTTTGCGCATGGCATCCTCCGTATGTAATCCGTATGGCATCCGTACTGCGTGGTTTTCTCGCAGGCTTGCAAAACCAACATACCGCTATAGAAATGATCCATGTGTCCCAAAAAGAAAAAAAAATATATATATACTGTATATATATATATATATATATATATATATATGTCATTAGACACATATATGTATATATATTAATATTTATTCCAGCGCTATACAGCTTGAAAGCCGGTAATTCAATTACCGCCTTTTTCTTTCTCCTTCCTAAAAGCCGACATGATTTGAGACATGGTTTACATACAGTAAACCATGTCTTCTCTCCATTTTTTTTGCAGATTCCACACTACTAATGTCAGTAGAGTGTATCTGCAAAATTTGGCCGTTCTAGCTCTTAAAATAAAGGGTTAAATGGCGGAAAAAATTGGCGTGGGCTCCCGCGCAATTTTCTCAGCCAGAGTAGTAAAGCCAGTGACTGAGGGCAGATATTAATAGCCTGGAGAGGGTCCATGGTTATTGGCCCCCCCTGGCTAAAAATATCTGCCCCCAGCCACCCCAGAACAGGCACATCTGGAAGATGCGCCTATTCTGGCACTTGGCCACTCTCTTCCCATTCCCGTGTAGCGGTGGGATATGGGGTAATGAAGGGTTAATGCCACCTTGCTATTGTAAGGTGACATTAAGCCTAATTAATAATGGAGAGGCGTCAATTATGACACCTATCCATTATTAATCCAATTGAATGAAAGGGTTAAATAAAACACAAACACATTATTTAAAATTATTTTAATGAAATAAAAACAATGGTTGTTGGAGTATTTTATTCTACGCCCAATCCAATCACTGAAGACCCTCGTTCTGTGAAAGAAAAAACATAATAAACCAACAATATACTTACCCTCCGCAGATCTGTAACGTCCAACGATGTAAATCCTTCTGAAGGGGTTAAAACATTTTGCAGCAAGGAGCTTTGCTAATGCAGGCTGCTCCTCGCTGCAAAACCCCGGGGAATGAGTCTAAATATAGATCAATGAGCTATATTTAGCTTCATTTGCGGTGAGGCGCCCTCTGCTGGCTGTTTATAGATCGTGGGAACTTGCCTAGAAAGCCTGGGAGCTTTCTAGGAAATTTCCCACGATCTATGAACATCCAGCAGAGGGCGCCTCACCGCAAATGAAGCTAAATATAGCTCATTGATCTATATTTAGACTCATTCCCCGGGGTTTTGCAGCGAGGAGTAGCATTGCATTAGCAAAGCTCCTTGCTGCAAAATGTTTTAACCCCTTCAGAAGGATTTACATCGTTGGACGTTACAGATCTGCGGAGGGTAAGTATATTGTTGGTTTATTATGTTTTTTCTTTCACAGAACGAGGGTCTTCAGTGATTGGATTGGGCGTAGAATAAAATACTCCAACAACCATTGTTTTTATTTCATTAAAATAATTTTAAATAATGTGTTTGTGTTTTATTTAACCCTTTCATTCAATTGGATTAATAATGGATAGGTGTCATAATTGACGCCTCTCCATTATTAATTAGGCTTAATGTCACCTTACAATAGCAAGGTGGCATTAACCCTTCATTACCCCATATCCCACCGCTACACGGGAATGGGAAGAGAGTGGCCAAGTGCCAGAATAGGCGCATCTTCCAGATGTGCCTGTTCTGGGGTGGCTGGGGGCAGATATTTTTAGCCAGGGGGGGCCAATAACCATGGACCCTCTCCAGGCTATTAATATCTGCCCTCAGTCACTGGCTTTACTACTCTGGCGGAGAAAATTGCGCGGGAGCCCACGCCAATTTTTTCCGCCATTTAACCCTTTATTTTAAGAGATAGAACGGCCAAATTTTGCAGATACACTCTACTGACATTAGTAGTGTGGAATCTGCAAAAAAAATGGAGAGAAGACATGGTTTACTGTATGTAAACCATGTCTCAAATCATGTCGGCTTTTAGGAAGGAGAAAGAAAAAGCCGGTAATTGAATTACCGGCTTTCAAGCTGTATAGCGCTGGAATAAATATTAATATATATACATACAGTGGGGCAAAAAAGTATTTAGTCAGTCAGCAATAGTGCAAGTTCCACCACTTAAAAAGATGAGAGGCGTCTGTAATTTACATCATAGATAGACCTCAACTATGGGAGACAAACTGAGAAAAAAAAATCCAGAAAATCACATTGTCTGTTTTTTTAACATTTTATTTGCATATTATGGTGGAAAATAAGTATTTGGTCAGAAACAAACAATCAAGATTTCTGGCTCTCACAGACCTGTAACTTCTTCTTTAAGAGTCTCCTCTTTCCTCCACTCATTACCTGTAGTAATGACACCTGTTTAAACTTGTCATCAGTATAAAAAGACACCTGTGCACACCCTCAAACAGTCTGACTCCAATCTCCACTATGGTGAAGACCAAAGAGCTGTCAAAGGACACCAGAAACAAAATTGTAGCCCTGCACCAGGCTGGGAAGACTGAATCTGCAATAGCCAACCAGCTTGGAGTGAAGAAATCAACAGGGGGAGCAATAATTAGAAAATGGAAGACATACAAGACCACTGATAATCTCCCTCGATCTGGGGCTCCACGCAAAATCCCACCCCGTGGGGTCAGAATGATCACAAGAACGGTGAGCAAAAATCCCAGAACCAAGCGGGGGGACCTAGTGAATGAACTGCAGAGAGCTGGGACCAATGTAACAAGGCCTACCATAAGTAACACACTACGCCACCATGGACTCAGATCCTGCAGTGCCAGACGTGTCCCACTGCTTAAGCCAGTACATGTCCGGGCCCGTCTGAAGTTTGCTAGAGAGCATTTGGATGATCCAGAGGAGTTTTGGGAGAATGTCCTATGGTCTGATGAAACCAAACTGGAACTGTTTGGTAGAAACACAACTTGTCGTGTTTGGAGGAAAAAGAATACTGAGTTGCATCCATCAAACACCATACCTACTGTAAAGCATGGTGGTGGAAACATCATGCTTTGGGGCTGTTTCTCTGCAAAGGGGCCAGGACGACTGATCCGGGTACATGAAAGAATGAATGGGGCCATGTATCGTGAGATTTTGAGTGCAAACCTCCTTCCATCAGCAAGGGCATTGAAGATGAAACGTGGCTGGGTCTTTCAACATGACAATGATCCAAAGCACACCGCCAGGGCAACGAAGGAGTGGCTTCGTAAGAAGCATTTCAAGGTCCTGGAGTGGCCTAGCCAGTCTCCAGGTCTCAACCCTATAGAAAACCTTTGGAGGGAGTTGAAAGTCCGTGTTGCCAAGCGAAAAGCCAAAAACATCACTGCTCTAGAGGAGATCTGCATGGAGGAATGGGCCAACATACCAACAACAGTGTGTGGCAACCTTGTGAAGACTTACAGAAAACGTTTGACCTCTGTCATTGCCAACAAAGGATATATTACAAAGTATTGAGATGAAATTTTGTTTCTGACCAAATACTTATTTTCCACCATAATATGCAAATAAATTGTTAAAAAAACAGACAATGTGATTTTCTGGATTTTTTTTCTCAGTTTGTCTCCCATAGTTGAGGTCTACCTATGATGTAAATTACAGACGCCTCTCATCTTTTTAAGTGGTGGAACTTGCACTATTGCTGACTGACTAAATACTTTTTTGCCCCACTGTATATGTGTCTCACTGACATATATATATATATATACCTATTCTATGTGTACACATTTATTCTACCTATTGGACTGTAAGCTGTCAGTGTGATTTTACTGTACACCGCACTGAATTACCGGCTTTTCTCTCTAACAGCGCTGCGTATTTCTCGCAAGTCACACTGCTTGTCCGTGTGAAATCCGTATTTTTCACGCTTCCATAGACTTTCATTGGCGTATTTCTTTCGCAGTACGGTGACAAACGCAGCATGCTGCGATTTTGTACGGCCGTAGAAAGCCGTATAATACTGATCAGTAAAATACGGCAGATAGGAGCAGGGGCATAGAGAATAATTGTGCCGTATTTTTTGCGAGTTTTACGGACGTAGTTTCTGCGCTCTTACGTCCGTAAAACTCGCAAGTGTGAAGCCGGCCTTTAACTGAGCATGCTCCAATTTTTTTTTTTGCGAACCAATTAGCCGGATCAGCTAGTCGGATCCGGTGAAAAAACGGATCCGTCGCATCAGTTTTTCACAATCTGCGATGGATTTTCAAAATTCGACGGATTGTGACTGATGGCAAAAAAATGATGTGTGAAAGGGGTCTCTGTGAGCTGAATAGTAACAAGTCCGGCTGCTACAAAAACTATCTGGCTCTGGAGGACGTGTCCTGACCTGCATGAAACTGACAATCCATTCATGTGAATAGACATTGTGCAATGTCTAATATCACCTGTGGTGGAAAATCCAGAAACCAAGGCACCAGACGTTCTCCTCCGACTGACCACTTTACTGATTATTGACAGTGTACACAGAGTTAAATTACATACAACGTTTCGGCACCACAGGGCCTTTATCAAGCTGTAAATGATAAGAGGTATCCATCAATAAAGTGATCAACTGGAGGAGAATGTCTGGTGCCTTGGATTCTGGATTTTTTACAATTTGACGAAACTGTAGAGCGTTTTGCCAAGACAGCTCAGACTATGGCGTGGTGCATGGAAGTATACCATTCCCTGTGGTGACGTTGTGGTAAAGTTAAACATTTAAGGTCAAATTCATCTTTTGCATTTTTTTTTTTTTTTTTTAAGATCCAAGGGGTAACGTTTCTCCTTACGGAGAGCGACATATCAGTGACATGGATCCCGGTCAGACGCCTCTCACCCAGCCAAACCAGATCTCACACTTTGCCCTGACGAGGGGCAGTACCCCGAAACACAGTGTCTGCAAATTGAGATTCACATTCAGCTTTTATCCTAAGGGTATGTTCACACGTTCAGGATTTCCATCCTTTTTTTTTCAGGACTGTTTTTTTAAAAAACTGCAGCTCTTGGCAGAAAACGCAGGTCCTTTTTTTGGTCCTTTTTTGTCCTTTTTTGATGCGTTTTTTGATGCGTTTTTTGATCCTTTTTTTTTATGCAGTTTTCAAACCCTAACCCTACCCCTAACCCTACCCCTAACCCTACCCCTAACCCTAACCCTAACCCTACCCCTACCCCTATTCTAACCTTAGTGAAAAAAAAAAAAAATTCTTAATTTTTTTATTGTCCCTACCAATGGGGGTGACAAAGTGGGGGGGGTGTCATTTACTATTTTTTTATTTTGATCACTGAGATAGGTTATATCTCAGTGATCAAAATGCACTTTGGAGCGAATCTGCCGACCGGCAGATTCGGCGGGCGCACTGCGCATGCGCCCGCCATTTTGCAAGATGGCGGCGCCCAGGGAGAAGACGGCCGGACGGACACCGGGACGCCGGGTAAGTATAAGGGGGGGAGATTAGGGCACGGGGGGGGGCATCGGAGCACTGGGGGGGGCATCGGAGCACGGGGGGGCGGGATCGGAGCACGGGGGGGCAGCCACACTCCGCCCACGCACTTCCGCCCGCTCCCCCGCACTTCCTGCTGCAGCGGTTCTGCACATCAAATCGCAGTAAAACCCGCAGATATATTTTTGATCTGCGGGTTTTACTGCGGTTTTGACCTCACAATGGAGGTCTATGGGTGCAGAACCGCTGCGGTTCAGGAAAAAGAAGTGACATGCTCCTTCTTTTTTGCCGCAGCTATTCTGCGCGGCTTTTTAAACGAAATTCCGGATCATGTGCACAGCAGTGACTGTTTTCCATAGGGTTACATTGTTATGTACCCTGCATGGAAAACAGCTGCGGAACCGCAGCGGCAAAACCGCTGCGGTTCCGCAGTAAAAAACGCACTGTGTGAACATGGCCTAAGTCATGTGACAAGGCTCCTTAAAGGGTCGAGATTGACTTTTAGGATTGCTACTTCCTATAGGTGGCGCTAGAGTTCTAGTCCTCTTCCTCTCTGAAGAGACAATTTGCATTTTTTTAAGTCACTTTTCTTTTTCTGTCTTGTGGAATTCACAGAATATATATAGCAGTGCTGTAGGATTACTGTATATAGAACAAGTGGTCAGATGATCGCAGGTTCATATCCCCTAAGGGGAATAATAAATAGCGAAAAAAGCTTCAATGTTTTTACAAATATAAAAAAAAGTGTAAAAAATATAACTGATCACATCTCCACTCTTTTGCCTCATTAAAAGTAAAGAAATTAAAAAAAATAAAAAAAATACACGTGACATCGTTACGTCTGTAAAAGTCCAATCTATCAAGATATAACATTAATTACAGTGGGGCAAAAAAGTAGTTAGTTAGTCAGCAATAGTGCAAGTTCCACCACTTAAAAAGATGAGAGGCGTCTGTAATTTACATCATAGGTAGACCTCAACTATGGGAGACAAACTGAGAAAAAAAAATCCAGAAAATCACATTGTCTGTTTTTTTTTATCATTTTTTTTGCATATTATGGTGGAAAATAAGTATTTGGTCAGAAACAAACAATCAAGATTTCTGGCTCTCACAGACCTGTAACGTCTTCTTTAAGAGTCTCCTCTTTCCTCCACTCATTACCTGTAGTAATGGCACCTGTTTAAACTTGTTATCAGTATAAAAAGACACCTGTGCACACCCTCAAACAGTCTGACTCCAAACTCCACTATGGTGAAGACCAAACAGCTGTCAAAGGACACCAGAAACAAAGTTGTAGCCCTGCACCAGGCTGGGAAGACTGAATCTGCAATAGCCAACCAGCTTGGAGTGAAGAAATCAACAGTGGGAGCAATAATTAGAAAATGGAAGACATACAAGACCACTGATAATCTACCTCAATCTGGGGCTCCACGCAAAATCCCACCCCGTGGGGTCAGAATGATCACAAGAACGGTGAGCAAAAATCCCAGAACCACGCGGGGGGACCTAGTGAATGAACTGCAGAGAGCTGGGACCAATGTAACAAGGCCTACCATAAGTAACACACTACGCCACCATGGACTCAGATCCTGCAGTGCCAGACGTGTCCCACTGCTTAAGTCAGTACTTGTCCGGGCCCGTCTGAAGTTTGCTAGAGAGCATTTGGATGATCCAGAAGAGTTTTGGGAGAATGTCCTATGGTCTGATGAAACCAATCTGGAACTGTTTGGTAGAAACACAACTTGTCGTGTTTGGAGGAAAAAGAATACTGAGTTGCATCCATCAAACACCATACCTACTGTAAAGCATGGTGGTGGAAACATCATGCTTTGGGGCTGTTTCTCTGCAAAGGGGCCAGGACGACTGATCCGGGTACATGAAAGAATAAATGGGGTCATGTATCGTGAGATTTTGAGTGCAAAACTCCTTCCATCAGCAAGGGCATTGAAGATGAAACGTGGCTGGGTCTTTCAACATGACAATGATCCAAAGCACACCGCCAGGGCAACGAAGGAGTGGCTTCGTAAGAAGCATTTCAAGGTCCTGGAGTGGCCTAGCCAGTCTCCAGATCTCAACCCTATAGAAAACCTTTGGAGGGAGTTGAAAGTCCGTGTTGCCAAGCGAAAAGCCAAAAACATCACTGCTCTAGAGGAGATCTGCATGGAGGAATGGGCCAACATACCAACAACAGTGTGTGGCAACCTTGTGAAGACTTACAGAAAACGTTTGACCTCTGTCATTGCCAACAAAGGATATATTACAAAGTATTGAGATGAAATTTTGTTTCTGACCAA
Source organism: Ranitomeya imitator (assembly GCF_032444005.1). Taxonomy (NCBI): domain Eukaryota; kingdom Metazoa; phylum Chordata; class Amphibia; order Anura; family Dendrobatidae; genus Ranitomeya; species Ranitomeya imitator. The sequence continues at coordinate 53,465,705 of NC_091282.1, read as the reverse complement.
ATACTTATTTTCCACCATAATATGCAAATAAAATGTTAAAAAAACAATGTGATTTTCTGGATTTTTTTTTCTCAGTTTGTCTCCCATAGTTGAGGTCTACCTATGATGTAAATTACAGACGCCTCTCATCTTTTTAAGTGGTGGAACTTGCACTATTGCTGACTGACTAAATACTTTTTTGCCCCACTGTAACTCAATCGGTAAACAGCGTAATGAAAAAGAAATCTAAATGCCAATTTTATGGTTTTTCGGCCTCTGCAAAACTGCAATAACAGGTGATCAAAACAACATACCTACCCCAAAATGGTATTAATAAAAATGTCAGCTCAGGGCCAGGCCTGTATTTGCCACTAGGCACCAGACGTATGGTGCCCTGGGTGGTGGGTTGCATGGAGTGACTTCATCACGCTGCCAACATCAAAGCAGAATGTCATGAAAGAGAACAAGCCAGAGCCTGGAGCAGGTGAGGGTTGACAGACAACCTGGGAAGAAGCTGGTATGGAGGACATGGGGGGGAGCTTGGTATGGAGAACATGGCTGGTCACTCTGTATGAAGAACATGGGGTGAAGCTCGATATCGAGAACTTGGCGGGACCTCAGTATGGAAAACATGGCGGTGAGATCGGTATGGAGAACATGGGGAGGTTGGTATGAATAACATGGGGGGTTCATTATGGAGAACATGAGGGGAGCTTGGTATGGAGAATAGGGTAGCATGGGAGGAGCTTGGAATGGAGAATGGGCTAGATTGGGACGAGCTATGGGGTGACTCAGTATGGTGTGGGGACAACATGAGAGGGACAGTGAAGAGGGGGCCGCATGGAGTGGGGACACTTGAGATCATAGTTCATAAGTGAGGAAGGTATGGTGGGTATAATTCATAATAGAGAAGACAGTGTGGTGGTTTCCGTTTGAGGGGGTTTTGTGACTGCCATATTTCACTAGGGCAAACAATGTGGTGGAAATATTTTATAGGTGGGAACAGTGTGGGGACCATGTATCATAAGTGAGACAGTGTGGGGGTCATGTTTTTTGCATAGGGATTACAGGGAGGGGCGATAATTTATTTAGGTGCACAGCATAGGACGTATTTAGGGCACCGCGTGGCTGGTTATTTTTATTCAGTAACATTATAATGACTGTTATTTTTAAGGGCCCTGTTTGGGGATGTGCTGTAGAAGACCGGAGAAGATGGAAGTCTGCAGAGACGAGTTGTGAGAAGTCATCATCAGGTACTTAGATCTAAGGTGCATCCACATTGGTCAGTTGAAGCCTTTGAATGACCGCTGAGCTGCTACATGATGATAATCGGCACTCACTTTATAGCCTGTTTAGACAGGATGTGACGTCACTTTTATGTGCACAGAACAATCGTTATCATGATCATCTTGTGTACACAGCAGCACAAGTGCACACAGGACAATGGTGTTACTGAGAACAATCATATTCAAAAGGGAGTCTCTCTCCCCCAGAATACCAATTAATCTGCACACACATTTATATAGGGGACGTAGCCCAGTAAGGCTACTTTCACACATCAGGTTTTTGCATTCAGGCACAATCCGGCGTTTTTTTTCCCGACGAATCCGTTTTTTTCTCATATTATTATTATTATTTATTTATATAGCACCATTAATTCCATGGTGCTGTACATGTGAAAAGGGGTTACATACAGGGTTATAGATATCGTTCACAGTAAACAAATTTACAGTGACAGACTGGTACAGAGGAGAGGACCCTGTCCTTGCGGACTTACATTCTTTGGGATAATGGGGAAGAGACAGGAGGTCGGTGTGCTGCAGCACTGGTGGTGGTGAGGCGGCAGCTCAGGTGGTTTGTGGGGCGGCAGCTCTGGCGGTGGCAACGCGGCAGCTTGGGTGGTTGGTGTGCAGCGCTCCAGGGTCCTGGTCGTTGCAGTAATATCATTCTCTTCTGGGGGGAGTGATGTTACGTTTGGAGGCAATAAAGGAGATCTCTTTACAGGTACCACAAACATACAACACATTTCATACTCCAGTCCACCAGGGGGAGCTATGCTCCTATTTATTAGGGCACTCTTCACAATTAGGTAAAACTGGTGGCCTGGGTAGGAAGTTAGGCAGATGCTAGCTGAGCTTTGCTAAGGCAGATGCTAGCTGACCTTTGGCTCAGGTAGTTGGTCCCTGACAGGGGTGGGATCCTGTCAGAGGTCTAGACAGAAGGACATGGAGCTGCGCCTGCCCCACGTGCGGCAGTTCCTAAGAAAGGACACGAACAGAGAACTGTATTGTAGAGAGGGTGAGAAAGAAGTCATAGCAAAAGGAGTGGAAACCAGAAGGAGTTCTGCCCTGCACAGGCTGCCTCCTTCTGAGGCGCAGGATCCGGTAGCCGGAACACCGAGGGAGCAACAGTCCTTTATGCCTTGCTCCAGAGACCGGCAGGACAGCTAATTTCACATTACAGATCCGCCCCATATCCAGGAGGCAAGGTGGCACCCACGAGAGGCTTGTGAGGACCTTATGAGAGGCTCAGCAATAAGGTACTACAACACCCAGGCGCTAGAGGAAGGCTACTGATTTCCACCTGGATAAGGGGACTCTGGATTTGCCTCCAAACCTGCCAGATTCTGCCTGCCCTGTGATCTGGTGCTCTGGACTGTGGATGCTGAAGCCATCAGTAAAGGTAAAGAGACTGCAACCTTGTGTCCTCGTTCTTCACTGCGCCTCACACCATCCACCATCTACTGTACATACTGGGAAGCCCTGGGGACATACTTCACCTGTGGGAAGGTATACCATCTAGCTGCTATAACAACACCCCAGCGGACCCCTTAAAGCAGCGTCAGTCATACCACAGGTGGCGTCATGAACATTATCCCTTTAAAGACCTTTCCTCCTTTTATTAACGGACCTCCCGAGGGCCACGGACCGGGTCAGCCACCGTGACATCCCCCTTGAGAACCGAAGGACCTGGTACTGAGTTCCCCTAGCCCTTGGGGGCGCTCCAGGTGACGTGGCGGCAGCTAGGGTGGTTGGTGGTGAGGCGGCAGAATGGTTATTACAGGCTGTAGGCTTTCCTGAAGAGATGGGTTTTCAGGTTCCGTCTGAAAGATCCGAGGGTGGTGGATAATCGGACGTGTTGAGGCGTGGAATTCCAGAGGATGGGGGATATTCGGGAGAAATCTTGGAGGCGGTTGTGTGAGGAACGAATAAGTGTGGAGGAGAGTAGGAGGTCTTAGGAGGATCGAAGATTACATGAGGGAAGATTTTGGGAGATTAGTTCAGAGATATAGAGAGGGGACAGGTTATGGATGGCTTTGTAGATCAGTGTTAGGCCGGCGTCACACTAGCGAGTTTTACGGACGTAAGAGCGCATAAAATACGTCCGTAAAACACGCCTAACAAACGTCCCAATTATTCTCTATGCCCCTGCTCCTATCTGCCGTATTTTACTGATCCGTATTATACGGCTTTCTACGGCCGTAGAAAATCGCAGCATGCTGCGTTTGTCACCGTATTGCGCAAAAAAAACGCCAATGAAAGTCTATGGAAGCCAGAAAAATACGGATTACACACGGACCAGCAGTGTGACTTGCGAGAAATACGCAGCGGTGTTAGAGAAAAAAGCCGGCAATTCAGTGTGGTGTACAGTAAAATCACACTGACAGCTTACAGTAGAATAGGTAGAATAAATGTGTACACATAGAATAGGTATATATATATATATATATATATATATATATATATATATATATATATATATAATGTCAGTAGACACATATATGTATATATATTAATATTTAATACAGCACTAGATAGCTTTAAAGCCGGTAATTCAATTGCCGGCTTTTGCTATCTCCTTCCTAAACCCGACATGATTTGAGACATGGTTTACATACAGTAAACCATCTCATATCACCTTTTTTTTGCATATTCCACATTACTAATGTTAGTAGTGTGTATATGCAAAATTTGGCCGTTCTAGCTATTAAATTAAAGGGTTAAATGGCGGAAAAAATTGGCGTGGGCTCCCGTGCAATTTTCTCCGCCAGAGTAGTAAAGCCAGTGACTGAGGGCAGATATTAATAGCCTGGAGAGGGTCCATGGTTATTGACCCCCCTGGCTAAAAACACCTGCCCCCAGCCACCCCAGAAAAGGCACATCTGGAAGATGCGCCTATTCTGGCACTTGGCCACTCTCTTCCCATTCCCGTGTAGCGGTGGGATATGGGGTAATGAAGGGTTAATGCCACCTTGCTATTGTAAGGTGACATTAAGCCAAATTAATAATGGAGAGGCGTCAATTATGACACCTATCCATTATTAATCCAATAGTAGTAAAGGGTTAAAAAAAAACACAAACACATTATTTAAAAGTATTTTAATGAAATAAAAACAAAGGTTGTTGTAATATTTTATTCTACACTCAATCCATCTGAAGACCCTCGCTCTGTAACAAAGAAAAAATTATAAACCAACAATATACATACCTTCCGAAGATCTGTAACGTCCCACAGCCAGGAGCTCTGCTAATGCAGCGGTGCTCGTGGCTGCAAAACCCGGGGAATGAAGGTAAAGTAGGTCAATGACCTATATTTACCTTCATTCGCGGTGATGCGCGCTCTGCTTGTTGTTCCTCGAGCATGGGAACTTTCCTAGAAAGCAGAGGGCGCCTCACCGCAAATGAAGGTAAATATAGGTCATTGACCTACTTTACCTTCATTCCCCGGGGTTTTGCAGCCACGAGCACCGCTGCATTAGCAGAGCTCCTGGCTGTAAAATATTTTAACCCCTTCAAATGGATTTACATCGTGGGATGTTACAGAAGGTATGTATATTGTTGGTTTATAATTTTTTCTTTGTTACAGAGCGAGGGTCTTCAGATGGATTGAGCGTAGAATTGACGCCTCTCCATTATTAATTTGGCTTAATGTCACCTTACAATAGCAAGGTGGCATTAACCCTTCATTACCCCATATCCCACCGCTACACGGGAATGGGAAGAGAGTAGCCAAGTGCCAGAATAGGCGCATCTTCCAGATGTGCCTTTTCTGGGGTGGCTGGGGGCAGATGTTTTTAGCCAGGGGGGGTCAATAACCATGGACCCTCTCCAGGCTATTAATATCTGCCCTCAGTCACTGGCTTTACTACTCTGGCGGAGAAAATTGCGCGGGAGCCAACGCCAATTTTTTCTGCCATTTAACCCTTTAATTTAATAGCTAGAACGGCCAAATTTTGCATATACACACTACTAACATTAGTAGTGTGGAATATGCAAAAAAAAATGGGGATATGAGATGGTTTACTGTATGTAACCATGTATCATATCATGTCGGGTTTAGGAAGGAGAGAGCAAAAGCCGGCAATTGAATTACCAGCTTTAAAGCTATCTCGCGCTGTATGAAATATTAATATATATACATATATGTGTCTACTGATTATATATATATATATATTTATATATATATATATATATATATATATATATATATATATATACAGTATATATGTTTTTATGGGGTTTTTTTTTACACATGGATCCCTTGTGGTTTCACACTTGCGTTTCAAAACGCATGTGTTTAAAGAAAAACACATGGTGAAAAAACGCATGTAAACACGTGCAAATGCTGCGTTTTTTTGACGCATGCGTTTTTGCATGTGGTCAAATAAACGCGGCGTTTTGCCGCGTTTACATGCGTTTTTTCATGCGTTTGCGTTTTTTAAACGCATGCAGATAAATGTGTGACAGCTGCCAATCATCAAAATAAAGTAAAAAACCCACTGTAAACAGAAAGAGCTAGGGGTAGGGTTAGGGGTAGGGATCCTAATCCTAACCCTAAAGGGATCCTAACCCTAACCCTAACCCTAAAGGGATCCTAACCCTACCCCTAACCCTAAAGGGATCCTAACCCTAAAGGGATCCTAACCCTACCCCTAACCCTTAAAGGGATTAGGGTTAGGGGTAGGGGTAGGGTTAGGGGTAGGATCCCTTTATCAATTTTATGGTGTGGGGTGGTTTATCAGTGTTTTTTGTTTAAAAAAGCATGCGTTTTTAACGCATGCAAACGCATGTGGCTAAAAACGCATGTGTTTACATAGCCAGCAATGCATTTTTTTGCCGCAAAAAAAGCATGCATTTTTTTGCGGCAAAAAAAGCCGCTAAAAATACTACATGTTGCATTTCTGCAACACAACGCATGCAGAAAAAAACGCATGCATTGCAAAAACGCGTCAAAACGCATACAAAAAAAACGCATGCGTTTTTAATGTTAAATATAGGGAAAAAACGCATTTTTTTTGCGTTTTTTACCGCAAAAACGCAAATGTGAAACCACCCTAACATACGGAGGATGCCATGCGCAAAATACGCTGATACACCCTGCCTACGGAGGAGCTACGGACCACTATTTTGGGGACTTTTCAGCGTATTACGGCCGTAATATACGGACCGTATTGTCTTACGCCGAGTGGGACGCCGGCCTTAGTAGTTTGAACTGGATTTGTTTGGGAATTGGGAGCCAGTGGAGGGATTTGCAGAGGGGAGAAGCAGGGGAGTAGTGAGGAGAGAGGTGGATTAGCCGAGCAGCAGAGTTGAGGACAGACTGGAGTGGTGCAAGGGAGTTAGAGGGGAGGCCACAGAGGAGGGTGTTGCAGTAATCGAAGCGTGAGATGATGAGGGCATGCACAAGAGTTTTAGTAGATTGTGGGCTGAGGATGGGACGGATTCTGGCAATATTTTTGAGTTGGAGGCGACAAGAGTTTGGACGTACAGTTTGAAGGACAGGGCAGAATCAAGAGTTAACCCAAGGCAGCAGATTTCAGGTGCGGAGAGAGCGTGATGCCGTTTACCATAATAGATAGATCAGGTAGGGGGGATACGCGAGATGGGGGAAAAGATGGTGAGTTCGGTTTTGTCTACATTGGAGTTTTAGGAAGCGAGAGTTGAAGAAGGAGGATATGTCTGACAGACAATCCGGGATTCTGGACAGAAGAGAAGCGACATCTGAGCCAGAGAGGTAGATCGGAGTGTCGTCCGCATATAGGTGGTACTGGAAGCCATGGGACTTTATGAGTTGTCCTAGGCCAAGGGTATAGATGGAAAAAAGTAGAGGCCCTAGGACAGAGTCTTGAGGGACTCCAAGAGAAAGGGGTCAGGGTGAGGAGGTAGTGTGGAAGTGGCAAACGCTAAATGTGCGGTCGTAAAGGTATGAGGCGATCCAGGTCAGGGCAAGGTCTTTGATGCCGACGGAAGAAAGAATCTGTAGCAGTAGGCAGTGGTCGACCGTGTCGAAAGCAGAGGACAGGTCGAGAAGGAGGAGGATGGAGAACGGTCTGTTAGCTTTGGCTGTGAGTAAGTCATTAGTAATTTTGGTCAGAGCAGTTTTGGTGGAGTGGTCATAGAGTTATATTAGCGCCTGATGGCCACACGTTATATCCATTTTTTTCTGGATTCGTTAAAAATGATTTCTCCGGCGGACAGAGAAAACATTCAGAGGAACGTTTTTTCTGTGCGGCGAAAAAACGCACAGTGACGGTTCCAGCAATAAACGGATGGAACGTGAGGTAAAATGACTGGATCCAGCTACCGAATCCGGTATTTTTACACTGAGCATGCTCTGGATCTCTCTGTCTAAATCAGTTCCCAATTTGCACTGGATCCGTTTTTTTACAAATTTGCCAGATTATACCTGAAGGCAAAATAACTGATGTGTGAAAGTAGCCTAATATACCTTTTTAATTTAACTTAGTATTTCATTTTTATATGCAAATGAGGGCGCTTCTGGGCACCCTTGGTGTGGCCTATGCTTTGGTGCTCCGTTACACCCTCCTATTTGCATATTATTGCCAATCCCTTGTTATAATTGACAGAGGTCCTCTGGTAAGAGAAAGTGCTGTCTAAAATAACTGCATTTCTGCACTGACACTGGAGGAGCACAGTGACGCTCCAAGTATCAGTGTGGGTGCGCACACAATGAGACCGCAGGTGCCTTCTGATGCTTTGTTGCTGCCTGATTTTCGCTGCGGATTCAATGAGGAGGAAGGGCGTTGACGTGAGTAGACAGCTCGTCACAACGCCTTGTCCCCCTCCTCACTGAAGCCACTCGCTACTTCCAGAGAATGAGGAGACGGTGGAAACTTAACCAACACTTATTTATTTGATAAAACACAGTCAAAGGGATGCCTATGGCACAAAATCAACGAATATAATCTATATATATAATTGTCTAAGGGTTTTTCCGTCTGTCTGTCTGTCTGTCTGTCCTGGAAATCCCGCGTCTCTGATTGGTCGAGGCCGCCAGGCCTCGACCAATCAGCAACGGGCACAGCGACGATGATGTCATAAAGGACGTAGACATCCCGCGTCTCTGATTGGTCGAGGCCGCCAGGCCTCGACCAATCAGCAACGAGCACAGTATCGACGTAGATGTCATAATGGTTGCCATGGCGACGATGATGTCATAAAGGTTGCCTCGACCAATCAGCGACGGGCACAGTCTGCCGCGAATTCTGGAATCATCATTGTCCATATACTACGGGGACATGCATATTCTATATAACCCCATATATAATATACACTGTATGTACCCCATATATAATATACACTGTATGTACCCCTATATATAATTGATGAAACAATTGTAGTACACATATTACACATCTAAATCACACACTAAAATATCAGATAGTTAATGTCTGTAATGAAATATAATGTGATACGTGTGCATATAAGGACCAGAATACTAGGGACAACTGTGAAACAGGAATCCTAATACATCACAAGAGGAACACAGCCACTATGTCCCATAAAATATCAATCTTTATTCAAAATATAAATATATATATATAAAACACAAAACATCGGAACAGGTACATTCAGTAAATAATGGGGTTGGTAAGACCAACTAAATAACACCATAAAACAAGGGCTACATGGTGTCCCCCATAAGCGCACAAAAAATATAGTGTGAATAATGCAATTATTATCAATCCATAATCAGTGTGGGAATGCAGGCCAGAATAGTAATATTATCTAGTAGATGTAACAAAAACTGGGGATAAGCCATGCACATGAGTGATAAATATACTGCTAATGCAGATGGGCATGAACACCCATTATGTCCATAGCTCATCCCATGTAGTCACCAGTACATAAAAAAGATGGCCACAATTGAAACCCAGACAATTACCTATAAGTGCGCCAGCATGGGGGGATCCAGAGGGCTCTGGATCCCCCCATGCTGGCGCACTTATAGGTAATTGTCTGGGTTTCAATTGTGGCCATCTTTTTTATGTACTGGTGACTACATGGGATGAGCTATGGACATAATGGGTGTTCATGCCCATCTGCATTAGCAGTATATTTATCACTCATGTGCATGGCTTATCCCCAGTTTTTGTTACATCTACTAGATAATATTACTATTCTGGCCTGCATTCCCACACTGATTATGGATTGATAATAATTGCATTATTCACACTATATTTTTTGTGCGCTTATGGGGGACACCATGTAGCCCTTGTTTTATGGTGTTATTTAGTTGGTCTTACCAACCCCATTATTTACTGAATGTACCTGTTCCGATGTTTTGTGTTTTATATATATATTTATATTTTGAATAAAGATTGATATTTTATGGGACATAGTGGCTGTGTTCCTCTTGTGATGTATTAGGATCCCTATATATAATATACACTGTATGTACCCCATATATAATATACACTGTGTACCCCCATATATAATATACACTGTATGTACCCCTATATATAATATGCACTGTATGTACCCCCATATATAATATACACTGTATGTACCCCCATATATAATATACACTGTATGTACCCCTATATATAATATACACTGTATGTACCCCATATATAATATACACTGTATGTACCCCATATATAATATACACTGTATGTACCCCATATATAATATACACTGTGTACCCCCATATATAATATACACTGTATGTGCCCCATATATAATATACACTGTATGTACCCCATATATAATATACACTGTATGTACCCCTATATATAATTTACACTGTATGTACCCCATATATAATATACACTGTATGTACCCCTATATATAATATACACTGTATGTACCCCATATATAATATATACTGCATGTACCCCATATATAATATACACTGTATGTACCCCTATATATAATATACACTGTATGTACCCCTATATATAATATACACTGTATGTACCCCTATATATAATATACACTGTATGTACCCCCATATATAATATACACTGTATGTACCCCCATATATAATATACTGCATGTACCCCATATATAATATACACTGTGTGTACCCCCATATATAATATGCACTGTGTGTACCCCATCTATATATATATAATTGTCTAAGGGTTTTTCCGTCTGTCTGTCTGTCTGTCTGTCTGTCTGTCTGTCCTGGAAATCCCGCGTCTCTGATTGGTCGAGGCCGCCAGGCCTCGACCAATCAGCGACGGGCACAGCATCGATGTAGAAATCTCGCGTCTTTGATTGGTCGAGGCCGCCAGGCCTCGACCAATCAGCGACGAGCACAGCGACGATGATGTCATAAAGGACATAGAAATCCCACGTTTCTGATTCATCGATGGGCACAGTATCGACGTAGAGGTGTCAGGAGGACTGATCAATATAGAAGTGTCAGGAGGACTGATCAATATAGAAGTGTCAGGAGGACTGATCAATATAGAATGTCAGGAGGACTGATCAATACAGAAGTGTCAGGAGGAATGATCAATATAGAAGTGTCAGGAGGACTGATCAATATAAAAGTGTCAGGAGGACTGATCAATACAGAAGTGTCAGGAGGAATGATCAATATAAAAGTGTCAGGAGGACTGATCAATACAGAAGTGTCAGGAGGACTGATCAATATAGAAGTGTCAGGAGGACTGATCAATATAGAAGTGTCAGGAGGAATGATCAATATAGAAGTGTCAGGAGGACTGATCAATATAGAATGTCAGGAGGAATGATCAATATAGAAGTGTCAGGAGGATTTATCAATATAGAGGTGTCAGGAGGACTGATCAATATAGAATTTCAGGAGGACTGATCAATATAGAGGTATCAGAAGGACTGATCAATATAGAAGTGTCAGGAGGACTGATCAATATAGAGGTATCAGGAGGACTGATAAATATAGAAGTGTCAGGAGGACTGATCAATATAGAAGTGTCAGGAGGACTGATCAATATAGAAGTGTCAGGAGGACTGATCAATACAGAAGTGTCAGGAGGAATGATCAATATAGAAGTGTCAGGAGGATTTATCAATATAGAATTTCAGGAGGACTGATCAATATAGAGGTATCAGAAGGACTGATCAATATAGAAGTGTCAGGAGGACTGATCAATATAGAGGTATCAGAAGGACTGATCAATATAGAAGTGTCAGGAGGACTGATCAATATAGTGTCAGGAGGACTGATCAATACAGAAGTGTCAGGAGGACTGATCAATATAGAAGTGTCAGGAGGAATGATCAATATAGAAGTGTCAGGAGGACTGATCAATATAGAAGTGTCAGGAGGACTGATCAATATAGAAGTGTCAGGAGGACTGATCAATATAGAAGTGTCAGGAGGACTGATCAATATAGAAGTGTCAGGAGGAATGATCAATATAGAAGTGTCAGGAGGACTGATCAATATAGAAGTGTCAGGAGGACTGATCAATATAGAATGTCAGGAGGACTGATCAATATAGAGGTATCAGGAGGACTGATAAATATAGAAGTGTCAGGAGGACTGATCAATATAGAAGTGTCAGGAGGACTGATCAATAAAGAAGTGTCAGGAGGACTGATCAATACAGAAGTGTCAGGAGGAATGATCAATATAGAAGTGTCAGGAGGATTTATCAATATAGAGGTATCAGGAGGACTGATCAATATAGAGGTGTCAGGAGGACTGATCAATATAGAATTTCAGGAGGACTGATCAATATAGAGGTATCAGAAGGACTGATCAATATAGAAGTGTCAGGAGGACTGATAAATATAGAAGTGTCAGGAGGACTGATCAATATAGAAGTGTCAGGAGGAATGATCAATATAGAAGTGTCAGGAGGACTGATCAATATAGAAGTGTCAGGAGGACTGATCAATATAGAGGTATCAGGAGGACTGATCAATATAGAAGTGTCAGGAGGACTGATCAATACAGAAGTGTCAGGAGGACTGATCAATACAGAAGTGTCAGGAGGACTGATCAATATAGAAGTGTCAATCAGAGACGCGGGATTTCTACGTCGATGATGTCATAAAGGACGTAGATATCCCGCGTCTCTGATTGGTCGAGGCCGCCAGGTCTCGACCAATCAGCAACGGGCACAGCGACGATGATGTCATAAAGGACGTAGAAATCCCACGTTTCTGATTCAGCGACGGGCACATTATCGACGTAGATGTCATAATGGTTGCCATGGCGATGATGATGTCATAAAGGTTGCCTCGACCAATCAGCGACGGGCACAGTCTGCCGCGAATTCTGGAATCATCATTGTCCATATACTACGGGGACATGCATATTCTAGAATACCCGATGCGTTAGAATCGGGCCACAGTCTAGTAAATAATAAAATACAGTTAATTTGGCTACACGGAATATTTATGCAATTCTAACTGGACACTCCTATTATTGTTACAACTAAACACTAGCATCGTCAAAGGCGTCTTGGTTCTAATGTCTTAACCCTAAGTGGTCACCGACTCCATAGAGCCCATAACCATCATCACTCTCTGTCACTCCCTAGGCAATATGGAACGTGATACAGGCCCTAACGGGAGTCTACGATACTCCGCCATTAGGCTGCAAGTCCCTGATCTAAGAGTCACTTTGCAAGACCCTCACGCTGGCCGCCTCCATCCGATGAAGCTCAGCCCTGGTCCCTGGGTTTTTTTTGTACGTCTACACTGGAGGTTGCAGCTGACAATCAGTCAGACACATCCATATACATTAAACTGACAACGGAACCTGTCGATATGGGGGTCTTAACTGCTATCTGAAGGACATGGGCACTTTCAGGGTATGTGTTATGGCTGGCAATCAGGCAACACAGCGTGCAGTAATCAGCGCACATACAGAGATCTGGCAATAACCAAAAACAATAGGACGAGCTCTGAGACGTGGAATCTCTGTAGACTGCAGTACCTGATCTATCCTCACACAACTATAAGCAGCAGTGGATTGCGCCTAACAACTACCTATGCAACTCGGCACTGCCTGAGGAGCTGACTAGCCTGAAGATAGAAATACAAGCCTGACTTACCTCAGAGAAATACCCCAAAGGAATAGGCAGCCCCCCACATATAATGACTGTTAGCAAGATGAAAAGACAAACGTAGGAATGAAATAGATTCAGCAAAGTGAGGCCCGATATTCTAGACAGAGCGAGGATAGCAAAGAGAACTATGCAGTCTACAAAAAACCCTAAAACGAAAACCACGCAAAGGGGCAAAAAGACCCACCGTGCCGAACTAACAGCACGGCGGTGCACCCCTCTGCTTCTCAGAGCTTCCAGCAAAAGACAATAGCAAGCTGGACAGAAAAAAACAGAAAACAAACTAGAAGCACTTATCTAGCAGAGCAGCAGGCCCAAGGAAAGATGCAGTAGCTCAGATCCAACACTGGAACATTGACAAGGAGCAAGGAAGACAGACTCAGGTGGAGCTAAATAGCAAGGCAGCCAACGAGCTCACCAAAACACCTGAGGGAGGAAGCCCAGAGACTGCAATACCACTTGTGACCACAGAAGTGAACTCAGCCACAGAATCCACAACAGTACCCCCCCCTTGAGGAGGGGTCACCGAACCCTCACCAGAACCCCCAGGCCGACCAGGATGAGCCACATGAAAGGCACGAACAAGATCTGGGGCATGGACATCAGAGGCAAAAACCCAGGAATTATCTTCCTGAGCATAACCCTTCCATTTGACCAGATACTGGAGTTTCCGTCTAGAGACACGAGAATCCAAAATCTTCTCCACAATATACTCCAATTCCCCCTCCACCAAAACAGGGGCAGGAGGCTCCACAGATGGAACCATAGGTGCCACGTATCTCCTCAACAACGACCTATGGAATACATTATGTATGGAAAAGGAGTCTGGGAGGGTCAGACGAAAAGACACCGGATTGAGAATCTCAGAAATCCTATACGGACCAATAAAACGAGGTTTAAATTTAGGAGAGGAAACCTTCATAGGAATATGACGAGAAGATAACCAAACCAAATCCCCAACACGAAGTCGGGGTCCCACACGGCGTCTGCGATTAGCGAAAAGCTGAGCCTTCTCCTGGGACAAGGTCAAATTGTCCACTACCTGAGTCCAGATCTGCTGCAACCTGTCCACCACAGAATCCACACCAGGACAGTCCGAAGACTCAACCTGTCCTGAAGAGAAACGAGGATGGAACCCAGAATTGCAGAAAAATGGAGAGACCAAGGTAGCCGAGCTGGCCCGATTATTAAGGGTGAACTCAGCCAACGGCAAAAATGACACCCAATCATCCTGGTCAGCGGAAACAAAACATCTCAGATATGTTTCCAAGGTCTGATTGGTTCGTTCGGTCTGGCCATTAGTCTGAGGATGGAAGGCCGAGGAGAAAGATAGGTCAATGCCCATCCTACCACAAAAGGCTCGCCAGAACCTCGAGACAAACTGGGAACCTCTGTCAGAAACAATATTCTCAGGAATGCCATGTAAACGAACCACATGCTGGAAGAACAAAGGCACCAAATCAGAGGAGGAAGGCAATTTAACCAAGGGCACCAGATGGACCATTTTAGAAAAGCGATCACAGACCACCCAAATGACCGACATTTTTTGAGAAACGGGAAGGTCAGAAATGAAATCCATCGAAATATGTGTCCAAGGCCTCTTCGGGACCGGCAAGGGCAAAAGCAACCCACTGGCACGTGAACAGCAGGGCTTAGCCCTAGCACAAATTCCACAGGACTGCACAAAAGCACGCACATCCCGTGACAGAGATGGCCACCAGAAGGATCTAGCAACCAACTCCCTGGTACCAAAGATTCCTGGATGACCGGCCAGCACCGAACAATGAAGTTCAGAGATAACTTTACTAGTCCACCTATCAGGGACGAACAGTTTCTCGGCCGGACAACGATCAGGTTTATTAGCCTGAAATTTCTGCAACACTCTCCGCAAATCAGGGGAGATGGCAGACACAATGACTCCTTCCTTGAGGATACTCGCCGGCTCAGATAACCCCGGAGAGTCGGGCACAAAACTCCTAGACAGAGCATCCGCCTTCACATTTTTAGAGCCCGGAAGGTATGAAATCACAAAATCAAAACGAGCAAAAAATAACGACCAACGGGCCTGTCTAGGATTCAAGCGCTTGGCAGACTCGAGATAAGTCAAGTTCTTATGATCAGTCAATACCACCACGCGATGCTTAGCACCCTCAAGCCAATGACGCCACTCCTCGAATGCCCACTTCATGGCCAGCAACTCTCGGTTGCCCACATCATAATTACGCTCAGCAGCAGAAAATTTCCTGGAAAAGAAAGCACATGGTTTGAACACTGAGCAACCAGAACCTCTCTGTGACAAAACCGCCCCTGCACCAATCTCAGAAGCATCAACCTCGACCTGGAACGGAAGAGAAACATCAGGTTGACACAACACAGGGGCACAGCAAAAACGACGCTTCAACTCCTGAAAAGCTTCCACGGCAGCAGAAGACCAATTAACCAAATCAGCACCCTTCTTGGTCAAATCGGTCAATGGTCTGGCAATGCTAGAAAAATTACAGATGAAGCGACGATAAAAATTAGCAAAGACCAGGAATTTCTGCAGACTTTTTAGAGATGTCGGCTGAGTCCAATCCTGGATGGCCTGAACCTTAACCGGATCCATCTCGATAGTAGAAGGGGAAAAGATGAACCCCAAAAATGAAACTTTCTGCACACCGAAGAGACACTTTGATCCCTTCACGAACAAGGAATTAGCACGCAGTACCTGGAAAACCATTCTGACTTGCTTCACATGAGACTCCCAATCATCTGAGAAGATCAAAATGTCATCCAAGTAAACAATCAAGAATTTATCCAGATACTCACGGAAAATGTCATGCATAAAAGACTGAAAAACAGATGGAGCATTGGCAAGTCCGAACGGCATCACCAGATACTCAAAATGACCCTCGGGCGTATTAAATGCCGTTTTCCATTCATCTCCCTGCCTGATTCTCACCAGATTATACGCACCACGAAGATCAATCTTAGTACACCAACTAGCCCCCTTAATCCGAGCAAACAAGTCAGAAATCAATGGCAAGGGATACTGAAACTTAACAGTGATCTTATTAAGAAGGCGGTAATCAATACACGGTCTTAGCGAACCATCCTTCTTGGCTACAAAAAAGAACCCTGCTCCCAATGGTGACGACGATGGGCGAATATGTCCCTTCTCCAGGGACTCCTTCACATAACTGCGCATAGCGGTGTGTTCAGGTACGGACAAATTAAATAAACGACCCTTAGGGAATTTACTACCAGGAATCAAATCGATAGCACAATCACAATTCCTATGCGGAGGTAGGGCATCAGACTTGGACTCTTCAAATACATCCTGAAAGTCCGACAAGAACTCTGGGATGTCAGAAGGAATGGATGACGAAATAGACAAAAATGGAACATCACCATGTACTCCCTGACAACCCCAGCTGGTTACCGACATAGAGTTCCAATCCAATACTGGATTATGGGTTTGTAGCCATGGCAACCCCAACACGACCACATCATGCAAATTATGCAGTACCAGAAAGCGAATAACTTCCTGATGTGCAGGAGCCATGCACATGGTCAGCTGGGCCCAGTACTGAGGCTTATTCTTGGCCAAAGGTGTAGCATCAATTCCTCTCAACGGAATAGGACACCGCAAAGGCTCCAAGAAAAATCCACAACGTTTAGCATAATCCAAATCCATCAGATTCAGGGCAGCGCCTGAATCCACAAACGCCATGACAGAATACGATGACAAAGAGCACATTAAGGTAATGGACAAAAGGAATTTGGACTGTACAGTACCAATAACGGCAGAGCTATCGAACCACCTAGTGCGTTTAGGACAATTAGAAATAGCATGAGTAGAATCACCACAATAGAAACACAGTCTGTTCAGACGTCTGTGTTCTTGCCGTTCTACTTTAGTCATAGTCCTGTCGCACTGCATAGGCTCAGGTTTACTCTCAGGCAGTACCGCCAGATGGTGCACAGATTTACGCTCGCGCAAGCGACGACCGATCTGAATGGCCAAGGACATAGACTCATTCAAACCAGCAGGCATAGGAAATCCCACCATTACATCCTTAAGAGCTTCAGAGAGACCCTTTCTGAACAAAGCCGCTAGTGCAGATTCATTCCACAGAGTGAGTACTGACCATTTCCTAAATTTCTGACAATATACTTCTACATCATCCTGACCCTGGCATAAAGCCAGCAGATTTTGCTCAGCCTGATCCACTGAATTAGGCTCATCGTAAAGCAATCCGAGCGCCAGGAAAAATGCATCAACATTACTCAATGCAGAATCTCCTGGTGCAAGAGAAAACGCCCAGTCCTGTGGGTCGCCGCGCAAAAAAGAAATAATAATCAAAACCTGTTGAATAGGATTACCAGAAGAATGAGGTTTCAAGGCCAAAAATAGCTTACAATTATTTCTGAAGCTCAGGAACTTAGTTCTGTCACCAAAAAACAAATCAGGAATCGGAATTCTTGGTTCTAGCATCGATTTCTGATCAATAGTATCTTGAATCTTTTGTACATTTACAACGAGATTATCCATTGAGGAGCACAGAGCCTGAATATCCATGTCCACAGCTGTGTCCTGAAGCACTCTAATGTCTAGGGGAAAAAAAAGACTGAAGACAGAGCTAAGAAAAAAAAATGATGTCAGGATTTCTTTTTTCCCTCTATTGGGAATCATTGGTGTGGCTCCTTGTACTGTTATGGCTGGCAATCAGGCAACACAGCGTGCAGTAATCAGCGCACATACAGAGATCTGGCAATAACCAAAAACAATAGGACGAGCTCTGAGACGTGGAATCTCTGTAGACTGCAGTACCTGATCTATCCTCACACAACTATAAGCAGCAGTGGATTGCGCCTAACAACTACCTATGCAACTCGGCACTGCCTGAGGAGCTGACTAGCCTGAAGATAGAAATACAAGCCTGACTTACCTCAGAGAAATACCCCAAAGGAATAGGCAGCCCCCCACATATAATGACTGTTAGCAAGATGAAAAGACAAACGTAGGAATGAAATAGATTCAGCAAAGTGAGGCCCGATATTCTAGACAGAGCGAGGATAGCAAAGAGAACTATGCAGTCTACAAAAAACCCTAAAACGAAAACCACGCAAAGGGGCAAAAAGACCCACCGTGCCGAACTAACAGCACGGCGGTGCACCCCTCTGCTTCTCAGAGCTTCCAGCAAAAGACAATAGCAAGCTGGACAGAAAAAAACAGAAAACAAACTAGAAGCACTTATCTAGCAGAGCAGCAGGCCCAAGGAAAGATGCAGTAGCTCAGATCCAACACTGGAACATTGACAAGGAGCAAGGAAGACAGACTCAGGTGGAGCTAAATAGCAAGGCAGCCAACGAGCTCACCAAAACACCTGAGGGAGGAAGCCCAGAGACTGCAATACCACTTGTGACCACAGAAGTGAACTCAGCCACAGAATCCACAACAGGTATGTGCACATGACGTCTTTTAGACGTCTGTGAATCCCTATAGTGTTTCACCAGGAAGAAACAGTTGTCATTTTGTCCTGAAGCAACTTTTTTGCTTCTTTTTGGTTGTCTTTTCCTATATCTTTTAGTTATCAGTTTTTTTGCTTATTTTTTTTGTTTTTTCTTTAAGCCTCATCATGTTTTAGGAGACTGAAGTGGTAAAAAAAAAACCCTCAAAACATTGAACATTTGAACAGCAAGTAATCAGTACATCGCAGTGTGCGAGTTCTTTATTTTAGAATGCATTCAACACTTTTTCAGGCAGGTTACAGATCTGTGTGCACATACCCTTAGCCTGACTGATCAATAGGGGGTGTAACCACTTCAATCTTCAAAAAACTAGGACAGCATGAATGCCAAATATGGCCCCACTCAAGGTGCAAAACCAAGCCCTCACTCAGACCTATCGCCAAAAATTTTATGTAATGGGTCTCAGAAAATAGTAACATAAGCCAAACTTTTTTTCTTACAAATTTCCAAATTCTTTTGCCGCTTACATAAAAAGCAAAACTATACATGATTGATATCTGCATACTCGTACTGACCTGGAGAATCCTATTTACTATATGCCACAGAAATCAAGCACTCCTAAATTTTGTGAGAAGCACCTGTAGTAATAGAATATTATAAAAAAGTTAATTTATTTCAGTTCTTCAATACAAAAAGTGAAACTCATTATATAGAGTCATTACAAACCGAGTGATCTATTTCAAGTGTTTATTTCTGTTAATGTTGATGATTATGGCTTACAGTCAATGAAAACCCAAAAGTCATTATTTCAGTAAATTAGAATCCTTTATAACACCAGCTTGAAAAATGGATTTTAAAATCCAAAATGTTGGCCTACTGAAATGTATGTTCAGTAAATGCACTCAATACTTGGTTGCAGCTCCTTCTGCATCAATTTATTATTATTATTTATTTATATAGCACCATTAATTCCATGGTGCTGTACACGAGAAGGGGTTTCATCAAAATACAAATATCACTTACAGTAAACAAAACTAACAATGACAGACTGGTACAGAGGGAAGAGGACCCTGCCCTTGCAGGCTTACATTCTACAGGATTATGGGGAAGGAGACAGTAGGTCTTGGGTCGCAGTAGCTCCAATGGTGTTGAAGAGGTCGTGTGGTCATTACAGGCTGTAAGCTTCTTTGAAGAGGTGGGTTTTCAGGTTTCTTTTGAAGGATCCAAATGTGGTGGATAATCGGACATGTTGGGGCACAGAATTCCAGAGGATGGGGGATATTCGGGGAAGTCTTGGAGACGATTGGGTGAGGAGCGAAGCGTGGAGGAGAGAAGGAGGTCTTGGGAGGACCAGAGATTACGTGAGGAAAGATAGGGAGAGATTAGTTTGGAAATATACGGAGGAGAAAGGTTATGGATGGCTTTGTAGGTCAGTGTTAGTAGTTTAAACTGGATACGCTGGGAAATTGGGAGCTAGTGAAGGGATTTGCAAAGAGGGGAAGCAGCAGTGTAGCGAGGAGATAGATTGATTAGTGGGACAGCAGAGTTAAGGACGGACTGGAGGGGTGTGAGTGATAGAAGGTAGGCCACAGAGGAGGATGTTGCAGTAGTCGAGGTGGGAGATGATTAGGGCATGCACGAGCATTTTGGTAGAGTGAGGGTTGAGGAAAGGACGGATTCTGGAAATATTTTTGAGCTGGAGGCGACAGTAGGTGGGGAGAGCTTGGATGTGCGGTTTGAAGGACAGGGCAGAGTCAAGGGTTACTCCGAGGCCGCGGATTTTGGGGACAGGCGAAAGTGCGATATAATTTATTTTGATAGATCAGGTAGGGAAGATACGCGAGATGGAGGAAAGATAATGAGTTCAGATTTGTCCACATTGAGCTTGAGGAAGCGAGAGGAGAAAAAGGCGGATATGGTTGATAGACACTCCAGGTTTTTGGAGAGCAGAGAGGTGATGTCTGGGCCAGAGAGATTGATCTGAGTGTCAAAAGCATATAGATGATACTGGGAGCCATAGGAACTTATGAGTTATCCCAGGCTGAGCGTATAAATTGAGAAGACTAAGGGCCCAAGGACAGAGCCTTGAGGGACACCAAAAGAGAGGGGGCGAGATGAAGAGGTAGTGTGGGAGTAGGAAACGCTAAATCTACGATTGGTAAGGTATGAGGAGATCCAAGATAGGGCAACGTCTTTGACACCAAAGGAAGAGAGGATCTGTAGTAGGAGGCAGTGGCCAACTGTGTCAAAGGCAGAGGACCGGTCTAGGAGGAGGAGTATAGAGAATTGTCTGTTACCTTTGGCTGTAAGTCGTTAGTAATTTTGGTCAGGGCAGTCTCAGTGGAATGGTGGGTACGGAAGCCAGATTGTAGGTTGTCAAAAAGAGAGATAGATGCAAAGTGAGAGGAAAGTTCAGCATGGACGTGCTGCTCAAGGAGTTTGGAAGCAAATGGGAGCAATGATATGGGGCAATAGCTGGACATAGCGCTCGGGTCAAGGGATAGCTTTTTGAGGATAGGTGTGATTGTGGCATGTTTGAAAGCAGAGGGGAAGGTACCAGAAGTTAGTGATAGGTTGAAGAGATGAGTTAGGGATGGGATTAGAGTGGTGGTGAGGTTGGGGAGGAGGTGGGATGGGATGGGGCCAAGTGCACAAGTGGTGAGGTGTGATTTGGAGAGAAGATGAGCAAATTCCCCTTCAGTGATTTTGGAGAGGGAGGTTATGGGGTCTGGTCATTGGTCGGGTATACAAAGGAGTTGTAGTGGTTTGACAACAAAGACTTGCCTTGTTTGGACTATCTTATTTTTGAACTGCGTGGTAAAGTTTTCGGCAACGATTAGGGAACTCGAAGGGGGCAGTGGTGGGCGGAGGAGGGAGTTAAAAGTGTTGAACAAGTGTTTGGGGTTGTGGGATAAAGAAAATATGAGGGATGTAAAATAGGCCTGTTTAGCAGAGGTGAGAGCTGATTTGAATGTGAGTGTTGCTTGTTTGAGTGCAGTGAAATCATCTTGCGAATGCCTTTTCTTCCAACGCCAATCTGCAATTCTGGATACTTGCCGAAGCTTTTTAGTGATGTTATTGTGCCAGGGTTGTCTATTGGTTTGTCGCACTCTGCTATGCATGACCGGGGCGACCGTGTCAATAGCTGATGCAAGAGTGGCATTGGAGAAACTAGTGGCAGTGTCTGAGTCGTGTGAGTGAGGATATGGATGCCAGTGGTAGGATAGAGTCAGACAGTGTGTGGGTGTCTAGGTGTGCGAGGTTCCTGCGTGGGTGCGCATGTTGCTGGATGACAGGTGAGGAGGACAGGGATGAGAAAGTGAGTAGACGATGGTCAGAGGGAGAGGGGAGGTTGTGAAATTATATAGGGAGCAGAAACGGGTGAAGACCAGGTCTAATGTGTGTCCGTCTGTGTGGGTGGCTGAGGAGGACCACTGAGTAAGTCCACAAGATGAAGTAAGGGACAGGAGTTTGGAGGCTGCTGACTGGTGGGTGTCAATGGGGATGTTGAAGTCACCCATGATGATGGTGGGAATGTCAGCAGACAGAGTGAAGGAGCCAGGTGGAGAATTGATCAATAAAGGCAGTGGTCGGGCCCAGAGGTCGGTATATGACGGCGTTTGGAGGTTGTAGGGGTTGTAGATGCGGACTGAGTTGATTTCAAAAGAGGGGAGGATATGGGAGGGTAGAGGTGGGATTGGGTTAAAGGTACAGTTGGAAGAAAGGAGAAGGCCCACTCCTCCACCATGTTTGTTGCCAGGGCGAGGAGTGTGGGCGAAGTGGAGGCCACCGTAATATAGTGCAGCAGGGGAGGCTG
Source organism: Ranitomeya imitator (assembly GCF_032444005.1). Lineage (NCBI taxonomy): Eukaryota > Metazoa > Chordata > Amphibia > Anura > Dendrobatidae > Ranitomeya > Ranitomeya imitator. The sequence goes on along the minus strand of NC_091282.1, from coordinate 53,443,143 downwards.
TGTCAGAGGATGTCAGCCATGTTTCGGTGATGCCCAGAAAGAAAAGATTACGAGAGGTAAAGAGGTCATGAATCACGTGGAGTTTATTGCAGATGGAGTCGGCATTCCATAGTGATCCAGAGAGAGGGTGCAGGGGGGTGTTATGGGCATGGATTTGAGGTGGGCAAGATTTTGGCTGTTTATATTGGGTTGGGAGCGATAGGGGGTAGAAATGGGAGGTATGAGCTGTGGGTGTCCAGGATTGGGAGATATGTCTCCAGCAGTGAGGAGAAGCAGAGAGAGACAGAGCAGGTGGGAGAAGGAGAGTGGGTGACTTGTTTTGTGTTTTATTAGGAGAAATCTGAGGTTGAGGTGGAGCTCAGCAGAGGAGGACAGGTGGGGAGGCAAGAGGGAAGGAGAGATTATTACTTGGTTAGAGGGTGCTGGGGTTCTAGAATAGCGAAGGAGAGTGAGGAGTAATGGAGCCAAAACTGTTAGAGCGTATGTCAGCATGATGAGAGTAAGTGTGGTGGAAAGGGAAAGAAATTTAGTACATTTATTAACAGTGGTTAGTCTTACCTTCTGTTCACATCGGGCTCATTTCTGCCATTTTTAATGTTATCCTTTTAAAGATATCCTTCTAGAGACAGACCACGGTCCAGACAAACCTGTGTCACTGAATTTATAACAGGCTAAGTGCACATGAAATAGGCCAGGTGTGATCAGGAGGGAGGACCAGCAGGGAGACTGGTCACAGACACAGGAGGGGATTATTTAGAAGTCAGAAGGGAAAATGCAAGCGGAAATAGATCCAAATGGAAAGATAAAGCCAAACTGTGTACTGGTATCAAGGAATTAAAATGAGAAAACATGCAGGGGAAGAAAAAAAACAAAAAACACAGTAATAGCAGCTAGCGGTCATACTAGGAATAGCAGTGTGAGGAAGATCAGGAAAGTTGGGTGATGGGATTGGGGTTGCAGCCAGCGGACATACCAGGAAAAGCAGGGTGTGCAAGATCAGGAAAGTTGGGTGATGGGATTGGGGTTGCAGCCAGCGGACATACCAGGAATAGCAGGGTGAGGAAGATCAGGAAAGTTGGGTGATGGTGATAGGATTGGGGTTGCAGCCAGCGGACATACCTGAGGATGAAGTAGATCGATTGTCAGATTGATAGCAATACCAAAGCATAGTAATAGGAGGGGGTTATTTCTCTGACATATTTCTGATGTTATCCTTTTAGAAACATCCTTCTAGAGACAGACCAATTGCTGCATCAATGTGGCGTGGCATGGAGGCGATCAGCCTGTGGCACTGCTGAGGGGTTATGGAAGCCCAGGTTGCTTTGATAGCAGGCTTCATCTATTCTGCATTGTTGGGTCTGGTGTCTCATCTTCCTCTTGACACTACCCCATAGATTCTATATGGGGTTAAGGTCAGGCGAGTTTGCTGGCCAATCAAGCACAGTGATACTGTTTGTAAACCAGGTATTGGCACTTTTGGCATTGTGGACAGGTGCCAAGTCCTGCTGGAGAATGAAATTTCCAAAAACTCTCCAAAAAGCTAGTCGGAAGAAGGAAGCATGAAGTGCTCTAAAATTTCCTGGTAGATGGCCATGCTGACTTTGGTCTTGATAAATTGATGAAACACAGTGGACCTACACCAGCAGATGACATGGCTCCACATCACTGATTGTGGAGACTTCACACTAGACCTCCAGCAGCTTGGATTGTGGCCTCTCCACTCTTCCTCCAGACTCTGGGACCTTGACTTCCAAATGAAATGCAAAATTTAATTTCCTTGTGGAGTGTGTCAATGACTGCCTTCTGCACATCTGTCAGGTCAGCAGTCTTCCCCATGATTGTGGAGCTACTGAAACAGCTCCTCGTAGACGGCTGCGCTGACTTTGGGCTTGATAAAACACAGTGGACCTACACCAGCAGATGACATGGACCAAACCATCACTGATTGTGGAAACTTCACAGTAGACCTCCAGCAGCTTGGATTGTGGCCTCTCCACTCTTCTTCCAGACTCTGGGACCTTGGTTTCCAAATTAAATGCTAAATTTACTTTCATCTGAAAACACCTTGGACCACTGACAACAGTCCAGTTCTTTTCCTCCTTGGCCCAGGTAAGACACTTCTGGCGTTGTCCATTGGTCATGAGTGGATTGACACAAGGAATGTGACACTTGTAGCCCATGTCCTGGATACGTCTGTGTGTGGTGGCTCTTGAAGCAATGGCTCCAGCAGCAGTCCACTCCTTGTGAATCTATCTCCCACATTTTTGAATGACCTTTTCTTAACAATCTTATCAAGGCTGCGGTTATCCTGGTTGCTTGTGCACCTTTTTCTACCACACTTTTTCCTTCCACTCAACTTTCCATTAATCTGCTTGGATACAGCACTCTGAACAGCCGGCTTCTTTAGCAGTGACCTCTTGTGGCTTACCCTCCTTGTGGAGTGTGGCAATGACTGCCTTCTGGACATCTGTCAAGTCAGCAGTCTTCCCCATGATTGTGGAGCTACTGAAACCGACCTAAGGGACCTTTTTAAATGCTTAAGAAGCCTTTGCAGATGTTTTATATTAATTATTCTAATTTACTGAGATAATGACTATTGGGTTTTCATTGGCTGTAAGCCATAATCATCAACATTAACAGAAACAAACACTTGAAATAGATCACTCTGTTTGTAATGACTTTACATAATATACCATATTCACTTTTTGCATTGAAGACCTGAAATAAGTTAACTTTTTGAAGATATTCTAATTTTTTGAGAAGCACCTGTATGTAGATGGAAACATTAACCCCTTAATCCCATATGACGTACTATCCCGTCAAGGTGCCCTGGGACTTAATTCCCAGTGACGGGATAGTACGTCATATGCGATCGGCCGCGCTCACGGGGGGAGCGCGGCCGAGTGTCAGCTGCATATCGCAGCTGACATCAGCACTATGTGCCAGGAGCGGTCACGGACCGCTCCCGGCACATTAACCCCCGGCACACCGCGATCAAACATGATCACGGTGTGCCGGCGGTGCAGGGAAGCATCGCGCAGGGAGGGGGCTCCCTGCGGGCTTCCCTGAGACCCCCGCAGCAACGCGATGTGATCACGTTACTGCAAGGGTCTCCTACCTTCCTCCCTGCAGGACCCGGATGCCGCGGCCATTTTGGATCCGGGCCTTGCAGGGAGGGAGGTGGCTTACCAAGTGCCTGCTCAGAGCAAGCGCTTGGTAAGCCTGCAGCACTGCAAGTGCTGTGCAAACTGTCAGATCAACGATCTATGATGTCCCCCCCTGGGACAAAGTAAAAAAAAAAAATTTCCACATGTGTAAAAAAAAAAATAGAAAAAAAAATTCCTAAATAAAGATAAAAAATAAAAATTATTCCCATAAATACATTTCTTTATATAAATAAAAAAACAAAAAAATAAAAGTACACATATTTAGTATTGCCGCGTCCGTAATGACCCATATATATATAAATATAACCAGATATAAATAACCATGGTACCGCTGAAAGCGTCATCTTGTCCCGCAAAAAACGAGCCGCCACACAGCATCATCAGCAAAAAAAGAAAAAAGTTATAGTCCTCAGAATAAAGCGATGCAAAAATAATTATTTTTTCTATAAAATAGTTTTTATCGTATAAAAGCGCCAAAACATAAAAAAATGATATAAATGAGGTATCGCTGGAATCGTACTGACCCGAAGAATAAAACTGCTTTATCCATTTTACCAAATGCGGAACGGTATAAACGCCTCCCCCAAAAGAAATTCATGAATAGCTGGTATTTGGTCATTCTGCCTCACAAAAATCGGAATAAAAGCGATCAAAAACTGTCACGTGTCAGAAAATGTTACCAATAAAAACGTCAACTCATCCCGCAAAAAACAAGACCTCACATGACTCTGTGAACCAGAATCTGGAAAAATTATAGGTCTCAAAATGTGGAGACGCAAAAACTTTTTTGCTATAAAAAGAATCTTTTAGTGTGTGACGGCTGCCAATCATAAAAATCCGCTATAAAAAACGCTATAAAAGTAAATCAAACCCCCCTTCATCACCCCCTTAGTTAGGGAAAATAATAAAATTAAAAAAAGTATTTATTTCCATTTTCCCGTTAGGGCTAGGGTTAGGGTTAGGGCTAGGGTTAGGGCTAGGGCTAGGGTTGGGGCTAAAGTTAGGGTTAGGGTTGGGGCTAAAGTTAGGGTTAGGGTTTGGATTACATTTACGGTTGGGATTAGGATTTGGATTAGAGTTAGGGGTGTGTCAAGGTTAGGGGTGTGGTTAGGGTTACTGTTGGGATTAGGGTTAGGGGTGTGTTTGGATTAGGGTTTCAGTTATAATTGGGGGGTTTCCACTGTTTAGGCACATCAGGGGCTCTCCAAACGCGACATGGCGTCCGATCTCAATTCCAGCCAATTCTGCATTGAAAAAGTAAAACAGTGCTACTTCCCTTCTGAGCTCTCCCGTGCGCCCAAACAGGGGTTTACCCCAGCGTGCTCGGGACAAATTGGACTACAACTTTTGGGGTCCAAGTTCTCGCGTTACCCTTGGGAAAATAAAAATTTGGGGGGCTAAAAATCGTTTTTGTGGGAAAAAAAAGTTTTTATTTTCACGGCTCTGCGTTGTAAACTGTAGTGAAACACTTGGGGGTTCAAAGTTCTCACAACACATCTAGATAAGTTCCTTGGGGGGTCTAGTTTCCAATATGGGGTCACTTGTGGGGGGGTTTCTACTGTTTAGGTACATTAGGGGCTCTGCAAACGCAATGTGACACCTGCAGACCATTCCATCTAAGTCTGCATTCCAAATGGCGCTCCTTCCCTTCCGAGCTCTGCCATGCGACCAAACAGTGGTTCCCCCCCACATATGGGGTATCAGCGTACTCAGCACAAATTGGACAACAACTTTTGGGGTCCAATTTATTCTGTTACCCTTGTGAAAATGCAAAACTGGGGGCTAAAAAATCATTTTTGTGAAAAAAAAAAAAATAATTTTTATTTTCACGGCTCTGCGTTATAAACTGTAGTGAAACACTTGGGAATTCAACGCTCTCAAAACACATCTAGATAAGTTCCTTAGGGGGGGTCTACTTTCCAAAATGGTGTCACATGTGGGGGGTTTTAATTTTTAGGCACATCAGGGGTTCTCCAAACGCAACATGGCGTCCCATCTTAATTCCAGTCAATATTGCATTGAAAAGTCAAATGGCGCTCCTTCCCTTCCGAGCTCTGCTATGCGCCCAAACAGTGGTTTACCCCCACATATGGGGTATCGGCGTACTCAGGACAAAATGCACAACAACTTTTGTGGTCTAATTTCTTCTCTTACCATTGGGAAAATAAAACATTGGGGGCAAAAAGATCATTTTTGTGAAAAAATATGATTTTTTATTTTTACGGCTCTGCATTATAAACTTCTGTGAAGCACTTTGTGGGTCAAAGTGCTCACCACACATCTAGATAAGTTCCTTGGGGGTCTACTTTCCAAAATGGTGTCACTTGTGGGAGGTTGCAATGTTTAGGCACATCAGGGGCTCTCCAAACGCGACATGGCGTCCCATCTCAATTCCAGTCACTTTTGCATTGAAAAGTCAAATGGCGCTCCTTCCCTTCCGAGCTCTGCCATGCGCCCAAACAGTGGTTTACCCCCACATATGGTGTATCAGTGTACTCAGGACAAATTGTACAACTACTTTTGGGGTCCATTTTCTCCTGTAACCCTTGGTAAAATAAAACAAATTGGAGCTGAAGTAAATTTTTTGTGAAAAAAAAGTTAAATGTTCATTTTTATTTAAACATTCCAAAAATTCATGTAAAACACCTGAAGGGTTAATAAACTTCTTGAATGTGGTTTTGAGCACCTTGAGGGGTGCAGTTTTTAGAATGGTGTCACACTTGGGTATTTTCTATCATATAGACCCCTCAAAATGACTTCAAATGTGATGTGGTCCCTAAAAAAAAACTGGTGTTGTAAAAATGAGAAATTGCTGGTCAACTTTTAACCCTTATAACTTCCTAACAAAAAAAAATTTTGGTTCCAAAATTGTGCTGATGTAAAGTAGACTTAATAATTATTTTGTGTGACATATCTCTGTGATTTAAGGGCATAAAAATTCAAAGTTGGAAAATTTTCAAAATTTTCGCCAAATTTCCATTTTTTCACAAATAAACGCACGTTATATCGAATAAATTTTACCACTATCATGAAGTACAATATATCACGAGAAAACAATGTCAGAATCGCCAAGATCCGTTGAAGCGTTCCAGAGTTATAACCTCATAAAGGGACAGTGGTCAGAATTGTAAAAATTGGCCCGGTCATTAACGTGCAAACCACCCTCGGGGCTTAAGGGGTTAAAAAAAAAAGTTATGGCTCTTGAAAGAAGGGGAGGAAAAAAAACGAAAGAGCAAAAACTGAAGAGAGACATGTCGGGAAGGGGATAAAAGAATCCAGTTAAATTATCTAAGCAATTTGACATTTTTTAGAAATTATTTAAAAATTCGATTTGCCTTGGATTGATTCACTCATCCCTGTTTTTAGTTCATAATTGTTGATAGAGAAAAAGTCTGAGCCTCTCTTATGACAGGAAGCGGATTTCAGACTACCGCAGACTCCAGTAGACAATGCATCCAAGCAGGAGCTACTAAGAAAAAAAAATAAAATAAAATTCACAGTAAAAAAAAGAATATGTGATGAAACATCTGCACTTAATATATAAGTAACCTTCAAGTTTTCAGATTTTATTTTACAAGATTTATTTACTTTCTTAAAAAAAAAAAAGAAGAGAAAACTAGAGATGAGCCCAGCTGTGAAAACACATCAGTCTATAGTAAAGTTCTGCATGGTGGAGACTTTAACACACAAGTGACTTCTCCTGTGCCGTCTCATGGATGCCAGGAGGATTGCGCTGTATATTACATGTCAGCCGTGTGTGATTCATCTCTCGATCAGGTTATTTACTGTGTATTAAGAGCTGGTTTAATGTACCATGGGATGCATGTACCCAGCTGCCAGGACTCGCCAAGTGAGCCATCGCCTTAATAACCTGATAATTTATTTGGGGATGTAGATCGCTGTTTCTTGAAGGATGATAATGATTCCTAAATCAGCTTCTAGAAGGTCCCCCAGCGCATGGTGCAGATCAGGATGTGGAATAAAATACTAATTGCGATTCTGTTTAATTTTAATGTTATTGCGCCAAAGTAGTTGCAGCAGGTGATCATTGCACGCATTTTCCTAAAATACCACCATCAATTGTGTCCAGTTACAGGCACTGCAGCACTTCTCTACCCAGCATAGACTTGTTGTGCTGTTCATGAATATCAGGCCAGAAATACAGTGAAGACTGTCACATGGGAATCCCAACAGGACAAAGGGATCTAAAAGAGCTGCACCTAAGGGAGCAATGGTGATGCTTCTGTTTACATGTTTTAAAAGAGTTTTTATATTTTTATGCATCAGCACTAAATAGTCTAAGTTGATGAAGTGAGAAAAATATTGACATAAATGAAATTTATGGGATCAAATAACTAAAAACAAGGCAGGGTTAGGTTATAAAAAAAAAATATATCCCAATCTCTGATGATCTCCGGAGCACCATCAAATCCATTATCATCAAATAGAAAGAACATGGAGCCACAACAAACCTGCCAAGAGAGGGTGCACAACAAAACTCTCAGCCCAGGCAAGGAGGACATTAATCAGAGAGGCAGGACAGAGACAAAAGGTAACTGGAAAGGAGCTGCAGAGTTCCCAAGCAGAGACTGGAATATCTGTACATATGACTGTCACGATTCCTCCGCTCAGTGAGTGATTTTTATGCTGTACTATGAAAACTGGGGTCATGCTGAGCTGTCAGTGTCACAGTGTCATAATTGAAAGCTTGGCTATCCAATCTTGTGATGAGCATGCTGAGCTGTCAGTGCTTTGATTGGAAGCTCGACTGTCCAATCTATGACAGGGAGGTGCAGGGCTTTCTCCAGGTGTTCTCTGTTCTGGAGATTACCCAAGCTATTTAAATGAGTGGTCTGTCTGAGTAGTGACTAGCATCACAATGACCACAATAAGCCATACACTCCATAGAAGTGGTGTTATGACTCTGTTGTTGGGTGTCCCGGGACCAGGTGCTCCTTTCCTGTCCCTAATGCTAGGAATGCCATAGCTCACCGTGTTCCCTGGATTACTTCTGATGGTGAAGATGCCGGGGCCACATACCTTGCCTTAGCTCCTAAATCCACCCTCAGTCTGAACTTTTCCCCTGCTGAGAGAAGAGGAGAGTAACAGTGTACACCAAACAGACTAACAAGGTAATACAACAGGGGTAGCGAAAAATACCAAAGCAAACAAATATACTCACACATACAACAGAGGAATGCAGCGGAGAGTGGAGTATGGGGGTTAAACCAAAGTTAGAGAAGAAAGGGAATTATCACACACTCAAAACCTAGCAACAGTCACAAGTAAATCCACCAAACACCTTCTCCAATAATAACCACCAATAACCTATAGCTGTGCAGCAAAAGCTATCTCTGACAATGATTACTAGCCAGGATCCAGATTATATAGGAGATGGTAGAGGCTAGCAGTGCACAGCTGAGCCTTAAGCAGGAAAGCTTCCAGGACTTCTCAACAGAGCAGATTAACCCCTGCCCTGCTAAAAGAAACTTACACTGTTTAATATGAAGTGCTTCTAATCAGATGCTGCAGTCTTCTGGCTCCTCACTGTCATGGTAATCCCATGACAGTTGGCCTTCATGGAAGTGTGGCAGAAAACAGCCTTTACTTAGACAAAAACTGTATGGCTCATTTTGAGTCTGCCAAAAAAAATATGAAGGAGACTCACCAAATGTATGAAGGAAGGTGTTGTGGTCAAATGAGAGAACCAAAATTGAACTTTTTGGCCACCAAGGTAAATGCTATGTCTGGCGCTAAACCAACACACCTCATCACCCCAATAATACCATCCCCACAGTTAAACATGGTGGTGGCAGCATCACGCTGTGGGTGTGCTCCAAGGAGCTCTCAACTGGTGCATTGTAATGCACCAGAACTGCGATCAGACTGCAGAAAATGAAATTTCCATAGTGGGGCTAAATAAAAAATAAAAACAAAGTAAGAAAAAAAAAAATTGTAAAAATATTTTTTTTTCTCACAGATTTATAATATCATCAAAAAGTTAGTTTAGCTTAGTTCTTCAATACAAAAAGTGAAACTCATTATATAGAGTCATTGCAAACAGAGTGATCAATTTCAAGTATTTATTTCTGTTAATGTTGATGATTATGGCTTACAGCTAATGGAAACCCCAAAGTCACTATCTCAGTAAATTTGAACACTTTATAACACCGGCTTGAAAAATTATTTTAAAATCCGAAATGTTGGTCTACTGAAATGTATGTTCAGGGAATGCACTCAATACTTTGTTGGGGCTCCTTTTGCACCAATTACACAGGGCAGCACGGTGGTTTAGTGGTTAGCACTGCATCCTTGCAGCGCTTGAGTCCAGGGTGCAAATCCCACCAAGGACAACATCTGCAAAGAGTTTGTATGTTCTTTGTGGGTTTCCTCCGGGTTCTCCGATTTCCTCCCACATTCCAAATACATACTGATAGAGAATTTAGATTGTGAGGCCCATCGGGGAAAGCGATGATAATGTCTGTAAAGCACGGTGGAATATGTTAGCGCTATATAAAAATAAAGATTATTATTATAATTACAGCATCAATGCGGCGTGGCATGGAGGCGACCAGCCTGTAGCACTGCTGAGGGGTTATGGAAGCCCAGGTTGCTTTGATAGCAGCCTTCAGCTCGTCTGCATTGTTGGGTCTGGTGTCTCATCTTCCTCTTGACAATACTCCATAGATTCTCTATGGAGTTAAGGTCAGGTGAGTTTGCTGCCAATCAAGCACAGTGATACTGTTGTTTTTAAACCAGGTATTGGTACTTTTGGTAATGTGGACAGGGGCCAAGTCCTGCTGGAGAATGAAATTTCCGTCTCCAAAAAGCTTGTCGGCAGAGGGAGGCATGAAGTGCTCTAAAATGTCCTCGTAGATGGCTGCGCTGACTTTGGTCTTGATAAAACACAGTGGACCTACACCAGCAGATGACATGGCTCCCCAAACCATCACTGATTGTGGAGACTTCACACTAGACCTCCAGCAGCTTGGATTGTGGCCTCAACACTCTTCCTTCAGACTCTGGGACCTTGATTTCCAAATGAAATGCTAAATTTACTTTCATCTGTAAACAACACCTTGGCCCACTGAGCAACAGTCGAGTTCTTTTCCTCCTTGGCCCAGGTAAGACACTTCTGGTGTTGTCTATTGGTCATGAGTGGCCTGACACAAGGAATGTGACACTTGTAGCTCATGTCCTGGATACATCTGTGTGTGGTGGCTCTTGAAGCAATGGCTCCAGCAGTAGTCCACTCCTTGTGAGTCTTCCCACATTTTTGAATGACGTTTTAACAATCCTTTCAAGGCTGCGGTTATCCTGGTTGCTTGTGCACCTTTTTCTACCACACTTTTTACTTCCACTCAACTTTCCATTAATATACTTGGATACAGCACTCTGAACAGCCAGCTTCTTTAGCAGTGACCTTTTGTGGCTTACCCTCCTTGTGGAGTGTAGCAATGACTGCCTTCTGGACATCTGTCAAGCCCGCAGTCTTCCCCATGATTGTGGAGCTACTGAAACAGACTAAGGGACCTTTTTAAATGCTTAGGAACTATTTGCAGGTGTTTTTGCTAACTATTCTAATTTACTGAGATAATACATTTTGGGTTTTCTGAAGAAACACATATTTGGTATCGCCGCATGACCCAACCTATAAAACTATCCCACCAGTTAACCCCTTCAATGACCATCATAAAAAAAGGGGCAAAAAACAATGCTTTTTCATTATACTGCCGAACAAAAAGTGGAATAAAACACGATCTAAAAGATAAAGGTAAATAAAAATGTTATATCTCTCAGAATGAAGCAAAGGAAAAATAATATTTTTCTTTTCTAGAAAATAGTTATAGTGTAAAAGCGCCAAAACATAAAAAAAAAATATAAATGTAGTATCGCTGTAATCCTACTAACCTGTGCAATAAAGCCGCCTTAGCAATTTTGCCACTCAAGGAACAGCATTAAAAAAAAAATTCCTGAATTGCTGGATTATATTGTTTCAGCCTCCTAAAAATAACAATAGAAATCAATTCAAAAATGTCATGTGCCCAAAAATGGTACTAATAAGAATGTCAGCTCGTCCCGAAAAAAAACAAGCCCTCAACTCTTGTCGGCTGAAATATAGAAAAATGATAGCTCTCAATGCGATGGAAAAATTAGTACTGCTGGTAGTACAAAGGCCATAGAAAAGGGAAATGGCCCTTGCCCCCCCAAAGAAATTTAGCAAATTCTATGCTCCCGAATCAAAATGCCCCTCTTCCTTCTGAGCCCCACAGTGTGCGTAAACCACTTTAGTATCCATGTTTGGCATTTCTATAGTGATGGTGCAGACCATTCCATCAAAGTTTGGGTTCAAAAATGTCACTCCTTTTACGAGCCCTGTTGTGCCCCCAAACAGTAGTTTTCCACCTTATTTGGGGTATCTGCGTACTCAGGAGAAATTGCACAACAAATTTTAGGGTCCATGTTCTCTTTTTAACTTGTGAAATTATAAAAAGATTTGTGACTAAAAGAACATTTTTGTGAGAAAAATATAGATCCCTGAGGGTTTCCACTGTTTAGTCACATCAAGGGCTCTCCAAACGCAACATGGCATCCACTAACTATTCCAGCAAATTTTGCATTTAAAAAGTGAAATGGTGCTTTTTCCTTTCTGAGCCCTGTCATGCACCCAGTGTTTTTTTCCCCACATATGGGGTATGAAGATACTCTGGAGAAATTCCACACCAAATCTGGAGTCCATTTTTTCCTGTTACCCTTGCGAAAATAAAAAAAAATTGTTTCTAAAGTAAAATATTTTTTAAGAAAGAGTTAAATGTTCAATTTATCCTTCTAGATTCCAAAAAAATCCTGTGAAGCACCGGAAGGGTTAATAAACTTCTTGAATGTGGTCTTCAGCACCTTGAGGGGAGCAGTTTTTAGAATGGTGTCACTTTTGAGTATTTTCTTTCATATAGAACCTCAAAAATGAGATATCGCTGGTCAACTTTTAACCCTTATAATTCCTAACAAAAAAAAATGATGTTTATAAAATTGCACAGATGTAAAGTCAACATATGGGAAATGTTGTTTATTAACCATTTTGTGTGACACCACTCCCTGATTTAAGGACATAAAAATTCAAAGTTTGAAAATTGCAAAATTTTCACCAAATTTCCATTTTTGTCACAAATAAACACAAATCTTATCAAATAAATTTTACCACTATCATGAAGTACACAAAAAAAATATCTTAAGAATCAGTGGGATCTGTTGAAGTGTTCCAGAGTTAGTACTTCATAAAGGGGCACTGGTCAGAATTGTAAAATTTGGCCTGGTCATGAAGGTGAAAACAGGCCTGAGGGGTGAAGGGGTTAATTTACGTTTGTTGGTAGAAAACACTGAGGAAATGAGCGATATAAAGCACATTTATTCAAATCTGAATAGCACTTACAATGTTGAGTTGTTTTTTGGGGGGCCAAAATGTCCCATTATCATTATCGTTCCATCCTGTTATGGAAATTTGGAAAATATGCCCATGTTATAACTTATATAATCAAAGGAGACCAAATATGGGATTGAGATCAACTGTCTAGTGTCATATTCAAAGGGGTTGTACAGGATTTAAATAAAATATGTCTGCTATTGTAACACTCCAGGTAACCGGTTGTTACAGTGATGTTGCCTTCCTTTCGGGGAGCGTAATATCATGCTTGGAGGCAAGGGGAATTCTCTTTACCAGGTAAGGCACCCACACACAACACATTCTGAATCCAGACCAGAAGGGGGAGCTCTGAACGCGGATTCAGGGGAGCTTCCCTTTGATAGATATATCCTGGTCTGGAGGAAGAGTTAAGACAGTTAGTTGGAGGGAGAGGAGAGAGAAGGAAGTCTGGAACTGAGAGCAGACAATGGAGCCGTGCAGCCAGGATTTGAGCTGCAGCTCCAGGAAAGAATGAGAACCTGAGGGGTTGAAAGTGGTGGCGCTACAGAGGGAAGCAGCATAGAGAAGAAAAGGGGCTCAGAGGGGAACTGCGACCGGGCACCCTCAGAGCCGAAGTGCAGAAACCGGGGACCGGGAGCCCGAGGTCATGTCGTATTCCAGGACGCACGACAGAACCGGAGGGCTCAGAACTGTATGTGATTTGCCCACACAACACCTGAAGGCGAAGCAGCACCTGAAGAGCCTGGGTCGTGATAGAGACCCTGTAAAACAGCTCAAGCTGCCCACCATACAGGTACCTGTCCCAGGACAGGGGGGAGAGGACTTTGCCAGTTAGCTTCAGGCAGCAGGGTCCTCAGCGCAAGTAGGAAAGGCTCATGGACCTCAACTGGAAAAGGGATTCGCCTATTGCCTCCGAGCCGGCCAGACCACAGGACACCTGTACCTGGTACCCTGGACTGAGATGGACTGCTACCATCAGTAAACCAGGTAAAGACTATCATACTGTGTCCTCCGTTTATTTATCGGCAAACTACCATCCCTGCCATACATCTTGGGAGCACTGAGGACCCCGCTTCACCTGTGGGAAGCATCACCAACTAGCCACCATACCATCACCACCAGAGGACCCCTTTTAGAAGCGTCGGTCCCCCACTGACCGAACACCACAGGTGGCGTCATGAATACGAACTATTCCAAAAAACCCTTTAAGAACATTTCCTTTAACAATGGGCGCCCAGGGCCACGGAGCGGGTCGCCGCGATCGTGACATCCCCCTGTAAGTACCAGACCCGGTACCAAGTACCCCACAAACCCAGACGGGCGACTCACTATTGCCCTAAAACAGTGCCACCCCAGTTTATAGGTTATATGCGGTATTACAGCTCAGCTCCATTCTCTACGGTGGAATGGAGCTGCAATGCCTGGACACTACAGATGGAAGAGAGCAGGATATAGCTCATGCAATCAAACAATTGTAGGTTGAATTCTAAAATTAAAATTAAAAAGAGGAAAGTAAATAAAACAAACAATTTAAACAAAATCAAATCGCTTCCATCCTTTTCTCCAACTAAAAATAGAAATTAAAAAATGTAAAAATATACACATTTGCTATTTCTGTGTCTGCAAAAGTCCGATCTATCAAAAATCTAAAAATTATTTAACCTTAAAAAAAAAAAAAAGAAAAACACCCAAAACTCTCATTTTATTTTGGATGGGTTGCCGCTTCTTACTTTAAAAAATTGCAGCAAAAAGCGTTCAAAATATTATATGAATCTCTAAATTTGACTAATGGAAACTTTAGCTCGGCTTGCAAAAAACAAGCTTTTATACAGGTCCCCCAAAGAGAAAACAAAAAAAAGTTACTAGTCAAAGCAAATGGCGACAATCGCCCACGCATGCCCATTTTTTTCTTATAAAATTCTGAATTATTTTTTAGCCATTAAAATTTAGAAGTAAAAAAAACCACTATAAAAGTTTGGTATCCATTCTGACCTGTAGAATGACCTTGGATAAGAGAAGTTTAGAGAAATCCAGGAACCAGGGCACCAGACGTCCTCCATTTTTTTTACCTTTATTGGTACAGAAAAAAATAACTACATTTCAGCCATGCAGGGCCTTTATCCAGCCATAGAAAAGCATATCTCTTTTTTATGGCCGAATAAAAGCTCCAAGTGGTTGAAACATTGTGATTTTTTGTATCAATAAAGATTTGCCATTATATGCACACTGTTAGGGAAAGTAAATGCCCCGGGCCTGTATAGTGTTAGGGGAGAAGTACCCCAAGTTGGCTACTAGATGGAGCATTATAGATATAGGATAGGGAATAGTTAGAATAGGAGGGGCACGGTGGGAATAAGTTAGTAAGAGCTTCCGCCTTTTGTTCATTTGGGGCCTGGGCTGCCGTGCAGCTCAGAGAGGGCAGGCTGGCCCACGGCACATCGTGCCCCGTAACGTTCTTCTAGGAAGTCTGGGCCCAGCAGTAGTATCCAGGGGGGCAGAACTAAGAACAGAAATTACAGCAACCACAGAATCAACAGTGCAGTATTAGTGGGACTGTAGCTGATGGACAGAAGAAAGCTGAGCAAAGTGGGAGAAAGTGCACCAAGACATGGCAGATTTTTGCGTGGGCCGCCATTCTCAGGACCGGGGTGAAACGGCAGGGAATTCCCCCACAGAAGGCAGAAATACTGGACATTGAGGACACTGTGGGATCGTATAGTATGGACCGTCCTGAATGCATGATTAGCGACAGGCAAGGGTCAGAGACACAGATGCCCCATGCTGTAACAGTGTGTGCCCTGGATGACACGTTGCTGAGTAAACATGTTGAAGTTGAAGTGAAACCGGACAGTGACTCTTTATTCTTGGAATCGTCTGTAGAGGTAACTGTCCCGTACTGGGAACACCCTGATGGCGTAGAGAAGCAGCATCGAGATACTTTAAAGGGATGCGGCCAGGGAGCAATACAAGGATTGTTGACGTCCATGACTACAGCTCTGGCCCCGCCATCCTTCATCATCACTTCACTTCTGTGCTCTATCAGATCGACGTTCCATCAATTGCTCATGAGGAAATAAGCTGTCCCGAGGTCTACAGCAAGGTCTACAGCAATGCAGCCACAAAGCAGCTGAACGTCATCTTTTCGAGGGATAGGTCTACCCCCGAGTTACAATATCTACTTCCATCATTATTACACTAATTCTTCTACTGCTCCAGACCGATTCCAGCACATTGAACGCCACATACAAACCATGAGCTGTTGCCGAACACTCATGTATGCGATCAAGAGGAACATCGCCAGCCTGGGCCGGTGTCTTCTGGCGACACTGGGCTTCATAGTGGTGGGAACATGTACAGTCAGAAGCACCACCAGAGATGTCAAGAAGAAATATCAATGGCTAAATAAGTTGACAGGAAACCGGTTAAATATATAATTCCCTGAACGGCAGCTGCGGTATCTGGTCAATGGTTCCAAAAGATGAAACAGGCCTTGTTGCCCATAGCAACATGAAAGCTGCTAGGTTGCTGGGGCAGCTATGCAGGCCTCATTTATAAAAAAAAAAAAAAATTAAATTATAGGAAATGAGGCCTAATTTAGGGTAGATATTTTTTGTGAAATTTTTAGGGACCCTTTTCATTCAATTAACCATTATTAAGTTATTGGAGGCAAAATTAATATCTCTCCTTTGGGCCCCTCTATATGTAAAGTCAGCCATATATCATGGAAGGAGCATAATAACACCCCTGTGCTCTCCAGACCCCTCTAACTGCAGGTGACCTTTCAAAGAAACACAGGATAAAGCATGTAGGATTCCTATTCTATTGGTGGTGGGGGACTGGAGACCCTCATTAGGCTGTGTCTACATCTGTCCACAAAACTCTACTGGTGGAATATAAAGCTGCATATTTTTATTAAGGTGTCACTAATTGAACAATCTTTGTAATTAATTACAATTAATATTAAAATTATCCGGTCACAAAAAGAAAGAATGTAAATGATGAATCGGGACCTTCATTTTTTTTTTAAACGGTGGCCCCTGTGACATGTTGCGAGGAAAGAAAATTTCTAATTATTACAATTTTGTTGTGCCAGGTGACAGGAAGTTTCTTGCTCTCAGACACTCTGTCATTTTGCTACCGAAGAAGGAGGGACCTGATCCATCCATTTCTCCGTGTATCTATTGCCAACAATTTTTTGTTTTTAGAAAGCCATGGTACGTAAAGGAAACCTCTTACCGCTTTTTTCCATCTAATCTGAAAGCAGCAAAATGTAGAGACAAAGACCCAGATTGCAGCAATGTATGACTAGAATATTTGCTGCAGTCTTGATACAATCACACTTTTATCGTCAGGAGAGTATCGCTACAGGACTAGTAAACCTGCTACCATGTAGTCCTCCATATTAATGAGCTCTGTATAACACTCTGGCCACCACTGATTGGCAGCTTTCATACCAATTTTGCAGCTTCATATTTTCTATATACATTATATAGCGTTTTTTTTTTCTTATTTTCTATGGCAGTAATGCAGTTTCAATGTTCTAGAACAGTGTGGTATTGTCATGACTGCCAAAGCACATTCTAATGGGCAGCGTACAAACCATACCTCAACCTGACAGGTCTCTGTTCAGACTAGGAAAAAACCCTTCCCTGTCCCTGCCTGACAGCGGAGGTTGTCATCCTAATATAATGCAATGGAGCCCCCCACTCCAAGGAGGCTTACCCTGATTGTCCTTAGCAGCTCCTAGGATCGCTAGAGTAGCAGTTCCCCAAGGAGTAAAGGAATCATACGCAAAACGACTCCAACCAACACAAACTACAGCAAAGTGAATGAATCCAACAAAGTGTATCACCAGCAGGAAACATAGGGAGGGGAAGGTATTTAACGCTGCACCCGAAAGGTGATAGGACAGACAAACAGAGTAAATGGAAAACACCTGTTATACAAAACCAATAGAAACAAAGGCAATGGAACTAAAACACCGAAAGAAAAGGTGTATGTGTTGTGGCTCGGGAAAGAGACGCCGATCACAGAACATGGATTAGAATCCCGAAACATGACCGGTATATTATGTTTCCTAGCTTTCACCTTTCTAAATAGTTGAACAGTCTGGCACTTTTAACGCGGCAATGTATGGAAGTTTATCTAAAGCGCCACCACAGGGCAAATGAGGTATTACACTGTGTTCATTCAAATTAATAAGTTGTCTGTGCGGTACAGGACGGGACCTCAGAAGAGAGAGACGCTCTTTGTAATCTTTTTTCTTTCTGGTTAACGAATGAAAATCATCATGATTAGAGGATGTTCCCCCCTTTTAACTCCTTAAGGTATATGCACCTGCGTTTTTGACAAAGCGCTGCATTCGTTTAGAGAATTGGATGATAAAATGAGTTTTTATATATATATATATATATATATATATACATATATATATATATCACAGAGTATAGAAGTGGCATTCTATATTCTGGTGTTTTCTGCATTGAGAAGGATGAATGGCACCAATGACTTCTGTGCTCTGATAAGATATTTTCAGTACTATGGCAACAAGAATGTGGAGAACAATAGAAACCAGACAGTGTTCTTCCATCATTGGGGTCTGTGAGGTCAGCTCCACTGTACGTTCTGTTGTCGTCTTACATAATACTTTCTAATTACAGTGAAGGAATGATGTCCGGTACTGACAACAGCTTCACTGGTAGGGAGACGTAGATACCACATATTTGACTGGTACTTTTAGCAGATACATTTTTGTAGCACAAAATTACAATTTTTGTAAGACTGTGACCATGTAAATATCTAGAAAGATAATAATCATATTTTTATATACTTATTCTCTTCTGCACAAGATTAGGACCCCCAACTGCCAATTTTAGAAAGTTGTCTTATGCACAAATGTTGATACCTCAACGCTGTCATTTAGTGCCAAAAAATCAATACATATAATTCTTATACATTATTGTTAAAGTGCCAAATAGTTCCATACAATTACTATAAAATATTGCCAATCAGTGCCCATATAATACTACCATACATGTCTAAATATTTAATGTGTGCAAACTGTAAAGCGCTGCGGAATATGTTAGCGCTATTTAAAAATAAAGATTATTATTATTATTATAAAATGTTAAAGGGGTTGTCAAGGCTTGGGGCTCAAGTCTGCAATCACTCTATGTGACTTCAGACTTGTGAATCCTCACATTGTACAGTGTCAGGATTCTCCAGTGCACTGGCATTGAGCTGTCAAGTGACTGCAAGTATGCAATTTACACATTACTGGACACATTCCGACTAGACGTGTCCAACCTGGCTCAATAGAAGTGCACGTCTAGGCGTCATGTGACTGCATGTTAGCAAGTCGCCGGCATCGGAGAATCCTGACAGCATGCACACTTCACACTGTCGGTAGTCACATAGAGGACTGCCGACTTAAACAAAAAATCTGGACAACCTTTTTAATGTCTGATCATACAGAGAAGTGAGGGAGATAATAATTAAGTCCCTGGTGATCAAAAGGAGTGAAGGGGATAATTACAAGGTCCCAGGTGATGGAAAGCAGTGAAGAAGGTAGTGGTAAATTTCCTGCAGCTGTAAAGGAGCTACGAGTATAATAGTAAAGTCCCTGTTGGTACAGAACAGTGAATGGCATAATGGTAAATCCCTGGGGATCTAGAGCTGTGAATAGGAAAATGCTAAAGTCCCTCTAGATGTACAATAATGATAAAGCCCCTTGTGATCTACAATAGTAAAAAGGATAAGGCCAGGTTTACATTACGTTTTTGGCGTCCGTTAGACGGACTACGTTACACCGCGGCATAACGCGGTGTAATGTAGTCCATTAACGCCGCCATTAAGTCCAATGTCGGACGCATCGCTAGCGCACTAGGGATGTGCTGTCATTGAGTGACAGACCCTGGAACGCAGGCTGCCGCGTCTCCTGGTCCGTCACTGCTAGCGCAGAAAGAGCTAGCAGATGCTCTATCTGCGCTAGCGTGCTGACATACCGGCACTTGCGTTAACAGTAGCCCGTTAACGCATGTGTTGAACGGGCTGCTGTTAATGCAATGTGAACCTAGCCTAATAGATAAGTCCCTGATGAAGAAGTGAAGGGAATGATAGTACAGTCCCTGATGATCTGTAGAAGTGAAGGGGATAATAGGGCAGCACCCCCACGTAAGGGAAATGGGGTACTCGGTACCGGGTCCTTCAATTCCCTCAGCTGGGATGTCACGGTGGCCCGAACCCGGACCATGGCCCTACGAGGGGCGCCCGAAATAAAAAGGGTCAAGAGTTTGTAGATAACGGTAGTGTTCGTGATGCCACCTGTGGTATTTGGTCAGAGTGACCGACGCTGCTTAGGGGTCCGCTGGGGTGATGGAATGGCAGCTAGATGGTATACCTTCCCACAGGTGAAGTATATCCCCAGGGCTTCCCAGAAGTGTAGATGGTGATGGTGGATGGTGCAAGGCGCGGTGAATAACGAGGACACAATGGGTGCAGTCTCTTTACCTTTACTGAAGGCTTCAGCATCCACAGTCCAGGGTGCCGGATCACAGGGTAGGCAGAGTCTGGCCAGTCTGATGGCAATTCCAGAGTCCCCTTATCCAGGTGGAAATCGGTAGCCTTCCCCTTGCGCACAGTAACGTAGTAGGTCCCTACTTGCATTAGCTACCATAGGGTCCTCACTCTTGTTACTCTTCTCTCTGTCCCCCAGATGGATAGGACAAACCCGTATGACGGTGGTGGCCTGAGGCTATTTTATAGGGACCCTAGTGTCGCCCCTCCTCCGTGTTGCCACCTTGTCTGCTTAGGTTCTTAGGTCGGGCAGCCAACTTGGAATCGACTGTCCTGCCGGTCTCTGAAGTAAAGCGTAGAGTCTATCACTCCCTCGGTATTCCGGTTACCGGATCTGCGCTCAGTGGGAGGCAGCCTGCTTCTAGCTGGTCTCCCACTGGTGTTTTACTCCTGTTGCTACGACTTCTGTGCTCACTCACTACGGCACACTTCCTTTCTTGTCCTTTCTTAGGAGGCTGCCGCATGGGTTGCAGACGCAGCTCCGTGTCCTTCTCTCCCTTCCTGGGCCGAGCCCAGTCTGCTCCTCTCCTCTCCTCCTGACTATCTCCTTATCCCTCCAGTCAGCTTCTGTCTCTCCTACTGTCTAACTTCCTAACCAAACCCCCAGTTTTACCCAAGTGTGAGGAGTGGCCTAATAGATAGAACCTTTTGCTCCCCCTGGTGGCCGGCGTGTGAAGTGTGTGTGTGGCTGTGATACCTGGCAGGGTGAACTCCTTTGGTGCCATCAGACATAACATCGCTCCCCCTGGTGGAAGAACAACATTACTGCAACGACCAGGACTCTGGGGCGCTGCACTAGTATAGTCCCTGATAATCTATAGAAGTGAAGGGGATAATAGTACAGTCCCTGATGATCTATTGAAGTGAAGGTGATAATAGTACAGTCCCTGAAGATCTATAGACGTGAAGGGGATAATAGTACAGTCCCTGATGATCTATTGAAGTGAAGGTGATAATAGTACAGTCCCTGAAGATCTATAGACGTGAAGGGGATAATAGTACAGTCCCTGATGATCTATTGAAGTGAAGGTGATAATAGTACAGTCCCTGATGATCTATAGAAGTGAAGGGGATAATAGTACAGTCCCTGATGATCTATAGAAGTGAAGGGGATAATAGTACAGTCCCTGATGATCTATTGAAGTGAAGGTGATAATAGTACAGTCCCTGATGATCTATAGACGTGAAGGGGATAATAGTACAGTCCCTGATGATCTATTGAAGTGAAGGTGATAATAGTACAGTCCCTGATGATCTATAGAAGTGAAGGGGATAATAGTACAGTCCCTGATGATCTATAGAAGTGAAGGGGATAATAGTACAGTCCTGTCATGTCGGATGCTATTCACACTAGGGCGTCCGACAGACAGCGGTAATTCCACATTTGTCCACTATACAATCAGTGGCGCCGGCTAGATTTTATCCAGGTTATCCGGGGTTAAGCTAGCTGGTAATCTGGTTGGAGGCTGGGTCATGCCCGTGGCCTTTAAATAGTCATTCTGGACTTTGGGCGTCGCCGATTATAGCTTGTGTCTTGTGCCTGGTGATCTCGGTCTGGAGTGGTGGTCTAGGAGAAGAAATATCGTATCTGGTGGTGTATTATCCTTTGTCATATTTCTCCTTCCTATATTTGTGTTTGTTTTGCCCTGTGCACATTATAGTGTTTTCCTGTGTGTCTGCGACGTGTGTAGGTTGGTGCGTGGTCTTATCACTGGGTGGCGGGTGGAGATTTCAGCATAGGGCTGAAACAGGAGTAAGGGTCAGGCCTGGCGGCCCAGACAAGCACGCCATCAGTGTAAATTCTGGGAGAGGGACAGACAGGGTTTTCCCTAGTCTGAGGGATATCGCAGGGGCCCGGGTAATCAGCTGTAGTCTACCCAGTACTCCCGTGACAAGTCCCTGATGATCTATTGAAGTGAAGGTGATAATAGTACAGTCCCTGATAATCTATAGAAGTGAAGGGGATAATAGTACAGTCCCTGATGATCTATAGAAGTGAAGGAGATAATAGTACAGTCCCTGATGATCTATAGAAGTGAAGGTGATAATAGTGCAGTCCCTGATATAATCTATAGAAGTGAAGGTGATAATAGTACAGTCCCTGGTGATCTGTAGAAGTGAAGGAGATAATAGTACAGTCCCTGATGATCTATAGACGTGAAGGGGATAATAGTACAGTCCCTGATAATCTATAGAAGTGAAGGGGATAATAGTACAGTCCTTGGTGATCTATAAAAGTGAAGGGGATAATAGTACAGTCCCTGATAATCTATAGAAGTGAAGGGGATAATAGTACAGTCCTTGGTGATCTATAGAAGTGAAGGGGATAATAGTACAGTCCTTGATGATCTATAGAAGTGAAGGGGATAATAGTACAGTCCCTGATGATCTATAGAAGTGAAGGTGATAATAGTACAGTCCCTGGTGATCTATTGAAGTGAAGGTGATAATAGTACAGTCCTTGGTTATCTATAGAAGTGAATGGGATAATAGTACAGTCCCTGGTGATCTACTGAAGTGAAGGTGATAATAGTACAGTCCCTTGTGATCTATTGAAGTGAAGGTGATAATAGTACAGTCCCTGGTGATCTATTGAAGTGAAGGGGATAATAGTACAGTCCCTGGTGATCTATTGAAGTGAAGGTGATAATAGTACAGTCCTTGGTGATCTATAGAAGTGAAGGGGATAATAGTACAGTCCCTGGTGATCTATTGAAGTGAAGGGGATAATAGTACAGTCCCTGGTGATCTATTGAAGTGAAGGGGATAATAGTACAGTCCCTGGTGATCTATTAAAGTGAAGGGGATAATAGTACAGTCCCTGATGATCTATAGAAGTGAAGGGGATAATAGTACAGTCCCTGGTGATCTATTGAAGTGAAGGGGATAATAGTACAGTCCCTGGTGATCTATTAAAGTGAAGGGGATAATAGTACAGTCCCTGATGATCTATAGAAGTGAAGGGGATAATAGTACAGTCCCTGGTGATCTATTAAAGTGAAGGGGATAATAGTACAGTCCCTGGTGATCTATAGAAGTGAAGGTGACAATAGAACAGTCCATGGTGATCTACAGCTATGAGGAATATAACACTAAAGTACCTGGGAGTGTAAAGCAATAAAGGGACTAATGGTAAAGTCCCTGGTGATATATTGAAGTGAAGGTGATAATAGTACAGTCGCTGGTGATATATTGAAGTGAAGGTGATAATAGTACAGTCCCTGGTGATCTATAGAACTGAAGGTGACAATTGTACAGTCCTTGGTGATCTACAACTATGAAGAATATAACACTAAAGTACCTGGGAGTGTACAGCAATAAACGGACTAATGGTAAAGTCCCTGGTGATCTCATTCAGAGGATAATGGAGAAGTCCCTGGAAGGGTAGAGCAGTTAAGAAGATACAGTAAAGTTCCTGCGGATGTAGAACAGTGAAACAATTAATGATAACGTCCCTGGTGATGTAGAACAGTGACGACAATAGTGGTAAAGTCCCTGTTGCTCTAGATCAGTGAAGTTGATGGCAGTATTGGTCCCTGTTGAGCTATTGACCCTGTTGAGCTATTGAAGAGGACAATGGTAAAGTTGTTGGGATTGTAGAGCAGTGAGGTCTTTGGTAAAGTAGAGTACTGATGAGGATAATGGTAAATTCCCTAGTTGTGTAGAGAAGATGATAATGGTGAAGTCTCCGAGGGTGTAGCGCAGTGAAGATAACTATGGTAATGTCCCTGGGGTTTGAGGAGTATAATGGCAAAATCCCTGCCTACTAATCTAGAAAACTGATAAGCACAATGGTAACATTCCTGGTGATTTAGAAAAATGAAGATGATAACAAGAAAAAAGGCAGCCATATTTACCAGCACCAGGATAATACTAATGCAATACAGGATGCAGCAGCCTCCATGATAAAGGGTGAAGGTGGCACAGGTGCAAAATACTGAGGAACAACCACTCACACACCGACCATTCATGCAGGGGGTGATTGGCTAGTGTTATTAATGTACTCATGCAGTGCCCCAGACACCTGGTCGTTGCAGTAATGTCGCTCTGCCACTAAGGGGAGTGATGGTACGTCTGATGGCACTAAAGGAGTTCATCTGACCAGGTATCACCAGCACACATTATACTTCACACTCCGGCCACTAGGGGGAGCAAAAGGTTTTATTTATTAGGCCACTCCTCACACTGGTAAAACTAGGGGTTGGATAGGAAGTTAGACAGAAACTGACTGGGTTTTGTGCAGGCAACATCCCGTGGCAGGGGGTGTTGCGGGGGAAGATTCAGGGGGAACCTCTCAGGCGTGGGAATCTGGCAGGTACCTAGCGACAAGAACAGAACGAAACGGAACCGCGCCTGCACTACCTTGTGGTGGTATCCTTAGAAAGGACACGAAGCGAAGGATATTGTGGACAGTGAGAAACGAGATCAAGCACTAAGGAGAGCCAGTAGGAGTCGTGCCCGGAGAACGGCAACATCCTACTGAGGCGCGTAGCCGGTGCCCAAAACACAGAGGAAGTAACTGACTTTATGCCTTACTTCAAATACCGCAGGACAGTTAATTATAGGTTGGCTGTCTACCTTACATCACCTAAGCAGACATAGGGGGCAACGCGTGGAGAGGGGCATCTCTAGGGTCCCGGAAGAGCTCCGAGCCTACCCGTCAAACGGGTGCGTCCTAGCCATAACAAACCTGGGGGACGGAGAATAGAAAGAACTAGAAAGAACTGGAACGAACGAGAACAGAAGTTGTGAGGACTATCCCGAATGCTCAGCAGGGAAGCACTACAACACACAGGCGCTAGTGGTAGGCAACGATATCCACCTGCAAAGGGAACTCTGGATGTGTCTTCGGACCGGCCGGTCTCAGACAGCCCTGTTAACTGTGCTCTGGATTGAGGATCCTGAAGTCACCAGTAAAGAGGTAAAGAGACTGCAAACCTGTGTCCTCGTTATTGTCTGCACCTCACACCATCACCATCCACCTTACTGGGAAGTCCTGGGGACCTACTTCACCTGTGGGAAGGTTTACCATCTAGCTGCCATCACATCACCCCAGTGGGCCCCAAGCAGCGTCGGTCACCCTGACCGAATACCACAGGTGGCGTCACAAAACCTTGACAGACTCGTATCACCTTTCATTGGACGCCCCTTAGCAGGGTCACGGACCGGGTCCAGCCACCGTGACATCCCCAGAACTGAGCCAGCAGAGGACCGGTACCGAGTAACCCGCGGCCCTGCGTCTGGGGGCGCTCCACTCAGATAAGGCTTGCATAGGGTGCCAGTCACAATATAACTTAGCAGCTGCCCCCTCCATGGATGGTTGGCGTGTGAGTGGTCGTACATCAGTATTTTCTATCTGTGCTGCCTTCGGGGGGTCTTCTGGGGACCTGCTGCATACTGCAGGGCATCGTTATTCTAACCTGGTATTAGTGAATACGGATGATCATTTTTCTGTGATTTTTATTTGTATTTTATGCCCTATTCAGTAAGTTGCTGATAATAATAAAGTCCCTAGTGAAATGGGGGAGAGAAGAGGATAATAGTAAAGCCAGTGATGGTGTAGAGCAGTGAATGGTATAACGATAAAGTCCCTGGTGATGTAGAGCAGTGTGATGTAAACTAGTGTTTGCAAGAAAAATGTGGAGCGATCACCGGATTGCTGTTAACCAGAGTCCTTTATTATGCCATCCAAGGCTTGAACAAGGAGACCGAGGGTGTGGGCAGGTGTGTAGAGGAATGCGGGGAACACAGGCGGACGTTTCGCGTGCATGACGCTTCAACGGGTCCCACACCCCCGGTCTCCTTGTTCAAGCCTTGGATGGCATAATAAAGGACTCTGGTTAACAGCAATCCAGTGAGTGCTGCACATTTGTCTTGCAAACAGTAGCATACGTATTTGGTTTTTCACGTGAGCACCGTATACCGGCTGAAAGAAACCAACTTGCATCAGTTCCAAGGATCGTTTATGTAACCACATTCAGGGTGAGACCTTGGTACCGTTCACTTGTAGACTTCTTTTGCTGTAGTATCATGGTAAAGTTGAAGCGCCCGGTAGGGCCAAGGTGATACTCGGTACCGGGTCCGGTAGTCATAAAAGGAGTAGTGACGGTGGCAGTGACCCGGTCCGAGGCCCTGGGCGTCCAAGTTAAAGGGAAGGTCTTTAAAGGGGTTGTTTTGAATAAAGAATGTTTGTGATGCTACCTGTGGTGTTGTGAATTCTGTTTTCGGGCTCCCTCCTGTGGTCATGAATGGTACTTCGGCTGGTTCTGTCCGTGGACTTTCTCTGATGCCTGTGGGTGTTTCTGAGTTTCCTTCTACAGGTGACGAGGCTAATTCGTTAGTGGGCTGCTCTATTTAACTCCACTTGGATCCTTGTCCTATGCCAGCTGTCAATGTTGTAGCATTGGTCTAGTTCGCTCCTGGATCTTCCTGGTTACCTGTTTCCTCCAGCTAAAGCTAAGTTTCGCTTTGCTTTTTTCTTGTTTGCTATTTTTTCTGTCCAGCATGCTTATGTGAATTTTGCCTTGCTTGCTGGAAGCTCTGGGACGCAGAGGGGCGCCTCTGCTCCATTAGTCAGTGCGGAAGGTTTTTTTCCCTGCACTCTCTGTGTGGCTTTTGTAGGGTTTTTTGCTGACTGCAAAGTGACCTTTCCTATCTTCTGTCTGTTTAGTAAGTCGGGCCTCTCTTTGCTAAATCTATTTCATCTCTGTGTTTGTGATTTCATCTTACTCACAGTCAATATATGTGGGGGGCTGCCTTTTCCTTTGGGGAATTTTCTCTGAGGCAAGATAGGCTTATTTTTCCTATCTCTAGGGCTAGCTAGTTCTGAGGCTGTGACGAGGCGCCTAGGTCATGATAGGAGCGCTCCACGGCTATTTCTAGTGTGCGTGATAGGATTAGGGATTGCGGTCAGCAGAGGTTCCACTTCCCAGAGCTTGTCCTGTTCTAATGTGCTATCAGGTCTTTTCTGGTGCTCTAACTACCAGGTCCACTATTTGTCCTAACCACCTGATCATAACAGTACAGTTGGACAAAAGTATTGATGCATCTCAATAGAGGGATAAGTGAAGCTCTGAGACCATTTTTTTTTCTTTGCAGCGTGTTCTGTCTCACTTTTCCCCTTTACCTCTGGGTGGTTCAGAACACAGGTATGGACATGGACATTCAAGGTCTGTCCCCTTGGATGGATAATCTCACTACAAGGGTACAAAACATTTAAGATTTTGTGGTTCAGAATCCGATGTCAGAGCCTAAGATTCCAATTCCTGATTTATTTTTTGGTGATAGATCTAAGTTTTTGAATTTCAAAAATAATTGTAAATTGTTTCTAGCTTTGAAACCTCGCTCCTCAGGTGATCCTGCTCAACAAGTAAGGATCATTATTTCTTTGTTACGTAGTGACCCTCAAGACTGGGCATTTTCCCTTGCGCCAGGAGATCCGGCATTGCGTGATGTGGATGCGTTTTTCCTGGCGCTCGGATTGCTTTATGACGAACCTAATTCAGTGGATCAGGCAGAGAAAATCTTGCTGGCTCTGTGTCAGGGTCAGGATGAAGCTGAGATATATTGTCAGAAGTTTAGAAAGTGGTCTGTGCTCACTCAGTGGAATGAATGTGCCCTGGCAGCAATCTTCAGAAAGGGTCTCTCTGAAGCCCTTAAAGATGTCATGGTGGGATTTCCTATGCCTGCTGGTCTGAATGAGTCTATGTCTTTGGCTATTCAGATCGATCGGCGCTTGCATGAGCGTAAAACTGTGCACCATTTGGCGGTACTATCTGAGCATGGGCCTGAGCCTATGCAGTGTGATAGGACTTTGACCAGAGCTGAACGGCAGGAACACAGACGTCGGAATGGGCTGTGTTTTTACTGTGGTGATTCCACTCATGCTATCTCCGATTGTCCTAAGCGCACTAAGCGGTTCGCTAGGTCTGCCACCATTGGTACGGTACAGTCAAAATTTCTATTGTCCGTTACTCTGATTTGTTCTTTGTCTTCCTACTCTGTTATGGCATTTGTGGATTCAGGCGCTGCCCTGAATTTGAAGGACTTGGAGTATGCTAGGCGCTGTGGTTTTTTCTTGGAGCCCTTGCAGCATCCTATTCCATTGAGAGGAATTGATGCTACGCCTTTGGCCAAGAATAAGCCTCAGTACTGGACCCAATTGACCATGTGCATGGCTCCTGCACATCAGGAGGATATCCGTTTTTTGGTGTTACATAATCTGCATGATGTGGTCGTTTTAGGGTTACCATGGCTACAGGTCCATAATCCAGTATTGGACTGGAAATCTATGTCTGTGTCCAGCTGGGGTTGCCAGGGGGTACATGGTGATGTTCCATTTTTGTCAATTTCGTCTTCTACTCCTTCTGAGGTTCCGGAGTTTTTGTCGGATTATCAGGATGTATTTGATGAGCCCAAAGCCAGTGCCCTACCTCCTCATAGGGATTGCGATTGTGCAAATAATTTGATTCCTGGTAGTAAGTTTCCTAAGGGCCGATTGTTCAATTTATCTGTGCCAGAGCACGCCGCTATGCGGAGTTATATAAAGGAATCCTTGGAGAAAGGCCATATTCGCCCATCGTCATCACCGTTGGGAGCAGGGTTCTTTTTTGTGGCCAGGAACGATGGTTCTTTGAGACCTTGTATTGATTACCGCCTTCTTAATAAAATTACTGTCAAATTTCAGTATCCTTTGCCGTTGCTGTCTGACTTGTTTGCTCGTATTAAAGGGGCTACTTGGTTTACCAAGATAGACCTTCGAGGGGCGTATAATCTTGTGCGTATTAAACGGGGCAATGAATGGAAAACAGCATTTAATACGCCCGAGGGCCATTTTGAGTACCTGGTGATGCCATTCGGGCTTTCCAATGCTCCATCAGTATTTCAGTCCTTTATGCATGACATCTTCCGAGAGTACCTGGATAAATTCCTGATTGTGTATTTGGATGATATTTTGGTCTTTTCGGATGATTGGGAGTCTCATGTGAGGCAGGTCAGAATGGTGTTCCAGGTCCTTCGCGCTAATTCCTTGTTTGTGAAGGGGTCAAAGTGTCTCTTTGGAGTTCAGAAGGTTTCATTTTTGGGGTTCATTTTTTCCCCTTCTACTGTCAAGATGGACCCTGTTAAAGTCCAGGCCATTCATGATTGGACTCAGCCGACATCTGTGAAGAGCCTGCAAAAGTTCCTGGGCTTTGCTAATTTTTATCGTCGCTTCATCACTAACTTTTCTAGTGTTGCTAAACCATTGACTGATTTGACCAAGAAGGGTGCTGATGTGGTCAATTGGTCTTCTGCGGCCGTGGATGCTTTTCAGGAATTGAAGCGTAGTTTTTCTTCTGCCCCTGTGTTGTGCCAGCCAGATGTTTCGCTCCCGTTTCAGGTTGAGGTTCATGCCTCTGAGATTGGAGCAGGGGCTGTTTTGTCGCAAAGAAGTTCTGATGGCTCGGGAATGAAGACATGTGCTTTCTTTTCTAGAAAGTTTTCGCCTGCTGAGCGCAATTATGATGTTGGTAATCGAGAATTGTTGGCCATGAAGTGGGCATTCGAGGAGTGGCGTCATTGGCTGGAAGGAGCCAAGCATCGCGTGGTGGTCTTGACAGATCACAAAAATTTGACTTATCTTGAGTCTGCCAAACGGTTGAATCCGAGACAGGCTCGATGGGCGTTATTTTTCTCCCGTTTTGATTTTGTGGTTTCGTACCTTCCGGGCTCTAAGAATGTGAAGGCTGATGCCCTGTCAAGGAGTTTTGTGCCTGACTCTCTGGGTGTTTCTGAGCCGGCAGGTATTCTCAAAGAGGGGATAATTTTGTCTGCCATCTCCCCTGATTTGCGGCGGGTGCTGCAAAAATTTCAGGCTGATAGACCTGACCGTTGCCCAGCAGAGAAACTGTTTGTCCCTGATAAATGGACTAGCAGAGTTATCTCTGAGCTTCATTGTTCGGTGTTGGCTGGGCATCCTGGAATCTTTGGTACCAGAGATTTGGTGGCTAGATCCTTTTGGCGGCCTTCTTTGTCACGGGATGTGCGTTCTTTTGTGCAGTCCTGTGGAACTTGTGCTCGGGCTAAGCCCTGCTGTTCTCGTGCTAGTGGGTTGCTTTTGCCCTTGCCGGTCCCGAAGAGGCCCTGGACGCATATTTCTATGGATTTTATTTCGGATCTCCCCGTTTCTCAAAAGATGTCGGTCATTTGGGTGGTTTGCGATCGCTTTTCTAAGATGGTCCATTTGGTACCCTTGTCTAAATTGCCTTCCTCCTCTGATTTGGTGCCATTGTTTTTCCAGCATGTGGTTCGTTTACATGGCATTCCAGAGAACATCGTTTCGGACAGAGGTTCTCAGTTTGTTTCGAGGTTTTGGCGATCCTTTTGTGCTAGGATTGGCATTGATCTGTCTTTTTCCTCGGCTTTCCATCCTCAGACAAATGGCCAAACCGAACTAACTAATCAGACGTTGGAAACATATCTGAGATGCTTTGTTTCTGCTGATCAGGATGATTGGGTGTCCTTTTTGCCTTTGGCTGAGTTTGCCCTTAATAATCGGGCCAGCTCGGCTACTTTGGTTTCGCCGTTTTTCTGCAATTCTGGTTTCCATCCTCGTTTCTCTTCAGGGCAGGTTGAGTCTTCGGACTATCCTGGTGTGGATACTGTGGTGGATAGGTTGCAGCAGATTTGGACTTATGTGGTGGACAATTTGACATTGTCCCAGGAGAAGGCTCAACGTTTCGCTAACCGCCGGCGCTGTGTGGGTCCCCGACTTCGTGTTGGGGATTTAGTTTGGTTGTCGTCTCGTTATGTTCCTATGAAGGTTTCCTCTCCTAAGTTTAAGCCTCGTTTCATTGGTCCGTATAAAATTTCTGAGGTTATCAATCCTGTGTCATTTCGTTTGGCCCTTCCAGATTCTTTTGCCATCCATAATGTGTTCCATAGGTCGTTGTTGCGGAGATATGTGGCGCCTGTGGTTCCATCCGTTGACCCTCCTGCTCCGGTGTTGGTTGAGGGGGAGTTGGAGTATGTGGTGGAGAAGATTTTGGATTCTCGTATTTCGAGACGGAAACTCCAGTACTTGGTCAAGTGGAAGGGTTATACTCAGGAGGATAATTCCTGGGTTTTTGCCTCTGATGTTCATGCGGCCGATCTGGTTCGTGCCTTTCATTTGGCTCATCCTGGTCGGCCTGGGGGCTCTCGTGAGGGTTCGGTGACCCCTCCTCAAGGGGGGGTACTGTTGTGAATTCTGTTTTCGGGCTTCCTCCTGTGGTCATGAATGGTACTTCGGCTGGTTCTGTCCGTGGACTTTCTCTGATGCCTGTGGGTGTTTCTGAGTTTCCTTCTACAGGTGACGAGGCTAATTCGTTAGTGGGCTGCTCTATTTAACTCCACTTGGATCCTTGTCCTATGCCAGCTGTCAATGTTGTAGCATTGGTCTAGTTCGCTCCTGGATCTTCCTGGTTACCTGTTTCCTCCAGCTAAAGCTAAGTTTCGCTTTGCTTTTTTCTTGTTTGCTATTTTTTCTGTCCAGCATGCTTATGTGAATTTTGCCTTGCTTGCTGGAAGCTCTGGGACGCAGAGGGGCGCCTCCGCTCCGTTAGTCAGTGCGGAAGGTTTTTTTCCCTGCACTCTCTGTGTGGATTTTGTAGGGTTTTTTGCTGACTGCAAAGTGACCTTTCCTATCTTCTGTCTGTTTAGTAAGTCGGGCCTCTCTTTGCTAAATCTATTTCATCTCTGTGTTTGTGATTTCATCTTACTCACAGTCAATATATGTGGGGGGCTGCCTTTTCCTTTGGGGAATTTTCTCTGAGGCAAGATAGGCTTATTTTTCCTATCTCTAGGGCTAGCTAGTTCTGAGGCTGTGACGAGGCGCCTAGGTCATGATAGGAGCGCTCCACGGCTATTTCTAGTGTGCGTGATAGGATTAGGGATTGCGGTCAGCAGAGGTTCCACTTCCCAGAGCTTGTCCTGTTCTAATGTGCTATCAGGTCTTTTCTGGTGCTCTAACTACCAGGTCCACTATTTGTCCTAACCACCAGATCATAACACTGTGGTATTCGGTCAGGGATGACCGACGCGACTTAAAGGGGACCCCTGGGAATGAGGTTATCGCAGCAGGGATGGTGTGGCTTCCCACAGGTGAAGCTTAGTCCCCAGGGCTCCCGGTCCAGTGGCAAAGATGATAGATAGTGTGATGCCAGAAAGAATGAGAGGACACAAGGTTGTAGTCTCTTTACCTTTTACTGGTGGTACTCAGCCACAGTCCAGGGTACGGATCACAAGTGCTGGTGTGGTCTGGCCATCCTGGAAGCGTTTCTGAATCTCCCTAGCCAGGTGGGGTTGAAAGCCTTCCTTACTGCGCTGTGTTGCAGTCCCTTGCTGCCAGAGGCTTCACAGAAGGTCCTCTCTCTCTCTGTCCTATATGTAGGACAATACCCACATGGCAGGCAACTCGAGCCTTTTTACAGGTATCTCTATGATGATTCCGGGCTCTATGTGCTGCTGTGCTTTCGGGTGAAATAGTGGCAAGGAGAATTGAAATCTCCTGCCCACAAGTTTCTGCTGTTGGGCATACAGTTACCCCCACAACCTCGGTCTTCCGGCCACCGGTTTGTTGCGCTGATTCTGGAGTGAGCTCTCTCTCGCAGCTCCACTCCCAATATCTTTCCTCTCCTTCACCTCTTTTCCCCTCACAGTCTCTCACAGTCTGTTCTGTCTCTTGGCTCTTTCCAGGAGCTGCAGAATCTCATGTCTGCACGGCCCCAGGTTTCCTCAAGACTCTTTGTCAGGAACTGCAGAACCTCGTGTCTGTACGGCTCCAGTTCTTCTCTCGTCTGACTACCTAACTCCTCCTCCAGCCAGAATACATATAGGGAAGCCACCCACAAATTGGATCAGACCTCCCACTTTTGGCTTGGAGTCAGAACAGTGTTTTATGTATGCATTACCTGTTAGAGGGATATTTCCTCGCTTCCAGGCATGGCATCACCCTCCCTTTGAGGTACGCAATACCACTGCGACAACCGAACTCCTGGGGTGTCACAAAGTCATTGATATCTATTGTGCCTTCAAAAAGTATTCATAATCAGCAAACTTTTCAACATTTTTTCACGCTACATCCCCAAAACTAAATGTATTTCATTGGGATTTTATGTGATATACCAACACTGGCAAGTATTTGTTGAGTATACAGGACGTTATACATGGCTCGCTAATAATTTTGAAAATATAAATCTAAAAATTGTGAAGTGCATCAGGCTCATGTAGTCTGATACCCCTAAATAAAATCCTGAGTGACCAAGTGCCTTTAGAAGTCACACAATTAGTAAATTGAGTCCCCCTGTGTGAAATTTCTTCTCAGTATAACTACAGCTGTTCTGTGAAAGCCTAAGACGTTTGAATATTAGGGATCAAACAGAACCATGAAAAGCAAAGAACACACCACACAGGTCAGTGATAAAGTTGTGGAGAAAAGTAAAGCACAATTAGGTTATAAAAAAAATAGCTCAAGCTCTGAACATCTCTCGGAGTACTGTTCAATTCAATGTGCAAAAATGGATGGAGAATGACACAACTGCAAATCTACTAAGGAGTGGCTGTCCACCTCAAGAAGAGTACAAATTACAGAATCAGTCAAGAGGACCATGGTCACTCTGGAGGAGCTGCAGAGTTCTACAGCTCAGGTGAAAGATTGTTTACAGGACAATTACAGGTGCTTCTCACAAAATTAGAATATCATCAAAAAGTTTATTTATTTCAGCTCTTCAATACAAAAAGTGAAACGCATGTATTATATATAGTCATTACAAACTGGATGAATTATCTCAAGTGTTTATTTCTTTTAATATTGATGATTATGGCTTACAGCCAATGAAAACCCCAAAGTCATTATCTCAGAATAATTAACAAAAACACCTGCAAAGGCTTCCTAAGCTTTTAAAAAGGCCCCTTAGTCTGTTTCAGTAGGCTCCACAATCATGGGGAAGACTGCTGACTTGACAGATGTCCAGAAAGCAGTCATTGCCACACTCCACAAGGAGGGTAAGCCACAAAAGGTCATTGTTAAAGAAGCCGGCTGTTCACTGGGTGCTGTATCCAAGCATATTATTGGAAAGTACAGTGGAAGGAAAAGTGTGGCAGAAAAAGGTGCACAAGCAACCGGGATAACCGCAGCCTTGAAAGGATTGTTAAGAAAAGGCCATTCAACAATTTGGGGGAGATTCACAAGGAGTGGACTGCTGCTGGAGTCATTGCTTCAAGAGCCACCACACACAGATGTATCCAAGATATGGGGTACAAGTTTCACATTCCTTGTGTTAAGCCACTCATGACCAATAGACCACGCCAGAAGTGTCTTACCTTGGCCAAGGAGAAAAAGAACTGGACTGTTGCTCAGTGGTTCAAGGTGCATTTCATTTGAAAATCAAGGTCCCAGAGTCTGGAGGAAGAGTGGAGAGGCCACAATCCAAGCTGCTGGAGGTCTAGTGTGAAGTCTCCACAATCAGTGATGGTTTGGGGAGCCATGTCATCTGCTGGTGTAGGTCCACTGTGTTTCATCAAGACCAAAGTCAGCGCAGCCGTCTGCCAGGAAATTTTAGAGCACTTAATGCTTCCCTCTGCCGACAAGCTTTTTGGAGATGGAAATGTCATTCTCCAGCAGGACTTGGCCCCTGTCCACACTGCCAAAAGTACCAATACCTGGTTTAAAAACAACAGTATCACTGTGCTTGATTGGCAGCAAACTCGCCTGACTTTAACCCCATAGAGAATCTATGGAGTATTGTCAAGAGGAAGATGAGAGACACCAGACCCAACAATGCAGAGGAGCTGAAGGCTGCTATCAAAGCAACCTGGGCTTCCATAACCCCTCAGCAGTACCACAGGCTGATCACCTCCATGCCACGCCGCATTGCTGCAGTAACTGATGCAAAAGGAGCCCCGACCAAGTACTGAGTGCATTTATTGAACATACATTTCAGTAGGACAACATTTCAGATTCTAAAATCATTTTTCAAGCCGGTGTTATAAAGTGTTAGGAGTCAAGTTTCCTCTGCTGCACAGGGGGAATCTCGATCCGTGTCTGCTGCGGTCTCCCATTCGGTATCGGCCGCAGTGGGCTCTGCTCAGCGGAGACGTCGCTCCCAGCGTCTCGCTGGGGCTGATTCGGTGCATAGGGTCACTACTGCCTTTTCTGGCTTTCCTATGGTACCCTGCACTGATCTGCGGCGAGCGAGCCTCTCTGGGACTAAGTCCTTGTTTACTCACACTGAGCATGCTCAGGGCAGGGTCTCCCATTGGAGGTCGAAGGCCACATGTTCGGTCACATGCTCAGGTGCTGCAGTACATTCCATTGGTCCTTCTGGAAGGTCCTGAAAGGGCAAAACATGCTCAGGTACTGCAGCACTTTCCATTGGTCCATCTGGAAGGTCCTGAAAGGGCAAAAACTTCAGTAGCAGCTTCCTGTGCTGCAACTATATAAACTGCGCATGACCGCACGGCCATGCGCTAGTATCGTCTTATGCTATATGCTTTGCGCCAATGTGGTCATGTGTTTGAATGTGTTCAGGGACCCGGCTGAAATAAGCCCCTAGAATGCTGGCACCTCCGGCGAGGAGTTTTGTATGCATGCATGACCACTCACTGCTCACATCTGGGTAGTTGGCCTGTGCCTCTGTGAAAGTCTAACAGGGCACAGAGCTTTCCTCTCGCGGTTACTCTGTGAAGCTAACAGAGTTGGTATATACCGCCATATAGAGCCGCCATTATTTAGCAGCAGGTGCTGTCCTGCACGGTGGATCCCGGGTTGCGAACGCACCAATTCCATTTAATAAATTATATATTTGGTGCGTTCCGCCAACCCTAACAGTATACTAGCGCCAGGATCTGGCTAAGTAATGGCGGATGAACAGCGATTGCAGGGGTACATCCAGCTGCTGGAGGGCCGGTTGGCGTCTCTTGAGCGTGCAACCTCGGCGGTGGATGTTACCGCAATAGCTGTTCAGGCTGCTAGCGTGGCTGCAGCAGCTTTACCCACTGCCACCTCTGTTCCGACCCTATCTCACCTTCCTTTGCCTGAGAGATACTCTGGGGACAGTAAGTCCTGTAGGGGTTTCGTGAGCCAATGTGGTATACACCTCGAGTTTCTGGCTGCACGTTTCCCTACTGAGCGGGCAAAGGTGGGATTCATAATCTCTCTCCTGTCGGACAGAGCGTTGGAGTGGGCTACGCCGCTGTGGGAGCGCAATGATCATGTGGTGCGGAGTGTTCCTAGGTTTCTGGACACTCTGAAACAGGTCTTTTTAGGACCTCAAGTCACCCATGATACAGCGCTCCAACTGCTGGCTTTGACTCAGGGTTCAACCATGGTCAGCCATTTTGCTGTTCACTTCCGGACATTAGCGTCTGAGTTGGAATGGCCAGATAAAACCCTCATTCCCGTATTTTGGAGGGGGCTGGCTGACCATGTGAAGGATGCTTTGGCCACTAGGGAGATTCCCGCCACACTGGAGGAGCTCATAGCCGTATCTACTCGTATTGACCTCCGTTTTAACGAGCGGAGGTTGGAGCGAGCCCAGTGTAGGCAGAGGTTTCGGCTGGCTCCCACCTTCGCCAAACCTTTGGAATCTCCAGTCCAGGCATCCGAGTCACATGAGGCCTTAGAGGTGACACGAGCGGGATCCAAGTCTCAGTCTGCCCGTGCACATAAGGTCCGTCATGTTTGCCAGCAGTCAGGACACCTTGCCTCCAAGGGTCCTCAGCGGTCGGGGAAACGTCAGCGTCTAGTGGCAGTTGGAGGAGGTACACTAGACACGGCGACGTTTGCCTCAAAGTTGTCCTTCAAGGGGACAATTACCATAGGCCCATCCACTCTTATGGTCGAGCTATGCGTGGATTCTGGGGCAGAGGGTAACTTTATGTCTTCCGCTTTTGCCCAGCGTCACGCAATACCCTTGGTGATGCTCGCCAAGCCGGTAACCGTTCGAGTGGTAAATGGGTCAACACTACCTTCACAGATTACCCACCAAACCATTCCTTTCACGCTATCTGTGTCTCCATCACATCAGGAGATAATCTCCCTATTAGTCATTCCTGAGGGAATCGATGAGGTCCTGTTGGGGATACCATGGCTTCGCTACCATTCTCCTCATATTGAGTGGTCCTCTGGGAGAATTTTGGGTTGGAGTGAATCTTGCGAGGGTAGACGCTCGAGGGAGTGCGTTCAGGTTGCTACTACACAGGTACCCGCAGATCTTTCCTCTCTCCCCAAGCACTATTGGCCCTATGCAGACGTGTTCTCCAAAAGAGCTGCGGAGACCCTTCCGCCTCACCGCCCCTATGACTGTCCTATTGACCTCTTGCCTGGTGCTGAGCCTCCCCGGGGTCGAGTCTATCCGTTATCTCTCCCGGAGACGGAGGCAATGTCCCAGTACATCCAGGAGAATCTGGCAAGAGGATTCATTAGGAAGTCAGTGTCACCGGCAGGGGCAGGGTTCTTCTTCGTACAGAAGAAGACTGGAGACTTACGTCCATGCATAGACTACAGGGGTCTTAACGCCATCACCGTTAAGAACAAGTACCCACTACCCCTGATATCTGAGCTGTTTGATAGGCTACGGGGAGCAAGGGTATTTACAAAGTTAGATCTGCGGGGTGCTTACAACCTGATTCGCATCCGTGAGGGGGATGAATGGAAGACGGCTTTTAACACGAGGGATGGGCACTATGAATATCTGGTGATGCCCTTCGGGCTCTGTAATGCCCCAGCCGTTTTCCAAGACTTTGTGAA
Organism: Ranitomeya imitator; assembly: GCF_032444005.1. Lineage (NCBI taxonomy): Eukaryota > Metazoa > Chordata > Amphibia > Anura > Dendrobatidae > Ranitomeya > Ranitomeya imitator. The sequence goes on along the minus strand of NC_091282.1, from coordinate 53,405,213 downwards.
CGACATCTTCCGGGATATGCTCACCACCTCGGTCGTAGTCTATCTGGATGATATTCTCATCTTCTCTCCAGATATTGACTCCCATCGGAGAGATGTTCGCAAAGTCTTCGACCTCTTACGGGCAAACTCCCTCTACGCCAAGTTGGAGAAGTGTGTGTTTGAGCAGGAGTCCTTGCCTTTCCTTGGTTATATCATCTCTGCCCAGGGTTTAGCTATGGATCCTGCCAAGCTACAGGCTGTAATGGACTGGCAGGAACCCCATTCTCTTAAAGCGGTGCAGCGCTTTATGGGGTTCATTAATTACTATCGCCAGTTCATTCCACACTTCTCAACTTTGGTAGCTCCCTTGGTTGCCCTCACCAAGAAGGGAGCAAATCCCAAGTTGTGGTCAGAGGAGGTCTCCAAACCCTTTCTCTCGATCAAGTCACACTTCGCTAGCGCTCCCATCCTACATCGCCCCGATGTTGATAAGCCATTTATCTTGGAGGTGGATGCCTCATCCGTTGGTGCTGGAGCAGTCCTTTTCCAAAAGGATGCTCAAGGTCGGAAGCATCCTTGCTTCTTCTTCTCCAAGACCTTCACACCAGCGGAGAGGAATTATTCCATCGGGGACAGGGAGTTGCTGGCCATGAAGTTGGCTTTTTCAGAGTGGAGACATCTCTTGGAGGGAGCTCGCTTTCCCTTCCAAGTCTTCACTGACCACAAGAACTTGATGTATCTGCAAACGGCCCGGCGGCTGAATTCTCGCCAGGCTAGATGGTACCTGTTCTTCTCCCGGTTCCATTTTACTCTCCATTTCCTCTCCGGGGAGAAGAACGTTCGTGCTGACGCTCTCTCCCGCTCCGTGGTGTCATCGGAGGAGGAGGAGGAGCCTCGGCTTATTGTCCCTTCTGAGAGCCTGAGAACTGTAGCTCCGGTTTCGCTAGAGTCTGTGCCCCCGGGCAAGACTTTCGTACCAGCTAACTTGCGACCGGAGGTTCTCTCTTGGGCTCACTCCTCCAGAGTGGGTGGGCATTTTGGGACCAAGAGGACATCTGAGCTTCTGGCGAGAACATACTGGTGGCCGCATATGGCCCGAGATGTCAAGGACTATATTCAGGCGTGCGTTTCTTGCGCCCAGAATCGGTCTCCTCGGCAACGGCCTGCTGGGTTGCTTTACCCTCTACCGGTGGCAGACAGGCCCTGGGAGATGGTCGGGATGGACTTTGTGGTGGGTCTACCCAAGTCGCGTGGCTGCTCCATTATTTGGGTTGTCACCGACCATTTCTCCAAGATGGTGCATTTGGTGCCGCTTCCTCGGTTACCCTCAGCACGGGCCTTGGCGGTGTTGTTCATTAAACACGTTTTCCGTTTGCATGGTATGCCTGATAAGATTGTCAGCGATCGGAGTCCCCAGTTCGCATCTCGGTTTTGGAGAGAGCTCTGCCGTTTACTCAGCATAGAGTTAAACCTCTCCTCTGCTTACCATCCCGAGACGAATGGGTTGGTGGAGAGAACCAACCAGACTCTGGTGACATATTTGCGACATTTCGTCTCTGCTAGGCAGGATGACTGGGCATCTTTGCTACCTTGGGCGGAATTTGCCCTGAACAACGCCGTAGCCGATTCCACTGGTCAAACTCCTTTTCTCCTTAATTACGGCCAGCATCCGCGTGTCCCTGTGCCCATGCCCGTGTCATCCACCGATTCTAGGGTGGCAGACTGGGCGGTGGAGGCACGTGACATCTGGGACCGCACACAGGATGCCATCCGGGCCTCCAAGGAGGGAATGAGGGTTTCGGCTGATACACACCGGCGCCCCGCTCCGGTCTTTGCTCCTGGCGACTTAGTGTGGCTCTCCGCCTGTAACATCAGGCTGCGAGTTGAGTCCACTAAGTTTGCTCCTCGCTACATTGGTCCGTTTAAGGTTCTGGAACAGGTCAACCCTGTGGTTTACCGTTTGGCTATTCCTCCACGTCTTGGTATCACCGATACTTTCCACGTTTCCCTCTTAAAGCCCGTTCATTTGTCCCGGTTTTCCGAGTCATCTGCTGGGACATCGGGTTCATCCACGGATGAGTTTGAGGTGAATGCTATTGTGGGGTGCAAGGTGGTACGTGGCAAGAAATTTTATCTGGTGGACTGGAAGGGTCACGGCCCAGAGGATAGAACCTGGGAGCCTGTGGAGCACATTCGGGCTCCGCTGCTTATCGCAGCTTTTGAGCATAGTGAGGCTCAAGGAGGGGGGGGGCCCTAGGAGGGGGGGTAATGTTAGGAGTCGAGTTTCCTCTGCTGCACAGGGGGAATCTCGATCCGTGTCTGCTGCGGTCTCCCATTCGGTATCGGCCGCAGTGGGCTCTGCTCAGCGGAGACGTCGCTCCCAGCGTCTCGCTGGGGCTGATTCGGTGCATAGGGTCACTACTGCCTTTTCTGGCTTTCCTATGGTACCCTGCACTGATCTGCGGCGAGCGAGCCTCTCTGGGACTAAGTCCTTGTTTACTCACACTGAGCATGCTCAGGGCAGGGTCTCCCATTGGAGGTCGAAGGCCACATGTTCGGTCACATGCTCAGGTGCTGCAGTACATTCCATTGGTCCTTCTGGAAGGTCCTGAAAGGGCAAAACATGCTCAGGTACTGCAGCACTTTCCATTGGTCCATCTGGAAGGTCCTGAAAGGGCAAAAACTTCAGTAGCAGCTTCCTGTGCTGCAACTATATAAACTGCGCATGACCGCACGGCCATGCGCTAGTATCGTCTTATGCTATATGCTTTGCGCCAATGTGGTCATGTGTTTGAATGTGTTCAGGGACCCGGCTGAAATAAGCCCCTAGAATGCTGGCACCTCCGGCGAGGAGATTGTGTTTAAGTGTGTTCAGGGACCCGGCTGAAATAAGCCCCTAGAATGCTGGCATCTCCGGCGAGGAGTTTTGTATGCATGCATGACCACTCACTGCTCACATCTGGGTAGTTGGCCTGTGCCTCTGTGAAAGTCTAACAGGGCACAGAGCTTTCCTCTCGCGGTTACTCTGTGAAGCTAACAGAGTTGGTATATACCGCCATATAGAGCCGCCATTATTTAGCAGCAGGTGCTTTCCTGCACGGTGGATCCCGGGTTGCGAACGCACCAATTCCATTTAATAAATTATATATTTGGTGCGTTCCGCCAACCCTAACATAAAGTATTCTAATTTACTGAGATAATGACTTTTGGGTTTCCATTGGCTGTAAGCCATAATCATCAACATTAGCAGAAATAAACACGTGAAATAGGTCACTCTGTTTGTAATGACTCTATATAATATATGAGTTTCACTTTTTGTACTGAAGAACTTAAATATATTTTTGATGATATTGTAATTTTGTAATTTTGTGAGAAGCACCTGTATTAGTCGTATACTCCACATATGTGGCATTTATTGAAGAGTGATAAGGTGAAAGCCATTTTTTAAAACAAGTCATAAGAAGTCCCATTTGCAAGTTGTAAAAAAATTGTATGGGACACAGCGAACATGTAGAAGAAGGCGCTCTAGTCAGATGAAATCAAAGGAGAACTTTTGGACTGAATAGAAAATGATATGTGTGGCGGAAAATTTACACTTCACATCACCCTGAAAACAACATCCCCACCGTCACACAGTGGTGGCAGGATTATAGGGAGGCTTTTCTTCAGCAGGGACAGTGAAGCTGTTCAGGGTTGATGGGAAGATGAATGATGCTAAATACAGGGCAATCCTGGATGAAAACCTTTCTGTGTCATAGGTTTACCTTTCAGCAGGACAGCGACCCTAAACATACATGGATGGTTTAGATCAAAGCATATTCATGCTTGTAAACAGCTCTATAACAGTGCACACCAAAATCCCATTGAAAATCTGTGTCAAGACTTGAAAACTGCTGTTCAAAGATGCCTCCATGCAATCTCACTGAGCGAGAGCAAGTGTGCAAAGGAGAAGAATAACTACTATAATACTGCCCCTATGTACAAGAATATAACTACTATAATACTGCTCCTATGTACAGGAATATAACTACTATAATACTGCATCTATATACAAGAATATAATTACTATAAAACTGCTCCCTATGTACAAGAATATAACTACTATAATACTGCCCCTATGTACAAGTATATAACTACTATAATACTGCCCCTATGTACAAGAATATAACTACTATAATACTGCTCCTATGTACAGGAATATAACTACTATAATACTGCTCCTATATACAAGAATATAATTACTATAAAACTGCTCCCTATGTACAAGAATATAACTACTATAATACTGCCCCTATGTACAAGAATATAACTACTATAATACTGCTCCTATGTACAAGAATATAAATACTATAATACTGCCCCTATGTACAAGAATATAAATACTATAATATTCTTGTACATAGGGGCAGTATAACTACTATAATACTGCCCCTATGTACAAGAGTATACAAGAATATAACTACTATAATACTGCCCTTATGTACAGGAATATAACTACTATAATACTGTCCCTATATACAAGAATATAACTACTATAATACTGCTCCTATGTACAAGAATATAATTACTATAATACTGCTCCTATATACAAGAATATAACTACTATAATACTGCCCCTATATACAAGAATATAACTACTGTAATACTGCCCCTATGTACAAGAATATAACTACTATAATACTGCTCCTATATACATGAATATAACTACTATAATACTGCCCCTATGTACAAGAATATAACTACTATAATACTGCTCCTATGTACAGGAATATAACTACTATAATACTGCTCCTATGTACAAGAATATAAATACTATAATACTGCTCCTATGCACAAGAATATAACTACTATAATACTGCCCCATGTACAATAATATAACTACTATAATACTGCCCCTATGTACATGAATATAACTACTATAATACTGCCCCTATGTACAAGAATATAACTACTATAATACTGCCTCTTATGTACAAGAATATAACTACTATAATACTGCCCCTATGTACAAGAATATAACTACTACAATACTACTCCTATGTACAAGAATATAACTACTATAATACTGCTCCTATGTGTAAGAATATAACTACTACAATACTGCTCCTATGTACAAGAATATAACTACTATAATACTGCCCCTATGTACAAGAATATACCTACTATAATACTACTCCTATGTACAAGAATATAACTACTATAATCAGTGCCGGCGTCAGCACCCGGCGCACCTGGGCAAATGCCGGGGCCCTGGGAAGAGAGGGGGGCCCACTCACGCTGTCATAGATACAGCTGGGACAGCAGAGCAGGAGAACATGCTCTCTCCGCCCACAAAGTCGCTGCTGGCTGCGTTCTCTTAATCCCTATGTGCCAGCTCTGACACAAGCATCTTCTCACTCAGTCAGTGCAGCCAGGCAGGCACACATAGGGGTTAAGAGAAGGCAGCCAGTGTGACATTGTTTGTGGGTGGAGAGAGCACGTTCTCTGCTCTGATCTCCGCCCCTGGCTGGCTGCAGTGCTGAGCTGAACTTATCAGGCAGATTCCGGAGGAGCTCCTACCAGTGCCTGAGTGAGTGCAAAGGTATCCAGCAGTGGTTGCAGTTGGTCTTATGGCTCTGTCTGCTGCTGTCTGTCTCCGCTGCCTAAAAATGTGGGTGATGTCTGGAAGAGCAGCTGGTGGGGTGCAACCTGCAGCCACCCAGCTCTCCCAGAATACATGCATGCTGCACCAAACCTGCACCAGTGGGGTAGGAAGAAGCTTAACCCCTTCCCATCTGTATGAAGGTTATTGCTAAACCTTAAAGATAACAATCCGACCCGCATAAATGGGGTTAACCAGATGCCAGGAGGAAGGGGAGCTGCTGCCATGGATAAAACTGAGCTGTGGGCTGTACGTTGGGGCCCCGTGGCCCCAGGCTGGTGACTGGAGGGACTCTGCCCAGTGCTGGCATGTGGGTGATTTCTGCTCCGGAGTCTCAGCTTCTCTCCTCCAGGTCACACTGTGCAGTCACAGCAACATTGGTTGTGTCTGTCCAGGTCCCATCAGCTGCCACTGCTCCCAGCAGCTGCCACTGCTCCCACCAAGGATATGGCATCACTTAACCCTTCCCCTGCAGCCACCGGCAACAAATCCACATTATTCCTTGATTAAATCAGGTTCCAACCCAATAGAGGAGCAGACATTTCCTGCTGCCATTAGGGTCCGGGAGGGGGTGACCTGTGACATTGGCTGCCCTGCTACTCTGTAGTGGGGGGTGACAAGTGTAACATGGGGTAACGATGAAGGAGAAATGCACAGGATAATAGTGAGCGCGACAGAGGGCAGTGTATGGTATGGAGCAGTCAGGGGGTGGGCTGCAGGATCCCCCATACTGTACATGACTGCTCGGGACAGGGAGGCGTTTAATGAGCTTCTAATGATGGGGCACTAATTGGGTCATTAGGGTTTGTGGAAAGGATTCAGCATCAGGTCCCTCATTAATGCCCGAGCCGCCTGTTACTTTGTAGCACAGATCTGTTAGGGCCGCAAAACCAAACAACGTTGTTTATGTAGAAAAGTCTTTGTTTCATAGAAAAACTCAAAACAGAAAAGATTTTCTGATACAACAACGCCCTGCTCACGACACTGCACAGCACCTCTCCTGTATATATACACTGCACAGCACCTCTCCCCCTGTATATATACACTGCACAGCACCTTTCCTCCTGTATATACACTGCACAGCACCTCTCCTGTATATATACACTGCACCTTTCCTCCTGTCCTATATATACACTGCCCAGCACCTTTCCTCCTGTATGTATACACTGCACAGCACCTCTCCTGTATATATACACTGCACAGCACCTTTCCTCCTGTATATATACACTGCACAGTACCACTCCTCCTGTCCTGTATATATACACTGCAGAATTTACAATAGCTGTCACTCATGTAAGAAGTGAAATCTGGCATTGTACTATACATTTCTCTGCCGTACCTGTGCATCATAAATCGGGGTATGTGTTAAAGGGGGGGGGCCACTGACACTCTTTCGCCCGGGGCCCTCGAAAACCTGGAGCTGGCCCTGACTATAATACTACTCCTATGTACAAGAATATAACTACTATAATACTGCTCCTATGTGCAAGAATATAACTACTACAATACTGCTCCTATGTACAAGTATATAACTACTATACTACTGCTCCTATGTACAAGAATATAACTACTATAATATTGCTCCTATGTACAAGAATATAAGTACTATAATACTGCTCCTATGTGCAAGAATATAACTACTACAATACTGCTCCTATGTACAAGTATATAACTACTATAATACTGCCCCTATGTACAAGAATATAACTACTATAATACTGCTCCTATGTACAAGAATATAACTACTATAATACTGCTCCTATGTACAAGAATATAACTACTATAATATTGCTCCTATGTACAAGAATATAAGTACTATAATACTGCTCCTATGTGCAAGAATATAACTACTACAATACTGCTCCTATGTACAAGTATATAACTACTATAATACTGCCCCTATGTACAAGAATATAACTACTATAATACTGCTCCTATGTACAAGAATATAACTACTATAATACTGCCCCTATGTACAAGAATATAACTACTATAATACTGCCCACTATGTACAAGAATATAACTACTATAATACTGCTCCTATGTACAATAATATAACTACTAAAATACTGCTCCTATATTTAAGGATGTAGTTAGTATAATACTGTAAAAATATTTAAATTAAGTGATAATATTAAATATTCCTGGTATCTAAGTTTCTCAGTAATTTGGTTGTTTACATGTTAATCCCGGGTCTTTCCTCCTCAGGATTATAGCATAACTTTTACCGCTGCAGCGCATATAATAATCTGCGAATTTCTGAATAAGCTTCTCCATAACCGGGTTAGTGTATGTGGAAATCTGCAGCACTGGTTAATTTACATGGCTGCGGTCTGAAGTTTTCATTAGCATGCCGAGTTAAAGGGCGACGTGGGAGCTTTATAGAAGAATAATCCTATGTATTTATTACGCCGGTGTCTTTCCTAAGGGTCTGAGAATTATTCCGTTCCTTGCTTGCAGGGATAAATTCAGGCAGCTGGGAATAAGGATACGTTGAAATCCACATTATTTCTGCGAGATGATTACAGAGTGCGGTGGGCCAGCAAAGAAGAAAAAAAAAAAAGTTCCAATGCAAAAAATATATCTAAACCACCTAAGGTAGCGCACTTTACTGGAGGGGGTGACTGTGGGGTCACCTTCTTGGCGCCTTGGGGGCGACCGATGTCGCTTTTAATGAAAATAAGTGTGAGAGATGGAATGGGAGAGAGAAAATAGTGTAAGTGGGAGGAGAGGAGGGCTTGGGGGAAATAAAGAAGATGTATAGACAGAGGCTGGGAGGGCAGGGGAGAGGGTAGGATGGATATCTGTGGGAGATGAGAGTCAAGAACGGTGAGGGACAGACAGAAGAAAAAAAAAAGTGAGAGGAAAAAAAAAAAAAACATGCATGGGAGGGGGGAGAATGGAAAGGACAAGCAGGGGAGGGAGAGACACAGAGAGATGAGTCTGTGCAACCAGGGACAAGCCAGCCAGACTGAGATCAGGGAGGCTCAAGCAATGTCCAAGGAGGTAGACAGCCAGTGTGAGACAGACAGCCTCCTCTGCTCAGTGCACTGCACCTCTGCAAGCCAAGACAAGAAGAAGAAGAAGCTCTGAAGACATTACATCTCCTCTGTATCCTGTCATTAGCAGCTGCAGAGATATTCCTGAGTGCTGAAGCAGACACCCACAACAGGCTTACACTGGCAGCCAGCACAGAGGTGAGCGCCTCATCCAGGCCACTCTCATTATCCCAATTAATGCATCATTTTGGGGTCTTCTGCACCGGCGATTGGGGTCTTTGTCTGTTTTTGAATTCTATATGATAAAGTTACTGCATGTCTGGAGGAAGTTGAGGCGTCTTATCCATTCAGGGGGAGGCATGGTGGGGCACAGGGGGACCTGTGGGGTGCAGAACTTTTTTTTCTGTATGGGAAATGAAGGAGAGCTCAGTCACCTTTGCATTGTCTGTGTGTAGCGGGATGTAGCAGAGTGGAAGTTATCCCGCCACGGCACAGAGCAGTCTAGAGGTTTTGTCAATGGCGTAAACGGTGTAGATACGAATGGGCGATTGTACGGAATGGTCAAAGCCAACTTATGTAAGTTATTATAGTAATAGTCCTATTCCGGTTACTACATATAGGCAACTGTAGATTATACTATTATATGCTGTGATATTACTATACTGTATATTATAGTACAGCGGACCTTCAGAAAAGTCACCTGAACTTACCTGTAATTAGGGTAACGCACCTGCAGGAGGGCGACCCAAAATCAATGCGAACATAACATCCACTATCACTTTGTGATATTTTTCTTTCAAAGGCAGATAGAAAATAGATAGGTAGCTAATAGATAGATAATAGATAGATAAACAATAGATAGATAATAGATAGATAATAGATAGATGATATATAATAGATAGATAACAGAAAGATAATAGATAGATAGATAGATAATAGATAATAGCTAGATAATATATAGTACAGAGATAGATAATAGATAGATAGATAATAGATAGATGATAGATAGATAGATAATAGATAGATAATATATAGATAATAGATAGATAGATAATAGATAGATGATAGATAGATAATAGATGATAGATAGAAAGATAATATATAATAGATAGATAGATAGATAGATAGATAGAAAGATAGATAATAGATAGATGATAGATAATAGATGATAGATAGAAAGATAATATATAATATATAATAGATAGATAGAAAGATAGATAATAGATAGATGACAGATAGAAAGATAATATATAATATATAATAGATAGATAATAGTAGATAGATAATAGATAGCTAGATAATTGATAGATAATAGACAGACAGATGGATACATAGATTTGAGATAGATAGATGATAGATATATAGATATATATAGAGATAAATAGATAGATGATAGATAGATAGATAGATTGATAGATAATAGACAGACAGATGGATACATACAGTGGGGCAAAAAAGTATTTAGTCAGTCAGTAATAGTGCAAGTTCCACCACTTAAAAAGATGAGAGGCGTCTGTAATTTACATCATAGGTAGACCTCAACTATGGGAGACAAACTGAGAAAAAAAAATCCAGAAAATCACATTGTCTGTTTTTTTAACATTGTATTTGCATATTATGGTGGAAAATAAGTATTTGGTCAGAAACAAAATTTCATCTCAATACTTTGTAATATATCCTTTGTTGGCAATGACAGAGGTCAAACGTTTTCTGTAAGTCTTCACAAGGTTGCCACACACTGTTGTTGGCATGTTGGCCCATTCCTCCATGCAGATCTCCTCTAGAGCAGTGATGTTTTTGGCTTTTCGCTTGGCAACACGGACTTTCAACTCCCTCCAAAGGTTTTCTATAGGGTTGAGATCTGGAGACTGGCTAGGCCACTCCAGGACCTTGAAATGCTTCTTACGAAGCCACTCCTTCGTTGCCCTGGCAGTGTGCTTTGGATCATTGTCATGTTGAAAGACCCAGCCACGTTTCATCTTCAATGCCCTTGCTGATGGAAGGAGGTTTGCACTCAAAATCTCACGATACATGGCCCCATTCATTCTTTCATGTACCCGGATCAGTAGTCCTGGCCCCTTTGCAGAGAAACAGCCCCAAAGCATGATGTTTCCACCACCGTGCTTTACAGTAGGTATGGTGTTTGATGGATGCAACTCAGTATTCTTTTTCCTCCAAACACGACAAGTTGTGTTTCTACCAAACAGTTCCAGTTTGGTTCCATCAGACCATAGGACATTCTCCCAAAACTCCTCTGTATCATCCAAATGCTCTCTAGCAAACTTCAGATGGGCCCGGACATGTACTGGCTTAAGCAGTGGGACACGTCTGGCACTGCAGGATCTGAGTCCATGGTGGCTGTTATGAACAGGTGATTCAGAACCACAATGGACCTGGTGGTTACGAGCACAGAAAATGACCTGATAGTTGCTAATCACATAGGACGAGCTCTGAGACGTGGGAACTCTGCTGACCGCAATCCCTAATCCTATCACACCACACTAGAGGTAGCCGTGGAGCGCTCCTGACCAGACCTAGGCGCCTCGGACACAGCCTGAGAAACTAGCTAGCCCTGAAGATAGAAAAATAAGCCTACCTTGCCTCAGAAAAATTCCCCAAAGGAAAAGGCAGCCCCCCACATATAATGACTGTGAGCAAAGATGAAAACACAAACACAGAGATGAAATAGATTTTAGCAAAGTGAGGCCCGACTTACTGAATAGACCGAGGATAGGAAAGATAGCTTTGCGGTCAGCACAAAAACCTACAAACAACCACGCAGAGGGCGCAAAAAGACCCTCCGCACCGACTAACGGTACGGAGGTGCTTCCTCTGCGTCCCAGAGCTTCCAGCAAGCAAGAGAAACCAATATAGCAAGCTGGACAGAAAAAATAGCAAACAAAAGTAACACAAGCAGAACTTAGCTTATGCAGGGCAGACAGGCCACAAGAACGATCCAGGAGAGAGCCAATACTGGAACATTGACTGGAGGCCAGGAACAAAGAACTAGGTGGAGTTAAATAGAGCAGCACCTAACGACTTAACCTCGTCACCTGAGGAAGGAAACTCAGAAGCCGCAGCCCCACTCACATCCACCAAAGGAAGCTCATGGACAGAACCAGCCGAAGTACCACTCATGACCACAGGAGGGAGCTTGACCACAGAATTCACAACAGGTGGCATAGTGTGTTACTTATGGTAGGCCTTGTTACATTGGTCCCAGCTCTTTGCAGTTCATTCACTAGGTCCCCCCGCGTGGTTCTGGGATTTTTGCTCACCGTTCTTGTGATCATTCTGACCCCACGGGGTGGGATTTTGCGTGGAGCCCCAGATCGAGGGAGATTATCAGTGGTCTTGTATGTCTTCCATTTTCTAATTATTGCTCCCACTGTTGATTTCTTCACTCCAAGCTGGTTGGCTATTGCAGATTCAGTCTTCCCAGCCTGGTGCAGGGCTACAATTTTGTTTCTGGTGTCCTTTGACAGCTCTTTGGTCTTCACCATAGTGGAGTTTGGAGTCAGACTGTTTGAGGGTGTGCACAGGTGTCTTTTTATACTGATAACAAGTTTAAACAGGTGCCATTACTACAGGTAATGAGTGGAGGAAAGAGGAGACTCTTAAAGAAGAAGTTACAGGTCTGTGAGAGCCAGAAATCTTGATTGTTTGTTTCTGACCAAATACTTATTTTCCACCATAATATGCAAATAAAATGTTAAAAAACCAGACAATGTGATTTTCTGGATTTTTTTTTCTCAGTTTGTCTCCCATAGTTGAGGTCTACCTATGATGTAAATTACAGACGCCTCTCATCTTTTTAAGTGGTGGAACTTGCACTATTGCTGACTGACTAAATACTTTTTTGCCCCACTGTAGATATGAGATAGATAGTTGATAGATAACAGATAGATACGAGATCTATGATAGATATGATATATAAAGAGAGCTAGACATAATAGATATAGATATATGTCACATCGAATAATCTACAAAGTTATCTATCCAAAACCAACTGTTTATCTATCAATCTTTTTAGTAACTGTCTTTGATGGATACATATAGATACAGGGAGATAACTAGATCCTATTAATATCAATCTATCTACAATTTATAGACATTAAATAGATAAATATACCATACTAGATGGTGGCCCAATTTTAACGCATCGGGTATTCTAGAATATGCAAATTATATTTATATATAAAAAGATGATTGATAGAAAGATAGATAGATAATAGATAGATAGATTCAATGAAGAAAAAGCACTCCAAATTCCAAAAAGAAATATTGACACCAGGTCATAATGGTGATGTTTCGTGTGTAACTTTCTCAAGACTTAAGAGTGCTGCCTTTTTCTTCATTGGATCTATTCAAGGTCTGGAAATACCTGTGAGGCCTTGCACCTGCCATCTCCATTAGCTGTCCTGTGCTGCATCAAATTTTCTTAAAACCTAGAAAGATAGATAGATAGATTATAGATAGATGATAGATAGATAGATAGATAGATTATAGATAGATAGATAGATTATAGATAGATGATTGATAGATAGATAGATAATAGATATATAATAGATATATAATAGATAGATAGATAGATAATAGATAGATGATAGATAATAGATAGATAATAGATATATAATAGATAGATAGATAGAGGTAGATAGATAGATAATAGATATATAGATAGATAATAGATAGATAGATAAATAGATAGATAGATAATAGATATATAATAGATAGATAGATAGATAATAGATATATATATAGATAATAGATAGATAGATAGATAGATACTAGATAGATAGATGGATGATAGATAGATAGATAGATAGATAGATAGATAGATGATAGATAAATAGATAATAGATATATAATAGATAGATAGATAATAGATATATAGATAGATAATAGATAGATAGATAGATAGATAATAGATAGATAGAGGGATGATAGATATAGATGATAGATAAATAGATAATAGATAGATAGATGGATGATAGATTATAGATGATAGATAGATAATACATAATAGATAGATGATAGAAAGATAACAGATAAATAACAGATAAATAGATAGATAACAGATAGATAATAATAGATAGGTAGATAGATAAATAATTGATAATAGATAGATAGATAGACGGCAATGCAGTGTGCCATGTGACACAACTCTCGATAACGTGTGCGTCCTTGGACATATGACAGTAGATAAACCTATTCTGTAGCGGTTAGATTTCTATCTCAAGGCTGTTGTTTTGCACAATGTCCTCACCTTGGGTGAACAATAGATCCCACTATATATTGTCTTGTTTGTATTTTTTCAAACTCTGCTTAACTCTGGTGGTCTAAGGAGGCAATGTTTCTGGAGCTGGGGGCTGGTGAAGGGGTTAACGCCAACATTCCTGGTGGTCTAGTTTGGTGACTATGTTTTCGGAGATGATTTATAGAAGCAGGCCATCGGGGCCACATAATGAAATGTTGTGTTTTGAAGGATTTTCCCAGTGTCAAAAACTTAGAACATGTGAGTTTTCTACAGGTGATAAGAGTCTTATTAGAGGAGGGTTTCTCCAGCGACGCCCCCACTAATTATGAGAATGGGGGGGTCTTATGACTTTTGCGTGAATGGAGCTTCGATCAAGCTTGAAAGTCTATGGACCTGCGGAGAAAGCCGAGCGCTGTCTGTTGTGATTTTGATTGCGAACATAACCAGTGCTGCTGTCATCTCTCAGACCATCTACCTGTGTCTTGTGCCGGTGGTCTCACACGCTCAGGAGCCTGGGCCAATTGCCCCGCTCCTCTCCTACATGATTCCTGCTATTGTATGGAGAACCAAGAAGAACCAGAACATTTGAGCGTCTTCTTGTCCCCAGAACTGAATATTTGCACATTTCTTGGGGCTCACACAAACCTCATGTAAAATAGGCCTACTCCAATGCTGGTAACTATGGTTCTGGTGGACATTCTCTGAGGGTACCATAAGAACAGCAGGGGGCGCCGTATGTCTACACACAGGGGCAGTCTTTTGAGACTATGTTATATTTTGCATGAGTTAAAAGATCATTTAATTGTGGGCAGCCCCTAGAAAGTATATAGTGTATCATAGGCTACTGTTAGGAATAATGCCGTAGTTCTTGTATATACTTTTTAGCTGATGTGCCATTTATCTGTTTTCTGATGCCTTCTATCCCTCTCATAAGGTTTCCTTTTATGTGAACTAGATTTCCCATCACTCTCATGCTGTTCCCTTATCTAATGGCAGCGGTCATAAATCAGTGACATAGAACTGCTGTTCTGACTGCTGGAGTTGTGCACTGGCTCAGGAAGTGCTTGTCTGTTGCTGCCTATGCAGAGCACAGCACATGAGATGAGCTGGTAATTTGTATAAGCATCAACTGAAATAACAAAGCTCAGTATGATGAAATGAGCTTTGTCATCTGTCACCGTACATGCAGAGCGTAGCAGGCTATGACAAACTCACCTCACCTGCTCTGCTCTGTATAAGCACTGGCAGTGTCCTAAATGACAGGCGCGGAGCAGATAATAAATGAAGAAAGTATTGAATCATCCATGCTGTACACAATTCACTATTGTCCAGATTCAATAAGAGCTGTTATGTTTTTCAAACTCTAGCTAGGGTTAGGGCTAAGGTTACTGCTAGGATTAGGGCTATGTTAGTGCTAGGATTAAAACTAAGGTTACTGCTAGAGTCGGGGCTACAGTTACTGCTAGGATTAGGGCTATGTTAGTACTAGGTCTAGGGCTATGTTAGTGCTAGAGTTGGGGCTAAGGTTACTGCTAGGGTTAGGGCTATGTTAGTGCTAGGATTAAAACTAAGGTTATTGCTATGGTTAGGGCTAAGGTTAGGGCTAGGTTACTGCTAGGGTTAGGGCTAAGATTACTGCTAGGGTTAGGGCTATGTTAGTGCTAGGATTAAAACTAAGGTTAGTGCTATAGTTAGGGCTAAGGTTAGGGCTTGGTTACTGCTAGGGTTAGGGCTAAGGTTACTGCTAGGGTTAGGGCTAAGGTTACTCCTAGGGTTAGGGCTATGTTAGTGCTAGGGTTAGAGCTAAGGTTACTGCTAGAGTTAGGGTTATGTTAGTGCTATGGTTAGGGCTATGTTAGAGCTAGGGTTAGGGCTAGGTTAGTGCTAGGGTTATGGCTAAGGTTACTGCTAGAGTTAGGGCTATGTTAGTGCTAGGGTTAGGGCTATGTTAGTGCTAGGGTTAGGGCAATGTTAGTGCTAGGGTTAGGGCTACAGTTACTGCTAGGGCTAGGGCTATGTTAGTGCTAGGATTAGGGCTATGTTAGTGCTAGAGTTAGGGCTAAGGTTACTGCTAGAGTTAGGGCTATGTTAGTGCTAGGGTTAGGGCTACAGTTACTGCTAGGGCTAGGGCTATGTTAGTGCTAGGGTTAGGGCTAAGGTTACTGCTAGGGTTAGGGCTATGTTAGTGCTAGGATTAAAACTAAGGTTATTGCTATGGTTAGGGCTATGTTAGTGCTATACGGTAAGGAAACACGGCACTCAGTAGATATGAGGGTTGGCGGTGCTCAAGTAGGGTGTCCACCCCGTATATTAAAGATGAATGAAACTTGGCACTCAATTTTTGAGAAGAAAAGCTTCTTAGTTTATTGATGCATCCAGACCAACAAAACCGCTAAACGTTTTCGGTCCACACCGGACCTTCGTCAGAGCGTTTCTTAGACATTGACTGGATGAGGAAGCTAATGAGCGTCAGCCAGAGCACGGGCTCTCCTCTGCTCTGCACTACTAGCGCTCAGGATCCAGCGCCGTTACTCCCTCCAGGCTTTGTGCCTCTCCTCTGGCGCTTCACCTTCCTTTGTGATTTTGCAGCAGACTGCAGCTCCTATATCCCGTGCTCTGGCTGACGCTCATTAGCTTCCTCATCCAGTCAATGTCTAAGAAACGCTCTGACGAAGGTCCGGTGTGGACCGAAAACGTTTAGCGGTTTTGTTGGTCTGGATGCATCAATAAACTAAGAAGCTTTTCTTCTCAAAAATTGAGTGCCAAGTTTCATTCATCTTTTATGTTAGTGCTATAGTTAGGGCTAAGGTTAGGGCTAGGTTACTGCTAGGGTTAGGGCTAAGGTTACTGCTAGAGTTAGGGCTAAGTTTACTCCCAGGGTTAGGGCTGTTGGTGCTAGGGTTAGAGCTAAGGTTACTGCTAGAGTTAGGGCTATGTTAGTGCTAGGGTTAGGGCTATGTTACTGCTAGGGTTAGGGCTAGGTTAGTGCTAGGGTTATGGCTAAGGTTACTGCTAGAGTTAGGGCTATGTTAGTGCTAGGGTTAGGGCTATGTTAGTGCTAAAGTTAGGGCTAAGGTTACTGCTAGGATTAGGGCCATGTTAGTGCTAGAGTCAGGGCTACAGTTACTGCTAGGATTAGGGCTATGTTAGTGCTAGAGTCAGGGCTACAGTTACTGCTAGGGCTAGGTCTATGTTAGTGCTAGGATTAAAACTAAGGTTATTGCTATGGTTAGGGCTAGGTTACTGCTAGGGTTAGGGCTAAGGTTACTGCTAGGGTTAGGGCTATGTTAGTGCTAGGATTAAAACTAAGGTTATTGCTATGGTTAGGGCTAAGGTTAGGGCTAAGTTACTGCTAGGGTTAGGGCTAAGGTTACTGCTAGGGTTAGGGCTATGTTAGTGCTAGGATTAAAACTAAGGTTAGTGCTATAGTTAGGGCTAAGGTTAGGGCTATGTTAGTGCTAGAGTTAGGGCTAAGGTTACTGCTAGGGTTAGGGCTATGTTAGTGCTAGGGTTAGGGCTATGTTAGTGCTAGAGTTAGAGCTAAGGTTACTGCTAGTATTAGGTCTATGTTAGTGCTAGGGTTAGGGCTACAGTTACTGCTAGAGTTAGGGCTACGGTTACTGCTAGAGCTAGGGCTATGTTAGTGCTAGGTTTAGGACTATGTTAGTGCTAGGGTTAGGGCTACGGTTACTGCTAGGATTAGGGCTATGTTTGTGCTAGGATTAAAACTAAGGTTATTGCTATGGTTAGGGCTATGTTAGTGCTATAGTTAGGGCTAAGGTTAGGGCTAGGTTACTGCTAGGGTTAGGGCTAAGGTTACTGCTAGAGTTAGGGCTAAGGTTACTCCCAGGGTTAGGGCTATGTTAGTGCTATAGTTAGGGCTAAGGTTACTGCTAGAGTTAGGGCTATGTTAGTGCTAGGGTTAGGGCTATGTTACTGCTAGGGTTAGGGCTAGGTTAGTGCTAGGGTTATGGCTAAGGTTACTGCTAGAGTTAGGGCTATGTTAGTGCTAGGGTTAGGGCTATGTTAGTGCTAGGGTTAGGGCTATGTTAGTGCTAGGGTTAGGGCTAAGGTTACTGCTAGAGTTAGGGCTATGTTAGTGCTAGGGTTAGGGCTATGTTAGTGCTAGAGTTAAAGCTAAGGTTACTGCTAGTATTAGGTCTATGTTAGTGCTTGGGTTAGGGCTACAGTTACTGCTAGAGTTAGGGCTACGGTTACTGCTAGAGCTAGGGCTATGTTAGTGCTAGGTTTAGGACTATGTTAGTGCTAGGGTTAGGGCTACGGTTACTGCTAGGATTAGGGCTATGTTAGTGCTAGGGTTAGGGCTATGTTAGTGCTAGGGTTAGGGCTACCGTTACTGCTAGGATTAGGGCTATGTTAGTGCTAGGGTTAGGGCTACCGTTACTGCTAGGATTAGGGCTATGTTAGTGCTAGGGTTAGGGCTATGTTAGTGCTAGGGTTAGGGCTTAGGTTACTGCTAGTATTAGGTCTATGTTAGTGCTAGAGTTAGGGCTATGTTAGTGCTAGGGTTAGGGTTACCGTTACTGCTAGGATTAGGGCTATGTTAGTGCTAGGGTTAGGGCTATGTTAGTGCTAGGGTTAGGGCTTAGGTTACTACTAGGGTTAGGGCTATGTTAGTGCTAGAATTAGGGATAGAGTTAATGATAGGAGTAGGGTATTAAAATAGTACATCAAAAAAGTAGCAAAAAGTAAAAAAGTAACAGATTGAGAAGCAAATAAATGAAGAAAGTATTCAATTATGCCTACTGCACATGATTCCATATTGTATTAATTTGTTAAGCACTGCTATTGTGTTTATACACATTTTACAACCTTAGTTAAGATGAAGGCTAAGGATAGGGTGAGGGTTACTACTAGGGTTAGAGCTATACTTGGTGCTAGGGTCACTACTAGGATTAGAGCTAAGGTGAGTGCTAGTGTTACTACTAAGGATAGGGAGAGGTTTACTACAAGGGTTAGGGTTATGGTTGGTGCTAGGATTGATACTAGGTTACTACTAGTGTTAGGGCTATGGTTGGTGCTAGAGTTACTACTAGGGATAGGGCGAGGGTTACTACTAGTGTTAGGACTATGGTTACTACTAGGTTTAGAGATATGGTTGGTGCTAGGGTTAATACTAGGGTTACTACTAGTGTTAGGGCTATGGTTGGTGCTAGAGTTACTACTAGGGATAGGGCGAGGGTTACTACTAGTGTTAGGACTATGGTTACTACTAGGTTTAGAGATATGGTTGGTGCTAGGGTTAATACTAGAGTTACTACTAGTGTTAGGGCTATGGTTGGTGCTAGGGTTAATACTTAGGTAACTACTAGGGTTAGGGATCCGGTTGGTGCTAGGGTTAGGGCTATGGTTGGTGCTAGGGTTAATACTAGGATTACTACTAGGGATAGGGCTATGGTTGGTGCTAGCGTTAATACTAGGGATAGGGTGAGGAATACTACTAGTGTTAGGACTAATGGTTACTACTAGGGTTAGAGCTATGGTTGGTGCTAGGGTCAATGCTAGGATTAAAGCTAAGGTTAGTGCTAGGGTTACTTCTAAAGATAGGGAGAGGTTTACTACAAGGATTAGGCTTATGGTTGGTACTAGGGTTAGGGCTATATTGGTGCTAGGGTTAATACTTAGGTAACTACTAGGGTTAGGGCTATGGTTGGTGCTAGGGTTAGAGCTATGGTTGGTGCTAGGGTTAATACTAGGATTACTACTAGGGATAGGGCTATGGTTGGTGCTAGCGTTAATACTAGGGATAGGGTGAGGAATACTACTAGTGTTAGGACTAATGGTTACTACTAGGGTTAGAGCTATGGTTGGTGCTAGGGTCAATGCTAGGATTAAAGCTAAGGTTAGTGCTAGGGTTACTTCTAAAGATAGGGAGAGGTTTACTACAAGGGTTAGGCTTATGGTTGGTACTAGGGTTAGGGCTATGGTTGGTGCTAGGGTTAGAGCTATGGTTGGTGCTAGGGTTAATACTTAGGTAACTACTAGGGTTAGGGCTCCAGTTGGTGCTAGGGTTAGGGCTATGGTTGGTGCTAGGGTTAATACTAGGATTACTACTAGGGATAGGGCTATGGTTGGTGCTAGTGTTAATACTTGGGATAGGGTGAGGGATACTACTAGTGTTAGGACTAATGGTTACTACTAGGGTTAGAGCTATGGTTGGTGCTAGGGTCAATACTAGGATTAAAGCTAAGGTTAGTGCTAGGGTTACTTATAAAGATAGGGAGAGGTTTACAACAAGGGTTAGGCTTATGGTTGGTGCTAGGATTAATACTAGGGTTACTACTAGTGTTAGGGCTATGGTTGGTGCTAGTGTTACTAGTAGGGATAGGGAAATCACCAAAAGAATTAAAATCCAAGTAATTTTATTAAGCAAAAATATTACATAAGTAAAATATATGCCATACATAGTAGCACAGAGAGATGAAAAGGGTAAGGAAAAATGCTGATACAGCAGGAAAATGGTGGACAACAAAATAACCAGAGGCAGGCAAGATCATGAACCATATACCAAAATAAGTGCAAACAATAGTAGAAACAAGCACATGAAAAGAGGCTGGTGAATAGTCAGAAATTGTAGGTACATGCAACACCAGACTCATATGCTCAACAGGGTTAATCCCGCTTATCCATTATGACTGGTGATGTCCGCACGTCTCCCTGCTGGCCCCCTTGACGCGCGTTTCGCGTGGCAACGTTTTCAAAAGCCGTTACATCTGCTGAGCGGAAGACTCCATATTAGTGTCTATGGCTGTAGGATGGGAGGTCAAAAAAGCTCCCGGAGGGGAATATGGAGGGGGCACATACTTTTATGTAAATAGTATATCTTCTTTTTCTCTTTCTGGACACTTGTGGCTATAACGGATACTGCATATTTTATTGTACAGTGGTGTTTGAAAGTTCATGAACCATTTAGTTATAGCATAACTTGAAACTCATGGGCCCCATTGCAAACTTCCCAACAAGGCCGCCACTGCAACTGGTCTTCAATAGTACTAGTTTTCTCCTATTGGCCAAAGGGTTCAATTTTGGCCCCACTAGGCTCATGGGCCTGGGTGTGATTGCAACTTATTATAGTTATGCCCATACCCTTAAAAAATCCATATTTCTACATAAATTTGACCTTAAAACTGAACATATCATTCAGCTGATGTACTGTATATTGCAGCGTGCAGTCCCATCGGGTCCATGTGCTGCAATACATGCAGCCAGCCAATCAGAGGCCAGCAGCTGATGTTGGCGTGCACATGACCGGAGGCACATAGAAATTATGTCATGCTCTTCCGTTGACTGCATGCTGAAGTCAGCTGTCGGCTTCAGAAGTGAACGCTGCACCTCAGGGGAGAGGAGGGAAGGTAAGTGTTTTTTTAAATCACTGAGTACATGGTGCCTATGACCATTCTACTACATGGATGACTATGGGCTGTGCATTATACTTTATGGAGGACTATGGGATGTGCATTATACTTTATGGAGGACTATCGGCTGTGCATTATACTTTATGGAGGACTATGGGATGTGCATTATACTTTATGGATGACTATGGGCTGTGCATTATACTTTATGGATGACTATGAGGGTGCATTAGTGCATTATACTTTATGGATGACTATGGGCTGTGCAATATACTTTATGGAGGACTATGGCCTGTGCAATATACTTTATGGATGACTATGAGGGTGCATTATACTTTATGGAGGACTATGGGCTGTGCATTATACTACACGAAGGACTATGGGCTGTGCATTATACTATATGGATGACTATGGGCTGTGCATTATACTACATGGATGACTATGGGCTGTGCATTATACTATATGGATGACTATGGGCTGTGCATTATACTACATGGATGACTATGGGCTGTGCATTATACTATATGGATGACTATGGGATGTGCATTATGATACATGAGTGACTATGGGCTGTGCATTACACTGTATGAATGACTATGGGCTGTGCATTATACTACATGGATGACTATGGGCTGTGCATTACACTGTATGAATGACTATGGGCTGTGCATTATACTACATGGATGACTATGGGCTTTGCATTATATTGTATGGATGACTATGGGTTGTCAATTATATTATATCAAGGATATGGGCTGTGTATTATACTAATATGGTGGACTATGGATAGTGCATTATATTATATGGAGGGCTATGGGCTCTGTGTTTTACTATATGTAGGAATTTGGGCTGTGCATTACATTATATGATGGATATGGGCTGTGTATTATACTAATATGGGGGACTATGGGCTGTGCACTATATACAGAGGTGCATTATACTATATGGATGAATATTATATGGGTTGTGTATTATACTATGTGAAGGACTATGGGCTGTGCATTATATTATATAAAAGATATAGGGTGTTGATTATACTAATATGGACAGTGCATTATATGTGGAGGTGCATTATAGTATATGGAGGAATATAGGGAGTTCATTATATTACATGAAAATCTGTCCAGCGCATTATATTATATGGAAGACTATAGAGTGTATATGAAGGACTATGGGAGTGCAGTATACTATATGCAGGAATCTAATGGTGCATTATATAATACATTTGGATGTTTTGAGTTGTCATTATGATTTAAAAAGAGATAACAAAGTAATTTGACAATAAATGGCTTCACCCAACCACTAACCATGAGTGGAGAAATAGCTTTAGTGTTATCATTTATATTCTCAGAAAAAAGGCCAAGAAGGCAAAAATTCTGCCGGGGTATGTAAACTTTTGAGCACAATTGTAACATAGTAACATAGTTAGTAAGGCCGAAAAAAGACATTTGTCCATCCAGTTCAGCCTATATTCCATCATAATAAATCCCCAGATCTACGTCCTTCTACAGAACCTAATAATTGTATGATACAATATTGTTCTGCTCCAGGAAGACATCCAGGCCTCTCTTGAACCCCTCGACTGAGTTCGCCATCACCACCTCCTCAGGCAAGCAATTCCAGATTCTCACTGCCCTAACAGTAAAGAATCCTCTTCTATGTTGGTGGAAAAACCTTCTCTCCTCCAGACGCAAAGAATGCCCCCTTGTGCCCGTCACCTTCCTTGGTATAAACAGATCCTCAGCGAGATATTTGTATTGTCCCCTTATATACTTATACATGGTTATTAGATCGCCCCTCAGTCGTCTTCTTTCTAGACTAAATAATCCTAATTTCGCTAATCTATCTGGGTATTGTAGTTCTCCCATCCCCTTTATTAATTTTGTTGCCCTCCTTTGTACTCTCTCTAGTTCCATTATATCCTTCCTGAGCACCGGTGCCCAAAACTGGACACAGTACTCCATGTGCGGTCTAACTAGGGATTTGTACAGAGGCAGTATAATGCTCTCATCATGTGTATCCAGACCTCCTTTAATGCACCCCATGATCCTGTTTGCCTTGGCAGCTGCTGCCTGGCACTGGCTGCTCCAGGTAAGTTTATCATTAACTAGGATCCCCAAGTCCTTCTCCCTGTCAGATTTACCCAGTGGTTTCCCGTTCAGTGTGTAATGGTGATATTGATTCCTTCTTCCCATGTGTATAACCTTACATTTATCATTGTTAAACCTCATCTGCCACCTTTCAGCCCAAGTTTCCAACTTATCCAGATCCATCTATAGCAGAATACTATCTTCTCTTGTATTAACTGCTTTACATAGTTTTGTATCATCTGCAAATATCGATATTTTACTGTGTAAACCTTCTACCAGATCATTAATGAATATGTTGAAGAGAACAGGTCCCAATACTGACCCCTGCGGTACCCCACTGGTCACAGCGACCCAGTTAGAGACTATACCATTTATAACCACCCTCTGCTTTCTATCACTAAGCCAGTTACTAACCCATTTACACACAATTTCCCCCAGACCAAGCATTCTCATTTTGTGTACCAACCTCTTGTGCGGCACGGTATCAAACGCTTTGGAAAAATCGAGATATACCACGTCCAATGACTCACCGTGGTCCAGCCTATAGCTTACCTCTTCATAAAAACTGATTAGATTGGTTTGACAGGAGCGATTTCTCATAAACCCATGCTGATATGGAGTTAAACAGTTATTCTCATTGAGATAATCCTGAATAACATCCCTCAGAAACCCTTCAAATATTTTACCAACAATAGAGGTTAGACTTACTGGCCTATAATTTCCAGGTTCACTTTTAGAGCCCTTTTTGAATATTGGCACCACATTTGCTATGCGCCAGTCCTGCGGAACAGACCCTGTCGCTATAGAGTCCCTAAAAATAAGAAATAATGGTTTATCTATTACATTACTTAGTTCTCTTAGTACT
Source organism: Ranitomeya imitator (assembly GCF_032444005.1). Lineage (NCBI taxonomy): Eukaryota > Metazoa > Chordata > Amphibia > Anura > Dendrobatidae > Ranitomeya > Ranitomeya imitator. The sequence continues at coordinate 53,381,006 of NC_091282.1, read as the reverse complement.
CGTGGGTGTATGCCATCCGGACCCGGAGATTTATCTATTTTAATCTTAGACATTGTACATGTCTTGCTCTTGGAGGGATCTTGATTGGATTGGTCAATCAATCCTGGGTAGTTGTAATAACTGCGTGACTGTGAGTTGGTTCAGTCCAAAAACTTTAGCGATGATTTTGCAAACTTTTCCAGCCTGATGAGCAGTAACAACTTCTGAGGTCCTTAGAAATCTTCTTTGTTCAAACCATTATACACTTCCATAAACTTATTGTGAAGATCAAAGTTTAGTAGATCCCCGTTCATTATATATAAAAAAACAGCTCACCCACTCACACCTGATTGTCATCCCATTGATTGAAAAAAACAAACTCTAATTTCACCTTTAATCCTAAAGGTTCACATATTTTTGCCACTCACATACGTTATTTTGAATCACTTTCCTCTAAGTAAAATTGTCTAATTTTTTGCTTGTTTGTTTGATTTGGTTCTCCTTTGTCTACTTTTCGGATTTGTGTTAAAATGTGATGAAATTTTAGGTTAAATGTACGCAAACATTTCTGGAAAATTCAGAAGGGTTGACAGATTCTTAAACATCACTGTATATTTAGATAATGCCTTTTATTTTAAAATATTCTTAGCTACATCTCATTTGTAGGCGCCAGAACTAATGCTTTGGTCATATGTATATTAGTCCTTTAATGTTGTTTTTTTCATCATTAGAGCAGTATCCACAATCAGTGATGGTTTGGGGAGCCATGTCATCTGCTGGTGTTGGAGGTCCACTGTGTTTTATCAAGACCAAAGTCAGTGCAGCCGTCTACCAGGAAAATTTAGAGCACTTCATGCTTCCCTCTGCCGACAAGCTTTATGGAGATGGAAATTTCATTCTCCTGTAGGACTTGGCCCCTGTCCACACTGTCAAAAGTACCAATACCTGGTTTACAAACAACAGTATCATTGTGCTTGATTGGCAGCAAACTCGCCTGACCTTAACCTCATAGAGAATCTATGGAGTATTGTCATGAGGAAGATGAGACACCAGACCCAACAATGCAGACGAGCTGAAGGCTGCTATCAAAGCAACCTGGGCTTCCATAACCCCTCAGCAGTGCCACAGGCTGATCACCTCCATGCCACGCCACATTGATGCAGTAATTGATGCAAAAGGTGCCCCGACCAAGTATTGAGTGCATTTACTGAACATACATTTCAGTAGGCCAACATTTCGGATTTTAAAATAATTTTTCAAGCCAGTGTTATAAAGTATTCTAATTTACTGAGCTAATGACTTTTGGATTTTCATTGGCTGTAAGCCATAATCATCAACATTAACAGAAATAAACACGTGAAATAGATCACTCTGTTTGTAATGACTCTATATAATATACGAGTTTCACTTCTTGTATTGAAGAACTGAAATAAATTAACTTTTTGATGATATTCTAATTTTGTGAGATGCACCTGTATGTAGATGGAAACATTAAAAAAAGTTATGGCTCTTGAAAGAAGGGGAGGAAAAAACGAAAGAGCAAAAACTGAAAAGAGCAGTATGTGCAGTGCTATATGTGAGCAGTGAGCGCAGTGCTATATATGATCAGTGAGCTCAGTGCTATATGTGAGTGCAGTGTTATATCTGAGCCCAGTGCTATATGTGAGCAGTGAGCGCAGTGTTATATGTGAGCAGTGAGCGCAGTGCTATATGTGAGCAGTGAGCGCAGTGCTATATGTGAGTGCAGTGCTATATGTGAGCAGTGAGCGCAGTGTTATATGTGAGCAGTGAGCGCAGTGCTATATGTGAGCAGTGAGTGCAGTGTTATATGTGAGCAGTGAGCGCAGTGCTATATGTGAGCAGTGAGTGCAGTGTTATATGTGAGCAGTGCTATATGTGAGCAGTGAGCGCAGTGCTATATGTGTGCAGTGAGCGCAGTGCTATATGTGAGTGCAGTGCTATATGTGAGCAGTGAGCGCAGTGTTATATGTGAGCAGTGAGCGCAGTGCTATATGTGAGCAGTGAGTGCAGTGTTATATGTGAGCAGTGCTATATGTGAGCAGTGAGCACAGTGCTGTATGTGAGTGCAGTGCTATATGTGAGCAGTGAGAGCAGTGCTTTATGTGAGCAGTGTGTGCAGTGCTATATGTGAGCAGTGAGTGCAGTGCTACATGTGAGCAGTGAGCGCAGTGTTACATGTGAGCAGTGAGCGCAGTGCAATATGTGAGCAGTGAGCGCAGTGCTATACAAGAGCAGTGAGTGCAGTGCTATATGTGAGCAGTGAGCGCAGTGCTATATGTGAGCAGTGAGTGCAGTGCTATGTCAGCAGTGAGCACAGTGCTATATGTGAGCAGTGAGCGCAGTGCTATATGTGAGCAGTGAGTGCAGTGTTATATGTGAGCAGTGCTATATGTGTGCAGTGAGCGCAGTGCTATATGTGAGTGCAGTGCTATATGTGAGCAGTGAGCGCAGTGTTATATGTGAGCAGTGAGCGCAGTGCTATATGTGAGCAGTGAGTGCAGCGTTATATGTGAGCAGTGAGCGCAGTGCTATATGTGAGCAGTGAGTGCAGTGCTATGTCAGCAGTGAGCACAGTGCTATATGTGAGCAGTGATTGCAGTGCTATATGTGTGCAGTGAGCGCAGTGCTATATGTGAGTGCAGTGCTTTATGTGAGCAGTGAGCGCAGTGTTATATGTGAGCAGTGAGCGCAGTGCTATATGTGAGTGCAGTGCTATATGTGAGCAGTGAGTGCAGTGCTACAGTCATGGCCAAAATTATTGACACCCCTGCAATTCTGTCAGATAACACTAATTTTCTTCCTGAAAATGATCGCAAACACAAATTCTTTATTATTATTATCTTCATTTAATTTGTCTTAAATGAAAAAACACAAAAAGAATTGTCCTAAAGCCAAATTGGATAAATTCCACAGCAAACATAAAAAAGGGGGTGGACAAAAGTATTGGCACTGTTCGAAAAATCATGAGATGCTTCTCTAATTTGTGTAATTAACAGCACCTGTAACTTACCTGTGGCACCTAACAGGTGTTGGCAATAACTAAATCACACTTGCAGCCAGTTGACATGGATTAAAGCTGACTCAACCACTGTCCGGTGTCCTTGTGTGTACCACATTGAGCATGGAGAAAAGAAAGAAGACCAAAGAACTGTCTGGGGACTTGAGAAACCAAATTGTGAGGAAGCATGAGCAATCTCAAGGCTACAAGTCCATCTCCAAAGACCTGAATGTTCCTGTGTCTACCGTGAGCAGTGTCATCAAAAGTTTAAAGCCCATGGCACTGTGGCTAACCTCCCTAGATGTGGACGGAAAAGGAAAATTGACAAGAGATTTCAACGCAAGATTGTGCGGATGTTGGATAAAGAACCTCGACTAACATCCATACAAGTACAAGCTGCCCTGCAGTCCGAGGGTACAACAGTGTCAACCCGTACTATCCGTCGGCATCTGAATGAAAATGGACTGTATGGTAGGAGACCCAGGAAGACCCCACTTCTTACCCCGAGACATAAAAAAGCCAAGCTGGAGTTTGCCAAAACTTACCTGAAAAAGCCTAAAACGTTTTGGAAGAATGTTCTGTGGTCAGATTAGACAAAAGTAGAGCTTTTTGGGCAAAGGCATCAACATAGAGTTTACAGGAGAAAAAAAGTGGCATTCAAAGAAAAGAACACGATCCCTACAGTCAAACATGATGGAGGTTCCCTGATGTTTTGGGGTTGCTTTGCTGCCTCTGGCACTGGACTGCTTGACCGTGTGCATGGCATTATGAAGTCTGAAGACTACCAGCAAATTTTGCAGCATAATGTAGGGCCCAGTGTGAGAAAGCTGGGTCTCCCTCAGAGGTCATGGGTCTTCCAGCAGGACAAAGACCCAAAACACACTTCAAAAAGCACTAGAAAATGGTTTGAGAGAAAGCACTGGAGACTTCTAAGGTGGCCAGCAATGAGTCCAGACCTGAATCCCATAGAACACCTGTGGAGAGATCTAAAAATGGCAGTTTGGAGAAGGAACCCTTCAAATATCAGGGACCTGGAGCAGTTTGCCAAAGAAGAATGGTCTGAAATTCCAGCAGAGCATTGTAAGAAACTCATTGATGGTTACTGGAAGCGGATGGTCGCAGTTATTTTGGCTAAAGGTTGTGCAACCAAGTATTAGGCCGGCGTCACACTCAGCGTATAAAAATATGGTCCGTAATTTACGGCCGTAATACGCAGAAAAGTCCCCAAAATAGTGGTCCGTATCTCCTCCGTAGGCAGGGTGTCTCAGCGTATTTTGCGCATGGCATCCTCCATATGTAATCCGTATGGCATCCGTACTGCGAGATTTTCTCGCAGGCTTGCAAAACCGACATACGGACATACAATGGATCCATGTTCTCAAAAAATCCTAAAAACATATATACTGTGTATATATATATATATATATACAGTGGGGCAAAAAAGTATTTAGTCAGTCAGCAATAGTGCAAGTTCCACCACTTAAAAAGATGAGAGGCGTCTGTGATTTACATCATAGGTAGACCTCAACTATGAGAGACAAACTGAGAAAAAAAAATCCAGAAAATCACATTGTCTGTTTTTTTAACAATTTATTTGCATATTATGGTGGAAAATAAGTATTTGGTCAGAAACAAACAATCAAGATTTCTGGTTCTCACAGACCTGTAACTTCTTCTTTAAGAGTCTCCTCTTTCCTCCACTCATTACCTGTGGTAATGGCATCTGTTTAAACTTGTTATCAGTATAAAAAGACACCTGTGCACACCCTCAAACAGTCTGACTCCAAACTCCACTATGGTGAAGACCAAAGAGCTGTCAAAGGACACCAGAAACAAAATTGTAGCCCTGAACCAGGCTGGGAAGACTGAATCTGCAATAGCCAACCAGCTTGGAGTGAAGAAATCAACAGTGGGAGCAATAATTAGAAAATGGAAGACATACAAGACCACTGATAATCTCCCTCGATCTGGGGCTCCACGCAAAATCCCACCCTGTGGGGTCAGAATGATCACAAGAACGGTGAGCAAAAATCCCAGAACCACGCGGGGGGACCTAGTGAATGAACTGCAGAGAGCTGGGACCAATGTAACAAGGCCTACCATAAGTAACACACTACGCCACCATGGACTCAGATCCTGCAGTGCCAGACGTGTCCCACTGCTTAAGCCAGTACATGTCCGGGCCCGTCTGAAGTTTGCTAGAGGGCATTTGGATGATCCAGAGGAGTTTTGGGAGAATTTCCTATGGTCTGATGAAACCAAACTGGAACTGTTTGGTAGAAACACAACTTGTCGTGTTTGGAGGAAAAAGAATACTGAGTTGCATCCATCAAACACCATACCTACTGTAAAGCATGGTGATGGAAACATCATGCTTTGGGGCTGTTTCTCTGCAAAGGGGCCAGGACGACTGATCCGGGTACATGAAAGAATGAATGGGGCCATGTATCGTGAGATTTTGAGTGCAAACCTCCTTCCATCAGCAAGGGCATTGAAGATGAAACGTGGCTGGGTCTTTCAACATGACAATGATCCAAAGCACACCGCCAGGGCAACGAAGGAGTGGCTTCGTAAGAAGCATTTCAAGGTCCTGGAGTGGCCTATCCAGTCTCCAGATCTCAACCCTATAGAAAACCTTTGGAGGGAGTTGAAAGTCCGTGTTGCCAAGCGAAAAGCCAAAAACATCACTGCTCTAGAGGAGATCTGCATGGAGGAATGGGCCAACATACCAACAACAGTGTGTGGCAACCTTGTCAAGACTTACAGAAAACGTTTGACCTCTGTCATTGCCAACAAAGGATATATTACAAAGTATTGAGATGAAATTTTGTTTCTGACCAAATACTTATTTTCCACCATATTATGCAAATAAATTGTTAAAAAAACAGACAATGTGATTTTCTGGATTTTTTTTTCTCAGTTTGTCTCCCATAGTTGAGGTCTACCTATGATGTAAATTACAGACGCCTCTCATCTTTTTAAGTGGTGGAACTTGCACTATTGCTGACTGACTAAATACTTTTTTGCCCCACTGTATATATATATATATGTCATTGAGACACATATATATATATATTTATTTCAGCGCGATATAGCAGAAAGCCGGTAATTCAAAGGTTTATTATTTTTCCTTTGTTACAGAGCGAGGGTCTTCAGGTGGATTGAGAGAGCAATAAAATATTAAAACAACATGTGTGTTTATTTCATTAAAATAATTTTTAATAATGTGTGTGTGTTTTTTTTAACCATTGGATTAATAATGGATAGGTATCATAATCCGTTTTTAGCCAGGGGGGAGGGCCAATAACCGTGGACCCTCTCCAGGCTATTAATATCTGCCCTCAGTCACTGGCTTTACTACTCTGGCAGAGAAAATTGCGCGGGAGCCCACCCCAATTTTTTCCACCATTTAACCCTTTCATTTAATAGCTAGACCGGCCAAATTTTGCATATACACACTACTAACATTAGTGGAATATGCAAAAAAAATGGGGATATGAGAATGTTTACTGTATGTAAACCATGTCTCATATCATGTCGGGTTTAGGAAGGAGATAGCAAAAGCCGGCAATTGAATTACCGGCTTTAAAGCTATCTAGCGCTGTATGAAATAAATATATATATACATATATGTGTCTCAATGACATATATATATATATATATATATATATATACCTATTCTATGTGTACACATTTATTCTACCTATTCTGTTCTGTCAGTGTGATTTTACTGTACTCCAGCGATGAATTGCCGACTTTTCTCTCTAAGGCTACGTTCACATTTGCGTTGTGTGCTGCTGCGTCGGCGACGCAACGCACAACGCAAACAAGAACGCATGCCAAAACGCATAGTTTTGCGACGCATGCGTCCTTTTTTTGCCGGATTTTGGATGCAAAAAAAAAGCATCTTGCTGCGTCCTCTGCGCCCTAATGCTTGCGGCAAAAAAGACGCATGCATCGCAAAACGAATGCAAACGCATGTCCATGCACCCCCATTTTAAATATAGGGGCGCATGTGTCGCCGCGGCTGCGCCCGACGCAGCCCGGCAGAACACTAATGTGAACGTAGCCTTACACCGCTGTGTATTTCTCGCAAGTCACACTGCTGGTCCGTGTGTAATCCATATTTTTCTGGCCCCCATAGACTTTCATTGGCGTATTTTTTGCGCAATACTGTGACAAATGCAGCATGCTAAGATTTTCTACGGCCGTAGAAAGCCGTATAATACGGATCAGTAAAATACGCCTGATAGGAGCAGGGGCATAGAGAATCATTGTACCGTATGCAATCCGTATTTTCTGCACCTCTCTTACGTCCGTAAAACTCGCTAGTGTGAGGCCGGCCTTAGGCTGAGGGTGCCAATACTTTTGTCTGGCCCATTCTTGGAGTTTTGTGTGAAATGATCAATGTTTTGCTTTTTGCTTCATTCTCTTTTGTGGTTTTTCATTTAAGACAAATTAAATGAAGATAATAATACCAAAGAATTTGTGATTGCAATCATTTTCAGGAAGAAACTGAGTATTATCTGACAGAATTGCAGGGGTGTCAATACTTTTGGCCATTACTGTATATGTGAGCAGTGCAGCCTGTGCACCTGACTGGGGAATGTTTGCTTCCGGTTCCTCCATCTCCTGCTCCTTCCAGATGTAGCCGTTCTTCAGTCCCCGCTTCCTTTGGCTCAGCCTGGTGCAGAGGTTCCCAGTCCTGCTCTTTGAAGCTGACGCTTTTATTGAAACCACAAGAAGTATTTTTAGGAGACTGCTGTTAGCTTCCTGGGGAGACATCACTTTGGAGGGTTAGAGACAAGGCACAATTAACCTCTTTACTGCCAGACTCGGTGATAACAAACAGGTCTGCGCTCATTACTGTAGGATTGCTGGATTTACAGCTTCTGTCGCCTTTAGGACTCGTTCCTAATGATGTCTTGTGTTTTTTCATGGCTACAGAAGTGGTGTGTGTTCATGCTCTACCCTGTAACTGTAGACTTTAACAGGCATATGGCGCTCATATATACGGTATCCTTAATGGTTGGTGTAATTTATATTACCTACAGACTCTACCACAGGATTCAAGGTGAACTGCACCCATATTATGTTGTTGTACATAGCTGTTACTCAGTTGTATGGAGCACCTCCAAGGGCGGCGGGGTACTCAGTACCGGGCCCTTCGGTTCTCATCAGGGATGTCACGGTGGCTGACCCGGTCCGTGGCCCTCGGGGGGTCCGTGTGAAAGGGAAAGGTCTTTAAAGGGAATGTTCATGACGCCACCTGTGGTCTTCGGTCAGGGTGACCGACACTGCTTTAAGGGGTTCGCTGGGGTGATGTTATGGCAGCTAGATGGTATACCTTCCCACAGGTGAAGTATATCCCCAGGGCTCCCGGTGTGTAGATGGTAGAATAGTGAGAGGCGCAGTGAAGAACGAGGACACAGGGTTGCAGTCTCTTTACCTTTACTGAAGACTTCAGCATCCACAGTCCAGGGCACCAGATCACAGGGCAGGCAGAGTCCGGCCTGTTTGAAGGCAAATTCAGAGTCCCCGTGTCCAGGTGGAAATCAGTAGCCTTTCTCTAGCGCCGTAGTGTTGTAGTACCTTACTGCTGAGCCTCTCATAAGGTCCTCACAGATGTTGTAGATGTTATGTTTCTCTCTCTGTCCCCCAGATGGATAGGACAAACCGATATGACCAGTGGCTTGAGGCTTTTTACAGGGACTCTATCATGCCCCAGCTTCTAAGGGGTGCAACCTTGCCTCCTGGGTGTAGGGGCGGACAGGTAATGTGAAATTAGCTGTCCTGCCGGTCTCTGGAGCAAGGCATAACACATGGTTTTCAGACTGTTACCCGTTGGCAACCTACATGGGTTCCTGGACACCTCTTGGCCTCAGAGGTGCCCCAGACACAATGTCTCTCTCTTTCTTTCACTCTGATCCCAGTCAGTACAACACGGATCTCCATCCCTTCCACAGTCTGGTGTGTGCGAGGTCCAGAGCCCCTCGCCATGTGCTCTTCAGTTAGACGACACTCCCAACACATGGGCTCTCCAGGACCTTCCAGCACAGACCATTCAGGTCCACACTCAGAGCCCATGTGACCAGTCCTCAGTCACATTATATGGTTGTAATAACTCCCCTAGATGGGAGTGTGTGTGGCTAGTTTGATCCTCCCTCTCTCAGAACTAGCCCTGCCAGCACAACTAACAACACAATTTACTTGTAGGACTACAGGTCCCAGAACATCCTTACTTCAGGCTGACAGCGCAGAGTGTCTTCCTCTGCGACACAAATACCAACCTTTCACACTAATGCCGGACTTAGACTCATCACTACACTTATATCTGCGATTGCCATGCATTTCTATGGCCTCCATACGCCTCCATGCACACTCTGGGAAGCCCATACAGCGCCCCCTACCTGTAACAGAGGTCACTATACTACAATAGGTATACTCAGTTATAGATAGCTGTTACTCAGTTGTACATAGGTGTTACTCAGTTGTACATAGCTGTTACTCAGTTGTAGATAGCTGTTACTCAGTTGTAGATAGCTGTTAGATGTACATAGCTGTTACTCAGTTGTAGATAGCTGTTACTCAGTTGTACATAGGTGTTACTCAGTTGTACATAGCTGTTACTCAGTTGTACATAGCTGTTACTCAGTTGTACATAGGTGTTACTCAGTTGTACATAGCTGTTACTCAGTTGTACATAGGTGTTACTCAGTTGTACATAGCTGTTACTCAGTTGTACATAGCTGTTGCTCAGTTGTAGATAGCTGTTACTCAGTTGTAGACAGCTGTTAGTTGTACATAGGTGTTACTCAGTTGTACATAGCTGTTACTCAGTTGTAGATAGTTGTTACTCACTTGTACATAGCTGTTACTCAGTTATAGATAGCTGTTAGTTATACATAGGTGTTACTCAGTTGTACATAGCTGTTACTCAGTTGTAGATAGCTGTTACTCAGTTGTAGATAGCTGTTAGTTGTACATAGCTGTTACTCAGTTGTAGATAGCTGTTAGATGTACATAGCTGTTGCTCAGTTGTAGATAGCTGTTACTCAGTTGTAGATAGCTGTTAGATGTACATAGCTGTTACTCAGTTGTACATAGCTGTTACTCAGTTGTAGATAACTGTTAGTTGTACATAGCTGTTACTCAAAGGTAAAGAAGACCACAGTACCAAACCAAAGAAAATAAAAGATTGGCACAAGGAATGTAAAATTTAACAAATTTTATTATAGTAAACAAACAATTTAACATGTATCATAATTACCTAGGTACCTCAAACCACAACTAGAGGCCACTAGGAATAAGGCACAAGTCACCGCAACTGCTATATTTGTAAATAACAGGAAAAATAGAACCATACAGTGTGGCACATCACATACACATGAGACCTCCCTATACCATACTTAATTACCTGTATAGTGCCCACGTCCTAGCGTGCGACCCACCCCTAGGTCATTTGGATTTAAATGTATGCAATAGCTGTTATTCAGTTGTAGATAGATGTTACTCAGTTGTAGATAGCTGTTAGTTGTACATAGCTGTTACTCAGTTGTAGATAGCTGTTAGTTGTACATAGTTGTTACTCAGTTGTAGATAGCTGTTAGTTGTACATAGCTGTTACCGAGTTGTAGATAGCTGTTACTCAGTTGTACATAGCTGTTACCCAGTTGTACATAGCTGTTACTCATTTGTAGATAGCTGTTACCCAGTTGTACATAGCTGTTACTCAGTTGTAGATAGCTGTTACCCAGTTGTACATAGCTGTTACTCAGTTGTACAAAGCTGTTACTCAGTTGTACTTAGCTGTTACTCAGTTGTACTTAGCTGTTAGTTGTACATAGCTGTTACTCAGTTGTAGATAGCTGTTAGTTGTACATAGCTGTTACTCAGTTGTACACAGCTGTTACTCAGTTGCATTTTCTCCCTTACCTTGAAAACAATCAATTTTGGAGAAATCCAATAGAGAGCAAAGTGGTGAAATCTGACTATCAGTTCCATCTTTGATTGGTAGCTGACAAAAGCCACACCCCCTCAACTAAGAGGCAGGGCTCAGTGATCTTTATCACAACTGCAAAGGGAGAGGCTCCTGCTGCAGACAATGAGACACAGGCCATTTAAAAGGGAATTATTTAATCATTTATTTTAAAAACAACATAACATGTGTTTAAAGTAGTATTTTCTTCTGCAGCTGCTGGGGGGTGGCCATTTTATTTCCTAGTGTGTACGTTTCCGAGCTCTACACTTACACATCGCAAATACTGCAGCCTCTGCACATAGGAGACTGCAGTCGGTATCTGACCGCATCTCCTGTACTGTGGCTGCCTCAGCTGTGAACTAGGCACGTCCCCTTGGCTGTCCACTTCACAGCTGTAGGAGGAGCCAGTTCCCATCATATTTTAGTCTAGAGTGGTGCTCTGAGCTACATTTTCCTCCTGTCGCTACTCACACAGTGTTCAGAAGCTATGTATATAAACCCTATCATATGACACAGACAGTCACAAGTAATGGCTCCACACTGTGATCCTAAACTTCATCATCCCTTATCCCTGTGCAAATGCCTGGAAGAGGTGGAGAGGAGTGATGTCACACACAGGTGAGTAGACCCCGCCCACTTTTACTACAGTCGTAATCTGAGCTAGCACTACACCAAGTTCTCATGGCAAATTTCAGCAACTGCTCACCGTAGTGTTTAAAAGTGGGAAATGTCAAACTTTAAAAAAATATTTTTTCAGATTTTATACCATTAATATATATATATATATATATATATATATATATATATTAATTAATACATTAACACTTTACATTTTTTCAACTGTTGAAACAATTTATTTATGATCCATTCCCTTTAACGTACCATAGTGATCACCTTCCTATATAAAACTGGTAAGATTTGTTAATTAAATGTATTAAATTACCATGTTACTTACATTTTATTTATGTTTTTTTTTTAAATTCCCAAACAAAAAGTTCACAATTGAAAAATGGCACAGGTCCATCCAGGCAAATCTGTAATACTGATCCAGAGGGAGACAAAAGAACCCATGAGGTCGAAGCTGAAAGAAATCCCTAGATTAACGACGCTTTATCTACGTTATTGTTCCTTTGTGGCAAATAGTAAAACAGAGTTGTCCTCTTTCTATAAAGAGTTAATAAAGGAGGTTCCCTGTTCAAGATCCTCATGTTTTGGCCCAGAGTGTGTTCTCGCTCTGGAAGACCTGTCCTGTCTTGTATTACACAGAAAACCTAGTGATATATGGCGGCTCTGCAAGAAATTTGAGCAGTAAATAAATCTTAAATAACTGTTTCCCACAACCCTTCATACACATGCATCCTGACCTTGGCCAACTGTAGCTTGGTTTTTAATGACAATGGGGAGGGGCAAGTAGACGCCTACTGTGGTGGACCTCCAAGAAGATCTAAAGTATTGGGCATGTTAATATCCAAGAAAGAATCATAGAATGGTGGAGTTAGAAGAGACCTCCAGGGTCATCATGTCCAACCCCCTGCTCAAAGCAGTATTCATTAAACCATCTCAGTCAGATGTCTGTCCAGCCTCTGTTTGAAGACTTCCATTGAAGGAGAACACACCACCTCTTGTGGCATCCTGCTCCACTCATTGATCACCCTCAGTGTCAAAACGTTTTTTTTGTTATAATATCTAATCTGTATCTTCTCCCTTTCAGGTTCATCCCATTGCTTCTAGTGTTTCCATGTGCAAATGAGAATAATGATGATCCTTCTACAATGTGACATCCCTTCAGATTTTTTTAGACAGCTATTAAGTCTCTTCTTAGCCTTCTTTTTAGCAAGCTAAAAATTTCCAGATCCTTTAACCGTTCCTCGTAGGACATACTTTGCAGTCCACTCACCATCCTGGTAACTCTTCTCTGAACTTGCTCCAGTTTTTCAATGTCTTTTTTAAAATGTGGCCCCCAGAACTGGACACAGTATTCCAGATGAGGCCTGACCAAGGAGGAGTAGAGGGGGATAATGACTTCACGTGATCTAGACTCTATGCTTCATGCAATACATCCCAGAACTGTGTTTGCCTTTTTTGCTGCTGCATCACACTGTAGACTCATGTGCAGTCTGTGATCATATATGCCTCATCTTTATCTGCCTGTGGGGAAAACCCAGGATATCTCTATACACGTTAGTCAAATAGTGGTACCAAAAGTGACTGATTTTTGTGATAGTAAGCTAAGGTGTGAGGGTGAGGCCACTGATCCCTAAGGGTCCCAGTGTGGGGCCACTTTTTGATCTGAAGCAGAAAACCATTTCTAGCAGGCAGTGACAGATCTGCTTCTATGTGCACTGAATCTTGAGGAAACAGACCATAAGTGTGACCTTCCTAAAGATGGCGGACTCTTTATATTCACCTTTTAGGAGGTCATTTGGAAGCCACACATGGCGCCGCTCTGGTCCCTTGTACCTTTTCTGACAATGTTTGCCTCCTTACCAGTGATACTCAATGATTCCCCAATTATTCATCTGCATCAGTGTGAAAATATCCCGTACCAGATGGCTCAGAGCGGGAGCTGAGAACACGGAGGGAGATACACATCAGGAAATATTGCATCCACAAAGGAAATATTCAAGCTGTGTTATAAATGACATTTGGCATATGTGCAGAGGAAATGGGGAAATAGTGAGAGTGAGCGGCTGCTGTGTTTATAGGAAAAGGTGCGTCCACAGATGTATTTTTAGCTTTTCTGGATGGGAAAAGCCTTTTCCTAGAACTTTTGGTTTCTGCAATGTTTTCTTTGCCTCGTTTGATGATAATTTCATCCCTCCTTCATGGTGTTTAGAGATATTCTAATCTTTCAGGTACTTTTTTTCAGAACCAGTTTCAGAGAAAAATAGCTTTGCAGGAAGTACAGGAATTGGACTGCAGAGGAGCGGGTAAAGTTATGTTCTCTGATGAACTTTTGGCCACGACTATAGTGCAGCAAGCTAAAGTTTCGATACAGTGCCTTGAAAAAGTATTCATACCCCATAAACTTATCCACATTATTTAAAATTAGTGTAATTAACAAACGGTAGGGAATTTTTAAAACAAATTTATTAGAAAATGGCTTAGATTAAGGCATCAAATACATAGGGATTCAGATAAAATTTACTTATGCCTTCGGACCACCCCTTTAAATGTATGTTATGGGGATTTTATGTGATACCAACACAAAGCAGTAAGTATTTGTGAAGCATAAATGAAATATTACAGAATTTTCTAAATATTTAAAAAACAAAAATGTGAAAATTGTGGCATGTATTTGTATTCGGCCATCCCGAGTCAACACTTTGTTACTACTGCAAGGGACCTCTACCAGCTTTGCACATGTAGCAGCTGAAATTTTTGCCCCTTCTTCTTTAATAATAATCTTTATTTATATAGCGCCAACATATCCCGCAGTGCCTTACAGCTTAACAGTTTCAAACACAACAGTCATAAGTAACAACGTTAACAATACAATAATTAACGCAAAATAAGACGACCCTGCTCGTGAGAGCTTACAATCTACAATGAGGTGAGTGAGATACGGAGTGCATTT